>NW_026126636.1:15942500-16542500 GCF_943737965.1 Phodopus roborovskii
TACCAAAATACGTGAGGACAAAATGAGTTGCTGGTGTCTGAGGCTGGCTTTAAAATAAGGCAGCGAAGTAAGGAAGGGGGACATGGCATGTTTGACTAAAAAAAGATCCGCCATATGCTGGCAATTGTTGGAAGCGAGCGAAGGGTGCATGGGATCTCCTTATACTATTCTTTCCATATTTTGAAAGTCATTGTTGGGGGGGGGGGAAGATGGGAATAGGGCAGAAAAAGATTGGCAGAGCTGGTATATACCATAAAAAGACATAAATAAAATAAAATTCAAGAGGCTAGATGAAGTCCTGGCTCTGAAGGGAAACATACAACACACAGCCTTGTCTCCTCTCCCCTCCCCTCCTCTCTTTTTTTTTTTTTTTTTTTTTTTTGTTGTTGTTGTTGTTGCACGCAGGGCCACAAGAAGGCAGGGTCACAACCCCTGAGCTACCTTACCACCCCTAGAAAAGATATCCTTGAAACAAATGGGACAGTACAAAAACGGATTAAACTGGACCAGAGAGATGGCTCAGTGTGTAAAAGCCCTTTGTTGCTAAGCCTGATGACCTGACTTTGACCCCTGGGTCCCCACAGCGTGGAAGCAGAGAACTGACTCCCAGAACTTGCCCTCTGACCTTCACACATGTGCCATGCCATACATGTGTGTGCCTGTGTGGACACACACGTACGTACTGTATAACTATATGTAAGTTTTGAAGAAAAACAAAAGAAAATAGATTAAATTGTGTTAGGCGCATGATGTCAAAATGTAGGTGTGTTTATGTAGTGGCACTGTATTCATGCAAAAGAATGTGTTGTTGTAAGGTCCTTAAAATCGTGTGTGTGTGACATGTGTGTGTACATGTTCACATTTCTGTGTGCTCTGACACATGGGTATGTGTGAGTGAGTGTGTGGGTGCCAGAGGTCACCACTAGGAGTCTTCCTCAATCTCTTTCCACCTTTTCGAGTTTTTCGAGACAGGGTCTCTCACTGAACTTAGAGATCACTAATTAGACTAGACCGGCTGGCTGGCCAGGGACCGTCCTGTCTCCTCTTCCCAGCTCTGGGGTTTCAGATGGCACATGTGTGCTACAAACAAGGCTTCTACGTGGTGACTGAGGACTAAAACTCAGGTCATCATGGTCAAACGGCAAACACTTTACCCACTGAGACATCCCCAGTCCCCTAACTTAAAAACCAGGAAATGACTCTCTCTCTGTACAACCACCGTCTCCTGCTTTTTTGAGACAGGGCCCCAGTCTATACTCCAAGGCAGCCTTGAATTCACACTCTTCCTTGTCTCAGTCTCCCTTTTGGAGGAGTGGAGGGGACAAAGTATGTAGCCCTCACTGCCTTAGAACTCTCCCTGTAAACCAGGCTGGCCTTGAACTCACAGAGATCTACCTGCCTCTGCCTCCCAAGTGTTAGGACTAAAGGTGTGCACCACCAAACCGGCTCTGCCTCAAGCCCCTGAGTGCCAAGATGACAGATGTGTAGTACCATGCCTGGCTCTATAACTTATTTTTCAAATGGAAAAGGAAAAAAAAAAAATGTAATTGGTAACTATAGCTACTCAGGAGACAGAGGCAGGAGGATGCCAGGTGTAAGGTCTGCCTGAGCTACAGAGAGAGTTCGCACAAGGCCCACACCATGTCAATACTTATAAAATGATGACTGGGATGTAGCTCAGTGGTTGTGCATTTGTTTGGCACATGGGAGATCCTGGGTTCAGTCCCCGGCGTTTCAGAGAGCAGAAGGTGCATGGTGTGTGGGGGGGAAAAAAGAGGAAGCTGTGGAGGACACTTGCTGCTCTTCCAGAGGACTCAGATTCAGTACCCATGCCAGACATCTCACGGCCACCTGTCATTCCAGCTTCAGGGGATTTGACGCCCTCTTCTGGCCTCTGTTGGCATTGCACCAATAGGTGCATGCGCTCGCAAGGGGAGGAAGAATAAGGGAAAGGAGAGAGTGCAGAAATATCTAAAAGCTGGATGGCTCAGATAGTCGGATAAAATCATTCCTTATCTCTCATTTCCCCCTGAGCTGCCTCGTTTATGAATTAATTAGTTAGTTAATACTGTGAGCAGGAGCTAGAGGCACACCATGGAGTGTGAGGGTCAGGGAAGAACATGCAGGCAGGAGTTGGTTCTTTCCTTCAGCCTTTTGGATCCCAAGGATAGAGCCCAGGTTGTTAGGCTGGCAGCAAGCATCTTCACATCATCTTACTGGCCCCCAAATTGGTTTCACTGTAGTATTCATCACTACCTAAACTGCATTCTCTGTTACTTTTTTGTTGTAAGTAGAAAGCTACATAAATTCTGTGGGGCTGGGAATGGGTCCATCATCTTTTCTATTGCATTCCTAGGCTCTAACACGGTATTCGGTGCATGAAAGACAGCTGTACACTGGCTGGCTTTGTGTTTCAACTTGACACAAGCTAGAGTCATCAGAGAGGAATGAGCATCAGTTGAGGAAACGCCTCCACAAGGTCCAGCTGTAAGGCATTTTCTCAATTGGTGATCAGTGGGGGAGGAGCCAGCCCTTTGAGGGTAGTGCCATCCCTGGGCTGGTGGTCCTGGATTCTGTAAGAAAGCAGGCAGAGCAAGCTGTGGGAAGCAAGTTGGTGAGCAGCACCCCTCCATGGCCTGTACATCAGCTCTTGCCCTTGGGATCCTGCCCTGTTTGAGTTTCTGTCCTGACTTCCTTCAGTGCTGAACAGCAATGTGGAAGTGTAAGCCAAATAAACCCTTTCCTCCCCAACTTGCTCCTTGGTCATGGTGTTTTGTCACAGCAATAAAAACACTAAGACAAGAAATATGGGACTTCTGGAAAATTTCATTAACTGCTACCTTTAGTGATAGAGCTCCAGAATGATAGGCAAGTGCCCTACCACTGAGCCACACCCTCAGCCCCTCACTGAGAGATTCTAGGCAGGGGCTCTACCATTGAGCCATGCACCCAGCCCCTCACTTGGGGATTCTAGGCAGGTGCTGCACCATTTAGCTAAGCCTCCAGCTTCTCAGTGGTTAATTCTAGGTAGGTGATCTATCACTAATCCTTCAGTGGGGCATTCTAGACAAGATGCACTCTATAGCTGAGCTATATCCCTAACCTGTTAAATTTTGTGTGTGTGTGTGTTGTACAGGGGCTGAAGAGATGGCTCAGAGGTTAAGAGCACTGGCTGCTCTTCCAAAGGACCCATCTTCAATTCCTAGTCCCCACATGGCAGCTCACACCTGTCTATAACTCCAGTTCCAGGGGAACCAGCTCCCTCATGCAGTTCCATATGTAGACAAAACACCAATGGACATAAAAATTAAAAAAAATAAATAAATTACTTTTTAAAACAGGTACTTTATTGTGTATGTGTCTGTGTGAATGTATGCGCACATGAGCATGTGGTTGCCAGGCAGAAGAAGCCATCAGACCCCCTGGAGTTGGAGCTATCGGACAGGAATCAAACTCTCGTCCTCTGGGAGAGCAACATGTTCTCTTAACCACTGTGCTGTCTCTCCGCCCTTCTCCACCCCCTCAGTCCTCTTTTACTTCTTGGTTTGTTTTGAGGCACAGTCTTGCTAAATTGATAAAGCCTCCTTTAAGCTTATTCTGTAGCCCAGGCAGTCCTTGAACTTGCCTGAGTCTCCCCACGGGCTGAGAAGAGAGTCCTGCAACGGCCAGACCTTTCCTTCCTAGTCATTTGGCAGAGTCTCTGAAAATCCATCCCCACCTCTATATTTCTAAAGCTGCAATGCATATCTATCTATCTATCTATCTATCTATCTATCTATCTATCTATCTATCTCTATCTCTCTCTCTCTCATTTTCTCTTCCTGGTCCTTCAAGTCCAACTGTCCACAAACCTCAGCTCACAGTAGACATCACATCCCAAGCTGAGCACAATCACCTCTACTTTAGATCAGGACTTCAGGACCATGGACAACTACAGCGGCAGGACCATGGACAACTACAGTGGCAGCAACATCCAGTCCGGTGTTTCCATGCCCACCCACCCATCTATCTTTCTTTGACCATCGCCCTCCGTGCATCCACTGAGATGGGCCTCCTCTGCCATCCATCCCTGTTGCACCAGGTCAATGCATGTTCGCTTTCCTGGGAATACCAGATCTGTCATTCCTACACTTGTCCACTCTCCCTCCCTCCCTCCCTACCAGAAACTCATCTGGCTCTTCAGACACAAGTGAAAATGCATTTGAAAAGTTCCTTGGTGGGCTAGGGAAATGGCTCTATAGTTAAACTGCTTGTCATGCAAACGTCAGGGCTGGAGTTTAGAAGCCCAGAACCCATGAAAATGACTAGTGGATGTGGTGGTCTGCCTATAATTCCAGCCTCAGTTGTGGAAGCAGAAGGAAGATACCTGAACAAACTGTCCAGTGACATTAGCCAAATCAGTGAGCTCTGAGTTTGATTCAGTGAAAATGGTAGAAATGTCATCAAGAATTATTCCCAACCTCAGCCTAGGGCTGAACACACATGAACGTTTACCTCATGCACAACACACACACACACACACACACACACACACACACACACACACACACACACAAAGATGGAGGAAAGGAGAGGTTAGAAGAAAAGATACATGTTCTTTAGAGTTTGTAATCTAAAAGAAGCAGGTAGAAAAATAATAAAATAAACCAAGCAGTTTATTATTATTATAAAGCCATGCCTTTAATCCCAGCTCCCAGCACTTGGGGGGCAGAGGCAGGTGGATCTCTGTGAGTTCAAGGCCAAGCTGGTCTACAAAGCTAGGCTATCCAGAGCTACATGGGAAAACCTGTCTAATAATAATAATAATAATAATAATAATAATAATAATAATAATAATGAGACTAATTATAAGGGATATGAAAAACATGTATGTGAGTGGGGTGTGGCTCAATTAGGAGACTGCCCGACTAGCATGGAAAAAATCCCTGGATTTGATTTCTAGCACCATATACAACAGACACAGTGGTCCTTGCCTGTAATTCCAGCACTAATGATGTTCAGACACGAGGGTCAGTATCATCTTTAGTTACATAGTGACTTCTGGGCCAGCCTTCTCTTAAGAAAAACAGAGAGGTTGGAGATATGACTCAGTTGGTGAGAGGACCTGCCCTGAAAACATGAAGACCTGAGTTTGAATCCCCTGGATGTACATAAAAAGAACCCTGTAACCCCAGCAGCAGGGTGTGGGATAGACATGTCCATCCTAAGAGCCCACTGGCCAAACAGTGACACCCAAAATACAAATCTCTAGGTCAGTCAGAGACCCTGTCTCAAAATAATAGCTCAGTACTGGGAGTGGTGGTTCACAACTTAAATCCCATCATCACTCAGGAGACAGAGGTAGGCTGATCTCTGTGTTTTTAGCCAGCCTGGTCTACAGAGTAAGTTCCAAGACAGCCAAGGTTACATAGAGAAACCCTGTCCAAAAAGAACCCTTGTCATAAAACATTTTTTTAAAAGATAAAAACCTAAGAAGCAAAAATATAAGCCACTCCACAACCTGCTCTGGCCTCTGCATGTGTGTACCCACACTCACACGAGTGTAACACACACACACACACACACACACACACACACACGGAGGAAGATATGAAGTGGCAGTAGGACATTAGAAACTGTTGCCAGTGTAGAGTGTAGGTGACTCCCTTTGCTTATTTGTTGCTCAGCTGCCCGGCCTCTTCCCTGTTTGTTTGCTTTTATTCAGGTAGTGCGTTGTGTGTGCATACAGGGGTCAGAGGACTGCGCGTGAATACATGGCTCTTTTCTTCTACCCTGTGGGTCCAGAGAGTGGAATTCAGGCTATAAGTCTTGTGGCAAGCGCTTTTACCCACTGAGCCGGCTCACAGACCTCAATTTGGTCTTTTGTTTTGGTTTGGGGGGACTTTTCGTTTTGGTGGGGGGAGATTGGGGGCATGGGAGGGTGACAGGGTTTCGCCGAGTATCCCAGTCTTGCCTTAACCTCTTTGTGTAACCCAGGCAGAAGAGGCCCTGGGGGTCAGGGAGAGACCCCTGCAGGGAGGAATAATGGAGGTCCTGCAGTGAGGCTGAGATCTGCCATCTCGAGCGACTGAACTGAATAAGGCTGGGTCAGCCCAAAGCCAGAGGCAATGTGGAGAGTATTAGTGTGGAGAGATGAGATCATGGACCCGAACACCAGCAAGACCTTGTAGGCTGGAGTGAGCAACCCCGAGTGTCTTCTGACACACTGGAAACGCACTGGAAGGATCTGGGAAGATGTGTGACAAGCTGTGAATGACATGGAGATGAGACTGTGTCTGGGCATGGGACCTGCTACATTGGGTAGCTGATGAATTAATGTTGAAGCAGACAGGGTGGGGTGGGGGGGCATGCTGCTTGGTTGGTAGAGTGTTTACCCGGTGTGCATGACCTCAGAATCAGTCCTCAGCAGTGCATACAGCAGCTGTGATGCCATAGGCTGTACTCCCAGTGCCGGGGGAGGCAGGATGGGAAGGAACTCCTTGTCAGGTTCTAGGGGACGTGTTTGCTTGTTTGCTTTAAATGTACAGACTGAGGTTGAGAACTAGAGTGAGCATGAGGTGTATGTGTGTCTGTTGTGACCTACAAGAAGAAAATCTATACAAGCTGGGCCATGGCTGCACACGCCTCTAATCCCAGCACTGAGGAGGCACGGGCAGGCAGATCTCTGAGTTCAGCCTGGTCTACAGAGTGAGTTCCACAACAGCCAGGGATACACAGAGAAACCCTGTCTCAGAAAGAAAGAAAATCTATGCCACCCTGGCTTCCTCCCAGATCCCCTCTCCAGACAGCCAGTCCGTCACGGGGTCTACTGATTCTCCTGTCAATATCCCTCTCTCACAGCCGTGGGACACCTCCAGCCCAGCACAGACCTCACTTGATGTGTCCAGTGATGCCTGGACCACTGCACACACTGACCATTTTCAGCCTTGCGATGGATAAAATTGAATGTCACGTTTGACGGAACCTACAATCACCTGGGCAGCAAACTACTTCCGGCCATATGTGTAAGGGAATTTCTAGATGGGCTAACTACTGGCCCTAAACAGGGGTGGTTTATACCATCTCAGAGCAGCATTCATGGCTCCTTGCTTCTGATTGCTAAAGCAGTGTGACTAGTGGCTTCATGCTCCTCCCACCAGGGTGGGCTGCACCAGGAACTGTGAACCAGAGTAACCCTTTCCATCCCAAAGCCACTTTTGTTAGGGCGTTTGTCTCAGCAATAAGAAAGACAAACGAGATTAATGTGTCTAGCCCTCCATCCCTCTTCCCCAAACAGACCCGCGAGGGATGTTTGACAACCAGATATGTCACCTCATTTCTCCTGCTCCAACCTCCAACACCACTTGCTACAGTTTTGCATGCCAGTGTGTCAGTGACAAACTCAGAAGTGACCCCTGTCTCTGAGCCTTCATGTCATCACTGGGGACAAGGGGTTAGACCAGATGGTTCTAGTCTAAGTCTACAAATGGAGTTGTGTTTGGTTTAGCTTTGAGATGAAGTCTCACAGCCTAGGCTGGTCTTGAACTCACTATGTAGCCTAGGATGACTTTGAACACCTGATCCTCCTGCCTCCACCACCTCCTGAGTACTGGGATAACATGTGTGTACCACCACACCCAGTGAGTATGGTAGGCGTGAGACAAGGTCTCTCATTATGTAGCCCTGGCTGGCTGGAGCTCTATGTGTAGATGAGTCTGGCCTTACACTCACAGAGATCTGTCTGTCTTTGCCTCCTGAATGCTGAGATTAAAGTTGTATACCACCATGCTGTTTTTTCAAGACCTGGTTTCTCTGTAATGTTTTGTAGCCTGTCCTCGAACTCACTCTGTAGACCAGGCTGGCCTCGAACTCACAGAGATCAGACTGCCTCAACCACCCAAGTGCTGGGATTAAAGGAGTACGCCACCAACACCTGGCTGGTCTCAAACTCTTAATCTCCCTGCCTCGGCCTCCTGAGTGCTGAGCTTACGGGCATGTGCCCTGCAGAGTTTTAGACCTGTAGAGTGGGGTGGTACAGAGCTGTGGTAAAAGTGCCTGGTTTGGGACTGGAGAGATGGCTCAGTGGTTAAGAGTGATGTCTTCTTCCCGAGGTCCTGAGTTCAATTCCCAGCAACCACATGATGGTTCACAACCATCCGTAATGAGATCTGGTGCTGCCTTCTGGCCTGCAGGCATATGTGCAGATGCAACACTGTAACCATAATAAATAAATAAATCTTAAAAAAAAAAAAAATGCCTGATCTGGAATCCTGGAATCTCCTAGCACTTCTGCTTTC
The DNA here is from genome assembly GCF_943737965.1 of Phodopus roborovskii. NCBI lineage: Eukaryota > Metazoa > Chordata > Mammalia > Rodentia > Cricetidae > Phodopus > Phodopus roborovskii. The sequence continues at coordinate 15,950,777 of NW_026126636.1, forward strand.
ACAAGGAAAAATGAAGATATTGGGACTGTCGAGATGGCTCCATGAGTGCCAGCTGGGTTTTGATCCAGAAAGCCACATAAAGGTGGAAATATAGAACTGACTTCACAAGGTTTTCCTCTGACCTCCACATGTGTGCCTCTGCACTCACGATCACAACACACACACACACACACACACACACACACACACACACACACACACACACATGGGAGACCTGTAATAATGATGATAATGGCAATAATAAAAATTTCAAATGGAGTTAGTAACAATCAAGGAAATGAAATTATAAAATTCACATAAAGCAGAACTGCCCAGACCCCAATGTCCGAGGTGCCACTACCAATACATGCACATTTGTTTAATCATCCATCTATTTCTGCTTTGTTCTGTTTCTGTTTTTTTTTTTTTTTGAGACAGGGATTCATGTAGTCCCAGCTGGCCTCGAACTCATTTTGTAGATGTAGATGGCCTTAAACTTGTGATCCTCCCACCTCCCAAGGGCTGGAATTAAAAGTATGCACCATCACACTTTGTTCATGTCAGGCTGAGCACTAAACCCAGGGTTTTGTTTATGCTAGACAAGCTTTCTACAGCCTTTACTTATTCGTTTGTTTTACTATGTACGCTTAAACGCTTATTGTTACAGTCCAAAACATTATGCCCACAACTGAGGTCAGTGTTTGGACAACTGCAGTTTTTCTATCTATTGTTTGTTTGTTTGTTGGTTGGTTGGTTGGTTGTTTTTTGGGTCAGAGTTTCTTTGTGTAGCCCTGGCTGTCCTAGAACTCACTCTGTAGACCTGGTTGGCCTTGAACTCGCATGGATCTGCCTGCCTCCCGAGTGCTGGGATTAAAGGTGTGCACATTCACCATCTAGCTTCTGCCTGGTTTTGTATAGTTTGCAAGTTGAGGGTAGGCTTTACAGCTTTACATTTTTAACTTTCAGGTAGAAAAAAACAACACAAAGAGAAATATTCCATGATGTGTTATGATTCCAATATGCAATGTACCTCCCCATAGGCTCCTATGTGGAAAGTTTGTTCCCCGGCTGCTAGTATGACTTTGGAAGGTTCTGGAAACCTGAAGAAACAAGACAATAACTGAAAGAAGTAGATGGCATGTGGTATGTGCTTAGATATAGATTTTGTCCTGGTCTTGTCTCCACTTTCTACCAGCTTTGTTCAGCTCAACACTTGTTGTTTATGGTGTGTGTGTGTGTGTGTGTGTGTGTGTGTGTGTGTGGTCAGATGTGCACACAAGGGATGGAGAAATAGCTCCGCTATGAGTGTGTACTGCACTTGCAGAGGATCCAGATTCAGTCCCAGCACCCATACCAGGAAGCTCACAAGCCCCTGCAACTCCAGCTCCAGGGAATCTGGCATGACGCACATACTTAAAAACAAAATTAAATGTTTTTAAAAGGACAGAGAGAGAACAGGGTGGGGTGGGAGATCTGGTGTGATTCCCCAATCACTCTCCACCTTATTCTTTGGGGCACAGTCTCTCTCTCTCACTGAACCTGACATTCATTATTCAACTAAGTCAATAAGCTTGAGGGACCACGTGTCTCCGCCTCCCCAGTGATAGGGTTACAGGTGTGCACTGTGCATTCTTTGTTTTTGTTTTTAAGATGGTGCTATGGATCCAAATTCAGATCCTCATCCTAGGCACTTTGCCAACTGAGCCATGTCCCCAGCCTAAACCACATACTTTTATTTCCATGGCATTCCATCTCGCCACAAGTCTGCAGCAATGGATCCAGACAGCCCACAACATGAAATCTGTGAAATCACGAGCCAAAGTAATATTTCTTTCCTGGGAACTGTTCTCAGAGTGAGCTCATCCAGGCTGTAAAGAATCAGAAGCCATGTCTCTCTAGGTTTTGGCTCAGCTACTGCAACCCACTGGCTTGAAAACACATAAGCAAATACCCTGGCATAGGGTAAATAGGCCAAAACCTATTAAATGGATTCAAGAAAGAAATTCAGTTCAGACATGACTGTATACACCTATAATCCCAGCACGAGGGAGGCTGAGGTAAGTGGGTCACCATGAGTTTTAGACTGCTCAGACCTACATAGGAAAAGCTTACCTGAGTCCTTCCCTATGTATGTTCTCGTTATTTCACCTGGGAAGAGAGTCTTTATTTTTAGATAGTTTTTATAAAATTAGATATGTTTGTATGCATCTGTATGTGAGTGTAAAAGCAGGTACCTGTATAGGCCAGAAGAGGGCGTTAGATCCCACAGGGCTGGAGTTAGAGGGGGTTGTGAACCACCCAATGTGGGCATTGAGAACTAAACTCAGATCTTCGGGAAGAAGAGTTAAGAGCTCTTAACCCTCAGAGGAGGGGAGTATTAACAGTTACCTAGATCCAGCTGCCCTAATCGTGGCCTAAGTGAACATCTGTGGGTTGGGAAGAACTGTCTTGAATATCCCTAGAAGCAAGGAGACCCATTCTGAATGTAAGTGGTACCATCTCTTAGGATGGGACCTGAGCTATCTGACAGTAGAAGACACAGCTAAGAAAGCAAGCAAGCAGCATGGATGCATTCATTTTTGTCTGCTCTAGGCCGTGGATGTGATATGACTGGCTGCTTGGGCTCCTGCCTTACCTTTCCTGAAAGGATGGACTGTAGGCTGGAATTATAAGCAAATAAGCCACTTCCTCCTCTAACTTACTTTTGTTTCGGGTATTTTATCACAGTAAGAGAAATCAAGCTAGAACACCACACACACACACACACACACACACACACACACACACACACACACACACGTCCGACTTCCAGCCCCAAAGGCATCATTAATCTGCAGTTTGACCTTGGACAAACAGTTACTGGTTCAGTGTTTGAAGGGTAGATTTTAAAATCAGAATGCTCTTGGTTCAAAGCCCAGCTCTGCCATTGACTGGCTGAATCGACCGGTTCCATCCCTGTGATCTGCAAAACAGTGGGACTTTATATACGACATACTGGGCGGACTGAATACAAGTCCCCATGGGATCTACTCTTGTCCCACTTTCTCTTTCTAGGCTACTATTTTTCCATCTCAGAAATGATGAGCCCTCTCCACTCTGACACTCTGGGATCGTGATATCCAACATGTCTTATTTTAGCTCGGTGTCTGGCTCGAATGCTGTGATTTTAGTCTGCATGGAGGCTGCACCCTGTTCTCCCTGGAAAGGTCTCCTCAGGTTAGGGTGAAGGCTTGGGGAAGGTTTAGCCTCAAGAGAGCTGTGGGATGGGCAAGGTCATCCTTCTGTAACACAGTAAACTAAAAAGATGGTACCCACATGTAGGCTATGGGGAGCAGAGTGAGGGGAAACCTACCAAAGGTTGTATAAATAGCACACACACACACACACACACACACACACACACACACCAGTCTATTGAAAGGACCTGGTTTCAGTTAAATTAAGAAACACTGAATTAATTTTGATTGCATTAGAGAAATAAGTCAGAATGAATTGAAGTTAGTTGGACTGCGCTGATGGGATGAAGTATACTGGAGCTCCAGTAAGCTGATCTGGATTGAACTGGATTGGACAGAGCTGGAAAGGTAAGACTCCCCAAAGAATAACGCTTGGGTCCCTGGACACTGGCATCATCTGGAAGCGGTTTTCGCTGTTGACTTGTGCATGTGGATCTTAGAACCCTCACATCATCAGGTGACTGCTAACAACTCCCCTCAGAGTTCTTGGAAGATGGAGTGTGAGATCACACATGCTAAAGAAAAAGAGCCTTGCACCTCAGAAGACAGAGGGAGTTGCAGATGAAGTCTGCAGTCTAGCTAATGGCATGCACTGCGAAGTGTTGGTGATGAAGGGCACCAGAAATACACCTTGAAATGCTTTAAAAAAAAAAAAAAAACCCTGAGATATGTGGTAGATAGTTAGACAAAGGGTGTGGATATAGCTTAGATGGTACAGTGCCTGCCTAGGTGCATGTGAACCTGGACTTCCTCCCAGTACCACATAAACTGGGTGTGGTGGCATGTGCCTGTACTTCCAGTGCTGGAAGAAGGTGGAGGCAGGAGGCTCAGAAGTTCAAGGTCATCCTCAGCCACATAGTGAACTTGAAGGCAGCCTGAGCTACAAGATTCTATTTCCAAGAATAGGAAAGGGCCAGGTGGTAGTAGCGCATGCCTTTAGTCCCAGCACTGTAGGTAGCTCTGTCGGGAGGCAGAGGCAGGCGGATCTCTGTGAGTTCAAAACCAGCCTGGTCTACAAGAGCTAGTTCCAGGACAGCCTCTAAAGCCACAGAAAAACCCTGACTTGGGGGGGTGGGGGGGGAAGGGAAACTAAGAAACAAAGAGAAGGGAAGAGCAGGGTAAAGGAGGAGAGGCCAGGGGAGACAATGGAAGGGGCTAGGGGCTAGGGTGAGAAGGAAGGAAAACAGAGACAAAGGTACAGATAAAGGAAAATGTAAACCCAGTAATAGATCATGAGCTGACTGGAATTGGCGGGCCCGTGTTGCTCTCTATGAACTCTCATCTGTTTGTGTGTGTCGGGGGTGGAGGGAAAATTGAAATAATAAAATTCTGCACCCAAAATAGAGAGCTCTGTAAACTGTTAATTGCTAAAATAGCAGTGCTGGTTAAAAATACAACTTCTGGAGGCGAATGATGTGAGTTTGATTCTCCGCTCTGCCCCTCGCTCCTTTGGCCCCAGGCAAATGACTCCACCCCCCCCCCCACTGAAGGAACGGTATCTGTATAATGGGTCTATTAATAGCCCTCACCTTGTGGGCTTCTATAAGGACAGAGCCTGGCACCTAATTAAGCATGTACCTATGGGTTAGCCCACTAAACAACACGGTGCACGGTCACTGTGCTATCTCTACTTCACACAGAGGTCCTACACGCCTCCTAGGCACACATCAAATAAACCACTCAGAGGAAGAAGGTCCCTCTCCGGCTCCCCAAAATCAAAACCATCTCTCACCCTCCTCACCTCTCCCCCAGCCCACAGTCCCTTGGACTCACCTGACAAAATGAAGAAGATGCCAGAAACGAAGGCCAGAATGGTCCTCTGAGGTCGGATGTGGCCGATGTTGCTGATGACGAAGGCGGTGAACACAAGGAAGAGACTGACCATAGGGAAGGGAGTAGCTGTGCGCACTGTCTCTGAGAAAGGTAGACAAGCAGAAGCAGGGGTGAGGGACAAGTCTCCGGTGAGACACCTCCCAGACCCCTTGCTCTTTGTCCCTTTAGTTTCTCCTGTTTCCCACCCACTCCACCCCTTCATTAGCTGTATCCCCTGTTGACTCCACTTTCAACCAAACATGCCCTTCGTTTGACCCCTCCCCTTTCCATCCCAGCCAAGACCCCGAGTTCTCACCTCCCCGTCCCACCCAAGACATTTTTCCTCTTTCAACCCTCTGCCTTTTGTGTGAACCCACCCCTTCCCTACCTAATCAATCCTGCCCTTTCTCCCAAAACCCTCTTGCTCCTGGGACCCTTCCCTGCTCCCCCTCACTCAGAATATTCTCCGTGTTCTCCGTCACCAAGTTGATTTCTGGTTCAAGGAAGTACTCGGAAGCCACACAGCGACCCTTCTCCCGACCTGGAGAGAGAGGGGAGAGATAAGAAAGCGCAGGTGGAGGAGAGGCTCCGGGGCTCAAGGGAGGTTGTCAGGGGCAGAACGAGACCCAGGATGGAGATGGGAAATTTCATTCAACATTTACAATCTATGCTGCTCTTGGGGCTGGAGAAAATAGGCTGAGCCAGCTGAGCCTAGGGATACAGGACTGCACTCATACCTACTGGGGAGTCTGAGGCAGGTTTGTACCTTTCAGGCCAGCTGGGCTGCATAATGAACTAGATCCAGCCTGGGCAATTTAATAAAACCCTGTCTTAAAACAGGACATAAAGCAAAAGCTAGGGATGTAGCTTGGTGGTAGAGCACTTGCCAAGCATGCAAGAGGCTTTGGGTTCTGTCCCAAGTACTGAAAAACGCCATAGAGTGTTGGAAGATCTTGTTTGCTCTGGAGACTGGAGGGTGGAGGGCAGGACTGGATTTTAATGTTCTAAATGATGAGGGGGCTGTGGATGAGAACTCCTGGATTCCCAAGGTCCTCGGAGCTGGGGTTTCTGAAAGGAAACAGTCTCAGTGTTCAGCTAGAAGACAAGCTTGGAGTCTTGGCTCCCCATAAAACACTGGAACTGTCCACGGAGTAAGTTCTGAACCTGAACTGGCTTCGTGTTTTTTTTTTTTTTTTTCTTTTTTTTTTATTTTTGAGAAAGACTCCTGTCTCTCAGGTTGGCTTTGAACTCCCTCAAATGACAGTGGATCACTTTGATCCTCTTGCCTCTGATCTCCCAGGTGCCGTGAGATTACAGACACGTACTCTTACACATAACTTATGAAGTTCCAGGGGTCGATCCCAGGACTTCCTGTGTGCTAAACAAGCATTCGACCGATTGTGCTACCTATACCTTTAGCCCTAGAATTCTGACTTTTTAAAAACTTGTCACTTAAAAAATATATATTACTGATTTCTAGGGGAGAGGGGTGTGAGTGTGCCAGCGGGCAAGTGTGGAAGTCAGAGGCGGGCACCTGCAAAGAAGCAGACTCTCCAGAGGCCAGCGTGCAGCGCCATCTTGACCTCGGTGGTCTGGTTCTGCGGCAAAACGGTCCCCTCCTCCATGTACAGCCAGTAGTCCGTGCTGACCGCGATGCCCACAAGGAGCAGGCCGCAGGCACCAAACACGCTGCTCAGCAGGGTCAGGGCGCGGCTGCTGCAGTGACTCATCCTGAGCGGCGGGGGGCGCCCTACGGGGCCTGCGGGACCAGAAGCTATAGTAGAGAGTACCCAGAATCCCCAACCCATGCAGCCATTTGGGACATTAGCCGTGGTCAGAGACAGAAACTCTGCAACCAAACTCCCAAATCTTATTTCTGAGCAGGTCCCCACCATCCCAGCCCTGAGCTCTGAATAGAGAAAGCAATTGTTGACTCCAAACAACCATATTGGACTTCCCTGACCCATCACTTGCAGCCACAATCTTTAACTCAGACCTGGAGAGGATTCTTGACTTGAGGCACACGTCTAGACCAGAGGTCAAAAGTATCAGGATTCTGATTAGAATCCAAATTCTCAATCCAAGACCGAGTCCCCCAGACTCAACTTCCTATATTGGCTTGCAAGGCCGATTTTAGAAACCAGTCCTTAGCAGTCCTTAACCTTTGAAGTAAGCCAGTGACTCAGAAACTGACCTAATCAACAGCCTCAAATTTTGAGCTGCTACCGCAATCCTGACTCTGCGCCCTGATTAACCTTCAGCTGTGAACACTGGACCCCACCACCACCACACACATCCAAAAGACCTTAAAGTGCATTTTAAGCAAAACTGGGGTGCTAGCTGGGTTTATACACTGAATTATGGACAACTTGATTAATTCAGAAATTCTATCCCACACTGCCCAGCTTTAAGTCTGTGCCCTGAACTGTACACTGAATTGTTTTCTTTAGAATCTGTCTCTGAAGAAGCACATTTGATAATCCCCAAAGTAGGCCACCACCCAAGGCCCCCCGACTCCCACACTTGACTTTGAGCACAGCCTTGCTCTTGGCTTGACACTCTTGGATGCCTAGGGTCACCCTAACACTCCATTGTAATATTTTAAAAGCCGTGTGTGTGTGTGTGTGTTCATGTATATGATAACCAGCTGGCATCTGTCATGCTCAGAGGACAACCTCAGGTGCCTGTCACTTGAACCCTGGACTCTTGTCTCTATCTCCTTCCTCATCATAGAAATGCCTTCATTACAGATACATGCTGCCATGATCGGCCTTGTGTGGGTTCTAGGACTCTGAGTTTGGGTCATCTTCCTAGCTTGGGGTCAAATCAGTCATACCATCTCAGATCAAACCTAATCCTACTCTTCTAGATCCAGGCATGCCCCTGAATCTGGGGTGCTGGATGTTAGGACCCAGAGATCTGAAGCTACCATCTGGATTAGAGACTCTAGCATATCAAGAGCTTGAGCTGCCTCCCTCCCACCCAGCATTCCCAACCAGACAACTCCAGTGAAACCAATGCCCCTCATCCTGCAAACAAGATACCAGCACTCTGAACTGACCATCCAATCAGGAATTCCAGTACACCCCACCCAGCTCCCAAATCTTGCCAGACCCTGGTTTCCCATGATGGAACTTTCCAGTCAGTAGTGTCTCAGTCCTGCACTCACCAAGCAAGAAATACCCAATCAATTATACCTGAGGCCTCCCAAATTCCAATTAGGAGTTCAGATGTGCTAACTGGGGCAGGAAGGGGGGAGGTCCTGAAGGTTTCCAAAATCTCTCTTATGTATTTATTGAGAGAGAGACAGAGACAGATAGAGAGACCTCTATTGCACCATGTGGAGGTCAGAGAACACTTTGAGAGTTGGTTCTTTCTTCTCAATATATGGGTCCGAGGGATCTAGCTGAGGTCATCCATTAAGCTCTGAAGCAAGCACCTTTACCAGCTAAGCCATCTCAACAGCCCTAAATTTTCTACCTACACTTACACACACACTCCCAACTCACTGCACAAGAAATCCTTCCTTGCTACAAAATGCCACGATGTGCATGCAGGATTCATCTTGGCATCCCCCAATTTACCTCAGCAAGAGTCTTTTATGACCAGAGAGAGACACTCATTCCCCATAAAAATAAGTAGATATTGTGTGTGCGTGTCTGCATGTTGGGTATGTTGAGGAGAATGCAAGTTCACTAGGAGGCCAAAGCTGATAGATACCCCTGCAAGAGAGGCCAGAGGTGACAGATACCCTGGAACTGGAATAACAAACTCCAGTCTTCTGGAAGAGCAGCAAGTGCTCTCAACCACTCAGCCGCCATCTCTCCAGCTCCCACCCATTATCTTTTTCATTATAAAGTTTGAGACACCTCCCCTAAACATTTCCCCAACCGGGCAAGTGGGAATCCACTTCATCCCAATAAAGACCCTAGCACCAAAGGCGACATCCCGGCACTCCGAGTCTCCAGAACTCACTCATTTCCAACCTCAGCCTCGTGGAGGACCCAAAGATCTAGATACTGTCAGAGCTCTGGCTGGCTCTCCCTCCCATCCCCCTCCCAGTGGCTCTGGAGCTTGACCGCCAGCTGCCTGCTCCGCTTCCAGTCCTCGGCTCAAACAAGCTTTATCCACCCAATCACTCAGTCACTCACTGAACTGTCTCGGTCCAGGTAGCTGACCTCAGCCTCCGGGTCTGACCGCTCCTCCGACGGACCCTTCCAACTCCCCTCACGTCTCACATTAATCCCTCTCCTTCTCCCGTCCAGTTCATCCTCTTTCTACCTGACCCACTCTGAGCTCGTTATCTGCAGCCATCCCTCCTCTGGGACACCCCCACCTCCACCAACACCAGGCCTAGGGGATCTCCTTCTGGTTTTTTTACCCCAGCGTTTTCTGCGATCTGGATATTTGAATGGCTGAAGTTCCAATTCTCAAAGCCCAAGTCCAAACTCCATCTCCTAGAGTGTATGTAACTCTTGGCTCTTCTAGGGACCCTTTCCCAGACTCACAGCTTCCTCTACCGGCCTGGGCCCTCCTCCTTTATCCGCTACCCCTTTTCTCAAAGACCCTACCAGGTTCCTGCCCAGTGGAGACGATCTCTGAACTAACTCAAACCCCATGAGTTTGTTTTCTTACTCCCGGACCCTCGGACCCCTCACCCCCCCCCCCTGGGATCCACCAGGCCCAAATGTCCCTCCATCCACCCAGACCTTCCCAAATCCGACATTGGAACCCCAGGATCCCACTCCTGGAGCCCCTTTAACGTCCCGGAGCCCCAACTCCCGCTGAGAGTGGTCTAGCGCGGAGCCCCCGGTCTTGCCGGACCCTTCCCTCGCGCTTACCTCTCTCAGGGCTGGGCGGACGCTCCGGGCCGCGGGCCCCGCAGCCGCATGACCGGCCACGCGGTTTCCCCCGGCCGCCGCCGCCGCCACCGGGGTCTCCGGTGCCCGCGCCCCCCGCCCCCGCCCCCGAGCCCGGCGTCCCGGCCCCCTCCCGGCCTCCCACCCCCCACCCCCCGCGCCCGCGGCCTCACTCGGCGGACGCAGCCGGGAGCAGGGACCGGCGGCCGCTCATTGGCTACTGCGGAGGAGGGGAGGGGCGGGGAGGGAAGGGGGAAGGATGCAGAGAGGGAATGAGATGAGCCTTCAGGATGGGGGGGGGAGAGGCAGGGAGAGAGAGAGAATAGATAGAAACAGAGGCTGAGAGCCCGAGAGAGAGAGAGAGAGAGAGAGAGAGAGAGAGAGAGAGAGAGAGAGAGAGATATTCTGGAACTCACGAGTCCTGAGACTGGAGGAGACAGACAGAAAAGGAGAGACAGAGATGGAGTAGTTTCAGGTGTCTCCACCCCCCACCACTACAGAGGCTCAGAGATTTTGAGGCCCTGGAAGTGGAGAGGTCAGAGAGCCCCAGAATCCAGGCAAGGGAAGCTCAGAAGTCTTGGGCCAAGGGAAACTGAAATTCAGGGATCTTGAGCTTGCAGATGGGGTGGGGAAGATAGAGAAATAGAGATAGATGATAGATAGATAGATAGATAGATAGATAGATAGATACTCTCTGAGGAGAGACAGCAGGGGCAAGCCGGAGTTGGGGGGGGGTTGTCCCCTGATGAGGACTAGGGCTGTAGCCAGGCAAGGGGCGGAGCCTGGGGTCTGGGCAGCTGGAGAAGGCGGGAAGGGGCGTCCCGGGCCGGGGTCCCTAGAGCAGCTGGCTGGCAGGCGCAGAGCAGAGCCGGGTCCTGCAGCCGCCGCGGAGCCGGGAGCGGGGCCAGCCCCCCCCCACCCGCCGTGATGTCAGCGGGGCCACTCTTAAAGGGGCAGGCCGCCCGCCGAGGGTCGGAATTTGGGCTAGGGCCTTCAGGAACCGGAGAGGGGTGCAGGAGGGGTGATGCCGGAGAAAGGGATAGCTTTAGAAACCAATTGGAGTGAGACTTGGAAATCCAGAGAAGAGATGTTAGGCCCTCCAAGAAACCTACTATGTATGCTTTTGAGACTCTGTCCCCTCTAAACACACTGACAGGCACACCATTCTGCTAGCCTGCCCGTTCCAGAGACTACATTCCCCATCAGCCCTGGCGGCCAGAGGCCAGCACCTGGTGTGTATGGGGGGGGGGGGAGGCGGCTGATCAGGGTCTTCTCCGATGTCTTCTGGGAAACGTAGTCTATTTTGATTGGCCCCCTCCACTCCCCACTCCCCTCCTCACACACTTGCAACTGGGTCAGGAGAGAAAGAGGCCGGGAGGACGCTTCTGCCTACCTTCTGCCTTGCTAACTGGTTTCTAAGCTCCCAGGTTCTGATCGTCTCGGCTTCTGTAACATGGGGTCCTTTCTGATCATTTCTGTCTCTCCACAGGGGGCCAGCCTTTCATCTCTCTCCTCAGGACTTCTCTGGATCCTGGTGTAGGGTGTGTGTGTGTGTGTGTGTGTGTGTGTGTGTGTGTGTGGTGTGAGTGCGTGTTTGCACTTTGCTCTGGGTGAATATGTACGTGTGGTATCTGGCTGAAGGGTCGTTCATTTGCTCACACAATTAATGGTCGAGGGACGTTCTTCCTCATTACGTATGTGACCAAAGTGGTCACGTTGGTCTTCTCTGAAGCAGTTTCTGTGTGCCGCTCACACGCCAAAGGTGTCTTCTCTTTCATTTTATGGGTCTGTGCATTTTCTCTCCCCCACCGCTCTCCATACCCGCTATGTTTGCTTCTATGTACAGCCGGCCCACCTCCGCACCCCCTTCATTCCCCAAGCTTATGAGAAAACATCCAAACATTTTAGCATCAGCATCCCAAATTTATTCTCCAGCAGCTGTGTCTGGGTGGGAGAGGCTAAAGGAAGGGGAGGGGGGTGAGGGAGAAGAAAGTCCCAGAGAGTGGCAGGCACTGCGGAGGACAAGGGTGGGTAGGTGTGATTCTGACCAAGGCTGGGGCCATGCACCGGGGCAGGTGAGCAGTGATGGGTTCTGGAACAAGTCTAGAACAAAAGCTGACTGACAACAGTCCGGGAAAGAATCCTCCGTGCATGCCAGGAATCCCCAGAGCGTGGAAGGGAGGTGGCATGGAACACGGAGCCCAGCTTCTCACTTAACTCTACAACTCAAGTGGAGGTAGCAGGAGCCTTGAAGGATGCGGGCGGGCTGATCTGGAATCTTAGTCTGGAGCAGGCAATCTCATGAGACTATTTCCCCCAGGGTGGTGTAGGGGAAAGAAAGGCATAAAACTACCAAGATGGAGTCTAGAACCCCACACGGAGTAGAGTTTCCGGGAACAATTAGAAGAGCATCCAGATGTTGGGGGGTGGGGGCAAGACTCAGCACAACGGAATCTAGAACACAGGAAGGCCATGGCATTTAAAATGTCAGCAATGCTTGGGAACAGCATCTAGAACCCGTTGGGGTGCAGAAAAGAGGCCAAAAGGCTGGGGCGGGGGTGAGACCTAGAATCCGGGCGGGGGTGGGGGGGGAGCTGCAGCCTGCATGGCGGGGGTAGGGGGTAAGAGGTAGGGGTGGGGAGGGGGCACTAGGGACACCTAGCGGCGGCAGATGAGATTACATGACAGGCACAGGCACTGGGCTTGTGGGGCTACGGGCATCTGGGTGCACGAAATCCGGGTTCACATAGGTAAAACCCTGGAAATCCGCTTGGTCGATGCTGGCTAGGACCAGGCGGTCTGGCGGGGTCAATGCTGGCGCCGCGCGCGTGAAGAACTTGTCAAAGTTTTCGCCACTTCGCCCACACTGTTTTAGGAACGGTTGAAAAATTAAGCCCTGATAATCAGAACCTATGCACACCTCCCCCATGGACTCTGATGAAGGGTCCCCCCACCTCCTCACAAGGTATTGAAGCTCGTAAGCCCCACTCCCCAGGAACGGAAGCTGGGAGAGCAACTGACCGGTCGTGGTCTGAAAGGAGGTGCAATCTCCAGTCTTTCCAACCTCTCCCAGTCGATCCAACGGAAAAAGCCATGTGCCCGGATGGTGGGTTCACCATCTGGCCCTGAACCCAGGCGCTTTCCCGGGTGCTTGGTCAGGAACTGCAGAAGACACAAAGAAGGCCTGCTAGATAGCTCAGTGAGTAAAATCACTTGCCACCATGCCTGATAGATGACCTGAGTTCGATCCCAAGGACCCACAAGATGAAAGAGGAAAAATGACTCCCTAAAATTGTGCTCAGAACTCCTTATATGTGCTATGCTATGTTTGTGCACACAAAATCAACAGATTTTAAAAATGCAATTTAAAATGCCTTAAAAATCATGTGTGGTGGTATAAAGGTCAGAGAGAATAAAAGAATCATAAAAAATCGGGTGGGGGGGTCTTTAGTATCAGCCCTAGGGAGGCAGAGGCAGGCAGATCTCTGTGAGTTCTAAGCCAGCCTGGTCTACAAAGTGAGTTCCAGGACAGCCAGTGCTGTTTCACAGAGAAACCCTGTCTTGAAAAACAGAGAGAGAGAGAGAGAGAGAGAGAGAGAGAGAGAGAGAGAGAGAGAGAGAGAGAGAGATCCCAAAGAAGGAGGAAGGAAAGAGAGGGAAAGATGGGGAAGAGCTGGAAATAGGCAATCTCCTATGGGCCAGGCACTTCTGCACCAACTGAGGAAGAAGAAACTGAGGGTTACAGTCTGGGCGACTCATCAAGATCCCTAAAGAATAAAAGTCAAAGCTGGGAAATCAGCATAGGACCGACCCCAGACCCCCTGAACATGGGTCTCAGTTAGGAGGCCTGGGCAGTCTATGGGACCTCTGACAGTGGAACCAGGATGTATTCATGGTGCACGAAAAGACTTCTGGAGCACATTCCCCATGGAGGGATACTCCCTTAGCCTAGAGGCTGGAGGGAGGGCCTAAGCCCCACCCAAAATGATTTGACAGATTTTGATGATCTCTCATGGAAGGCCTCATCCTCCCTGGGGAGTGGATGGGAATGGGAGGGGGCAGGAAGGAATGGGAGGATGGGAAGGGGAGGGAACTGGGACCGATATGTAAAATAAGAAAAAAATTTAAAAAAGAATAAAAGTCAGAGGCATTGGTGGTAACATGACCAACCCAGCTCTATAAAGGCATTTTGGCATTTCCTGCAGTATGCAAGGATGTGGGTGCTGCAAAAGATGTTCTTGGTCAAGGATGACAAGGTGGCAAAATATTTTTTGCAGCAGATGGCCAAAAAGAAGTTTGAGTGATAGGAAACTTTTTCTAAGAGAAATGGCAACTGGGGTGCATGGGCTGCAGGTCTGGAGAAGCTGGGAGCTGGGGCTCTCACCCCCTTGCAGATGGCCACAGCTTCCCGGGAAAGTGACTTGGGATAGGTGACAGTTTGTTCCATGATGGCTTGAAACAGCTCCTCCTCATCTTCCCCATCAAAGGGTGGCTACAAAGGTAGAAAGAATGATGTCAGAGTGTGACAGGCTGCCTTTCCCAAGCATGCGTCCCTTCATTATCAATTTCAAATTCAACTATGGGGGGGGGACTAGAAAACCATCCCACCTTCATCTCCAAATGCCTCTCACACACACCCCAGTTCTGTGTATCTATCTACTCTCTGCCTGTCTTTTCCTGCTATGCAAATCAACGGGGTGTTAATTAGGCAATATATCATCTAATGAGAGAGGGAGGGAAGGAGAGAGATACACAAGAGGGACAGGGATTCAAAGAAGGAGAGACTGCAGGGAAGAATGGCAATTATTATCCTCACTAAAAGTGAAGGTTTGTTCACTTGTTTGCTTGACTGTTTTGAGACATGATCTCATATAGCTCAGGCTATGTAACCAAAGATGACCCTGAACTCCTAATTCCCTTATGTCCACACATAAGTGTTAGGGTTACAGACATGTAATACCACACACAGTTATTTTTAATTTAAAAACATCCCTCCCCCTAGGTGGGGGTGGGGGTGGTGCACACCTTTAATCCCAGCACCTGAGAGGCAAAGGCAGGCAAATCTCCGTGAGTTCGAGGCAGCCTGGTCTACAGAGTGAGATCCAGGACAGCCAGAGCTGTTACACAGAGAAACCCTATCTCCCCTCAAAAAACAAAAACAAACAAACAACAAAACAAAGAAAAACCATGAAGACCACGAGAAAAATGTGAAACAAAAGCAAAATTAACAGGAGTGAAACAATGTTTCAGGACCGTGGACAGCGCTATCCTGACCCATCTTCCCTGAAGATCAGCATATTTCTTTCAAACGGGACCACCTGTTTCTTCAAGAATAATGCCACGTGCACGTAAAAAGGGACATCCACTCTACGGGGCCATTAGTTAAGCTAACACCTCTCCACTTCCCCTTACCTGTCCTGCTAACATCTCATACAGCAAGACCCCGAAAGACCACCAGTCAACAGACTTCCCATACGGCTGGTAGGCAATGATCTAAAAGAGAAAGAGGAAGAGAGACTTTCTGAGACAGAGTCTCACGTAGTTCAGTCTAGCTTTGAACTAACCATGCATTGGAAGATGACTTTAAGCTCTTCTTTCTCCTGCCTCCACCTCCCGGGTGCTAGGAATTCAGATACATGACACCATATCTGGCTGTGACTTCTTTAAGACGTGCAGGATACCTTCGGCCTCTCTGTCTCTCTGTCTCTCTGTCTGTCTGTCTCTCTCTCTCTCTCTCTCTCTCTCTCTCTCTCTCTCTCTCTCTCTCTCTCTGGATCCTGACCCATATCAAGTAAAATATTCTCCACACTGAATAGTAAGAGCTCCATCCTTTGGGAAATCCAGGAAATGATGTTTATATACTTACCAGGTTCCTTTACTGTCATATATAAAGGTTACCTAAGGGCTGGCAATATAACAGCACATGACATGCACACACTCTCGAGAGTGCACACACACACAATACTTTTTTTAAGTAAAGAAGACAGACTTCAAAAAGTTCTCCTCCAACCTCCACAAGCATGCTGTGACATGTGTGTCCATGCATACACAAAATAATAAATGATAAACTTAAACCTAATATTTTAAAGACTATCTAGGCCAAGCATGGTGGCACATGCCTTTAATCCCAGCACTTGGGAGGCAGAAGCAGACAGATCTATGTGAGTCTGAGAAGCAGGACAAGTAGGGCTACACAGAGAAACCCTGTCTCAAAAAACAAACAAAGAAACAAAAAAGCCTGAGGGCCAAGGAACAAGTCCCACCCACATAGAATATTCTGAGTAACTACACCTTCTGTTTGAATGCTATGAATACAGAATACAGAGCTAATCTTTTTTTTTTTTTTTTTTTTGCTAAATCATATATCTTATTTTTGAAATGTTTCCTTTATTTATTTACTGGGGTACTGCATACCATGGCTTCCATGAGGAGGTCAAAGAATGACACTGAGGAGTCAGGTTTCTCCTTCCACTATGTGGGTTCCCAAATCATCGGTCCTGGGAGTCAGTGTTTTAAAGACCAGATAATGTTTTTTGGTTTTTTGTTTGTTTGTTTGTTTGTTTGTTTTTGTTGTTATTGTTTTTAAGACAAGATTTCATGTAGCCCAGGTTAGTTGTCTCTGTAGACAAGGATGACCTTGAACTCCTGATCCTCCTGGCTCTGCCTCCTGCATGCTAGGGTTACAGAAGTGAGCCACCATACCTGATTACATTCTTTTCTCTTTCCTTTTATATGTTCTTCTCCCAAGCAGTACAAGGTCTCACTACATAGTTCCAGGTGTCTTCAAACTGGAGACCTTCCCATTTGAGCCTCCCAAGTGCTGAGATTAAATATACGCACCACCACCCTTGGCTAAAACACTAGATTTTTTTTTTTGCTTGTTTGTTTTTAATAATTATATGTGTATTTATTATGTATACAGTATTCTGCCCAAATGTATCCCTGCAGGCCAGAAGGGGGCACCAGATCTCATTATAGATGGTTGTGAGCCACCATGTGGTTGCTGGAGATTGAACTCAGGACCTGTTAACCTCTGAGCCATTTCTCCAGCCCCCTTGTTTTGTTTTTTGAGGCAGGGTTTCTCTGTGTAGCCATAGCTGTCCTGGAACTCACTCTGTAGATAAGATGGCCTAGAACTCACAGAGCTCTGCCTGCCTCTGCCTCCTGAGTGCTGGGATGAAAGGCTAGCACCACTGTGCCCAGCTAAAGCAGGAGGTTCTTAAACCAGGAGAATTCTTGTTACAATAAGCCAGAGTCAGAGTCAGGACTGTGTGTGTGTGTTTCCACCTTGCTGCAATGAGTTCAGGTCACCAGGAACGTTTTGTGACCAATGACATTAACTACTTGGACCCTAGCACTGGTCCACTATAAAGGTCAAGAGGGAGCACCCCCAACACAATAGCCTCCATGGTTTAGAAAAGCCAGTTCTTAATACTACCCACTATAGTATGAACCTTCTAAGTATTTCCTCCAGCCCCTTAACACCAGGGAGTTCTTCTACTCATTGATCATATCCAACGGGAAGTTTTCTGCTCCCCTAGGGAGCTCCAGGGTCTGTCCTTGCCCTCTCAGAACATCAGGAGGGTGATGATCTACTTCTACTACAGAATGAATGAGGCACCTGGGCTTGGTGCTCAGATTAGCAAAGTGTTTTCCTGGCACACATGAAAACCTGGGTCTGAACCGCAGTAACATATAAACCCCAGTATGTTGTCAAATGTTAACCATTCTTCCAGGACCAATGGATGGATAGGCAGAGGGATCATAAATTGAAGGTCATCCTCATTTACACAGTGTTTCAGCCCAGGATACTTGATATCCTGTCTTAAAAACAAAAAGGGGAAGGATAAAAAGTCTGGAGATGGTGGTGCACACCTTTAATCCCAGCACTCGGGAGGCAGAAGCAGGTGGATCTCTGTGAGTTCAAGGCCAGCCTGGTCTACAGAGCGAGTTCCAGGACAGGCTCCAAAGCTACACAGAGAAGTCCTGTCTTGGGGTGGGGGTAGGGGAGAGCAAAAACCAAAAGGGGGCTGTGTGGCTTAGTGGTTAAAACTGCTTGTCACATAAACGTGAGAACCGGAGTTTGGATCCCCAGAACCCACATAAACACCAGGAGGGTGTAGCAGCCTTGGAAAGTGGAGGCAGAAGGCAAGCTGGCTAGGGAGACTAGCCTAATCGGCAAACTCTGGGTTTGACTGAGAGAATTTGCCTCAACAAATAAAATGGAAAAATGGTGAAGGATTCCTACCGTAACCCTGGGCTACCACACAAATGCACAAATGTGCCTACATCCATGCAAACATGCGTATACATGCATACACTACACACACATATACTCGCGCAGAAAAAAAATGGAAAATTTTCCTTAAAAATCAACAACAAAGCTACATGTGTTATCCATGAGCTGCCAAGCAATTCTGTACTAAAGGGTAAGCCCCACCCAGTCTGCACACAGGAGAGACAAAGCCTCACACCAGGCATAATGTTCTCAGGCCTTCCCACTCAAAACACGCTAGAAATAGTCTCCACCTTCTTCACTTTGGCATAGTGCATGCTCTACTCACGCTCCTGCAAGCTGATCCTACTCTTGGATGCTACTCATCCCCTAGTCCTTCTGGCTTTACCCATTTGAAGTAGATCTAACCCACTGTGACTGGCACCATTCCCTAGGCAGGACAGTCTGAAAGTGTATGAATGGTATGCGTGAGCAAATACATGTGTTAATTCATTGCTTTCTGCTTGCCACGTGAATGTGACCAGCTCCCCAACTTAAAGTGCTCGGCATATGGGTCTCTCCACTCAGGGCGTTGGTGGAGACTACCATGGATGGCGGCTGCCAAGATGCCCACAAACCTGGAACAAGCCTTGACTACTAGACAATAGCACCCGCAGAGCAGCAGGCTCGGGGTTACCTCCGGTGCTATGTAGTCTGGGGTCCCACAGAAGGTTCGGGTTGTGGACCCAGGGAAGACATTCTCTTTACACATGCCAAAGTCTGTGATCTTGATGTGTCCTTCAGCATCCAGCATCACGTTATCCAACTTGAGGTCCCTGGAGGATGAGAGCGCAAGCTAGAATTGCACAACAGTGGTGTGATGGTCAACTTGATACACTCCGCTACCCCCCCCAGGAAGACAGTCTCAATGAGGGATTTGTCTAGATCAGGTTGGCCTATGCACATGTTTGTAGAGGGCTTCCCTGATTACTTTTTTTTTAATTTATGTATTTCTTATTTTACGTGCATTGGTGGTGTGCCATGGGTGGCCAGTCCCCTAAAACTGGAGTTACAGACTATTGTGAGTTGTCATGTGGGAGCTGGGAACTGAACCTGGGTCCTCTGAGAGAGCAATCAGTGCTCTTAACCATTGAGCCATCTCTCCTGCCCCCTTCCTTGACTACTTTGATTGAAGTAGGCAGACTTCAATACCACTCCCTAGGCAGGAAAGCTCATGGGAAACACAAGATGAGCACTAGCTTCCTGAATTAATTCATTGCTCTCTACTCTTACCAGTGGGTGTGAACAGCTTTGACTTCTCCTCAGTGATGGAAACTGTGAGCCAAACCAAACTTTCCCTCCCCTTGGCCCTTTCTTTCTTTCCCTTTTTCTTTCTTTCTCCTTTGTATCCTTTCTTTCTCTCTTTGGTTTCATTTGTTTATTTTCATTTGTTTGTTTGGTTGGTTTTGTTTTGTTTTTCGAGACAGGGTTTCTCTGTATGGCTTTGGACCCTGTCCTGGAAACCAGGCTGGCCTTGAACTTACAGAGATGTGCCTGCCTCTGCCTCCCAAGTGCTGGAATTAAAGGCTTGTGCCACCACTGCCCAGTGTCCCTTGGTTGTTTTTCTTAGGTTAAAAAAGTGTGTGTGTGTGTGTGTGTGTGTGTGTGTGTGTTGTGTGTGTGTCCCTGTGTCGAGGTACCTGGGGCAAGGTGCAAAAGAGGATGTCATGGCAAAAGTGGTTGTGGCACAGGCCTTTAATCCCAGCATTCAGGAGGCAGAGACAGATGAATCTGTAAGTTCGAGGCCAACCTGGTCTCGTGAGTTCCAGAACAGCCAGGGCTACACAGATGAACCCTGCCTCAAAAAGCAAACAGAGGATGTCCTATCTCCTGGAGCTGGAGTTACTGGCAGTTGCGGGTCCTCTGCAAGGGCAGCAAAGTGATTTAATTGCTGAACAATCTCTCCAGCCCCCTTGTGGTGCGCTTTAGAACAGCAATAAGGCACAAAACCGGAGGCAACTAGCGTTCAGCATCCTGGAGCTGTGTGTTGAAATTCCATCATCCCCTTCAAGGGATGTGTTTCCCTCTGTGGAAAGTGCTGGGGATACTAACCTGTAGATGATGCCCTGGTTGTGAAGGAAGAAGAGACCTATCGCGATTTCCGCAGCGTAGAATCTGGAGGAGCACGTGGGAAGTTGGAAGGTTAATGACAAGACCACCCCCTCCTACCTCCCATTCCCTTCACCTGCGCTGAGACTTACGCTGCATGGGGCTCCTTAAACTTGCCCAGTTGCTGAATGTGATACATTAAATCCCCTCCGGTGACGTACTCCATCACGAAATACAGGCGGTCCTGGGGAGGAGTGGGTGTGGCTTAGCGTCAGGGACATACCACATCTGGACGGAAAAGCTTTTTGGTTTGGTTTGGATTGGGTTTGGGTTTTGGAGACAGGGTTTCTCTGTAGCTTTGGAACTTGTCCTGGAACTCGCTCCGTAGATCAGGCTGGCCTCAAACTCACCGAGATCCACCTGCCTCTGCCTCCCCAGTGCTGAGATGAAAGGGCTGTGCCACAACTGCCTGTCATCATATGTGTGCCTGGTGCCTTTGAGTGTCAGGAGAGGACATTCGATGCCCTGGATTTGGAGACTCAAGATAACTGTATCCTCAATGTGGATGCTGGGAACTGAGCCTGGGTCCTCAACAAGAGGAGCTAGAGCCATTTCTCTCTCTCTCTCTCTCTCTCTCTCTCTCTCTCTCTCTCTCTTTTTTTTTTTTTTTTTTTTTTTTTTTTTTTTGAGTCAAGATCTCAGCCAGTGGTGGTGATGGTGCACACCTTTGATCCCAGCACTTGGGAGGCAGAGGCAGATGGATCTGTAAGTTCGAGGCCAGCCTGGTCTACAGAGCAAATTCCAGGATGACCATGGCTAAAACAGAGAAATCCTGTAACGAAAACAAACAAGCAAACAAAAAGACAAGAAAGGTCTCATGCAGCTCAAGGTAGCCTTGAACTCACTATATAACAGAGGATAACCTTAACAAACTCATGATCCTCCTGCCTCAGACTTCCAAGTATTGGGATTACAGGTATGGTCTACCACAGCCATCTAAGAACAGCTCTTTCTGCCAGGGGCTGGAGTGATCGCTTGGTGGTTAACAGCACTGGCTGCTCTTCCAGGGAACCTAGGTTCAATTCCCATGGCAGCTCAGAGAGAGAGAGAGAGAGAGAGAGAGGAAGGGAGGAGAGAGAGGAAAAACAGCTTTTTCCTCCTGCCCACCTGGGACAGACATGGAGACCTCCCGATTCACTTAGCCAGTAATCCAGAGGAATTGGACAAACACACAGGAAGGTTCCAAGATTCTAACCCCGGTACCGAAGAATCTCCTCAACTCTATCTCTGTTACTCTAATTACCCAACTTTCTAAGAGACCCAGAGAACTGGATTGATATCCAGGAGCATTGAATCTCATGCAACATCAACACACACATCTAATGCTAGCCGTCTGGGACTAGAGGTGATTAGGCTTCATTTGCAACTATTATTTTTTGTTTATTTAGGGGGAACTAGTACATATAGATGGTGTATGCATGCGTGTATATGTGTGCACTGTGTATATGTGTTCATGTAGGTATAAGTATGCATGTGTGTATGTGTGCATGTAGTATGTGCATGTATGGGGTCAGAGGACATAGGATGTCCACCTCAATCTCTCTGCCTTATTCTCTTGAGGCAGGATCTGTTAGTGAACCCAGAGTTAAGGTAGCAACCAGTAAAGATACTGTTTCCATCCTCACCCCCACAACACTAGTATTACGGGTATTCACGAAGCCACACCTGGCTTTCTACATGGGTGACAGAGATTTGAACTCAGAACCTCATATGTGCACAGCAAGTGTTCCTACCCACAAGCCATCTCTCTGGCCCTTATTATTATTTACAGGATCTCCACCTCTGTGGGCCAAGGTAAGCTCAATTTCATGACAATCCTCCTGCCTCAGCCTCCCAATGCCAGGATGACAAATGTGTGCCACTAATACTCAGTTGCCTGAAATTAATTTTTGCTTGGTCAGAGGCCAGAGAAAGTGAAGTCATCTCCTCCCCAAGCCATGTGGATTCTAACTTCTTGTTCAATCCCTCAGTCTCAGGGAAACACCCTTTCATGACTCATCCTTTGGTCAGAATCCAAAAGTGATGAGCTCACTGTAGAAGTCCAATCATTCTGGGTGTGTCCAATTAGAAGACATCCCTAAGGCCTAGCATTCACAAAGCCCTAGGTTGATTCCCAGCATGGCATAAACAGGCTCATCCTCCAATATATAACAAATCCAAGAGCAACCTGGACTACCTGAGACCCTGTCTCAAGGAAAGAGAAAAAGAAAGAAAACATTCCCATATAACTCCTTTCTGGGCACAAAGTCTCAGAACACTGGCTACAGGCATTGGAAATTGAGTATATAGGAACCACAGACATTCTAGCAACACACACTCAGATCCCACCCTCCGGCCCTGCCCCGCATGGCACCAGCATCCCCACCCCCCACGGGATCCGACTTGTATGACCACATTCATTCATCTTTAAAATTGATTTTTATGGGAGGTGGTGGCACACACTTTTAATCTCAGCACTTGGGAGACGTCTGAGGCAGGCTGATCTCTGACCTTGAGGCCAGCCAGGCCTACAGAGTGAGTTCCAGGACAGCCAGGGCTACACCAAGAAACCTTGTCTTGAAAAAAAAAAAAACAAAAAAGGAAGAAAATAATAAAATAAATAAAATAAATTTTTAAAATCATTTTAAGTTATGTATATTGGGGAGCAGGCATGTGCATATGAGCTCAGGGATCCCCAAAGACCAGAAATATCAGATCCCCCTGGAGCTAGAGTTACAAGTGGTTTACCAGCCACTACACAATTGATGGAAACCAAACTCAGGTGTTGTGCCAGAGCAATGCGTTCTCTTCACTACTGAGCCATCCCTCCAGATCACTCATTTAATTTACTTTGTAGCCCTGGCTGTCCTGGAACTCGCTCTATAGACCAAGCTGGCTTGGAACTCACTCTGCCTCCCGAGTGCTCGGATATAAGATGTGCACCATCACCCCCAGCCTTGTTCATTCATTTTAACAATTTGTTCATAGTTGTATGTGGTATGTAATAAGTGTGGTTACATGCGCATGAGCCAATGTGTCCCATGTGGATGTCATGGTGTCTTCCTCATTGCCTGGAGACAGGGTCTTTCACTGAACTGGAAGCTCACCAAAATGACAAGCCTGGGGACCCACTTGTCTCTGGCCCCCAATGCTGAGACTGTGGAACACACAGATACCTCTGACATCTTAAGTGAGGACTGGGATTCGAACTCAGGCCCTCACACTTGTGATGAAACCACTCTTACCCAAAGTGCCATCCATCTCTCAGCCCCGGCCACATCCTCTCAGAGCACCACGGCTTCTAAACCATGAGCCCATCCCTCCTTCCTCACCGGAGTCTGAAAGGTGGAGTGAAGCTGTGTGAGAAAGTGGGGCCGGCCTCCGGGACCTCGGCCTCCCAGTGCCAGCACGCGCTTCTCCACGAGGGTGCAGTCCACGTCGTCATCCTGGACTATGACATCTTTTTTCAGGATCTTGATGGCATAGAGCTCATCGGAACCTCTGCGTTCTGCCAGCATCACCTACAGACACATGGCCGAAAGCTCCAGTCCATTTGTGACACCCAGTGCTACAGGTCCCTGCACTGCTCCTCACATAGAAGCCAGCATGAAAGCCCCTTCCTCCTCTCTTTGGGAGGACTGGGTGTTCTGCAATTCCATCTACTCCCCTCAATAAAAGTACTGGCATATTTAATTTTTATCACAGTCATTTGTTATGGTGAGTGTGTGGAAGTTAGTGACAACTTGGGGGAGTCAGTTCTAACATTCCATCACTCGGGTCCTGAGAATAGGACTCAGGTAGTCTGGCTTGGTGGCCAGCACCTTTATCTGCTCTGCTATCTCAGTGGCAAGTGCCTTTACCTGCTGAGCTATCTTACCAACCCAGTATTGATATACTTATAGCAGAAATATCCAGATAGCCTATCTTTTTTTTTTTTTTAATGTGCATTGGTGTTTTGTGTGCATGTCTGTGTGACGGTGCTGGATTCCTGGAACTGGAGTTACAGACAGCTGTGAGCCACCATGTGATTGCTGGGAATTGAACCTGGTTCCTCTGGAAGAGCAGCCAGTGCTCTTCACCGCTGAGCCATCTCTCCAGTCCAGTTAGTCTCCCATTCAAACTTCCTCCCTAAGGAATAGAAATCCAACCTCTCTACAGGCCTCCTCCCCTTCCCCAGAACCCCAAGGAATCTAACCTTCCCAAAACTGCCTTTCCCTAGAACCATGAGGAAGCTGAAGTCGGAGATATGCAGGCGTCCTGGGCTTGCACTGAAGAAGCATCTCTTGGAGTCGGTGGGGCTGGGGGATGGGGAAGGGATGGGGGAGGAAGAGGGGCCCATGCGCACTCTCTGTGAGAAAGAAGAGAGATCCAGAGACAGTCAGAACCTGGAGATGTCCAAGAGACACAGCACCCCAAAATGAAAAGGGCCAAGGAAGACAGAATGGAGAGAAAATGGCATTATCCTCATTCTGTGTTTAGCTTAATAACTAATAATCCCAGCCTATAATCCCAGCACTAGGAAAACTGAGGCAGGAGGATCAAGAGTATAAGACCAGTCTGGGCTACAAGACCTTGTCTCAGAAAATGAGAAAGAGGGGAGAGATGGGGGGGAGGCAGGGAGGGAGGAGGAGATACAAAGTAAAAAGAAAATTAAGAAAGAGAAAGAATAAGGAAGGGAGAGAAGTATTCAGTGAGGGAGAAAGGGAGGGAGGCAGGTAGAGAGGGAAGGAGGGAGAGAGGGATTCTCCATTGCTTGCCCCGTGGATCTATTATTTAACTAACACCTAGTCAGATCCAAAGGATCCACATCTCTAGATTTGTACCTGTTAGCCTCTAAACCAAGACTCCTTGACAGGTCAGCAAAAAAAAAACAGTAGGGCCTCACTGCCACGTATTCTGGAGATGGGACCTGGGAACTTGATCTAAGGGGTCTGAAGACAATACTGAATTTTCAATGATTTAAATGATGTTCTCATCATTTCTGGCCTCTACCTCTAGTGGAGGGAGGGGAGAGGATCCCATAACTAAACTGCAACAGTTGCCACACGTGTCCCTCTATACCCACTGCCATCCTTTCTAATATGTTCTCTGCTCTTCAGGCAAAAGGACCAATTTAAAAATAAATAAATCAGGTCATGTCTTCCCTTTGCCTTCAAAGCCTCTAACAGCTTCTGTGTATTAAGATTTTTATTCCCTGCAGCTTCAAAACCAGGCTCTGATCGGTCCTGAGAATCCTTCTCTCTGCCCCTCCCTTTCCTTCCTTGATACAGACTCTGGCCTCATTCACCCAGTCCTCTATCTTCCCTCAAGGCTTTGGGAGGTGACACCGAGTCTTCCTGAAGGCTATCCTGTCCCATCTCCTGCAAATTGTTTCTCCTATAGACCAGAATCAAGCGTCTCCTTCACAGGTTTCTCCTGACTGTTTTTATCAGGGTCACACGCCTCTCCTGAGGCCCATGTGCTACCATGGACAGCTCCTGAGTGGCCCTGAGTAATTAGCATCTCTACATCAGGGTGACTGCTGGCTTACTCCCTGAGAGATCCTACACAAAACAAAGTGCCTGGAGCAGAGCTGGGGTTCAAGAAAAAGTGTATATGTACCTGTGCATATGAGATGGATGGATGGATGGACGGACGGATGGACGGATGGACGGACGGATGGACAGACGGACGGACAGACAGATGTGTGGATGGACATAAAGAGACAGGAAGAGACCGAAAGTCAGAGTTTTTTTTTTTTTTGGGAGGGTGTCTGTGTGTGTGTATGAGAGAGGGGGGAAGGAGGGAGGGAAGGAGAGAGAGAGAGAGATCTTATATAGCCCAGACCAGCCTCAAACTTGCCATGTGCCTTGAGCTCTTCATCTGCCTGCCCCTACTTCCCAAGTACTAGGATTACAGATACAAACCATCCAACCCAGCTTCAAGAACTATTTATTACAAGATGTGTTCTTGTGCAGAAGGACAGTCTGACCCTCTGTATTTGTGACTCAATCACCAAGGGGGTCTCATCATAACCTCATCTAAAACATAAGTGTAATAGATATAATTTCCACCATGCCCCATTTAATACCCAAATGATCTCAGGATACAACACAGCTCTGCCTGGAACGCTCCCTTCTTGCTTGGCATAAACACAGGCATCCTCCTGAGGGATGACAGGCATCCTCTTTGGTGCCATCTCCTTTTCTCCCCCACACCCCTTGATCTAACTTCATCATCCTTGTTGCTCCCAGCCCTCCTATCTGGCTTCTACCCCAGGGGCTCACACATGCCCCTCCCTCTGCTACAAGGCCCTCTTCTGGGGATGCTCACTCCTTGTCTTGCTTCATTTAGATCTTTGCCCAACAGTCCCTTTCTCTGGTAAGACTTCTTATTGCAAGCTCACATTATTATCAGCAGAATTCCCAAAAGCTTCTCGGAGAAGACTGAGTATCACCAACAGAATCCCCAATGCTACTCAATGCTCATTGTTTTCCTTATCGCTTATAACTTCATAACATATTCTCATGTACTTTTACTTTTTTTTTTTTTAAATAAGAGGGCTGAATAGGGAGTTCTATGGATTCTAGGAAGGTGCTCTGCCTTTTGGCATATCTCAGCCCAGCACTGGGGGATCCTAGACAAGAACTCAACCGCTAAGCTATAATTTCAGCATCTCCCCCCCCCTTTTTTTTTTTTTTTTTTTTTTTACTTTCCATTTTGAGACAGGGCCTCACTAAGTTGACCCAGCTATCTGAACTCACTCGATAGCTCAGGCTGTCCTCGAACTCATTCCACAGATGGCAAGCCAAGAACTTGTGATCAGACTAGCTGGGATAGCTGGCCTGCACTTCAAGGCCAGATGCCATGTCTTGCATCATGGGTGAGTTGTAAGAAGGAGGGACTGATTTGTCTTCTAGGTGACTAGACCCTTGCCTGGTACACAGAGACGTGCTAATTTTTTTTTTTTTTTTGAAACAGCACAGGAGGGAAACAGTCTTACTGCCTCCCTCCCCGTGTTCTTCCCTCCTTCCTCCCATCTGCACTCTCTAGGAAGTTGTCCTGACTCTTGGGCTGTGCTGGCTCCCTGGTGCCTGGAGCTATTTCCACCATCAAACGCATCCCTGTTCTGATGTCTCAGGCTGCCTCCTTCATTAGAGAGGAACCCTAGGGAATGGCCTGATTCTACACTCCCACCATGCTTCGGAAAATAGTGTTCAATGAGAAAGTGAATGAACACAGAGGACAGTGTCCTGACCACAGAGAGACAGCAAAGCTCAAGGTCCAATTCAAGGAGAAGCCTTCACTGTCCACTCACTCCAGTGTAAACGAATGCCTCCCGCAGGCCTTTGAGGTTCCCTGTGCTACCTGTAATTGAACTCAAATAACTATGATGGTGGCCCTGCCTCATGTAGTCCCTGATATTGTCCAACAAACATAAAGTAGGTGCTCAACTTATGTGTAAAGAAGTGAAGACAGGAAATCAGAGAGAGAGAGAGAGAGAGAGAGAGATTCAAAGATGTTTGAGTGATACTCACCTCATACAATTCCAAGGGGTAATTACAAGCCTGGAGGAGAAGAAGAGCTACTGTCAAGACCCCTTGAGAGGTAAATAATTGCCCTAGAGCAAAGGCCCACAAGGGCCCCTAATACCCCAAAGCCTTGGGGATGGAGAACAACAATTCCCATGAGACCCTATGGCCTAGACACCTAAGAATTGAGGAAAGAGCCCTGGAGTCTCTGGGAATTGTAGTCCCAGCACCAGTGGTATACCAGGGATAGAGGGCAAAGCCAGCTCTGAAGTTGGGGAGGCTGGGCTGGGCTCCCCTGGGGGGGGAGCCAGTCAGTCAGTCAGTCAGGGTACCTCAAACTTCTGGAGGAGGCTGCAGTTGTCAGCATCGGCCACCGGTACATTGTAATACTCGCCCTCCTCCTGGTTCAGTAACTTGTACCTGACATACAGACGGAGACCAGGGCCGGGCAGAGATAGAGGGAAGCAGGGCACCCATGGGAGAGGCAAAGACATCCAAAGGGGGGTAAGTGACACAGAAAGACAGACACAGAGATGGAGAGAGAGAAAGAGTGAGATATGGAGAGAGGAGGGAGGAAGAAGGGGAGAGAAGAGGAAGAGGAGGAGGAAGGAGAGGAGAAAGGGGAGGAGCTATGCTGGAAGATAAAGGGGGGGGGGGAGATGGTGGCCTAAAAGAGAGACCACGTATGGAGGGAGAAGGTGACACCCAGGTCCACCGCCAGCATAACCCTGTTTCTCACCATCCATCCACAGGGGCCTTGAGTAGCTCTGAGACACCAAAGGACATCGCACCCATGAAATCGTTTCGGGATGTTCTGTCCCAGTCCCACACCTCCACACTGAGGCGGCGCTCAACGTCCCCTGGCTTCAGGTTGCTGCGGGAAGGGTGGGAGAAGAGTGAGTAGCGGAAGTCGTGGCTCCCCGCTTCCTCATCCACCCCAGGCACTGGAGGTTTGCCCGCCCACCTCTGGCACTCAGAGAGTCTCCCGCACCGCACCGGGGCAAACGGGGCGGTCACAGGTTAAAAACATAGCCATCCCTCCCCCAAATCCTTGGTGCCTCCCATCAGTTCCCTGGTCCTTTTCTCTCTTTAGTCTGAGTTTCTGCGCTCCTCCTCTGGCTCTTTGTCCTCCCTCATGCCCTGGTTCCCCTCTCCGTCCTTATCCCCTGCCAACCTCCCCCTCCTCTGTTCCTCACTTACTCCCTCCCTCCCCCCAGTTCTTCTTCTTCTTCTTCTTTTTTTCTTTTTTTTTTTTTTTCTTTTCTTTCTTTTTTTTTTTTTTTTTTTTGCATTCTGTTTGGTTACTTTTTTTTTTTTAATTTTTTTAAAATTTATTTTATATAACCTCCCCCCAGTTCTTTATTTGGGGTTTGTTTGTTTGAAACAAAGAGTCTCCATGTAGTCCGGGCTAGCTTTGTACTTGCCTCAGCCCCCATGTTACTTCCACCACAGGGATGCACAACTATGCTCAGCCTCTTGTTGTTTTTTGTAGACCTAACTAATTGCTTCTCTCTGTCTGTCCCTGTGCCCTTCTCTTGCTGCACACCCCACTTCTGCTCCTCTTCTCTGGTCATCCCTCCCCCCTTTTTTCTGTTCTACTCATTGTGACCATCTGTCTGAGCACCTGTGCATCCATCATCCTTTCCTCTCATTCTCTGACTGCTTCCTTAACAATTTAAATATTTTGTATGTGTATGAGCATTTTGCTGGCATGCGCTATGCATCACGTGTGTGCCCAGTGCCTGTACAGGCCACAGGAGGACATCAGGTCCCTCGGAACTGGAATTACAGGAGGCTGTGCCTTATAGGCTGGTACTGAGATTCCAGGTCCTGGACAAGAGCAGTACCCATGCTTGACTACTGAGCCATCTCTCCAGCCCCTCTGCTTCTTGAGAGACCTGCCTTCCTCATTCTCTGTCTCTCCTCTGATCTCCTCACTGTGACATGTAGGGTTGGGGTTGGGGAATAAATACCCAGACACCTACCCCTCAGCTCCTGAATCCCCATCCCTCTTTCTCAACCATTCCATTCCTGTCTCCCATCTTCTGCTGTCTCTTATTAGAGATTGCCCCTATCCTAATACCCTGCCCCCAAGCACTCTGGGGTTGTGTGGGCTACTAGGACCCTCCGTTGCTTCTCTGTCAATCATCACGGCCCCAGAGCTCACAACACAAAGGTCTCGTTCCACACGGGATTCAGCGTAGCTTTTACAGTCCTCGTCTTCTGCTTCGTCAGGTTCCGAGGGTCTGGGATGAGCTTCAGCTTCACATAGGGATCAGACAGACCATTGGGATCCATAGGGATGAGGTTCCGGGCCTCACCAACTGAAGGCAGAAGGCAAGGAAGGATGACTTGGGTTAGAGGTCCAAGTAATAGCTCCCAGCCCTCCCGCAGCCAGCAATCAGGAATTCAGGATCCCAGCCAGAAAGATGGCTCAAATGATAAAGGTGGCTGCCATCAATCCTAATGATCTGATGTGGCTGGTTGTACATTCTCTGTAACACACAAGTGCATACATGCACATGTGCATCCAATAGACAACTGTTTTGTTGTTGTTTTGCTTTTGGAGACAGAGTTTCTCTGTGTAATGGCTCTGCCTGTCCTGGAACTCATTCTGTAGACCAGGCTGCCCTCAAACTCACAGAGTTCTGCTTGCCTTTGCATCCAGAGTGTTGGGATTAAAGGCATGAACTACCACCACCCAGCAGATACCGTTTTAAAGCAATAAAGAGGCTGGAGAGATAGATGGCTCAGTCATTAAGGATACTTGTTTTACTGAGCATCTAAGTTTGATTCCCAGCACCTACACAGTGGTTCACAGACATCTATATAGCCCCAATTCCAGGGCATCTCACATCTTATTTTGGCCTCTGTGGGCACCAGGTACACACGTGGTGCTCATGTATGCACTCTGGCAAAACACACACAGAAAATAAAAAACAATATTTAAAAAAAAGAATTTAAGGTCAATCTCTCCTCTGTGAGTTATCTTTCTACCACCTAAATCCAGTACCTAAGGCCTGATGCCTGGAACATGTGCCCAGAAATCAATGCATTTCTTCCACGAGGACTCGGGAGTCTGGAGTCGGACTCGGGAGTCTGGAGTCGGACTCTGCTGGGTAAGATCTTGCCTCTCATCCCACCCTCTCAATGGCCACTAATTGGAAATCTGGGACGGGGGTGGGGGATATGACTCAATGGTAGAGTGCTTGACTAGTAGTCTCAGTCCCCAGTACTAGCACACCACACACACACACACACACACACACACACACACACACACACACACACACCATGGTGTTGCATATCTGTAAACCCAGCATTTGGGAAGCAGAGTCATACAGGCCACAAGTTAGAGACCAGCCTCTACCACATATCTAGTTTGAGGGCAGCTTGGGCTATATGAGATCATAGCTGGAAAGGGATCGGATAGATGGAGACCTGTGAGGATGGGGTCAGGGATGTGGACGGTGGTCTACAGAGTGTGTGGCATCCTGGTTCCCAGCATAGAACACCCTGGATGAGTTCAGCCAGCCTCAGTTCCAGATTGGGGGCATGGCTAGCCAGGAGGCATGGCCTCACCAGTGATATGGATCTCGTCTGATGTGGGAGCCCGGATTTCCAGTTGCAGACGTCCACGGCGCTCTGTGTGGTCCACGCCGCACAGGGAGGGAACGCTGCGTACACAGCGTCGGTGCACGTTCATCTCGCAACCTGGTCGGACAAAAACAGAGATAGTATTTCAGGCCTAGGCGCTCACCATTCCTACCTTAAATCTCCCCTCAACCCCAGACAACGCATTTTGGTTGAAGAAGGAGCTCCCTCTAGTGCCCTATCTGGGCTGGAACAGCAGGCATCCTGCCTGGCACACTCACAGGAACATTTCATGCCCTGGTGCACCAGCCCGTAGAGGAGGGACCCACAATGGTCGCAGAAAGTAGGGCTGCTGTAGCTGTGCAGGCGGAACTTGTGCTTGTTGCGAGGATCCTGGGGAGCCGAGAAGAGTCATTAGTGACATAGAGTTGAGGGAGGGACATAACACTCTGAGAGGTGATTTTTAAAAATGATTTAATATTATTTTTGCGTATGCAAGCCTGCACGTGAGTGCAAATGAAGGTGGAGGCCGGAAGAGGGCGACAGATCCCCTGGAGCTGGATTTACAGGAAGTGTCACGGGTGTTGGGAATGAAGCTCAGATCTTCTGGCAGAGCAGCAAGTGTTCTAAAGTGCTTTGCCATCTCTCCAGCCTTGGGATTTTTGCGCTTATTTTTAGGCTATGACACAGGATTTCATTTAGCCCAGGCTGGCCTTAAGCAATATGTAGTAGAGGATGACTTGAGCTTTCCTGATTCTCCGGCCTCCAACTAAGATTGTAGGCGTGGACCACCAAGTTTGGCATAGAACTACCAACGGAGAGGTGTCCCCAGCCCGAGAGAAACCCTTTAAATTTTCTTCCTTCGGCCTCGGTGTCAGCTTTCTGCTCTATCTTGCTCCTTTCAGTCTCCACAAATTCACTAAGATCCTGCTGTGTGCCAAACCCAGCACTGGATAAATGCAATTAGAAATCGGTCACGTGGAGGAGCTGGAGTGGTAGCCCTATAAAAATGCCTGTCTGGTATTCGTGGAATCCTCTAATCCCCAACACCCCATAAACTGGGCGTGGTGGTGCCTGTAGGAGGGTCAGGAATTCAAGATCGTTATCCCCCTGGTTGCAGGGCAACTTCAAGACCCTGTCTCCAAAAACAGAACAACTAAAACCCTCAGTCACCTGATGTCTTTCTAGTGGAGGGTGTCGGAATAGTAAACACAGAAAATAAGTAATATGGTAAGACAAATGGCCATAGCCATAGCCAGAGGGGAATGACGCTGCGTAGGGATCATCCGAAGCCTGGTGGTGCGAGCCTGTCATCCCAGCTATTCTCAAAGCTGAGACAGGTGAAGCAGAAACTGAAGGTTAGCCTGAGCAACACAGAGAATTCAAAGCCAGCCTGGGTAACTTAGTGATACCCTGTCTAAAAACGTTAAAGGGGTTGAGAGTGTTGCCCCAGTACTAGAGCACCTGTCTGTTATACACGAGGGTCTGGGTTTGATCCCAGTACTTCAAAAAGAAGGGAGGGCTGGGAAGAAAGAGAAGGCAGGGGGGGAGGAGGAACAGGTGGAGGAGGGGAGAGAAGAGGAAGACGGGAAGAAGGGGAATGGAGAGGAGAAGCAGGGAGGAGACAAGGGGGAGAAGGAGAGAATGAGGAGCAGGAAAGAAGGAAGAAGGGGCTGAGAATAAGGAGGGAGAGAAAGCAATAGAGGAGGAGGAGGAGGAGGGATGGAGGAGCAGGAAGGATAAAAGGAAAAGGAAATGAAAGGAGTGGAGGAGGAAGGAAAAGAGGAAGACGATGAGGAGGAAACTGTCAAGTTGGAGTCTCAAAAAGGAATGCTCAAGGGAGGTTTTATTCACAAAGTGGTCAGAGCGTGAAGGTGAGGGCTCCCGGGATCCTTCCTGTGTCCACACCTCCCCCTGCTTGGTCTCCAAGGACCTGTGAGCCACCTTCAGCCCCGGGCTGCCTTCCTGCAGGCTGCCTTGGCTGGGGCCCCACGCCAGGCAAGAGTTAGTTACAGCAGGCACCAGAGGGCTTGACTAGATTACCGGGAGACCCACAGAAGAACTTATTATGTGGGACATGCCCACTGCTGCTAGTCTGACAGCAGTTATTGTGGTGTCGTGGTTATTAGGAGGGTTTTATTGCTGGCCCTGAAGAGTTCAAATAACAGCCAGGTCACTTCCCAGATGTGTGATTTTTTTTTTTTTTTTTTTTTTTTTTTGAGCAAATTCATCTCCCACTTTTGAGCCCCAGCATCCTCTTCTGTCAAATTGAAATAAATATTCTTTCTATGTCTTAAAGCAACAATAGATGCAGGAATTTAGGACATCAGCCAGTACCTTCCCCACCCACACTCCACCATGCAGGGTAATGTCTAGTTCTTAGAAAACTGTCTTGCTTTCCCCTCCTTCCTGCCTCCCTTCCTCTCTATCCCTCTCCCCCATTTTTCTTTTCTTCCTTTTTACAGGCTGGCTCGGAACTTATTGTGTAGCTCAGGATGGTTCTTGAAATCCTGATCCTCCTGTCTCTGCCACTGAAAATGCAGGCATCCATCACCAAAACCAGTTTACACAGTGCTAGGGACAGGACCCAGGCCTCCTAGGCAGGTACTCTGCCACCTGAGCTCCAGCCTCAGATTTCTCTTTTTCTGAGCAAGCATTGGAAGACTATGCTGAAGGGATGAAAATTAAGATATTCCTGGGCTTTCATTTATTTTAGTGAGATTTCCATCTTCACTCTTTTAGATTTATTATTGTATGTGAACAAGTATCTTACCTGTATGTATGTATGTATGTATGTGCACCATGTATGTGCCTGGTGTCCATAGAGATCAGAAGAGGGCATTTGACCCCCTGGAACTAGGTGGTTGTGAGCCACCACCTTAGAACTGAACCTGTGTCGTTACAAGAGCAACAAGTGCTCTTAACCCCTGAGCCTCCCCTCCAGCCCCCAGTGTTCTATTTTGAACTTGTGTGTGCATGTGTACGTGTGTGTGCTAGAACATGTGCATGTGCATGTATGTAGACACACATATGGAAGTCAGAGGACAATTTTTATGAATCCATTCTCTTCTTCTACTGTGTGGGTCCTATGGATGAAATTCAGGTTGCCAGCCTTGGCAGCAAATGCCTTTGCCAGCTGAGCCATCTCGATGATTCAATATTCTACTTACTATACATTTCAGATACTATCCCAAGCGTTTGACTCAACTGATACTGGGAAATGACCCCATATATAGGCCCAATTCTCACCTCACATTATATCCTGGGAACTTAAGATATACTATAAGAAATTAAGCCAGCTGTTTCCACACACACCTGGCATCTCAGCATTTGGGAGGCTGAGACCTCAGTAGAAAAGGGGGTTTGAGGGCAGCCTGAACTACACAGAGAGATTCTGTCTAAAAACAAAACAAACAAACAAACAAAAAAAAACATAGAAACATGTGGTGTGGTGGTGCATACTTTTAATCCCAGCATTCAGGTGGCAGAGACAGATGGATCTCTATGTAGCCAGCCTGGTCTACATAGCAAGTTCCTGGCCATCTAGGTAGGACTATATAGTGAGATGCTGTTTCAAAGAAAACAACAAAAACAAGGCATCCGAAAAAAAAAAACAAAACCAAACAAACAAAAGACTTTTGCTCTCTCCCCAAGGAACAGAAAAGACTTTAAGATATACTTAAAATTTTTAAGAAAGATAAACTGCAAGAGATAATTCCTCATTCATACAGGGATTGTCACTCAGGTCATGTGTTCTAGTTCAAGAGTCTCTGCTCAGATGAGAGCAGAAGAAAAAGAAACAACTAATCTAATCTTATGAGCAATTATACGGTTCCAAGCCTACAGTGGGTGTAAAATAGTTGATGAGTATGTATGTAATCAGGACCTCACCAAACACAGCTAGCGTTGGAGGCAAGCAGGTGCACAGGCAGGCAACAACATACCCTGGCTCTGGTACACAGTGGCGCTCAATACGTGCCCAGTGTAGTCACATCCTCTATGCAAATTTCTGTTTCCTTCACATGACAAGCAGGCAAGTGCCTCGTGAGTCTCTGTGGATCTTTCTTGTTGCATTTTCTTTGGGACAGTGTCTCAATTTTTAGCCCAGTCTGGTCTTGAACTCATGATCCTCCTGTCTCAGCCTCCCGATTGCTACCCTCCCTATCTACAAATCATATGACTACCTTTTGCCTTGTACCAAACTCTGGGAAGAAACGATCTTTGTTGACCTGCTAACATAAGATTGGAAATGTTTAGATGTATATACTACCCCATTCAGCAATGTAGCTGCTCAAATCTAAAACAATCTCAACACATCCATTTCACGATGCTGATGGCAACCATAGAAAGAAAACATCTCCATTACCGTAGGCAGTTTCGCTGCCCAGGACTGGGGAAGAATCAGGGGCTTGATGAGAAAGTGAAGGAGGAAAAACTAAATGGGTGGCCAGGGTTGACTGTGTTCATCAGCCCCTGCTGTGCAGAGGGACAGGGCCAGGAGGTTGTGGATCTCCATGTATTCATGTGTGAGTCTATGTGGTGTCTGTGCACTGTGGGGGTCTCTCTGAGCCTCTCTAAACATCTAAAGGTCTTTTCCTGTTTCATACACACACCCTTAACATGGGGCCAATGTAGCTCAGGCTTGCATGGAACTTGCTGTGTAGACAAAGTTGGCCTTCAACTCCAGATCCTTCTGCTTCCACCTTTTCTGAGCTAGGTTACCTGGCTTGTGCCCTGACATCTGGCTTTCAATTTCTCTTTTCCTGCATCTCTGTCCATCTTCCAAGGTTCTCTCTATTTTACTATTTCAGTATTGGCATTGATCTCTCTCTCTCTCTCTCTCTCTCTTGATAGCAAATTCATCCTTCCAGTGATGACGTTTGATCCCTCAACCCCTGCTTCCTCTCTGTCCCCTCACCTGTGTCCCCAGCCTCTTTCAGGCCCCTTCTCAGTCCCCCTTTTCAGGCCAAGGGCAAGGAATCTGGGCCAGACTAGCTCCCCCTATCTCTCCAGCCCCCCTCCCCTCCCAGCCTTAAAAATAGCAAGAGAAATTGGGACGGACGCCGAGGGGGTGAGGGCGGGGACATGGCCTGAGGAGGAAGAACCAGGTGTCTGGGCACTCACGTCCGTCTGGGGCCCCTTTCCAGCGCCTGGACACTCGAAGGTCACAAATTCGTGGCATCGTCGGTGAACCACAAAGCTGCAGACTGAAGATGAGAAGGCAAGAAACACAGAGGCAGGGAGAGACCCCCAATAGATGCGAATTCAGAGCCAGACATTCCAGCCCAGAGAAAACCACAAAAAGAGAAATTCCCACATACAGTGTCCAATGGAGAGAAAAATCAGAGGAGAGAACCAGACCACGAGCCACACGGAGACAGAGAGCAGGACCCAGAACCCCAAGAGGTAAACTTGAAGGAAGACAAAAAGAGACAGAGAAACACAGTGACACAACAACCCCCCCAATGTGCACACGTTGCAAACGCACAGAGAGAGAGAGAGAGAGAGAGAGAGAGAGAGAGAGAGAGAGAGAAAAGCAAGGAGAGAGAGAGGGTGTTTGAAGAGAAACAACAGAAATATCCTTAGACGTAGCAGAGAGCAGCAACTTGAACAGAAGTGAGTCTGGGGGGTGCTGCCTCGGCCCGCCCCCCACCTTGAGTCACTCTGTTCTCAGCCAAGTGGCAGCTGGTGTTTTAGGACTCGCCCCCCTCGCCCGGCCCCCACCCGCCCATTAGTGACCCCACCCGGCCTGCCCCTGCTTTAGGATGGATGGTGTTGCCATAGCAACGACAGTCTGGGGAGGGGGAGCTCTGACTTTGCATCTCAGAGCCCCTTCCCCCCTTCAGCTCCCCTTTTCCAAATCTCCCTGTTCCCATGGAAACAGATTCTCCAAATATCTGTCCCCACCTGGAGCCGGCCGAGGGAGGGGCCCCCAGCACCACCTCCGCGGTGGCCCTGCCATCAGAGTTTCCTCCCCACCACAGGCTGTGTCTCTGCCACACCCCCCGCCCAGGGCTCCCCCGCGCCTCTCTGGGGACCACAGAACACGTGTGTCAGCCGCCTCAGCTGTGAGGTCCCAGCCTCCACCCTCGGGGGTCCCAAGAGTCCAGGTCCCAGCTCTTACCTTGACATTGCAGGCCCTGCTTTCCAATGCCCCTGGAAGAATCAAGGATCTAAGGTCAGTGCAAAAGGGGTGCCAGGGCCCTCCCACCCTTTGCAAGACATAGGTTTGCGGCTTCCCATCCTCACCCAGGTGTGCGAGTGAGGCTCAGTCTCCTTCTACTAGAACCCAGAAATTCTAGTCCCAGCTCTTTTTTCCTTGGACCCTGGAATCCAGCTCCCAGCCCCTCTTCCCTCAGACCCAGGAACCCAGACTTCACCCACACATCCTTCAGCCCAGGAGTGGGGGCTGCAGCCCCTCTTACTCAATCGCTTGGGGCCGGTGTGACATGACTGACCCTCAAGTCCCCTCTTCTTCCAGCCCGCTCCCCCAGCCCGCTTCCCTCACCAGATGAAGTCGGTACAGTGACTGCAGAAGGTTGGCTGCTTGAAGAAACGAGCGGTGAACTTGTGGCTCTTCACCTCGTGGACCACCTTCTGCCTCAGCGCCCCCTTTCTGCAAAACAGGGGTCGGGGTCCCCCCTCTGAGTCGCCTCCGCCGGGGCCCAGACCTGCCATGGCCCCAGGAACGCAGCAGGGACCACGATCTGGCCCTTTTTCTGAGGAAACAGGTGGACGGGAATGGGGGGACTCCGCAGATTCAGAGATGGGAAGGACAGGGGCGAGGCACCTAACGGTGCGCAGCGCAGGGCAGGAGGCAGCACCCGGGCACCGGCTCCACCGAGGGGTTTGCAGGCGGGTGGGGTCAGAGCAGAAGGCAGGGGCACCGAGGAGCCGCAGACACGAGAGACCGTGGCGGCGGCGGCGGGAGCTCCGGCTCCGGCACCTGCTGAAATGTAGAAGCTGGGGGTGGGGGGTGGGGGGGGGAGAGGCGTTGCCATGACGACCAAGTGGGCGGGGTTTCGGCTTAAAGGAGCCCCCCTCCCCGCCCCGAGAACCCAGGACAAGATGCCCCTCCCTCCCCTCCACGTGCGCACACCCATTCCGCAGGCTGTATGCAGGGAGGGGACGTCCTCTGAACCTTGACCATCCCCTTCCCCTAAATACGTTCCAGTCTGACATCCTGGTCCCCCACACCCCCACCTGCCTCCCCACTCAGTTGCATGGGTGGGTCACGTCAGGCTCTTGAATCTGGGATAGATCTCTCTCTGTGTGTGTCTGGACATATTACTCCTTTAATCAAGAAACTTTTGTTCAGTGCCGAGGACTTCCGGATGAACAGAGAAGCTAGCGTCTCACTGTCCGCGATGCTCCTGGCTGGGTGTCTGATCTCTGGATTTACCGCTATACCTCGCTCTGGGTGTGTCTCTCCTCTTTCTCCTGCTTCGGGTCTCTCTTTCCTCCTCTCATCTGTTTTCTCTCTCCATTCCCCGCTTCTATGGCTCCCTCTCCTTTTCTTGCTCACATCTGTCCTCTGGTGCCTGGAAATGTTTTCGTCTCCATCGCCCTGCCTTTCCCGGTCTTTCCTCTGCTAATCTGTGTTTCCTGTTTCACCTCTGCTAGTTAAGTTCAGCGTTTCCCGATGTCCGTCGCTCTCTGCTTTTGTATTTCTCCCCTTCTGTCGCTAGGGGATGCCTATCCCTCCTTCCCTGTGCCTCTTCTGTCCCTTTCTCTGACCCACTCAGGGTTTTTCCTTTTGGCCCTCTGATCCCTCTTTGTCGTTGAGGGTCCCTCCCCACTCCTTGTGTCCCTGTCCCTAGTGGTCTCCGCCGCCACCTCCGCATTTCCCTATGACTGTCTCTGGGCATCTCGACTCTCCTCGGTGTCTCCCCCTCTCTGGGGTTTCTCCTCCCCTGTCTCCCTGTGACTCTATCTCAGAGGGTTCTCCCCCGACTGAGTACGTCTCCCGAGGTTTCTCCCCAATCTGTGTTTCCCTGTAACTCTCCATCTCTGAGGGCCTGTCCCCTCGGTGCCTGGTTGTGTGGGGTGGGGGGGGCTTCTTGGCTCTGGATCTCCTCGTGACTCTGTCTCGTGGGGGGGGGATCTCTCGCGTCTCCCTGTGACTCATCTCGGGGAGGGGGGCTTGGGAGGGGGGCTTCTCCGGACTCCATGTGTTCCTGGGATTTCCCATGCACACCCCCCTCCCAAGCTTACGCCCCTTGGTTCCTCCCCCACGTCACGCCCCACTGTGCGCCTTTCTGGCTGCTCTGGCACTCCAGTGGGTCCACTCTGGCAGGAAGCCATGGGCAACCCCGGCCCGCCAGAGGCTGTCGAGCTCAGAGCACTCTGGGACTTATAGTTGAGGCCCCCGTACAGGCTATTCTTGGGAAGCTACAGAGAACTACTTCTCCCAGCGTGCCCTGTGCGTCCGACTGGCCGCGGCGGTGGCGCTGAGTCTATATAGCACCACGCCTTCTTTGCGGTTTTGCTTAGCTCAGGGTTGGGTCGGGAATCCTGAAGGTGCAGGGGAGGTGGAGGAATTCAGGTCAACCACCAAGAATCCTTCGCTGAACGCAGAGTTCCCTGCCACCCCGCAAGCCACCTCTAGGTGCCCATGGTTCTCTCCGGCTGCGGGTGGAAGCTTCTTCCTCTGCGACTTTCCCAGTTAATATACAGCATATGACTGGAAGCTACAGCTGTGTTTAGTTATTTTTTCTTTGGGGGGGGGGCGGAAGGGGGCACTCCAGACGCGATTTCTCTATGTAACAGCCTGGTTATCCTGGGACAGGCTGGACTCTAACAGAGATCTGCCTGCTTCTGTCTCCAGATGCTGGAATTAAAAGTGTGGGCCACCGCCCGGTTTGTGTTTTGTTTTTTAAAATAGGCGCTTGTACACCTTTATCCCAGACAGGCTGGGGGATCTCGGTGAGAGTGATGTCAGCCCGATCTACATAGCAAATTCCAGACCAGCCAGGGCTACACAATGAGACTCTTGTCTGACAAACAAACAAACAAGTGAATAAATGGGCCCCGTGTATTTCTGGCTGGTTTTAAATCTGCTAAGTAGTGGAGGATTTCTTTGAACATCTGAGCTTACTGCCTTCACCTTCCCAAGAGCGGAGTTTTCAGGCAGGCTTCACCACAGCCTGGGCGCTCAGGTACTGATTAAACCGAGGACATTGTACCAACTGGTCCACACCCACAACACTCTAGCTGTTGTGGTATTCTGAACCGGATGGGGGAAGGAGTGGGTGTGGTGGTCCCCTGAGAAGAGGGATTCGTGCAGATAGGTCTTGGTGAACATTGAAAAAAAAAGTAAGACTTTTCTCGCGCCCTGAGTGCATGTCCTAACTGGCCCTTTTCCCGTGTACTTCCTGTTAGGTCTCAAACCTGGCACAAAAGGCTAACTGACGACGTGCCTATTTATCCTATCAAAAGCAGGCCTGGCCTCCGCCGCCGGGTTCTCCTGGTACTCTTCAGTCCCTACTTGTTACAGACTATGAGGGGCATACCCCCACCCCTACCCTAAACTTCTCCAGCCCAGAGACTGAATTGAGTTTTCCCCAGTTGTCTTTCCCGATATAATCCAGCTATTTTGGTTGCCTGGCCCTTTTACTTCCTGGCAGCTTGGTCTCCTGGCTCTCCCCACCCCCACAGGCTCAGGGTCGTGTTCACTCTGGGCTCCCCCAGATGTCTGGCTATTCTCTCCCTTTTACCTACAGTAAACCATGTTCTCCACCATACCTAGGAGCAGTCATGCCCTTCCTTTTTTATTTCCTTTTTTTGATTCACTTCCAAGCTTTGCAATGTTTTCCAAGTCGCTTTTGTATGGTACAGCTGCAAAAAACAAAACAAAACCAGTATGATCCTGGAATTTCGTTTAAATGATTTATTTAGTGTTATGTGCATTGGTGTTTGTTGTGAGCTGCCATGTGGGTGTTGGGACTTGAACCCAGGTCCTCTGGAAGAGAGGCCAGTGCTCTTAACCACTGAGCCATCTCTCTAGCCCGATTCTGGAATTCCTGTATGTGTGTTTTATGTATGTGATACCTTAATTCAGGTGGATTTCAGCAGGGAGGGGCAGGATCAGTCTTGGATGAGGTGGATCCCTCTGGAGCAAGGGTAAGTTGGATGGAGGAAAGTCATGGAGGCAGCTATGAATGGTACATAGAACAGTGTTCCACAAACTCTCAAGAGACTGCTGGGAAACATCGGGAAATGAGTGCATTTTTTGAGAAAGCTGTTGCACTCAAATTGGAATACATAATTTGTCTTTTTGAGGCAGTTTCCTGGTGTAGCTATGGCTATCCTGGAACTAGCTCTGAAGACCAGGCTGGCTTTGAACTCAGGTCTGCCAACCTCTGCTTCTTGAGTGCTAGCCTTAAAGGCAAGCACAACCATGCACAGCTTGAACTTTGTATTTTATTTATTTACTTATTTAACTTTTATGTGCATTGGTGTGAAGGTGTCAGATCTCCTGGAGTTGCAGACAGTTGCAAGTTTCCATGTGGGTGCTGGGAATTGAACCCAAGTCCTCTGGAAGAACAGCTGGTGCTCTTAATAGCTGAGCCATCATCTCTCCAGTCTGAACGTTGTGTTTTTCAAGGCTTATATTTGTGTATGGTTGTAGAGGCCAGAGATTGTCAGTAGCTTTAACCTCTGAGCTAGTTCCCATGAAATCATGTTCATGGCTTTCCCAGTCCATCTTCCTGGTTTCTTCCCTTTTAAAAAAAAGATTATAAAATGTATATCCTAATGGATTTTGGGAGCCCATTCCACACAGAGGGATACTCTCAGCCTAGACACATGAGGGAGGGCCTAGGCCATGCTCCAAATGACTTTGAAGATCCCCCAGAGAAGGCCTCACCCTCCCTGGGGAGCAGAAAGGGGATGCGATGGGTGTTGGGAGTGAGGAGACAGGGGAGGATGGGAGGGTGCAAGAACTGGGATTGACATGTAAAACAAGACTGTTGCAAACTTAAATTTTTTTCTTTTTTTTTTTTTTTGGACAGGGTTTCTCTATAACTTTGGAGTCTGTCCTGGAACTTGCTCTGTAGACCAGGCTGGCCTCTAACTCAGAGATCAGCCTGCCTCTGCCTTCCGAGTGCTGGGATTAAAGGCATTCGCAACTGATGCCTGGCTGCAAATTTAAATTTTAAAAAATGTATATCTGTAGGCATAGAGACCAGAAAAGCTCATTGGGTCACTTCTACTCTGAGGCACGAAGCCAGCAAGCCCCCCACCTCACAGGCAGGAGTGTTGTATGCATCTGAGGGGATGCTCAGCCTGGACCCTGGGTGCTAGGATTCAAAGCCAGATGCTGAAGCATGTGCTTTTTAAACCAACTTCTGAGCTCTCTCTTGATTTTAAAAAACTAACTTGGAAGTCGGGCATTGGTGGCAAACGCCTTTGATCCCAGCATTCAGGAGGCAGAGGCAGGAAAATCTCTGAGTTCAAGGCCCGCCTAGTGTATAGAGTTCCAGAACAGACTCCAAAACAATACAAAGAAACCCTGTTTTGAAAAACAAAACTAAACCTAACTTGGAAATCTAACAGGGCATGGTACATAGCTCAGTTGGTAAAGTGCTAGCCTCGCATGTGCTGAGCTCCGGGTTCAGTCCTCAGGGCTGCATAAATGGGGTGTGGTGGCTCATACCAGTAATCCCAACATTGGAGATGGAGGCAGGCCTTGAGTTCAGTATAGGCTACATGACACTGTCTTAAAAGGAAACACCAAAACCAAAACTCCAGATGCTGTCACTGTTTTCTGATAAGGCCAAGGCTCTTAGGCTCAGCCAACAAACTGAAGATTCTGGGTTTCAAACCTCTCTTGGAGCCCTTTCCTCCCACCTACCCACACCACCCCACACACACCCGTGATAAATAAATCATGAGTCTTCCTGTTATCTTTTATATTGAGAGTTTTAAAAAAGAACATTATGGATGTGGAGGGGGGTGGGAAGGGATGACTGACAGTAGGAGCTAGAGGAGCCTAAAGCTCCAGAAAACTAAAAAAAATAATAATAAAATATATATTTATACATTTATATAATATATATATATATATATACCAAGTAATGCATGTGAGTTCCAGAGAAGCAAGAAGCAGCAGCACGAAGCAACTAACACGCAGACCTGGATGTGTGCGGGAGCAGCACACTCCAAGCCACTCCAACCTTGAAGGAGTCCCTCCCCCGAAGTTAAACTTCCCTCCTGAATGAAGCTACACAGCTGGTGTGTGATAGCACACCTGCAAAACCTCAGCACCTGAGAGTTGGAGAACGAAGAGCAAGGGTTCAAGGTCAGCACCGGCTAACGGTTAGGTTAGCTTGGGCTATATGAGACTATTTCAAAAGCTTTGAAAACAAACAAACAAAAAAAAAAAAACCAAACAACTTCTTATTCCTTTTGTTTTTGCATTCATGTTCAGGAGAAAATAAAAGAGGCTAATAATGCCTTTAAGGTCAGCAGTGGCCACTTTTTCTTGTCCATACTAAAGCAGGCCAGGTTATTTTTAACACTAAGATAGCAGGGCCACCATTACTGTCCCTCAGAAATACTTCACCACACTTGTCTTTAAGACCATGTGGGTCTTTTTATGTTTTTGTTTGTTTTGTTTTGGAGAACACAAGAGAATTTAGCAAAAACCATCATTCATCCTTTCCTTCATCTAGGATAGCATCTAGGGAGCCTGCTTTAAAAAAAAAAAAAAAAAAAAAAACAAATTCTAGAGCCAATTTTAGGCAAAGCTGAGTGATAGAGACAGAAACTCTCTGCTGGCTACCGGGAATTATTGACAGCCTTACTCCCCAACCCCTTCAACACACACACACATACTAAGGCACAGCTAAGGCAGGCAGGCAGGCAGGCAGGCAAGCAGGCATGCTTTGGCAATGAGGCCCCTAAAGAGGCCCCTGGGGTAAAGAATTGCAAAGGATTGTAGGATGTGTGGGGCCAGCACCTTTGAAGGGTGAGGGAGAAGATGCAAGAATACCAAGGGCTCCCAGGCAAACAGGCAGGTGACAAACCAATACAGAGAATAAGAGAACATGAAAGAGGCAAAGCAGAGAGCTGTCGGAGACAGCTCAGGGGCAAAAGAGGACAGGGGCAGGGGAAGAGGAAAGGGAAGGAAAAGAAACAAGGAAAGAGAACAATGAGTCAGGAAGAATAAAGAGGAAAGGGAAATGGGGCGGGGAGGGAGGGAGGGATGGAGGAGGAAACAGGACAGTACCAAAAAAATTTGGGTAATAAGATGAAGCGGCTGCGAGAAGGGATGGGGGGCGGGGAAGGGAGCCCCCGTTAGCCTTAGACCTTGACAAACACCAGGCGGGTGGAGTACACCAGGTCAGACACATATGCCAGCAGGTTAATACCTGTCAGGATGGCCACCGCCAGTCGGCGGTCCCAGAAACACACCGAATGGGGGTGTGTGTAAGCGCAGCTTGCATCTGACCCACGGCGGGGGTAGCCATGATACCTCTGGTCGAATTGGTAGAGGGGCCAGAGGACAATGGCAGTGGCGTACAAGAGGACAGAGAGTAAGGCCAGGCCTGACAGGAAGGTAGGGAAAGGGATGGGTAACATGTTGGTGCAGT
This sequence comes from Phodopus roborovskii, assembly GCF_943737965.1. Taxonomy (NCBI): domain Eukaryota; kingdom Metazoa; phylum Chordata; class Mammalia; order Rodentia; family Cricetidae; genus Phodopus; species Phodopus roborovskii. The sequence goes on from NW_026126636.1 coordinate 15,995,726, forward strand.
CTCCCAGGTTGAGCAGGATGGTCACCGCAGCTAGTATGAAGCAGATGGCGTAGACTGCCACACACCACTCCAGGGCCGGCTTTTGCTGGTACAGGAATGGTTCGCTGATGAAGGCAAAGATGATACAGGCTACAAAGGTCTCAAAAACTTTGAGCAGCCCCGGCACGGTAGCCATGTAGCCGGTGATCTCACCAGGCCTTGCGCGAGTCCAGGCCACTTCGGTGGCATAGGCCAAACAGGCGACACAGGAGAAAGTGGTGGCAGCGATGGCGTGGTCCCGGGTACGTCCGTGAGCCATGAACTGCACGTAGGTGGTAGGATAGATGATGGAAGACGACAGGCAGAAGAGAGCCGCGTAGCACGCGTACGTGATGGGGAAATTGCGCCATGACAGGGGGAAACGGGCCTGGAGGCCACCTAATTCCACAATCAGGATGACGAGGGTCACGGCAAAGCAGAAACACCAGGTGAACATGGCCCAGTTACCCATGGGCCCAGTCCAAGCAGCCACACTGGCCACCAACGAGAAAGCCACACAGGTGGATATTAGCTGCAGGAGCCGAAGGAGGCCCAGGGGCTGGGTCAGTGCCCGAGGGGACCCCACAACGGTAGAGGAGGACGTTGTAGTAGTCGTGATGGTTGTGCGGGTTACTGATACCGGCATGGCTGAGAAAAGCAAAAGCATTTGCGTAAGGTCTCATACTGAGGAATCCAGATATCCAGCCTCTCCCCTGTCTTATCTAAAACTCTGAAAACCCCGTGTCTCAGAATATGGAACTTGTTAGCTGGATGGTGGTGGTGGCGGCACACGCCTTTACACACCAGCACTGAGGAGGCAGAAGCACACGGATCTTTGTGCGTTTGAGGCCAGCCTGGTCTATGGAGCGAGTTCCAGGACAGGCTCCAAAGCTACAGAGACCTTGTCTCCAAGAAAGAGAGAGAGAAAGGGAGGAAGAGAAATACAAAAGGACCCAGCAATGAACAAAAAGATTATGGTCTAAGATCCTGCCTGCTATATCACTTCCTGTGTGACCTAGGGCTTTATACCCCAGGCCCTATGAACAAAAGTTCCCCCTTTCACTCCACAGAAACTCAGTCATCTCTAGTTTCTCCATAGCCAAGACGCCAACTTCCTCATACTCTAGGCCTTGTGGGTAGATTTTTTTTCTTTTCTTTTTTCCTTTTTTTAGTGTAACACAGAGTTTCTCTGTGTAACAGTCCTGGCTGTCCTCCTGGAACTCACTTTGTAGAATAGGCTGGCCTAGAACTCAGAGATCCGCCTGCCTCTGCCTCCTGTGTTGGGAATTAAAGGAGTGAGCCACCATGCCTAGCAAAAAGGTTTCTTTTATGTAAGAGCAACCTAGACATTAGCAGCCCCTACACAGCCAACATTCCAATAATTTCCATTCCAGCTCCCACATATAAGCAGAGAGCTGGACCTCCATCCTTCAACTAACTGACTACCCTCCCAGAGATCTCTGATACAGAACATCAAGCTTTATTCCTCCCCTTCCTGCCCCTAAATCCTACTTCAGATGTGTGGAAGAAAAATGAGAGAGAAAGAGAGAGAGAGAGAGAGAGAGCCTAGTTCCTTCTTTCCTATCACTGAGCCTATCGCTTCCTACAGGGACTCAGCCAACAGGTTCCTCAAGTTCAGGAAAATTTAACTCCCTCCACTCCCACTGTTCAGTGGCCCAGCTCCAGCCACTGAAATGTCTAGTTTTCCAGGCCAGTCATGCAGGGTTGGACCTCAGGGCAGGCCTCTCAAACTCCCAATGTCCCCTGTGACCCAGACATAGGATGGGGGTAGGTAGAAAGGACTACCATCTTTTTTTTTTTTTTTTTTTTTTTTCCACTGACAAACCACAGCTTCTTCCAGGATGCAAGCTGTATGACCTCTCAGCTGAAGTGCCCCAAAACATGGGGAGGGGGTTCCCAGACCCAGGGAAATAAAACTTCCTTATTGCTAGGATCAGTTCTGCAGTTATTTCCTGATTGCTGGAGGGAGGAGAGAGGCTGAAATGACTCAAAAGCTGCAGAGACCTGGGCCTATTAGATGGTTCCGTTGGTAAAGGAACTTGCAACAGAGCATGACAAACCTGAGTTCGATCCCGGAGACCCACATGGTGGATGGACCTGAATTCTGCAAATCCTCTGACCTTTATACACTTGCCACAGGGTGCCCACTCACACACACACACAGACACACAAGATAATTTTTCCCAGACAGGATTTCTCTGTATTGCTTTGGAGCCTGTCCTGGAACTAACTCTGTAAACCAGGCTGGCCTCGAATTCACAAGAGGTCTGCCTGGGACTAAAAGCCAATGCCCAGCCAAGATAATGAGGAAAGATCATAGGAACTTCCAAAGCTTAGGAAACATACTCAGAAAGTACAAGGTTACGGTGTGAGGCCCCTCAACAAAGGGGCCTCACTACAAGAATATGTGAACACTGACCAATTAAGAGAATGGGGTGGGGTGTGTGGGTGTGTGTGTGGATATTTCATGTAGCCAGGGGTGAGGGTAGGGTGTGGGGAGGTGAATATTTCGTTTTGGGGGGGGTGCATGCCTTTAACCCTAGTACTCAGAGGCAGAGACAGGTGGAGTTCAAGGCCAGCCTTGTCAATAGAGTTCCAGATGGGCAGAGCTACACAGAGAAACCCTGGAAAAACCAAGGAGGGGGGGACAGAAGGCTCTTCTGCCCACAAGTTGAGGAGTGTGCTCTTTCATGCATCAACACCACCCACGCTGAGATGGGTTTTTTAGTGATGCCCCTGCTCCTGCAAGTAACCCAATTAACTAACTCACTGGCTCAACAAGCTGCACTTCGGTTACTGGTTTATTTTAGTTTATTTTTTTCCTCCGACAGGGTCTCTCTGTGTAGCCCTGGTTGTCCCGGAACTCACTGTAGACCAGGTTGCCCTCAGACTCACAAAGATCCACCTGCCTCTGCATCCCGAGTGCTGGGGCGCCACCACCGCGGGGCGGTATGTCTGATAAATTATAATTTATGTTCTAAGATGAGCGTAAGGTATTCATAATTCTCCCCAGGAAAAGCAGTGCTAAGGTCAGACCCATGGAAAGACAAAAGGTCAGGGTTTAACCTCTGGAAGCTCACACTGTGTCCCAGAACAACTCCCAAAGTACACAGGAGCCAGCTCCCGGATACAACTTCTTGGGTACATGGATAATTGACTCTACCTTCTGGGACCCTACCAGGCCCTTCCTCTAGGCACCTAGGAATCTAGGCACCATCCGCCTCCTTCCTCATACCCAGAGATCCAGGCCCCCTCCTCCTGTAGATCTAATTCAGTATTCCTGGCCAACCTCCCTTAGTCTGACACAACAATCAACAGCCCTCCTATCCTAGACTCGGAAGTTCAGGTTCCAGGCCCTCGGTTCTTAGACTACAGGGTCCTCCGTCAGACTCAGAACAGGACCCTAGACCCTCCTCTCATAGACTCCGGGTCCAAAACCCCAGCCCTCTTCCCTTAAACTTAGAGCTTCCTCTACCCCAGCTGCAATTAACTGCAGCCGCTCCACCCCCAAGAACTCGGAAATGCGGCCACTAGCACACTCACCTGCTGTCTTCACTGAACCCAGGAACTAGGAAGATCCCGCTGCGAAGGCGGAGACGGTTGCGCACCTGGAAAAGGCGGATCAGAAGCCCTGAGGACGAGAAAGGCAGTCAGGGCGGAACTCAGACTGCCTAGCAGCACCCTGACCCGGAGCCCCAGACGCTACAGCAGGGACACATCTCCCAGTGGGGACGCATACTTGGCTGCGAGCCCTGGGGCGAGGGCTCAGAGGTTATTCCGAGGAAGCACCGCCCCCTCTCCTTCCTCCCCCAGGACTTGCGGCGTGGGCGGTGTGGAAGCAAATGTGGACAAAGGGCCGGCCCCCTGGCCCGCTAGGGGTGTGAGTGATGTTAACCTAGCCCCAGCCTTGCAGTCGGCGGAGGGAGATCCCAGGGCGGTGGTTGTCAGGGCGGGAGGCCCAGCCCGGCCTGGCGTCTCCGCTCCTTATAAGGGCTGCAAATCGCCCCAGCCCGGGCAGTGAGACAGGGACAAGGAGGTGGTACCAAGACCCCCTGAGGCCCACTCGGAGGCTGTCTGCCCCTCTCCAAGACACCCTTGCTGGAGACTGGGTGTACTTGTGGGTGGGTGGATGAGATCCTGGGTTCTAGAAGGAGACGGGAGGGTCCAATTTGTGGTTCCTTGAAAAGTGTAAGCTGGGAGCCAAGCAGAACCGACTCCCACGAGTTGTCCTCTGACCTCCACACGTGCCCTGTGGTAGATGCTTCCCTCCACCCCCAGCAAAGTAAATATATTTTACAAATCTACTTTCAGCGGGGCGTTGGGAACACATGCCTTTAATCCCGGCACTCAGGGACGCAGAGGCAGACAAATCTGAGTTCAAGGCCATGCTGGTCTACAAAGTGTTCCAGGACAGCCAGAGATACACAAGAGAAAACCTGTCTCAAAAAACAAAACAAAAAACCCTCTTTTCAGCCAACTCTTGCTAAGCAGCCCTCATTGACCTGGAGCTTGCTATGTAAACCGTACTGGTCTTGAACTCAGAGATCCTCATGCCTCTGTCTCCCAAGTGCTGAGATTTTATTTCTTTATTTTAGAGTTCTGAGTCCCTCCAAGAATGGAATGGAGTCTAGCCTGGTATAGTCTGGTATAGTTATGGCTGTATTCCCAGAACCTGATAGAGGCAGGATTGGAAATCCAGAGCTTCCAGTAGTCTTAGACTTCCAGACAATCCAAATCTCAAGGGGGGAAAAATGTAGGATAAGCATGGGCAATACAGGGTGGGGAACAAACTCTGAGTAAGACCAGGCAGGAGCTCCTTTTTAAAAACTCTTCAAAATCGCCCTCGAGGACATATTGCTTCCTTGGCTCCAGGCTAGAAAACTCATGCTAAACTGGAATTAGGTACACACAGTATAAACGTAGGTTCCCCAGGTCAGAACTTGGGCCTCCAGTGGTCTTAGTAGATAGCACAAGAAGTCAGAAACTTCAGTTCCCACTGGGGCCGGTTTATGGGAAGCCGGGACTGGTCCCATACCTAGCACAACAGAAAATGGGAGTCTGGTCCGTCTTTAATCCTAACACCCAGGAGGCAGAGGCAAGCGGATCTCTGCCAGTTCAGAGCCAGCAAGATGTCCACAGCAATTTCCAGGACAACCAAATCTATACATGGAGAGACCCTGCCTTAAAAGGAAAAAAAAAAAAAAGTAGGCTACTGTCCCACTATAAACGCTAGGAGTAGGAGGAGGGGAGAGCATAAGCCCTTTGATCTGGAGGAAAGTTGTTTGGGAAAGGGAAAAGAGAAAGGGAGACCCTAAGAGAAATTGAGCGTCTGGAGGGCTTCCAGCATCTTTTGAAGTCACAGCTCAGGAATGCTCAGCCAAAGACCTAAGCAGGGCAAGGAAACGCCCCTTGAGCTTCCTCCTAGATCTAGTTCCACTCTCCGGGCCACACCCTGCACCCCTGCTACCATCCCCCTAGCTATGCTCCTGAGGTCATCTATCACTCCGTGGACTCGGGCACAGCCCTGCTCAGACTCCCGGCCACGCCCCACACCAGCGGGGGGATGCAGCCTTAATTTCACAGCTCCCTCTACACTCCAACTGCCCGTATTTAGGGCCCTGTGTAAGGAAATTCAGACCAAGGACTTCTCCCCTCCTGAGCATCGCTGGGCACCAGATGCAAGCCTCGCATCCAAGTGTCCCATCTCCCCTCAGAATCAGGGATCTCCATTCCTCCAAGTGCTCAAGCCCAAGAGTCCAGATCCTAGCCGCACCCGCCTCCTTCAGTAAGTTCAGAGCCCAGTTCCCCCTCCCTCAGAACAATTTCAGACCCCCTCCCTTCTCCAGATTAAACCCAAAAATCCAGCCCTCGTCCCCCAAGATCCCTCTAAGTCCTACTCCTAGGCCTGTTCGGTCAGACCTAGGAGTTCAACCCTCAACCGTCCTTCCTCAGACCCAGGTACCCACTCTCCAATCCCTTCTCTTTACCAAGTAAAACCTGTTACAAGCTCAAAGAGTTCTGGCCCAAATGGAGTGTTTCTAGGGACCCAGACATCTGAATCCCTGCACTCTTCTCTTTCTAGACCCAAGAATCTTGGGCACCACTCCTCCCCTTGGGGTCCCTACAATCTCACCTCTCCAGCCAGTGGCGTCTGCAGCAGCAAAAAGAGCGACAGCTGCAGACCAGAAGGGTCTTGGGGCTGGGTGGAGTTGGCCATTTGAGCAGCATGCGAGGGCAGGGCTGAGGGCGGGGTTTGGGCCTGGCTTGGGCGGTGAAAAGGTATTTTCCCTCCGTTTGGGCTATCCCTGGTCGGCCCCCAAGGCGGGACTAATGTCACACCACGCCCCTCTAAAAAGCTAGCGTGTCGTGGATCTCTAGCCCAACCAGTGAGGGGGTGCAGGGCTGAGGTCACCGTTGCCGTGGAGACAAAACAGGAAGACACAGCAGCTGGCGGCGCGGGGGCTCCCAGGGGCTATCCTCCCTGACATAGCTCTAGAAAGAAATCTCCAGGGTAGGCCCGAGAATGCCGTTGCCGTAGAAACCTACATGTTTACGGTTTGTTTTACATGGAATCCCGTTTCCCCCGCGCCAGCTCGGGTCCCCACGCCTAGTCTTACCCCTCATTCAATTCTCCCTCTCCATGCTCCTGTCCTTGTCTGTTTGATCCCCAACACTGACCGGATTTTTAAAAAATAAATAAATAAATCTTACACACCCAGGTCGCTGAGTATTGCAGGCCAGACCTCTCAGTTTAACGGAGTTTGTGGGCTAGGGTCTTGTTTACCTGAAAAAGAAAGGAATTTAGGGTGCCAAGCCTTGAGCTTTTAGGAATTCTGAGCAAGCAACCTTCAGTAGCGAGGCCCCACCCCAAAGGACAAAACTAGATTACTGTGTTGGCTGGGGGGGGGGGGTCTTCCTAGAGGGAATTGCGCTGTATCTCCAGTTACTCTGTAATTGCGGCGTGAGGACTGCTGGGCCACATCTCAGAAGATCACAGTCAACAGGGGCTAAAGGATGATGGATAGAAGCTGTGGCTGGTTTTTTGCTTAGCCTTCTGGGTCTAGAAGGGCGAGCTATTTTTGGCTTGCATTCCTGCCTTCAGGACACAGGGAGGGACTCAGGCCGGGAGCTTCGGATTCGGGGTTCTACCATGTGGGAGGGATACAGTGGACCCCGTCGTGCCGGGGGGGATGGGGAGCAAAAGCAGAGGGAGGGCTTCAGGATTTTTTTTTTTTTAATGGTCGAATTTGATGACCTGAAAGGACTGGACTAAGTCAAAAGGGAAAGTAAGCTGGAGGTCGCGATGCCGGAGGGAACTGAAGGTCGCGACGCGGGCCCTCTGGGCAGGTCGGGGACCCGGATTACCTGATTCCCTCCCTCCTAGGCGCACTCACTCACCCCGCTCTGCAGCGGTCCCGGGCGCGGCCCTGCTCCGCTGCTGCTGGGCGGGGCCTACTGGCGGCTGCGGATGCTAGGCTCTCGCCCGAGGCTGCCTCTGGTCGCCTTCCTGTAGGACTAAGGAGACTTAGATGTCCAGCCCCAGGGAGGAAGGCGCTAGCGTCGCGAAGGGGGGGGGGGTCCGAAGGGGTCCAGGAGCTCAGAACAGCCAGCAACGTGCTCTACGGAGGAGGGAGGAGCTGGAGGGGGACCTGGGCGCTTGCTTAGTGCTTTGCTGAAATGGGGGTGGGGACCAAGGTATAGGGAATGGATAGGTAAAGAACTGCTTGCTCACTTTGCATTCCTGGGAAGAGACACAAACAGACGCCCTTTGTCATCGCATGCCCTGCATAAATAAGGGTTTTAATTTAGTTTAAGCACACACGTTTACTTATTTTATGTGTCAGAGTACAAATGTGGAAGTCAGAAGACAACTTGTGGGAGTCAGTTTTCTCCTTCCACTATGTGGGATCTGGGGATCAAACTCAGGTCATCATTTTGGTTGGCAAATGCCTCTATTCATTTGACCTATCTTGTTGGCCTATGGAAGGAATGGCTTTGTGTTTTGTTTTAATTTGTTTTTTTTTTAAATATTTATTTGTTTTTATGTGTCCAAGTGTTTTGTCTTCGTGTATGTATGAGCACCATGTGCAAATCTGGTCTCAGAGAGGGAACCAGATCCCCTAGAACTGAAGTTACAGATTGTTGTGAGCCATATTGTGGTGTTGGAAATTGAACCCTGGTCCTTCTACAAGATAAGTGTGATCTCTTCAGTTGCTTGAGTTTTTAATATGTCCAGCATCAGACATTTACATACTCACACGAATGGTAAGCCTATATAGTGTATAGATAATGGGCTGGGTTTCCCATAGATTCTACTTACAAGCTTCCTTATCACCAAGGGTTCAGGCTTAGTAACATCTCTCTCCCCCCTTCTACTAAGTCATTCACACCACCACCCCTACAAAGCTAGAGGCATCTCAAGTGGTCTACAGAGGTATTACACAACTAACCATGCTGTATCCTGTGGTAGAAGTATTTCCTGTACAGAGATGGCTCAGTAGGTCAAGCCAAACTTTATAACCTGAGTTCCACCATCAGGACCCATATGGTAGACAGTGAACACTGTTTCTCAAAAGTTTTCCTCTGACTGGCACAGGTCCACTGTGGCATGCATTTCAACACACACACACACACACACACACACACACACGCATGCATGAACACACACATGCAGGCATGCACATGTAAAACAAAAGCCAAAACACCTCAGTATTCAGGAGCACATGAAAAAAAAAAACCACAACAACAACCTGGGGTGTGTAAATGTGTGATGCTGAAGATTAAAGTCCCAGCCTCAAATATGCTAGGTGAGCTCTGCACCACTGAGACCTTCCCCTAGCCCAGTTTGCAAACATTTAAAGAGTGAGTCACAGGGTGTGATTTCAGGGAAACTCTTGTTTCCCTGTCTTTGTAACCTGGGATCATGTATGTGCTCTTGCTTCAGTGTTTACCCATCTTTTAGGCCAGAACCACACCCAAATGTCCCCAACCTGTCACTACTACCCCTTCTCAATATGCTGAGCCTGCGTTCTAGGAGGCTGACTGCTTTGGGAGTGTTTTGGTACATGAACAACCCCCCTCTAAACTCATACCAATTCCTAAATAAACAGTCCCTTGATCAGAAGCAGTACTGTGTGGTTTAACGAGGCTGTGAATGGTGAATAGGGCCATTCATTGTGTGCATACAAGCTGCTTTTGGCAGATGTGCAAAGGGCAAGAAAAGCAAATAACAAGCACAGAGTTACTTATTCCATGGAGGAAAAACGTATTGCCCAATCCATGATAGGAGAGGTCCAATGTAGTCCTCAGAAGACTGGGTGTTCATTTGGCCTTCCTACTACCCTCCACTTCCTTGGAAGCTCAGCAAGTGTTGCTGCTACCAGCAAGGTGGGCATTCATTGATGATGTGGCTGGCTACAGTTGGTGAGCTGAATCCATTGTGCTATACCATGACCATTTTTTTGCTTAGAGCTCACCGAGCAAGCCCTAGGTTATCTAGAGAAGAGTTGACAAAGAGACACCAAGCAGCCATCTGGTCTACCACATGACATAATAAAATTCCCTCTAGTAGAGGTGATTATGGGAGAGTTCATGTGATATAAACTATGAGATGATTTTCGGTCTCATAACTTCTAACACCTACTATGTAAGTTTTATTTTCTCAACTAACAATCAAGTCTTCCCTATCTTACAATTCTTCAATTAAAAGAGTATTTTTTATTTCAATATGTGTATGCTTGCATGAATTTATGTGTACCACATGCAACCCTCAAAAGTCAGAAAAAAGAGCCAATACCCTCCCTGTTAACAGATGGTTGTGAGCCAATGTGTGGGTACTAGGACCTGAACTTGGATTATCTGGAAGAACAAGGTTTATTGTTATTCCAGGATGACCTTGAATTTGCTGGGTAGACAAGGGTGACCTTGAAATCCTAATCAACCTGTCTCTAATTCCCTAGTACTGATATTACATGTGCGTATCACCTTGACCAGTTTATGTGGTTCTGAGCATCAAACCCAAGAGCCTTGCTTATGCTAGTAAAAACAGTATAAGCAAACAATAGCAAACAGCTCTATTCCTGGGTAAGATGGCTCAGTGAACAAAAATGCTTGCTGAACAGGTCTACATTCAATCTCTGGAATCCACAGTGGAAGGGAAAAACTCCCAAACATTGTTTTCTGACCTCCACATTCACATCTAGGCATGCACATGCATGCATACATGTGCGCACACACACACAAATATACAATAAATTTAAAAAGTTAAATAGCAAAATAATGAGTTCTAAACCACCTTAGACTATATGAGAAGCCCCACCCCCTACCCCTCCTCCTGAGACAGGGTTTCTCTATGTTGGCTGTCCTGGAATGTGCTCTGTAGATCAGATTGGCTTTGAACTCAGAAATGTGCCCGCCTCTGCCTCCCAAGCACTGGTATCAAAGGTGCGGATCACCACCACCACCGAGCTACATACGATCTTATTTAAGGAGGGGAAAGCTTCAGTGGTACTGGAGACCACTTTGTGGTTAATAGCACTTACTGTTCCTGCAAGAGACCTGAGTTCAGTTCCTAGCATTCATATTTGGTGATTCACAGTCAATCATAGCTCTTGCTCCAGGAGATCCTCTAGATTTGGGGGACTCTGCACTCATATGCTCAGACACACACACAGATTACAAAAAAAAAAATTTAAAAATAATAAAAACAAGTAAAAAAAAAATTAGCTTCCCATTTCTTTTGGTCCTTATGCTGTGAACATGTTTGGTAGCTGCTGACCTCAGTAACTGAGGTACCTTTCCCAGAAAGTTCAGATGTCAGACAGTCGACTCTGTTATCCATAGCCCCTACCACACCAACCACTTCTCTTTTGTCTCTTAGATCTTCAGCAAGAAGGCTTTCCTCAGATTTCTCTTTCACTTCTGCCTTACTCGGGTAATGCTTGGCCAATATCTTAGTCTTGTTATTAACTAGCTCTATTTATTTATTTGTTTATTTATTTAGTTAGTTAGTATTTAGTTATGGGGAGAGTTGGTTTTTCAAGACAGGGTTTCTCTGTGGCTTTGGAGCCTAGCTTGGAAGTAGCCCTTTAGACCAGGCTGGCCTTGAAGTCACAGAAATCCGCCTGCCTCTGCCTCCCGAGTGCTGGGATTAAAGGCATGTGCCACCACGTCTGGGCTCTGTAAATGTAATTTAAAATAAAGAAGTAATATAGAATACTATAAATATAGCTCAGTGGTAGAGCACTTGCTTAGTAACATGTGAGGTCTAAGTTTTAACCTCCAAGCAGGGGTGGGGGAATCTACTTGTTTACTTGCATGTTTTAACTTGGTAATCTATTCAGGGAAATATCTTTCTAGTTGCCCAGTACCTCTCCCTCTTTGTTTTCACTGGTCTATTTTGTAACTTTCCAGAAATATCAGTTGCGTAATATCCATTATTTGTGGTTCCAAAAATATCCATCCACATGTATTCAAAGGGTGTAGGTGCCTATGTCAGAATATCCTGAGGTGAGACACTGTTAAATATCTGTGGTGGCTTGATTGAGAAATGTCCCTCATGATGTTGGGCATTTGCAGTCTTTGTGGGTGGAGTTGTTTTGGGAGGTTCAGGAAGTGCCTTAGGGTTATGGACTACCGAGGCCAAATGCAATGTGGGAAGAAGGAAAGTTTTTATTTCATGCACACTTCCATATAACTGTCCATCACCACCCTCCTCTCTCTCCCTCTCTCTCCCTCTCTCTCTCTCTTCCTTTTGCTTTTTTTTCCCCCAAGACAGGGTTTCTCTATGTAGCATTCACTCTGTATTCTAGCCCAGCTTTGAACTCAGAGATCTGCCTTTGCCTCTGCTTCCCAAATGCTGGGATTAAAGGGGTGCCACCACGCCCTGCCAGCCTACTTTCTTTTAGAACCCAGGACTACTACCACCCACAGTTGGCTGGACCCTCCCCCATCAATGACTAATTAAGAAAACATGCAACAGTGTTGCCTATAGCCACATCTTATGGAGACATTGTCTCAGTTGAGGCTCCCTCCTCTCAGATGGCGGTAGTCTGTACTAAAATGATATAAAAAGCAGCTGGCACTGGAGGTGTGGCCTTGTCAGAGGAAGTATATCAGTGGGACGGCGTCTGGGATGCTACATCCTTGTCCTGCTTCCAATTTACTCTTTTTGTTTCACACTTGCTGTTAAAAATGTGATCTCTCAGCTTCCTGCTCCTGCCATGCATCCCCACCTTGCTGGGTTCATCCCTCTGGACCCATAAGCCAAAACAAGCTCCTTCTTATTATATAGGTTCCTTTAGGTCATGGTTGATCACTGCAATTAGAAGCTAACTAGGATAATATTTTATGTGCATGGAATCGGCTAACATACGTGTATTGACATATTTAAAATCAAATTATTAGGCTGGGCATGTGGTACAGATAGATCTTTAATCCCAACATTCCAGAAGCAAAGGCAGGCATAGCTCTGTGAGTTCATGGCCAGCCTGGTACACAGAGAAACACTAGAGAACTAGAGAGAGAGAGAGAGAGAGAGAGAGAGAGAGAGAGAGAACTTGCCTTAATAGATAGATAGATAGATAGATAGATAGATAGATAGATAGATAGATTAAGTTTAGCTGGGTGTTGTAGAAGTCAGTCTGTCATCCCAGCACTTAGGAGACAGGAACAAGACTATCAGGAATTCAAGGCCATCTTCAGCTACATCATGAGTTCAGGATCACCCTGGAGAGACCCTGTTATGAGCAGAGCAAACCTTGGGTGAATATGTTAATAGTGGATAAAGTGCAGGACAGTGGTGCCGCTCACTCTTTATCCCAACACTCAGGAGGCAGAGGCAGGTGGATCTCTGATTTCAAAGCCTGGTTCACAGAGTGAGTTCCAGTGCAGCCAGGCCTGTTACACAGAGAAACCCTATCTCGAAACAAACAAACAAACAAGTGGATAAAATCCTGAGTGGATGGGCAGTGTTCTACATGAGCCTCAATGCTTCAGACTCAGGGGAGTGGCAAACCCTTCCCTCAGGTGGAGGCTCACGGTTAACTACACAGTTTTCCTCTGCTTTCAGTGTGGATGCTGACAAACACTAGGAGCTGCAGATTCCTCCCTGAATGACTGCAACCTGAGACTGCTCCTCCACGGAGACCTCTTAGAGGGTTAGCTGCCTCCTCCTCCTCTTTTGCTGACCATGATTAATGCACAGTCCACACAATCCCACCCACCATTAGTCAAATGACCCCAGCAGGTCAAATCCAAAATCACAAAGGATGTGGTGAGAGTCTGTCTCAAAAAAAAAAAAAAAAAAAAAAAAAGGAAAGACAGCCAGGCAGTGATGGTGCACACCTTTCATTTTCATTCCAGCACTCGGGAGGCAGAGGCAGGGGAATCGGGAATCTCTGGATCTTTGTGAGTTCAAGGCCAACCTGGTCTACAGAGTGAGCTTCATGACAGCCAGCACAGTTACACAGAGAAACCCTGTCTCAAAAGAATAAAAACTTTAAAAAGAAAAATGTTTTATTGCATTTATTTGTGTCTGCGGTGGAGCATTCAGTTCTCTCTTGAGGTACTGTTTGGATCCTGGGAATTGAACTCTGGTAGTCAGGTTTGGCTGCAAGCACCTTTTTACTCACTGAGCCATCTCAACAGCCCCATTACATTACCTAACTCTTCATCGAGAACCCAGTTCGCTTAACATGGAGGCTTGACTCATTTCCAATATGATAAGTGCATTTAGCAGCTTTAGAAATCAAGTAGATTTCCTTCCTGCCCTGTCCCCCAATGCAGCCTACGCCTTCAAAACAGACGACTTCATCCTCTTCGGTTTTAGGATGACAAAGCTGCCATCTGTTAATCCAATCTGCATTATGAGGAGAGGAGATGCATTTCACCATGTGAAAGCCCCTCTCCTGCTCCACCATGGGGAATTTCCCAGGGTCTCACGGGGCAAAGCAGCCGCTGGAACTTGTGCCTATCCTGGCTCTTTGCAAATTACGAATTTGCAAACCAGGAAGGGAGAAATGAGTCTGAGGACACTGAGTAAATCATGGGAAGCCACGGGAAGACTAAGTCAGGCCCAGGAATTTGTCAGAAAGCCAGGCATAGACATCCAAAGAAATGCTTCCTAAGTCACATTGAAACCACAGCCTGCTCATGAGGCTGGCTGCCTGTCGGGAGCAACTCTGCTCACAACGCCTAGGGACACTAGCCGATCATATTTTCACCCTGCTGCTGCTCTCCAACATTTCCAGATTTTATTTATTTTGGAGGGGGCGGTTGGAGACAGGGTTTCTTGGTGTAGCCTTCTTGGCTGTCCTGGAACTCTCTGTAGACCAGGCTGGCCTCAGACTCACAGAGATCCACCTGCCTCTGCCTCCAAGCGATGGGATTAAAGGTTTGTGCCACCACCGACCGGCTCCAGGCTTCTTTGTATCTTTCTTCTCTAACTGGAGTGGTTCTGGACTATAGCTTGAATGTGTCCCCAGTGTCATTCACTGAGTGATGTCTTGGGCCTGGGTGTGGCAGGCATGAGAGGTGGTGGACTTTTAAGAGACTGGTCAACTGGGACACTGTCTTCGGAAGAGATTAATGTGGCTCTCGTGGGGTTTCTGCTCAGTTCCCCGAGGACATTACTATGTGTACAGAAGGAGCATACAGTAACACAGGGTCTGTAGTTCCAGCACTCAGGAGGCCGAGGCAGTGTGGTCAGAAGTTCATGGTCGATCTTACCTTCGAAGACAGTTGAAGGTCAGTCTGTCTTTAAAACGAAAATCAAAATTTTAATCAAAACACCACAAGAATCTGAAGGCCAACCCTGAGGTAGCACACACCCTTAGTCACAGCCCTTGGGAGGCAGAAGCCCATGGGTCTCTGTGAGTTTGAAGCCAGAGAGCCAGCACTTGCATGGGAGCTTGCAACTGTCCCTGATTCCAGTTCCAGGGGGGCATAACACCCATGGCAAAACACCAATACACATAAAATAAACATAATTTTATAAAAAGAAAAGAATCTAAAAGCCAATAGAAGCTGATACACACACACACACAAAGCAACAACAACAAAACAAAAACCCAAGTCCTAGAAGTTCCATTCTGCATTTAAACACCAAAAGTTACTGCTGGGGGAGGTGCAGATAGGGTCTCACTATGTGATACTGGCTAGTCTGGAACTTGCTATAAAGACCAGGCAGGCCTTGAACTCACAGTGATTGTATTGACTCTGCACCCTGAGACCTGGAATTATGACTACTATTTACTTCTGTCCAGTTCAAACTTTGACATTTTTTTGTTTGTTTTTTGTTGAGACAGGGTTTCTCTGTATTGCTTTATAGACCAGGCAGGCCTCGAACTCACAGAGAGCCTACTGCCTCTGCCCCATGAGTGCTGGAACTAAAAGTATGTGCGACCAATGCCTGGCTCAAAATTTGACATTTAAAAAAAAAAAAAAATTTTACCACTTGTAGTGGCAGCAAGCACTTTTACCTGTTAGCTGTTTGCTGGCCTGAAGTGTGACTGTTTAAAAATTCGAGGCAGTCTTTTTTTTCTGTTTTTTTTTTTTTTTTTTTCTTATTCATTTTACACACCAACCACACTTCCCTCTTCTTCTCCTTCCTCCTGCTTCCCTCACCTCCCCCTAGCCCACCCCCATCCACTGCTCAGAAAGGGTAAGGCTTCCCATAGGGAGTCAACAAGGTTGAGACAGAGTCTTAAACTTAACCCTGATTGCATACATGTGTAGTACAAAACACATTTGATTTTTTAAAAGTAATTTATTTAACTTTATTTTATGTGTATTGGTGTGAAGGTGTCAGATCCCCTAGAACTGGAGTTACAGACAGTTGTGAGCTGCCATGTGGGTGCTGGGAATTGAACCTGGGTCCTCTGGGAAAGAAACCAGTGCTCTTAACCACATTTGGTTTACATGTACTCGGGGGAATGATAAGCTAACTCATGTATACATCACCTCACATATCATTGGAGATATGTAGTT
The DNA here is from genome assembly GCF_943737965.1 of Phodopus roborovskii. Classification (NCBI taxonomy): domain Eukaryota; kingdom Metazoa; phylum Chordata; class Mammalia; order Rodentia; family Cricetidae; genus Phodopus; species Phodopus roborovskii. The sequence goes on from NW_026126636.1 coordinate 16,011,752, forward strand.
CTGCCTGGCCTAGAACTCTAGATCAGTCTGGCCTCAAAGTCACCCAGATTTGCCTGCCTCTCCCTCCCAAGTGCTGGCATTAAAGGCACACACCTGGTGTGTGTTATCATTTTTTCCTCATTATCAGAACACTTACAATCTACTTAGTCAGTGGGCACCGCAGTGCAGGCCTGCAGTCCTAGCACTGGGAAAGATGGAGTGGTAGATCACCCTGGGATAAACAGGGAGGTTGAGTCTCAACCAAAGAAAAGCCCCAAGACAATCTATGTAGCAATTTCCTCCCCCCTTCCTTCCTCCCTTCCTTTCTCTCCCTCTCTCCCTTTCTTCCTTTTATTTTTTTTTCCCTTGGTTGTTCCGTTTTGATATTCTTTTTGTTTGTTTTTTTGTTTGTTTGTTTGTTTGTTTGTTTTTTTGAGAAAGGGTTTATCTGGGTAGCCCTGGCTAACCCAGAACTTGCTCTGTATACCAGGCAGGCCTCAAACTCAGAGACCTTCCTGCTCCTGAGCCCACTCAGAGACCTTCCTGCTCCTGAGCCCACTCAGAGACCTTCCTGCTCCTGAGCCCACTCAGAGACCTTCCTGCTCCTGAGCCCACTCAGAGACCTTCCTGCTCCTGAGCCCACTCAGAGACCTTCCTGCTCCTGAGCCCACTCAGAGACCTTCCTGCTCCTGAGCCCACTCAGAGACCTTCCTGTTCCTGAGTCCACTCAGAGACCTTCCTGCTCCTGAGCCCATTCAGAGACCTTCCTGCTCCTGAGCCCAGCTGCTTGCAGTTTCCAAGCACACCAGCGTTGTTACTAGCTACAGTCACCCAGTTGCTCCCTCCCACTTTTTCTTTTCATCTGTCTCACTGAAACCTTGTGGCCTTTGAACAACAGTGCCCACAACCTTCCATCCTGCTAACCCTGGCCAGCTCCTTTCCCTCTTAGCTTTCCTGAGTTGAACTGCTTTTCCTTTCCACATGTGAGTGATTTGTTCTATGTCAGATTTATTTCAGTTACCATAAAGTCTTGCATGTCCCTTCATCTGGCGACAAAGGACAGGGATGTGTGGCCTTCGTGAGAAAGAGGCAGGAGGATCTCTGTGAGTTTAAGGCTGACCTGATCGATATACTGACTCAGGGATTAGCTATATAGACCTTGTCTCAAACAAACAAACAAACAAACAAACCCCTAAAAACATTACAGGAACCCTCCCCTTCCTGCCCCTTCCCTCACTCATGCCTTGTTTTATTTCCTTTTCTCTGTACTGAGAATGGATCCTTTTACGCTTTAACTAAGTACTCTACCAGTGGAATATATCCCCAGCCCAACTTTTTGTTTGTTTGTTTTTCAAGACAGGATTTCTCTGTATTGCTTAGGAGCCTGTCATGGAACTCACTCTGCAGACCAGGCTGGCCCTGAACTCATAGAGATCCACCTGCCTCTGCCTCCCCGAGTGCTGGGATTAAAGGCATGCACCGCCAACGCCTGGCTCAGCTTTTAATAGTCCGTTAAAAATACGTATCTCATTACTGCTACCCATTCATCTGTTGATGGCTACTCAGGCTGCTTTTCTTGGCTGCTGACACTAGGGTCCAACACAAACATAGGATGCAGATGTCTCCTCCACACGATGCTTTCATTTCCTTTGGATGCATACTCAGAAATCAGATTGCCTCATCATATGGTGGTTCTATTTTTAATTTCGTAAGGATTCTGAAATGATAACATTTAAGGTGAGAACTGAAAGGCAAAGAAAAGCCAGCTATGGGGAAGATCTCTGGAAAGCCTTGGCATTCCAGACAGAGGGCAGAGTTGACGTGAGGGCCCAGAATGTGGAATCCAGAATGAAAAGCCCAATAGCCCAGTTCTCAATGTAATGGGAAGTTGAGAGGGAGATAATGATGAGAGGGGAAGCTGAATATAAAGTAGGCCAGAGCATGACAAGGGCATCTGGCTTTTGTTCAAGTATAAAGGGAAGCAATCAGAGGCAGGAAATGACACAATTCCATTTCTGGTTTTGAAAGAACCTGGCTTTTTTTTTTTTTTTTTTTAAGGCTTTTTGAAACAGGGTTTCTTCTGTGTAGCTCTGACTGTCCTGGAACTCACTCTGCAGACCAGTCTGGCCTTGAACTCACAGAAGCCCACCTGCCTCTGGCACCCGAGTGTTGGCTTTATGTGTGTATCTCATCACTGCCAGGCTGAGTGGATCTTGCTGTAGCAAAGAAGTGAGTGGAAAGATGGAAGGGAGGGGATCTGCTATGAGGGGGTCAACTGGGACAGTTGCTGGAGGCCTCTCACGGGAGGTCACAGGGCAGCCAGCTCTTTTTGTTGTTAGTGATTTTTGTTTTGCCTTTTGAGACAGGGTTTCTCTGTGTAGCTTTGGAGGCTGTCCTGGAACTCACTCTGTAGACCAGTCTGGCCTCAAACTGCAGGCCTCTGCCTCCCAAGCACTAGGATTAAAGGCATGTGCCACTACTGCCCGGCATGTGTGTTTATTGTGTGGGCATGCTTGGCACACATGTAGAGGTCAAACGACAGCTTTGGGGGAGTTGATTCTCTTCTCCTACCATGTGGGTTCCAGGGACATTTGGAACTCAGATCATCAATCTTGGTGACAGGTTCCTTTACCCTCTTGCCAAATATTCTCTCTCTTTGTTTCTTTCTTAGTGGTTTTTGTTTGTTTGTTTGTTTCTAAGACAGAATCTTGCCAGGTAGCTTTTTCTGGCCAAGTACTTACAATGTAGCCCAGGCTAGCCTAGAAGACAATCCTGCCTTAGCCTTCCTGTGCTGCAATTGCAGGCATGTGCAACGATGTCTGGCCTGACCATACAGTTTTCACGCCACATCAAACACCAGCACTTGAGAGACAATTCTATGAGAAGCTCTTTTTGAAAAAATCTGACGTTTAGCTTATTAGATGAGAATGGAAAATACCTCAGTCAAGTCTCAAGCAGAGAACCAGGCATGGCAGCACACATCTATAACACCAACATTTAGGAGACTGAGGCAGAAGAATCTGGAGTTCCAGGTCAGCCTGGACTACAAATTGAGTCCTGAGCAAAAAGAGGGCTCAGGATATAGCTCAGTGGTAGAGCCCCTGTCTAGAATCCTTCAGTGAGGGGCTGGGGGTGTGGCTCAGTGGTACAGCACTTAGCTTTAAAGCCACCAGTAAGAGCTAGACAGTGGTGGCACATACCTTTAATCCCAGCACTGAGGAGACGAGGCAGGTGGATCTCTGTGCCATCAAGGTCACCCTGGTCTACAGGACAACAAAGGCTACACAGAGACCCCCTTCTCCAAAAACAAAAACAAACAAAATGCAGGTGGCTGGGAACGTGGGTCAGTGGTAAAGGACCTGTCTAGAATTCACCAGTGAGGGTCAGTGGGCGTGGCTCAGTGGTAGAGACCTTGCCTACAATCCACGACTGAAGGGTTGAAGACATAGCTCAGCAGTATAGCCTCTGCTCTAAGAACCAACCAGTAGGGCTTGGGGAGGGGCTCAGCGTTCTATTGCTGGGAATTGGGAATGTAGCTCAGTGGTAGGCCTCTTGACTATAATCCATCATAGAGGGGCCATAGGCATGGTTCAAGGATAGGCCCTCTTGCCTAGCATCCATCAGCGAAGGGCTTAGGGCATGGCTCACTGGTAGACATTTGCTTAGCATGAAGGAACCCTGACTTGTATTCCCAGTAACACACACACACACACACACACACACACACACAGAGAGAGAGAGAGAGAGAGAGAGAGAGAGAGAGAGAGAGAGGAATGTGGTACCACTCTGCCTCATACAGGCTGAGAGAACTCTTGTGGGAATTAGACTGTGAATTATGGAAGCTGGCCAGCCACATCACCCTCACATATGTTCCCCATGTGTGGAACTGAATATGAAGACAATGGGACCAGCTACAAAGATGAGAAATGTGGGGAGAACATAGATCAAATGACCTCTATTGTTTCTTTCTTTCTATATTTTATTTATTTATTACATATACAGCGTTCAACCTGCATGCTTGCCTGCAGGCCAGAAGAGGGCACCAGATCTTATTTTAGATGGCTGTGAGCCACCACGTGGTTGCTGGGAATTGAACTCAAGACCTCTTGAAGAGCAGTCAGTGCTCTTAATCTCTGAGCCATCTCCAGTCCCCCTCTATTGCTTTTTTTTTCATTGTGATTTATCATATAACATACAGGACTGTTCAGCGACTGAAGGGTTTGATGAGCTTAAAGCATTTAAACCATTGCCAGACCTTCCAGGCAAGGCTAGCGTCCTTCCAGAGCTCTGCGTCAGGACTCATTAAATCTGTAGAAATCAGGAAGGATAATAAGAGCTGGTGAGATGGTTCAGCCATAAGCGCACTGGCTGCTCCTGTAGAGGACCGGACCTCCATTCCCAGCACCCACATTGGAGGGCTCCCAACAGCCTTTAACTCCAGTTCCAGTGAATCATTTGTCCTCTTCTGCACTCCAGGGGCATTGCAAATATACTTGCAGGCAAAACGCTCATACTATAGCTCTGGCTGTCCTGGAACAGGCTCTATAGACCAGGCTGACATTAAATTCACAGAGAACAAATCTAATTTTTTTTTTTTTTTAAGGAATAATAAAGTTGTTCATGCCTGTAATCACAGCCCTCTGGAGGCTGTAATAGAGGGATCATGAAAAGTTTAAGGCTAGCCAATAAATAATACATCTCCCCTATCCCCCACCCATGGCTGGTCTGGAAACCCATATGTAGAATGGGCTGAGCTGGAAATCAGAGATTCACCTGCCTCAGCTTCCTGAGTGCTAGGATTAAGTGAGTGCACCTCCACACCTGACTATGTAGTGAGTGTGAGGTCAGCCTGCAGTATGCAGTAAGACCCTGTTTCAAAGAAAAGAGGAAGAGAAGAGGCAGGAAGAAGACATCTTTCTTAGAGATGCTATCTGACTGTAGCCCAAGCTGTTCTGGGGTCTGGAACTCATGTCCCTCAGGCCTTAACTTTTAGAGCCGTGGGATTACAGGTGTGCTAAACCATGCCTGTCTCTAATGAAGCAAGTTTCCTTCCTTCCTTTCTGATTATCATCATCTTTATTTACTTATTTGTTTATTTGAGACAGGGTCTTTCTATGTAGCCCTGGCTGTCCTGGAACTTACTGTGTAGGCCAGACTAGCCTCAGATTCACAGAGATCCCCCTGCCTGTGCCTCCCCAGTGCTGATATTAAAGCTGTGTGCCATCTACCCTGGCCACTTCCTCCCTTTCCCAAGTATGTGTGTGTGTGTGTGTGGTGTGGTGTGTACATGCATTGGCTAATTTTATGCCAGCTTGATATAGACTAGAGTTGTCTGAGAGGAGGGGAATCCCAATTAGGAAAATGTCTCCTTGTCAGGCAGTGATGGCACACTCCTTTAATCCCAGCACTCGGGAAGCAGAAGCAAGTGGATCTCTGTGAGTTCAAGGCCAGCTTGTCTACAAAGCCACACAGAGAAAGTCTGTCTCAAAAAAACAAAAAACAAAAACAAACAAACAAACAAACAAAAAATCAGGCAATAGGCAAGCCTTCAACAAACAAACAAAAAAAAATCAGGCAATAGGCAAGCCTTCAAGCATTTTTATTTTTTAAAATTTGTGATTGATGCGGGAGGGCCTAGCCCATTGTGAGTGGGCTGGTGGTCCTGGGTTCTATAAGAAAGCAGACTGAGCAAGCCACAGGGAGCAAACTCAGTAAGCAGCTCCCTCCATGGTGCCTGCATCAGCTCCTGCCTCTAGGATCCTGCCCTGTTTGATTTCTGTCCTGACTTCACTCAGTGATGGAAGGACTATGATGTGGAAGCTTGAGACAAATAAACACTTTGCTCCCCAACATCCTCTTGGTAGTGGTGTTTCGTCATAGCAACTAACACAAACTAAGACAGTGTATGTAGCTGCCTGAATGTATGTGAACCATATGTATGTAGGTGTTTGTGGAGGCCGGAAATGCATGTGTGATCCCTTAGAACTGGAGTTAGAGTTGACCATGAGCTAGAAACCAAACCCAGGCAGCAAGTGCTCTTAACTGCCAATTAGCCCACAAGCTCATGACCAGTCTGGGCTACATAGTTCTAGGCTAGCCTAGGCTACAGAGACTCTGTCTCAAAAACAAAGACACAGCCGTGGCTCACAGTTCCCAGGAGGAATGGTGACACTATGGCAGGCAGGGTTCCCTAAGGCAGCACTTAAGCAGGTCAAAAGGCAGAGGGAGGGGCTGGAGAGATGGCTCAGCAGTTAAGAGTCCTGGCTGCTCTTCTAAAGGACCCAGGTTCAAGTCCCAGCACCCACAGGACAGCTCACACCTATTTGGAGCCCCAGTTCCAGGGGATCTGACATCCTCACATGGATATACATGCAGGCCAAACAAATATGCACATGAAGTTAAAAAAGAGACGGAGGGAACAAGGGAAGGTGAAGGCAAGAGGATCAGCTGTTAAATACTTCAGAGAGCCTTGGAGCATAACAGTGCTCCCGATCCTCTGGAACCTACCCTGGGGTTGCAGCAATCCTGGGCACGACAGCCTAGTGGAGCAGGTGTCATCGGGCATAGCCTCTGGATTGTGTAACCGGCAGAGGAATAATTGCCTCTGACAAGCTGTTTCCCACCCATGGAAATTCTCTAGCTCTGTGAAGGCCAGAGGCAAGAAACCCCAAGTGTCAAAAATCACCAGTAAATAGCCAGGCCAGGTGTGGCGGTGCACACCTTTAATCCCAGCACTCGGGGTGGGGTGGGTGGGATGGGGAGGTGCAGAGGCAGGCATATCTCTGTGAGTTTGAGGCCAGTGCTGTCTACACAGTGAGTTCCAGGACAGGCAGAACCATATAACAGAGAAACCATGTCTCAAACCGACCCTTCCCCAGAAGGCAAAGAGCCAATTTGGGAGACCGTAGCAGGAATACCAGGAGTCCAATGCCTATGGTTTCACTTAGGTCCTCGGGGCATGACAACAGGTGCCAGTGAACCATCTTATTGCTCAATTCTGCATTTTCCCTACAGCTTAATTATAAATCTCTTGGCTGGAATTTTGAACACTTTAGGTTAAATTCCTTGAGCCAAAGAGGATGGGTGAGAGAGGGATCAGAACAAGCCAGGAGCAAGTGATACAGACCTATACTCCCAGCACTCAGGGGGCCAAGGCAGGAGGATGGGCAGGGCTACATAGTGAGTCCCCCATTTCCAAAGAAAACAATACCAGTCATTTAAAACAAGAATAGAATGGGCGGTAGTGGCACACATCTTTAATCCCAGCACCTGGGAGGCAGAGGCAGGTGGATCTCTGAATTCCAGGCCAGCCTGGTCTACAGAGCAAGTTCCAGGACTGCCTGAGCTGTCACAGAGAAACCCTGTTTCTGAGAGAAGAAAAAAAAAATAAATAAAAGCTTAATATGTCACATCCCCTCTCGGAAACAACCGCAGCATCTTGGGACAATTTTGGTTGAGGTTAAGGAACACAAGTGATAGCCTCTGAGAAAAGGTCCAGGTGATTTTTTTTTTAAGTAATTTTTTTTTTAATTTTATGTTTTGCCATGGGTGTTGGATCCTCTGGAACTGGAGTTAGACAGTTGTGAGCTGCCACGTGGGTGCTCTTAACCACTGAGCCATCTCTCCAGCCTCCTACCCCCGTGCCTCCCAGATGATCTTATTAAACAGCCAGCCAGCCCTAACAACCAAGAATCGCCCAGGCTGGGTCAGCTATGCCAAAAACGAAACTGACAGCATTAATTTTCCGCAGCCGATTTATTGCATAGTTTCCTAATTCAGTAGACTTTCCTTCAGCTTCTCGTTTGAGCCACGGTGATATCATCAGCTGGATGCACTTGGGGCCCTGGCTTGGAGCTGGTCTCCAGCCCATGTAACTGCCGGCTCAAATGCTGCCCCTCCCAGACGTGGTCCAGCTTAGGATTCCCAATACCAAATAAACTGACCCTGATGGTTTCTCTCCAGAAACGCAGCATTAGGGAGGTGCAGGCAGGAAGATGAGAAGTTCAGGGTCATCCTTGGCTGTAATGGGACCGCATCGGAAAAGGGGCTAGACAGACGGCTCAGCATGAGGAGCTATGCTTTGCTGCTCTTCTTAACAACTGAGGTTAAGGCCGGATGGTGGTGTCGCACACCTTTAGTCCCAGCACTTGGGAGGCGAGGCAGGTGGATCTCTGTGAGTTCGAGGCCAGCCTGGTCTACAAGAGCTAGTTCCAGGACAGACTCCAGAGCCACAGAGAAACCCTGTCTGGAAAAACAAAATCCAAAATGAAACAAAAAAACAAACAAAACAAAAACCAACCAAGTTTAATTTCCAGCACCCACATGTGGTGGTGGCTCACAACTGTTGACAATTACAGCTCTAGAGGGATCCATTGCCTTTTCTGGCCTCCAGGACAGCTCCTCCCATACACATATGAACTTAAAAATTATAAATAAACGGGCTGGAGAGTGGGCTCAATGGTTAAGAGAACTCGCTATTCTTGTGAGGGACCCAGGTTGGACTCCCAGCACTCCTCAGGCATGCACGTGGTGCACAGACATGTGCACGCAATGCACTTATATGAGTAAAACAAACCTAAAATTTTATTAAAAGATTTATTTATTTATTATGTATACAGTGTTCAGTCTGCATGTGTGCCTGCAGAAAAGGGCACCAGATCCCATTACAGATGAGACATCACCATATATATGGGTGCTGGGCATTGAACTCAGGACCTCTGGAAGAGCAGCCAGTGCTCTTAACCTCTGAACCATCTCTCCAGCCCTGTAAATATATATGTAAATCTTAAAAAAAAAAAAAGGGGGGGGGGTCGGTGAGACAACCAGGTGCTTGATGCCCTGAGTTCAATCCCTGAGACCTTCCTGGCAGTGGAGCACACTGGCTTCCACAGGTTGCCTTCTAGCCTCTGTGTGTACGACCTGGGATGTGTATAACCACACAAATAAATACGTGTTTTAAACAAAAGGCATTTATTGGCGGTGGTGCCACATGCCTTTAATCCCAGCACTCGGGAGACAGAGGCAGGTGGAGGCAGAGTTTGAGGCCAGCCTGGTATACAGCGAATTCCAGGACAGCTGGGTCTACACAGAGAAACATCCCTTCCCCCTCAAAAAAAGACTTCATTCACGCCCTCCCCTCCCCCACTCTGGTCCTCTCAATCCTTCCCTTCTCTTCTTAAAATGTTAAATGTCTGTTAAGTGCTGGTTTAGCATTGGATATTTCTGACGTTTTGGTCCACGGTGCAATTACCTCACAAATATCACAAATATTTTCTATGTAGACACTCTGTAGAATATGTTGGGTTGTGGTTTTAAAAGTTTTTTGTTTTTGACGGGATCTCCCCATGTGACTTAGAGTGACCTTCTGCCCCTGCCTTCCCCTAGGGCTGGTGTTACTGGTGGGCTTATCCCCCTGAGTACTAAGGATCTTAGTTTGAGCCCTTAGGGACTTCCTGTGTGTAAGTGCTAATTTATGAGCTCCTAAACCGATGCTAATTACCGGCTTGTGGAAATTAAGATCCCCTTTCCCCTTCCAAAGGCAATGGCTTCCTTTAATTTGTACATGACCGTGCTTTATTAAGGTCTCTACTCTCTTCTCTCCATAATTCTGCAGCGAATGCCTTTGTCCCTTACGACAATTTCTATTTATTCTTTCTTAACTAACTGCACCCAGGAGTGAGTCACTTGGTGGTTTACAGGCAATGTTTTAAGAAGCTCGCTTCCTCTTTTAAGGCTTGTTCCCTGTTTGCACTTTCTCTGTTCCATCGCCCCCTGCTGAGTCCCAAAGTCCTATGCAAGTCAAAGGCCAGACAAAGGTCGGAAGATGGCTACAAAGCTAAGAAAGAGGGCTGAGATGTGGCTCCCTGAGCAGTGGAGCCAAGCAAGGAAGCCTGGGTTTGATCCCAGCGTTAGGCATAATTGCAGATAAGGACACAGAAAGGGGTATACTTCTCTTTCTCTCTTTCTTTCTTTCTTTTTCTTTCTTTCATCCTTCCTTCCTTCCCTCCTCCTCTTCTTCCTCCTCTTCCTTCTCGATACAGGGTTTCTCTGTTGCCCTGTCTGTCCTGGAACTCACTCTGTAGACCAGGCTGGCCTCAAACTCACAGACCTCATCTGCCTCTGCCTGGGATCAAAGGCGTGCACCACCACTGCCCAGCCAAAAGGGTTATTCTTCTGCATCTCATAAGAAGACAGTTCACAGGTTGAAGAGATGGCTCAGTGGTTCCAGAGGACCTGGGTTCAATTCCCAGCATGTGCACCACAGCTCACAACTGTCTGTAACTCCAGCTCCGGGGGAATCTGACACTCTCACACATATATACTTGCAGACAAAACACCAACACACATAAAATAAATAAATGATTAGAAAAAGGAGGTTCACTTTTGATTATTACTAACCTTGGAAATGCCAGAAATGCATTGTGAGCTGCCATGTGGGTGCTGAAAATTGAAGCCAGGACCTTTGGAAGAGCAGCCAGTGCTCTTGCCCACTAAACCATCTTTCCAGCCCCTAACGGTTCCTTTTTCTAAGTACTTTTGTTTTGTTTGTTTGTTTTTGTTTTTCTAGTCAGGGTTTCTGTAAAACAGCCCTGGCTATTTTGAAACTCACTCTGTAGACCAGGCTGGCCCCAAACTCACAGAGATCTGCCTGCCTGTGCCTCCTGAGTGCTGGGATTAAAGGTGTATGCCACCACTTACCAGGCCGATTCCTCTTTGTAACACTGAGGGATCAAACCTATGGTCTTAAGCTTGAACGGCAAACACTCTTCCAACTGAGTTTTGTTCACAATTTTTAATTAATTAATTCTGAGACAGAGTCTCTCTGTAAGTACCCTTGGCTGTGCTGTAACTCACGATATAGACTCGGCTGACTCGAACTCACAGACTCCCACCAGTTTTACAGTTACATTAGAGTCTTGGCAAACCAGTGCCTTTATTGGGGTCACTAACAGGAGTGTGGGTGGGGGTTTCCTTACAGGAGCAGGAAGGATTCAAAGGCAGCTGCATCAGCAAAGAAACAAAGGGCAAAACAAAAACCCCCACCTTCAGCTTGGACGACAGTGTTTCTCTGTGTTAACAGCCTTTGTTGTCCCTGATCTCGGTCTGTAAAGGAGGCTGGCCTCGAACTCACACAAGTCAGCCTGCCCCTGCCACCGGAGTGCTGGAAGTAAAGGGTGCACCCTGCATCTGCCTTTGTTTCTGAAATAATTAAGTGGCTACTTCTCCTGCAGAGGACCCAAACCTGCGTAGGGCAGCTACTTAGACTCCAACTCCAGGGGTCTAGTGCCCTCTTCTGGCCTTTACTGGCCACTACCCTCACAGACACTCCTGGATCTCAGAGACACAACACACATACACATAATTTAAATAAAACAAGTCCTTTAAAAAAAAAAAAAAAGTGGGGGTGGGGCACTAAGTTGCTGGATCTTGAGGTAGACTGATTCCCATTTTCCTGAGAAACAGCCATATTGATTTCCAAATGGCTGTACTTTTGTTTTGGTTTTTCCAGACAGGGTTTCTCTGTGATTTTGAAGGCTGTTCTGGAACTAGCTCTTGTAGACCAGGCTGGCCTGGAACTCACAGAGATCCACCTGCCTCTGCCTCCCGAGGGCTGGGACTAAAGGTGTGAGCCACCGACGCCTGGCTCTGTCATTGGTGTTTTTAATTTTAGCCATTCTGACAGGAGTAAGATGATATCTCAGAGTTGTTTTGATTTGCATTTCCCTGATTGCTAAGAATGTTGAGCACTTTCTTAAGTGTCTTTCAGCCATTTTCGATTCCTCTATTGAGAATTCTCTATTTAGTTCTGTACCCCACTTTTTAATTGGATTATTTGGTGTTTTAGTGAATAGCTTCTTGGGTATATACCCAAAGGATACACATTCATACCACAAGGACATCTGTTCAACTATGTTCATAGGGGCATTATTTGTGATAGCCAACCATCCAAACAAGTTCCCATGGGCAATGCTTGAAGGAAGTTGAGTTAATCAGTCCCTTAAGGATGACTGCAATTTTACAAGTGTTCTTTGTCCCTAAGGCCTGAGGAATTAGGGAATTCACAAGGAAAAGTCCCTCCGCTTCACACTGGAGTGTGACCTGGCCCCTGAAACAATGGTGTCTCTAGAGTCCAGGACACTCCATGTCTCTAAAGGATCTCAAAGGCTTCTTTTGCCTCGCTCTCAAGGTTTGCTTGTTGCAAACCCTTTCTTCCTCTGTTTCTTCATTCGTTGCTTCCTGTCTTTTCCCCCCTCCCTGCAGCTAGCTCTCTGACCACCAGTTTCTGCCCACCTGCCTCTCTTCTCCACCTCTAGTTCTAGTCATGCTCACCTCTTACCGAGCCTGCCTGCCAGTCCCGTCGTCTCCGTTTCTCCGTAGAGACTGCCCTTTAAACCCATTTTCTGCCAAGCACCTCTGTGGAAAAACTCCAGAATGAGAACCTTGACCCTTCATGATAAAGGGGGCTGATAAACTCCAGGTATAATAAAATCTTTTCTTCAGAGGGGAGTCACGCTATGTAGTGTATGTAGGCTAGACTCCAACTCATAATGCTCCTGTCTCTACTGCCCACGGCTGACGTCATGGGCTTGTGCCAACATGCCAGCCCTCTCCTGGTTTTTTGTTTTGTTCTTTGCTTTTTTTTTTTTTTTTTTTTTTGAGACAGGGTTTCTTTGTGTTTTTGGAAGCTGCCGTGGTCTTTTAGACCAGGCTGGTCTCGAACTCACTGAGAGATCTGCTTACCTCTGCCTCTCAAGTGCTGGGACTAAAGGCATGTGCCACCAACGCCAGGACCTCTCCTGTTTTATGATTTCCATTCAAACCCATTTGCTAGAAAGCTGGGGGCCAGAAAGAAGCAGAGAGTAGCCGGGCAGTGGTGGTGCACGCCTTTAATCCCAGCACTTGGGAGGCAAAGGCAGGCGGATCTCTGTGAGTATGGGACCAGCCTGCTCTACAAGAGCTAGTTCCAGGACAGGCTCCAAAGCCACAGGGAAACCCTGTCTCAAACCCCCCCCCCACCAAAAAAAAAAAAAAAAAAAAAAAAAAAAAGGCAGAAAATAACCAAAGATGAAGACGAGAAACCTGTGTGGGCACTGTTTGGGGGTGGAGGTTGAGATGCTTTCCCTGTGTGACTCTGGCTGTTCTGGGACTCCCTAGACCAGGCTGACCTCAAAATCACAGAGCTTCACCTGCCTCTACCTCCTGAGTGCTGGGATTAAAGATGTATGCTACCACAACCGGCTCACTTTAGGCTTCCCACCATCCCTGTTTTTTGAGACAGGGTTTCCCTGGTCTTGGCTGTCCTGGAGCTTGCTCTGTAGACCAGGCTGACCTCGAACTCACAGAGATCTGTCTGCCTGTGCCTTGCAGGTCCTGGAACCGTTTTAGGTTTTCTAAAGCAGCTGGAACAGGGCTATTAAAGGAAGGTGGATGGTAGGACTGCCTTTGGATGGTTTTCCTGCCACGAGCCCTGAAGAGGTTAGGAAAGCAGCCTCGATACCTTTAGGAACAGTCTCACGGCTGGCTACCAGCTTCATGTTGGAGCGATGAATCTTCAGCAGCACGGTGGAAGCCAAACACCAATTCAGAGGGAACTCGAACTTTGAAATTAACTTTCCTTTTTTGCAGCTCACATTATAACGTAAGCTACTTCGTACTTTGTTAGGCTTTGTTAGGATGTCAGAACACATTGATGGAGAAGACCAAGGAGGTGTTAGTGTCACCTTAGAGGGGACAGAGATTGAGGCGCAGGCAGGGAAAGTCACCTCCTTCTCCCAGCCTCTCGCTGTGGGTTTTGTTGATGTCTCTGTAACGGACTGAGGAGAATCCTGAAGTTCATAAGGCCCCGTGGTGCTCTCGTTCTCGTGACTGGATGAGAGTGAGTCATACCGAGGATCCCAATCCTCGAGGTGCCTGAGCTTGGCAGAGTCATCCCTTGGCTTTACATTTCATCCGCAGCCCTCATTCCCTTTCTGCGCCATTAATTAACACATCTAATGACCCATCCTTTCACAGTCATCCTGCCTTCATATTTCCATCCAGTTCTGTTCACACGACTTACCTGTTCACTTAGTCACCACCATCTGTGGAGGACCGTAGTGAGCTATCCATCAAAAATTTGGCAGCGCAGTAGCGGCGGCCCATGCCTTTAGTACCAGCACTTGGCAGGGAGGGGCAGTGGGATCAGAAGCTCAAAGTCATCCTCTGCTGCATAGGGAGTGCCAGGCCAACCTGGGTTACACGAGATCCTGGCCCCAGAAGAAATAAAAGTACATACAGATGTGGCTTATAAGTAAGTACTGTGCTATATATCTTGATCGGCACATCTGGTCTGGAGAACTAGACATATGAAAACGAAGAAGGGCTTTGCTAGTCAAGTCCTGTAGACCAATGCAGTGAGCAATGCAGTGGCTCACAGTAGCTCAGGATAGCGTGTTTCCTCCAGCTGTCAATCAACCCGTCTCTGTGAAGATCTCTAGTTCTTTCTGTTGTGGTTTCTCTTACAGAAGATGACACTGTCTTCCCAGAGCAGCAGCTTGTGAGTGGTGTTTCCTTCCTTCCTTCCTTCCATCCATCCATCCTTCCTTCTTCCCTTTTTCTTTCTTCTCATGCTTTTTAAAAATAATAACTTTTTATTTTTAATTATGTGTACCTGCATTTGTGGGGGTTTTGTGCATGTGAGTAAAGGTGTTGGGTGTATATGAGTGTAGGTGCCCACACAGTCCAGTTCAAGCTCCTGGAGCTAGTCTTACCAGTGGTTGTGAGTCATGCCACCCAGATTCTGGGACTCAAATGTGGGTCTTCTGCAACATTCACAACGACTCTTGACTGCCGAGATGGCTCTCTAGCTCATCTCTCCCTCATTTTAAAAACTACACTTATTTATATATTTATTATTAATTTTATTTCCAGAAAGCCCTAGCTGTGCTGGAACTCACTCTGTAGACCAGGCTGGCCTCAAACTCACAGAGATCTGCCTGCCTCTGCCTCCTGAGTGCCAGGATTAAAGGTGCGAGCCACCACTACCTGGCTACTACACTTACTTTATTTATTTTCTGAAGGGGCCATGTAAATGTTGAACAGCTTACAATAGTATATTCTGTTATCCTACCCTGGGGTCCTAGGGCTTGAACTGAGGTTGTAGGGTGCTGTAGTACGTGTAGAAAGCCACCTTTCTACACCCTCCTTACCCTTTCTTTTCCTCTTCTCCTCTCTCCTTTTCTTCCTCCTTGTCTCCCTCTCTTTCTTCATTCCTTCTCCCATACCTTTCTCTATTTCAGGACAGAGTCTCACTTTGTAACCCAGATGAGTTTGAACTCAATTTGTAACTCAGGCTGGTCCTGTGTTTGCATCAATCCTCCTGCTTCAGCCTCCCCAGTACTGGCACGGTGGGTGTTTCTCCTGCCCAGGCTGTGTTCTGTTTCTTGCCCTGTGTCTTGGTTACATTTGTGAAGACTTAGCAAGAGTACCTCTAACCCCAGCTGCTAGGGAGGAAGAGGCATGTGGAGATCTCTGTGAGTTCCAGCCAGCCTGTCCTAAGTGGTGAGACATATGCCCTCATAAAAACATCATCCAGCAAACAAGCAAATAACGCGGCAGTGTACAAAACTCGAATTCTCTGTAGTAACTGGCCAGTTCCAGTCTGCATTCGTTCAGTCCTTACATAAGGCAATCCCTGCAGTGAACAAGTCTCACCCCAAGTGAATTGTCAGATTTACCAAAAGGAATCATCAGTTTCTTCTCTGCCCCCAACAGATGAATTGAGGAAGGAGGAACCAACATTCCTGCACCTATCATTCCTTTCTCCTCTTCTTCCTCTCTCTCTTTTCTCTTCCTTCTCCTCCTCCTTCCATTTCCCGTTTCCTCTCCTTCTTCCTCCCCTTGGACTTCTTCTTTCTTATTTTTCCTTCCAATATTTCCTCCTCCTCATCCTCTCAGACCTCTTCAATCTCCTCTTCCTCCCTTCTCCCTGCTTCCGTGTGGATTTTTGAAATGGTATCTCATGTAGTCCGGGTGGCCGTGCAGCTTGCTGCGTAACTGGAGATGATCTTGAACGCCTGGTCCTCTTCCCTCAGCCTCCCAAGTACAAGGTCTAGGGACCTGTGTCATTACACGAGTCTAATACATTCCCATCATGATCATTTAATGCGGACAGTAGTTCACATTCGTGCGGTGTTTACATATTACAAACATTGTTCTAAGTAAGTGCCACGTATTTCTATCTGCAGTACTCTTTGTGACAGTGATTGCCCCTGTATTTCCGAGGTTAGTGAGACCCACACAGACCCCCCGCAGCCCTTGCAGATGGAAGCCTCTGCACCCATCTACGCCGCCAACCGCTCCTCTGTGCTGGAGTTTGTGCTTCTGGGGGTCACCGACAAGCGCGGGCTCCAGCTCCTCCTCTTCGGGGTCCTCCTGGTCACCTACACGTTGACCCTGCTGGGGAATCTGCTCATCATCGCCCTCACCTTGGCTGACCGCCGCCTGCACACCCCGATGTACTTCTTCCTGCGCCACTTCTCGCTGCTGGAGATGGGTTTCACATCCACTGTGTCCCCGCAGATGCTGGCACACCTGCTGGCTGCGCGCGGGGCCATCTCCCGCCACCGCTGCTTCGCCCAGATGATACTCTACTTCACCCTGGGTGCTGTGGAGACCCTCCTGCTGGCCGTGATGTCCACCGACCGCTTCCTGGCCATCTGCTGGCCCCTGCGCTACCCTGCACTCATGACACCCCGTGTCTGCTCCTCCCTGGTGCTGGCCTGCTGGGCAGCCAGCCTCCTGGCTCTGCCTGGGCTGTTTGCCTGGATGCTGTCTCTCCCTTTCTGTGGCCCTAGGGTCCTCAATCACTTCTTCTGCGACAGCTCCCCTTTGCTGGAGCTGATATGTGCAGACACCAGGCTTCTGCAGCTGGTGGCCTTCCTGGTGGCCGTGTGCACCCTGCTCATCGCTACATTGATCACAACCTTATCCTATGGCTGCATAGTCAGTACCATCTTGCGCCTGCCTGCAGCTGGAGGCCGAAGCAAGGCCTTCTCCACCTGTTCTTCCCACATTCTCGTGGTGTCAATGAGCTACGGGAGCTGCATCATCATGTACCTCAACCCCACACAGACAGGGAGGTTGGGCCTCAACAAAGGAATAGCTTTCTTCAACACCACAGTGTCGCCCCTGCTGAATCCCTTCATCTACTGCCTCAGGAACCAACTGGTCCACACCGTGTGCAGGGATTTCTTGCTCAGGGGAAGGGAGCTTCTTTCCAAGATATTCAGAGCTTAAGACTGCAAAGCCGTGCTCTCCGTGTAAAGGCATTGTTACTGATTTGCTTATTAGTTATTGTATATGTATGTACTTTGGTTTTCTGTGGCTTGAACACAGGGCAAGGCTTTTGGTGAGGTCAAATACTCTAGCACTGAGCCACACAATCAGACCTCTTTTTCCTTGTTATTTTCAAACAGTGTCTCGGGATGTTACTGAATAAAAGCTGGCCTTGAACTCACACTGTAGGTGATAAAGCCCTTGGCATTTCCATCCTCTGTCCTGGGTTTCCTGGGTAGCTTGAATTGGCATGTGTTGCCACCATGTCTGGCTGATTTAATCAAAGTGGAATAATTTCATTTTTCTTTCTTTCCTTATTTATGTTATGTGTGTGGGGGGGGGGTGTATTTTGGCTGCATGTATGTCTGAGCATCACTTGTGTGCAGTGCCCACAGAGGACAGAAGAGGTTTCCCCTGGGACTGGAGTTACAGATGTTGGTGGCAGCTGTGGAGATGCTGGGAATGGAACCCAGGTCCTCTGGAAGAGCAGCCAGTACTCTTCACTGCTGAGCCATCTCTCTAGCCAAATGAAGGCAAACAACAAAACAAGCAACAAACAATTTTAACGCTCATGTTGCCAGGTACAATGGTGCTATAAATTCATATTTATGGTCTGTGCCACAAGAAGCCAACTTGGGCTACCCGTCCTTCAGAAGCCAATTGAAATAGCTAAATCTTCAACAAAAAGCAGATTTATTCAGTTTGGCCACGTTGGGAAGAGAATACAAAGTGATCCAGTGGTCACTGCCCCACTCAAGGCTCCCTTCAGGAACCTGAAGATGGATTAAAGTTTAAATAAGCACCAGGGATATGCTCACCTAAGCGCTCCTAAAACCAAAATCTCCCAGAGGTCCAGGTCATAGAAGAGAACCTAGTACTGTTGTTTTGCTTAAATGTATGTGCTAGGCAGGGCTGTGGCTTTAATCCCAGCACTCTAGAGGCAGAGGCAGGTGGATCTCTGAGTTTGAAACCAGCCTGGTCTACAGAGGGAGTTCCAGGATGGGCTCCGAAGCTACAGAGAACCCCTGTCTCAAAAAACAAATAACGTATATGTGCTAAGAAGGGCTGGAGAAGTAGCTCCGTGGTTAAGAACAGTGGCTGCTCTTCTAGAGGACCAGGTCCAATTCTCAGTACTCATACGGTGGCTGCCATCTGTAATTCTAGTTCAAGAGAACCTGGTGCCCTATTCTGACCTCCCAGGGCACTGGATGCATTCTGTATGTGTGCAGGCAAAGCACTTATACTCAGAAAATGAAATAAATTTTGTTTTTTTTTTAAAAAAATGGTTGTATTTTGGCAATGCCTTCTAAATATTTGTGTTAATAGATGAGCACTGCTCTTTGTTTGCTCCCTTGCTTATTTGTTTTAAGACAGGGTTTCTCTGTATAACTGTCCTGGCTATCTTGGAACTCTCTCTGTAGACCAGGCTGGCCTCGAACTCACTGAGATCTGCCTAACTCTGCCTCTCAAGTGCTGGGAGTAGAAGCATGCACCACCAGTGCCCGGCTGATGAGCATTGCTCTTAACCCTCATCATTCTTGAGAGGGCAACAAGGTGGAAACACATAATGGTAAAAGTGCTGTGAACAAGTGACGGTTGGGGACTCATCCTGAAACCAGGCATTTATTGTAACTCCTTCCCCCAGAGGCTCAGGGAGTGTCTCAAAAGAGGTGGAAAGAACAAAATATCTGCAGAATGAGGAGAAGTGCCCTGGCATATGTCTTCTGGACATGACAGAGCTGTTGTAGCTGTGCTTGCCTGAAGAAGATTAAGCAAGGGCTGGAGAGATGGCTCAGAGGTTAAGAGCACTGTCTGCTCTTCCAGAGGCCCTGAGTTCAATTCCCAGCAACCACATGGTGGCTCACAGCCATCCATCCATAATAAGATCTGCTGATCTCTTCTGGTATGTGTGTGTATATATATATATATATATATATATATATATATATATATGTATATATATATATATATATGGAGGCAATAAAGAAAGAACATTAAGCTAAATATAGCATAAGTCAGCATTCTAACAAATAGCCCTGACTGGATTCAGTGGGTTATCAAAACAAATCAAATCATCATCAAGAGCCGCAACAAAAAAACTCAACAAGCTGGATGGTGGTGGAGCCCACCTTTAATCTCTTCACTCAGGAGACAGAGGCAGATGGATCTCTGAGTGGCGTCCAGTGCCAGACTGATCTACAGAGCAACTTCTAGGATAGCCAGGGCTACACAGAGCCTTTTGCAAAAGGCTCCACTCTATGAGAGTGGAGAGCTGAGTGGTAGATACATGAACACACATTGTAAACAGTATGTATGAAATTATCAAAGAATGCCGGGCATTGGTAGCGAACGCCTTTAGTCCCAGCACTCGGGAGGCAGAGGCAGGTGGATCTCTGTCAGTTGGAGACCAGCCTGGTCTACGGGAGCTAGTTCCAGGACAGGCTCCAAAGCCACAGGGAAACCCTGTCTCGAAAACAACACAAAAAAAGAAAGAGAAGGAAAAAAAAAGAAAGAAAGAAAAGAAAAGACAGAAAGAAATTATCAAAGAATAGAGAAATGATAAGTGATATTCTTTTAAATATTTTTAGGTTTATTTGTTTTTCTCACACGTGAGTGCTTTGACTGAGTGTGTGTCTTTGCACTGTGGACAGGCTCA
Organism: Phodopus roborovskii; assembly: GCF_943737965.1. Lineage (NCBI taxonomy): Eukaryota > Metazoa > Chordata > Mammalia > Rodentia > Cricetidae > Phodopus > Phodopus roborovskii. Next base: position 16,031,703 of record NW_026126636.1, read on the forward strand.
GTGCCTACAGGAGCCAGAATAGACAGACGGGTCACCTGGTAGTGGAGTTAGGGATGATTATGCGCAGCCACGTGAGAACTGCAAAATGGACCTGCAACTACTCTTTTCCTTTTTTTGGTTTTGTTTTTTCAAGACAGGGTCTCTCTGTGTAGCCCTGGACCCTGACTTGTAGACCAGGGTGGCCTCGAACTCAGAGATTCACCTGCTTCTGCTTCCCAAGTGCTGGGATTCAAGGTGTGTTCGCCACCATGGGCTGGCTAACCTGCTGGTACTCTTAACCAATGAGCCAACTCTGGCTTCCAATAAATAATACTCTAAAAAAATAAACGAATAAAACAAAGGCGAGGCTCCAAATGAGTTCCCATGGGCAACATCTGAAGGGCCTGGGGCTAATCACTCCCTTTAGGAGGATGAAAATGTTAAGTTTTTCCTGGGTCCCTGAGGTCTGAGGCCTTGGGGAAGAAGAGAGGGCAAGGTCCTGCATCTTCACGTTGGCTCCTACACTAACCGTGTCTCTGGAGATCAGGCCAGCTGAGTGATCTCAAAGACCTCAGAGACTTTCTTGTCTCTCTTTGTCTTCCTGTGGGCTTGCTGATCCCTTCCTTTCTCTGTGTCTCTGTCCTGATTTTTCTTGTCTTCTGTCTTCCTTAGTCCATGTCTTCTTCCCTCCCCCTCTTGGCTCTCTGGCCGCTCCTTGACTTGCATGTTTCTCCCCAGCTGCCCGTCTTACCCATCTCCATCTCTGTGGATCCCCCCAACCCCTCCCTCCCACTGTGCTCTTGCCTTACAGTAGCAGCAGTTCTAATCCTCCTGATGCTGTGACCCTTTAATACAGCTCCTCATGTTGTCCTGACCCGGACCATGAAATTATTTTTGTTGCTGCTTCATAGCTTAATTTTGCTACTGTTAGGAATTGTGATGTAAATATCTGATATGCAGGATATCTGATATTCCACACGGGTGAAAGGGTCATTCAACCCTTAGAAGGGTCACGCCCCACAGGATGAGGACCACTGCATTACAAGGTCTGTGTCTGCTGTGAGGACTCTTCATCTCTGTCTTTTGGGCTGGTTTGACTACTGAGCCTCTCTTGTCACTCCATTCCTGCCATGTGCTTCTGTGGGAAAACTTGAGAGTCCATAGCTTCATGACAAAGGGGGCTAAAAAAAATTCCAGGTTAATTTTTGTTTTTTAATTTCAGAGCAGAGTCTCACTGTGTAGTTCAGGCTAAGCCTTAAACCTGTGATATGCCTGCCTCAACCTCTCATGCATTGATTGAACTTGCTGGCTTGTATCCCCATACCTAGCCCTCTCCTACTTTGTGAGTCCCCAGTCCATTCATTTGCTGTGATGGCAGGGGGCTGCAGAGAAACATGAACTGGTCACAGTTAGGAGAGTGTAGGTGTGGGCAGCCAGCCCCAGCTTGTAGCATGAATCTCTACCAGTGTGCCGTCTGTAATGAAACAAAGGCCACAAAAATGGTGTAGCGTATGCACTCACCAAAAGTATGTTTTATTATTCAAACGTATAAATAAGCAACATGACAGTTGTAGGAAATGAAACGAAAATTGTCTATGACCTGATCAACTCCAGACTTTATTAACTCAGTCCATATGTAAAAAAAAAAAAAGAATAACGTCTCTCCCCCAAGTGTATCATCATATCCCTCAAGAAGGATTAACAAATTTTTCATTCAGTACCTAACAAGCATCTTGGATGAGTAGGAAGCAAAATTCATCTAATTTAAGTAAGATTTTTGTGATTTTTTTTTTTTTTTTTTTTTTTTTTTTTTTGAAGTGTATGGCTCAGTGGTTAAGAGCACCGGCTGCTCTTCCTGAGGTCAGTTCCCAGCATGGAGGCTCACGATCATCTGTAATGGAATCTGATGCTCTCTTCTGTCTGATACCCTCCTCTGTCTTCTGTCTTGCAGGCACACATGAAAATAAATCACTCATATGAAACAAATGCAAATAAATAAATCTTTTAAAAAATGTTTTGAGATGGAATCTCATATAGTCCTGGTTAGGATGGAACTTCTTTGTGCTGTCCCAATCTCCCATGTCCTGGCATTAAAGGAGTGCATTACCATGGTGGTCTAAATTCTTTTCCATACTTGTGCGGTTGAAAGCTAGGGAGAGATCCCATTCACGCGGTGTTCACGTGCTCAAGCGCTGCCTTTGATCAGCAGTACTCTTAGTGACAGACACCGACTGTCGCTGTATTTCCGAGGTTAGTGAGACCCACACAGACTCCCCGCAGCCCTTGCAGATGGAAGCCTCTGCACCCATCTACGCCGCCAACCGCTCCTCTGTGCTGGAGTTTGTGCTTCTGGGGGTCACCGACAAGCGCGGGCTCCAGCTCCTCCTCTTCGGGGTCCTCCTGGTCACCTACACGTTGACCCTGCTGGGGAATCTGCTCATCATCGCCCTCACCTTGGCTGACCGCCGCCTGCACACCCCGATGTACTTCTTCCTGCGCCACTTCTCGCTGCTGGAGATGGGTTTCACATCCACTGTGTCCCCGCAGATGCTGGCACACCTGCTGGCTGCGCGCGGGGCCATCTCCCGCCACCGCTGCTTCGCCCAGATGATACTCTACTTCACCCTGGGTGCTGTGGAGACCCTCCTGCTGGCCGTGATGTCCACCGACCGCTTCCTGGCCATCTGCTGGCCCCTGCGCTACCCTGCACTCATGACACCCCGTGTCTGCTCTTCCCTGGTGCTGGCCTGCTGGGCAGCCAGCCTCCTGGCTCTGCCTGGGCTGTTTGCCTGGATGCTGTCTCTCCCTTTCTGTGGCCCTAGGGTCCTCAATCACTTCTTCTGCGACAGCTCCCCTTTGCTGGAGCTGATATGTGCAGACACCAGGCTTCTGCAGCTGGTGGCCTTCCTGGTGGCCGTGTGCACCCTGCTCATCGCTACATTGATCACAACCTTATCCTATGGCTGCATAGTCAGTACCATCTTGCGCCTGCCTGCAGCTGGGGGCCGAAGCAAGGCCTTCTCCACCTGTTCTTCCCACATTCTCGTGGTATCTCTCACTTATGGGAGCTGCATCATCATGTACCTCAACCCCACACAGACAGGAAGGCTGGGCCTTAATAAAGGAATAGCTTTCTTCAACACCACAGTGTCGCCCCTGCTGAATCCCTTCATCTACTGCCTCAGGAACCAACTGGTCCACACCGTGTGCAGGGATTTCTTGCTCAGGGGAAGGGAGCTTCTTTCCAAGATACTCAGAGCTTAAGACTGCAAAGGTTTTGGGAGGTAATGGTGCATGGCTTTAATCCCAGCACTTAGGGGTCAACCTGTTCTACAAAGTGAGCAAAGTGTGAGTTCCAGGACAGCCAAGGTTGTTACACAGAAAAACCTGTCTCAAAAAAAAAAAAAAGACTGCAAATATTTGTTACTGTTTTATCTTTATTTCAAATCCTAGTGAGTTGTTTCCAATGCTGGAAACTTCACCTGGAGCCACTCGTGCCTACCCAACATTCTTGCTTGTGAGAAGTGGTTTGTATAATGGAGGCTGGCTTGAAAATCAGTAAGTAGCTGAGACTAAACTCAATTTCCTTATAGTCCTGCTTCTGCTTCCTAAGGGCTGGGAGTTTAGGAATACACCCTGAAACCTGAAAGTCCTTTTTTGTTTGTTTAATTTATTTGTTTTTATTTTGTGAGCATTATTGTTTTGCCTGCATGTGTATCTGCGTGAAGGTGTTGGGTTCCCTGGAACTGGAGTTACAGACAGTTATGAGCTGCCATGTAGGTGCTGGGAATTGAACCCAGGTCCTCTGGAAGAGCAGTGGGTGCTCTTAATCACTGAGCCATCTCAAGCCTCTCTGGACCTATTTTTAATTTTAAATTAATTGATTTAGCTCATTTTTTGTTTGTTTGTCAAGACAGAGTCTCCTGTGAAAGAGGCTAACCTCCAACTTGTTATGTACCAAAAATGACCTTGAATTCCTTATCATCATCATTGTTATAATTTTTTTTAAAAAAGATCTCTCTATGTAGCCCTGGCTGTCCTGGCACTCACTATGTAGACCAACTTGGCAAAGAACTCATGGAGATCTGCGTCCCTCTGTCTCTGGAAAGCTAGGATTGAGGGTATGAACTACCATGCCTGGCCCTGAACTCTTTATTTTTAAATCTTTTTAAAATTGGAGCCAGAGAGAGATGGTTCAGCCCTCAAGAATATTGTAGAGAGCCTTTGTTCAATTTTCTACACCCCCCCCAAGGTGACACAACTGTCTTTAACTCCAGTGTCTGGGTCCCTGGCACCCTCTTTTGGCCTCCTCACGTGCCAGGCATGTACCCAGTGCCCATACATAATGAAGGTAAAACACTCATGCACATAAGATAAAAATGAATAAACCTTTTTTTTTTTTTTAAAGACTTATTATGTATGTGTATAGTATTCCACCTGCATGCCAGAAGAGGGCACCAGATGTCGTTGTAGATGGCTGTGAGCCACCATGTGAGTGGAGATTGTATCCAGGACCTCTGGAAGAACAGCCAGTGCTCTTAACCTCTGACCCTCTCTCTAGCACTTAGCTTTGCTTTTTGGAGACCGGATTTCTCTGTTTAACAACCCTGGCTGTCCTGAAGCTCACTTTGTAGACCAGGCTGGCCTCAAACTCACAGAGATCCGCGTGCCTCTGCCTCCCAAGTACTTGAATTAAAGGCAGGTATGTGCCACCACCATTGAGCAAAAGTGAATAAATCTCAAAAAAAAAAACTTTTAAGCTTCTGTGAATTCATGTGTGTATGTGTGTTTAAGTTTATGTGAATTACATGCAAGCAGGTACACTCCAAGGTCAGAAGAGAGCATTAGATTCCCCTTGAACCGGAATTACAGGCAGTTATGGGCTGTCTGGCGTGGGAGCTGGGAAATAAACCCAAGTCGTCTGCAAGAGCATTAAATGCTCTTAACCACTGAGCCATTTCTCCGGGCAGTATAGGCATGGTTTTGTTGAGTAGGGAAAGAAAATAAACAAAATAACAACCTAGATTAATTTAAATGTTGGTGGTTTGTGGTGGCACAAGCCTGTAATTCCAGTACTGGAAAAGATGACTGACCATGGAGGCTCAAAGATTTGCGGGCATCCTCGGCTACCTATCAAATTTGAGACCATCTGGGCTACAAGAGTCACTGTCTCCAAAACAAAACAAAACAAAACAAAACAAAAAAAAAGGCAGGGGGCTGGAGAGATGGATCGGGGTTAAGAGCACTGGTTGCACTGGGTGTTGGTGGCGCATGCCTTTAATCCCAGCACTCAGAGGCAGGGACAGGTGGATCTCTGTGAGTTCGAAGCCAGCCTGGTCTACAGCGAGAGTATCAGGACAGGCTCAAAAGCTACACAGATAAACCCTGTCTCAAAATAAATAAATAAATAAATAAATAAACAAAAAACAAAACAAAATGTTAAAATTAAAAAGGCAGAGCATGCATAGTATGATCTGGAGAACTCCTAATGATCCAGGATATTCTTGATCTTCATGATTAACAAGTGGCCAATAGAGTGGTGACTGACTCCTGTAACTTTAGTAAACACTAAGGAACTTGGATCTGCAGTCATCCTTCCCGCCCGTTCTGTCTCTAATAGCACATGGTCACTGTTAGGAACTAGCAGCCAGCTGACCCCCGCCCCAACGATGGGCGGGACGCTCATGGCTATGTCATCCCTACGACAGCTTTACCTGGCGCTTACCTGGCTGCCGGAGGACTCGGTTACGCATGCGCAAGCAAGCCTCTTTTAAAGCAAGCGCACCAAGTGCTTCTGCCTCTCTCTGCTTCTTTGCACTCTCTCTCTCTCTCTCTCTCTCTCTCCTGCTTTCGGTTGGCCACCAGCTACTCCCTCTTTCTCTCCCCTCTCTCAATAAACTCCACGTGGGCGCTGAGTCTCGTGTTTGTGTTTCTTAGGCATTAGCTGCAGCAAAAGAACAACAGTCACAAATTAGAATCACATGAGTATTTGTCCTGATTGTCTTCAGTGGCCAATTTGGCGAAAGGTACCTTTATCTTCCTATCTTGCTGCTACTCTGGTGTGTGTGTGTGTGTGTGTGTGTGTGTGTGTGTGTGTTTGCTTGGGTATGTGCATCTGTAGGCATCTCTATGTGCATGTATAATGACGGGCTTGTATGTGTGTGTTTACATGAGTATGTGCACTGATGTGTGTGCTGTGTGCATCTTTGTGTGTATGTATGGTAGTAGGCTTGTAAAAGTGTGTTTACATGGCTTTGTGCATTTGTGTATGGATGCATATGAAGGCCAAGTTGCTTTGGTCAGGGTTTTATCACAGCATCCAACCCCAAGTGGCCTGTGCCACCAAACTTGGTTTTCCATCTGTCTTCTATGCCTGTCATGCATCTTGTTTTCTTCTCTCCTATTGTGTTTTTGGAGAACCACGCCGCAGTTGAAGGTAGCTGGCCTGAGGTGTTAGGAACATGGCATATTTTCTCCAACTGTGGCACACTGTGTCCTTACGTCACCTTTTGTCATCAGGACAAAGTGGTGGAGACCTAGGGTGTGGGTATACTCTATACTCTGTTTGTCTCAAACACCAATGGGGCATTGGTGGGGTGTGTGTGTGGCCAGGATGCTACTAGCTTCCTGACAGCCCCTGTGGTCTGAACGTGAGCACACAGCTCACAGGAAGTTTCTCAAGCTCTGCCCTCAGTGGGTGAGTGAGACCATGGAAAGGAGGAAGCCCTGGGCGGCAAACAACAGCTTGTGGAGGATGTGTGATCATCTTCAGGTGATGACCTCACTGGGCCTGTTTACCCATTTTTGAATGATAGGGTTAGACTGCTGAGTGTGTACCATCCCAGCTGACAAGTTTCTTTTGTTCTTGCTTTTTTGAGACAGGGTTTGTTTGTTTGTTTTGTTTTGTTTTTATTTGTTTGTTTTTGTGACCCTGGCTGCCCTAGAATGCCCTCTATAGATCAGGCTGGCCTAGAACTCACAGATCCACCCGCTTTTGCCTCCTAGTGCTGGGATTGAAGGTGTGTGTCACCATTGCCTAGCTAGATCTAGGTTTCAAACCCATGGCCTTATGCATGCTAAGCAAGTGCTCTACCACTTAACTGTACTCTTAGCCTCCAGCCTCAAGCAGCCCAGGCTGGGATTTACTGTGTAGCTTGAGATGCTGAAGCTGGAGAACTACCTCAGAGTCCTGGGATTACATGAGTGTGCTACCGCGCCTGGTTCATTTGAGGATTAAACCCAGAGCTTTGTGCATGCTAGGCAAGCATTCTGCCAGCCAAACTATAGCCACAGCCCTTTTGTTTTCTGGAAATTTTTTCATTTTTGCCATCTAGTGCTGTGTACATGCCTTAATTCCAGTACTCTGGAGGCAGAGGTTCTCAGTCTGAGGATCTCAGTCTGAGGCCAGCCTGGTCTACAAAGCAAATTCCAAGACAGCCTGGGCTCTTACACAGAGAAACCCTGTCTCAAAAAACTAAAATTAAACAAACAAAAATTATTTTTAATTATGTGCATGTGTGTGCATGTACACCATAGTTCAGGTGCACTCAAAGTCTAGGAGAAGTTATCAGATTCCCCAGAATTGAAGTTACAGACAATTATGAACCACCCAACATGGATGCCAGGAACTGAACTCCAGTCCTCTGCATTTTTCAGTCCCCAAACTTTTAAAATTGCATTTATTTATGTATATATGAGTTTACCTGCTTGTGTATATGGGCACCACATGCATGCAGTGCCCACAGAGGCCAGAAGAAGGTGTTGGATTTCTTGGAAGGGTAGCTACAGGTAGTGAACTGCCCAATCAATGTGGATGCTGGGAACTAACCCTCCCCCCCCAAGCCTCTGCAAGAGCAGTAAGTTCTCTCAAATGCTGAGCCATCTCTCCAGCCATACATCTTTTCTTCTGCCTCTTCTTCAAATTTTGAGGCTAGTCTCTCTCTCTCTCTCTAGTTTTTTTGTTTTTTGTTTGTTTGTTGTTTTTTTTTTTTTTTTTTTTTTTTTTTGTTTTGTTTTGTTTTGTTTTGCAAACAGGGTTTCTCTGTGAAACAGTCCTGGCTGTCCTGGAACTTGCTCTGTAGACCAGGCTGGCCTTGAATTCACAGAGATCCGCATGTCTCTGCCTCTCAAGGGCTGGGACTAAAGGCGAGAGCATCTAGCAACTCGATTTTATTCTATGTGCATTAGTGTTTTGTCTGTATTCATGTCTGTGTACAGGTGCCATGTCCTGTTGTGAGCTTCTATGTTAAGTGCTAGGAATTGAACCTGGGTCCTCTGGAAGAGCAGTCAATGCTCTTAACTGCTGAGTCATCTCTCTGGCCTTGTATTTTTTTTTTTTTTTTTTTTTTTTTTTTGGAGATAAGATTTAGTATGTAGTTCAGGCTGGGCTCAATTCAGGCTGAGCTATCAATTCTCAGTTTGATTGAGTGTGAGCTTTTCCTGCCAAAGACTAAAGTGCTAGGATTCCAGGCATGTATCTCCACACCCAGCTAACATCATCCTTTATCTGCTATATAAAGTCTTAATCTCTGGAGCGTCCTCTGAGGCTCAGTTATTTTTATGTGTACATTAGGAAGGAGTTAAGACCCACTTTCTGGCCATTTGGCTGTAAATTGATGATCCTGGAATGGTAATGGTAAGGTTTTTGTTTTGCAATATGTTTGTTTGATTTTTCTTTGTTTGTTTGTTTTTTAGAGGCAGGGTTTCTTTGTGTAGCCCTCCCTGGAAATTGCTCTGTAGACCAGGCTGGCCTTGAACTCACAGAGATTCACTTGCCTGTGCTAGGATTAAAGGTGTATGCTACCACCACCTGGGAATTTTGAGACAGGGACTCGGGTGCCCCAGGTGGATCTTGAATGAATTCTATAGCTAAGGATGACCTTGAACTCCTAATCTTTCTGCCTCTACCTGCACAACACTGGGCTAACAGGTATGCCACTACGCCCAGATTAACAATTTGGAACTTTGTTAAAACCCCAAGTTTTCACAACACATCACTGAACAGTAGATTTTACTCCTGATAGGTTCAGCAGGTCAGGGCACTTACAGCCCAGCCTTGCAACTTGAGTTTCATCCCTGGAAAGGAGAGAACTGAGCTCTGAAAGTTGTCCTCTGACCTCTACACATCACCATAATGTGAGCACCCAAACACAAACATAATACACAGAACAGTAAATTTTATGAACTCTTGCCAGGTGTGATTTCACATTCCTGAAGTCCTGGCATCAGGCAGGTACTCAGGCATCAGGTAGGTATCTGGCAAGTTTGCAGCCAGTATGGTCTATGTCTGGAGTTCGAGGCAGCAAGCAGGACCACATGATAAGACCTTGCCTCAAAAACCCAATGAAAAAAAGTAATAATTCGTGTGCACACTATGTTGTTGTGAGGTTCCCAGCTCTAAAAGAAGGGGGGGGGGCTCAGCAATCAAGAACACTTCCAGAGGAGTTGGTACCATTCCCAACACCTACATGGCCGCTCACATCTGTCTGTAATTCCAGTCCCAGAGGCTCCTATTCACTTTTCTAGCCTCCATGGGCCCCATGCACACACAGGATGCACAGATATTCACACAGGGAAAACACACACACACACACACACACAATGCCAGCTGTGGTGGCGCATACCTTTAATCCCAGTACTCAGGAGGCAGAAGTAGGAACTTCTCTGAGAGTTCAAAGCCAATCTACATATCTAGTTCCAGGCCGGACAGAGCTATATGGTAAGGCCCTATCTCAAACAAACAAACAAAAAAGCCAAACAAAAAAAGCAAAGAGCACATCAACACACACACACACACACACACACACACACAAAACAAAACAAAAACTCTAACTCCCATTGTCCTTGAACTGAAAACTAAGTTTCTTTCAAAATGTACTTACCAGCTTTCTGGAGTTTTCTTTCTTTTAGGAATGTGAGGTAGTAACTGGGGATTGAACTCAGGCTCTGTGCAGGCTAGGGAACTCTTTAGTCATTGAGCTACACCCCAGCCCCTGCTTGCTTTCTGATAACCTGTCTCATCCCATCGCCTAATAGCTTCCAGCTGATCCTGAGACCCACCAGACAGACCACCTCCCGACCCTGCCTAGCCTTGACTGACCTGCAATGATGAGTTCTCTCAGACACTCACAGGTTTATTTTACATGTCCTCTGGAAGTTCTGAGAGAGTTGTATGGTGTGTAGCTGAGGTGTGTAGCTGACACAGGGTCTCATGTAGCCAAAGCTGGCAAGGAACTCTAATACTAACCCAGGATGAGCGCTCTCTCTCTCTCATTCTCGCTCATTCTCACTCACTCTTGATCGCTCTCTCTCTCCTTTTTGTTTTTTTGGGGGACAGGGTTTCTCTGTGTAGACTTGGCTGTCCTGAGACTCATTCTGTAGACCAGGCTGGGCTCAAACTCACAGAGATCTGTCTGTCTCTGCCTTCTGAGGGGTTAAAGTTGTGCACCACCACTGCCTGGCTCTTTGAGCTCTTAACTCTCCAGTGTCTACCTGCCAGGTGCCAGGGTTCCAGCTGTGCCATCACTCCAGCTTCAAAGTCTTTCTGACCTCAAAAACCCCTGGGAGGCAGTTCTGATACCCTTGTCTCATTGAGAATCCCTTAGGGTTGGAGTAGTGTGACCACATGGTCAGAGTTTGGGCTGGGTATTTCTAGGTCCCAAACAACTGAAAATAACCCTGGACAGTAGTCACACACCGCGAATCTCAGCACCAGTGTCACCATATGTAACCAAACTAGGTCTTCTGCAAAAACAGTATACACTCAGTCATAACTTTTCACTGCATGTGTCCTTTCCCATAAAGCAACTGCTTTTAATCATATGCGTGCCCAGTCATGCATAGGCATAAGATGGTAAACAGAATTTTCCCTAAGAGAGCACTTGAGGATACAGTTTGCTTCACTATGGCACATGCACCCCAAACTGGTTCAGGTCTGATCAATATCCCCAGTCTTCCTATTAGAGAACATTGGGAGTACAACTGAATTGAAATTAATCTAAATTCAATTGTTGTTTTGTTTGTTTGTTTTGTTTTTTTGTTTTTTGTTTTTTGTTTTTTTTGAGACAGGGTTTCTCTGTGTAGCTTTGGGGACTTTCCTGGAACTCGCTTCGCCTTCCTCTGCCTCCCGAGTGCTGGGACTAAAGCCACGCGCCACGGACACCTGGCTCTAAATTCAATTGTTTAGAGGGAAGGAGATTTCTCTGTGTAACAGCCCTGGCTTTCCTGGAACTTGATTTGTATACCAGGCTGGCGTCAGCCTCACAAAGATCCACCTGCCTCTGCCTCCAAAGTGCTGGGATTAAAGGAGCACGCCACCACGCCGGGCTACAAGGTTCTTGATACATATATCCCTGGAAGAGGCCAAGGAAGTCTTCACACGCCTTGCCTGAGTGAGGAATGCAAGAGGAAAGACAGGAGAGTGGCTGCCTTGTCAGGGAAGCCAGGAAAACAGAGCAAAAGCTTGCTCAACATACATTGTGCTTACAGTCAAGGGCCACTGGGATTACCTCATACCAGCTTCCCCTTCTTCAGAGCGAATGAACACTATTGTTGAGAGGGGCAGGCATCCGAGAAGCGAGTGTGATTTCTTGAAAGATCTTGCCGCTGTCTCATCTCATCCCCATACCACCTCACTCTCTTCTGCCTGTCAACGGGGCAGTAGCAGCATGCTACAGCATCCATTCCCCCTTCAGGGACACGCTAGAGCATCCGACCCCACTACTGTGCCCCCATGTTGTCAGCTACAGCTAGGGATGTCCTCTGTCGACTGTCCACCTACCTGGAAGAACTCGAGGCTGGGGAACTGAAGAAATTCAAATTATACGTGGGCACTGCCGAGGAACTGGGCCAGGACAAGATCCCCTGGGGACGAATGGAGATGGCCGGTCCTCTGGACATGGCCCAGCTGATGGTGGCCCACATGGGGACAAAGGAGGCTTGGCTGCTGGCTCTCAGCACCTTTGAGAGGATCCACAGGAAGGACCTGTGGGAGCGAGGACAGAGAGAAGACCTGGTGAAGGGTAAGGAGACGGAGGGAGAGCCCAGCCTGGAACACATCCATTCTCTTAGCTTTACAATGTCTGCGAACTGGATTCAGATTTCAGCCAGGCTGACTTCTGCTCACAGAGCCCCTCTTCTTTCTTCTGTGTGCTTGCGTGCTGCATGTGTGTGTGCGTGTGTGCATGTGACAATTGGCAAAAATCTGTTGTCTCTTTCTACCAAGTGGGTCCCAGGGTCAAATTCAGGTCCTCAGGCTTGGCCTTGTCTCTGACTGTAATCATGATATGTTCGTCCTTCCTTCCTTTTCAAGACAGAATTTCTGTGTTGCAGCTCTGAATATCCTGGAACTCCCAGAAATTTACCTCCCTCTGCCACCACCACCCTGTCATGACATTTTCATACGTGTACATGATGTACTTTGTTCACACTCACCCCTTATTACTCTATACTCTATTCTCTCTCTCTCTCTCTCTCTCTCTCTCTCTCTCTCTCTCTCTCTCTCTCTTTCTTCCTCGAGACAGGGTTTCTCTGTATTGCTGCTTTGGAGCCTGTCCTAGAACTCGCTCTGTAGACCAGGCTGGCCCTGAACTCACAGAGATCCTCCTGCCTCTGCCTCTGCCTCCCCAGTGCTGGGATTAAAGGCATGCACCAACGCTGGGCTCCTTCCCACTCTTGCTGATCCCTTCTTCTCCCAAATAGTCCTCTTCTTACTTTGATGTCTTTTTAAAAAATATGTATGGCCAGGCAATGGTAGCGCTTGCCTTTAGTCCCAGCACTGGGGACTTTGCTTGCATTCTGACCTTCCCCATCATCTAATACTAACCGCTCTTGATCTCTGAGATATTCTATGTTATACTATTATTCCCATACTTACAGCTGTGCGAGCAAACACACACACACACACACACACACATACACACATGCATGCATGCATGCATGCATGCATACATTATGGACTAGGACCCACTTATGAGGGAGAACATGCAATTTTTTTCTTTCTGATATCTAAATAAAATAAATCTATTAATATTATACAATATAACATTATAATATATACACATTGTGATTATAATATGTATTATATATCATATTACATTATACAGACATTATGATATAATATATATGTACATATTATAATACAATATAGTATTGTAATCCATCAGTTTTCCAAGGTTATCTTCAGACCTTCACATATGCTCTGGGGTATGCAAGCTCACCCCCACAAAAATTTAAAAACAAATATAATATATAATATGAATGTAATATATATATGTATATATTAATATATCAAGCTAGGTGTGTTGTGTGTTGGTGTCTACTTGAGAGAGGCAGATGGACCTCTGTGAGTTCGAGATTAGCCTAGTCTATATAGCAAGTTCAGCCTAGCAAGGCTACATAATGGGACCCTGTCTCAGAAAAAAAGGGGGGGGACTTAAATTATATACCTGCATAAGAAGAAAAGTATCTTTTGTTTTGTTTTTTTTTTTGGTTTTTCGAGACAGGGTTTCTCTGTGGCTTTGGAGGCTGCCCTGGAACTAGCTCCTATAGACCAGGCTGGCATCAAACTCACAGAAATCTGCCTGCCTCTGCCTCCCCGGAGCTGGGATCAAAGGCATGCGCCACCAACGCCCAGCTGAAAAGTATCGCTTATGTATATAAAAGATTTGCTTATTTATATTTATTTATTTGTACGTGTGGAAGTTTGAGATGGTGTCTTTTTGTATGCTCCAGGCTGGCCTTGAAATCCCCATGTAATCAAGGATGGCTTGAAATCCTAGACTTTGTCTCTACTTCCTAAGAGCTAGAATCTATGCACACACACACACACACACACACACACACACACTAAAGAAAATTATTTCCTAGCTACTCCCCAAAATATCTTACCCTAGGCACAATTCCGTTTCTTCACCTCACTTGACTTTGGACCTTCCTCTCCTCACTCAGTGTGTGAAACCATGCTGTTTATTTCTCACATGTTGCTCTCTCCATACCATCAGACTGCCCATTTCTATTGCAGCACAGTGAGGTGAGTGAGTGCTCACTGTCTGGCATGGGAGGGCAGGAATTACAAAGGAGGCATCTATTTTGATGCAAAAGCCAGTGTCAGGCCTGGAGGTGTAGGTGGTGGGGGTCGGGGGAAGCGTTGCTCAGCATGCTCAAGGCCCTGGGTTTGAAAGAATAAAACATAATACAATACTGAGAATACTGAGTGCTAACTGACCTCCCAAAATGTCTCTTCCAGTCACTCCGAATAATGACCCATGCTCCCTTGAGAGCCAATCAGCTTGCCTTCTGGATGTCTCTCCCAGTGCGCTAAGGAAAGGTGAGCTACAAGCCCTGCACATATGAGGGTGTACTGGCTGCACATAAGCAACTACTCGTTAGAAGGCAGGTGAATCGGAAATACATATGTGATATATATGTATTAAAATATGTGTATAATAAAAATGCATATATATGTGTGTGTGTGTGTTGATGGTACCTCTCTATACAGCCCTGGCTGTTCTAAAATTCAACTATGTAGGCCAGAGAGATTCAACTGCCTCTGCCTCCTGAGTGCTGGGACTAAAGGTGTGTGCCGCCGCACCCAGCCAGAAACAGTATTTAATGTTGGTATATGTCAAGGAGTCCTAGGTGAAGAGCTGCAGAGTTTATGTGGTAGATATACATCAAAGACTTTCTTCTTTTAAAATCATTTACACTTTTAAAATATCTATTTGTTTTTATTTAATATGCATGACTGTTTATATGGGCACCACCTTCATGCCCGATGAGCCAGAAGGCGGCCTTGGATCTCCTAGAACTGGAGTGTTAGGTGGTTGTGAGCTGTGGTATAGATGCTGGGAACCAAACCTGGGGCCTTTGCAAGAGCATCAAATGTTCTTAACCACTGAACCACCTCTCCAGTCCCTTTAAAAAGACAAGGGAACTTACTTTGTTTGCATGGGGATGAGGGGTATGCCATGGTGCATGCGTGAAACTTGGAGGACAATTTGAAGGAATCAGTTCTCCCGTTCCATGTGAGTCCTGGGGATTGAACTCAGGTTGGCAAGCACCTACACTGGCTGAGACTTCTTGGCCCAACTTTGTTGATTCAATCAACCTCTCTACATCAGCCATTTGTCATACAGCCTTTTGGTTTGTTTTCTAGCTTGGAATCTCTCATGTAGCTGAGGCTAGACTTGAACTCCTGACCCTCACTCCCTACCTCTAACAGGTTCTTATCTTAAGTTTTAAGACTTGCCACTTCCTGGATGTGAGATAGCTACCAAACTACCTCTCACAAGTGAGTCACAGTCTAAGAAGAGAGGCAGTGAGCTCAAACCTGTAATCTCTTTTTTTCAGCAGGCTAAAACAGGTAGATTGAGCTGGGCAGTGGTGGCACACATCTTTAATCCCAGCACTCAGGAAGCAGAGGCTGCTGGATCTCTGGAGGCCACCCTGATCCACAGAGCTCTAGGACAGTCAAGGCTACACAGGGAAGCCTTGTCTGGGGGGCTGCAGGGATGGGAGACTGAGTCATAGCAAGTTTACACTCAGTTTGAGCTTCATATCGAGGTCTTCAGGAAGAGCAATATACACCTGCAAACTGCTAGATCATCTCTCCAGCCCCACCCCTACTCCATGAACCCTGAAGCCCCACCCCACCCCACCCCTGCTCAACTGCTAGGGAGTTCCACTGAACAGTCTCTTCTCCAGCAATTAGTCTCTATTTGTGAACCTTGGGGCTTTCTCAGCTTTACAAGCCTTATAAATTTCATGCACTTCTTGATCCTAGTGGCATTAGCTCCTGGGGTTTTATGAGCCTCTCTCCAGGAATAAGTGTTTCAAGGCAGAGAAATCCATCACTTGAGTCTTGTGAGCCTCTCTCGGGGAACACTCTATTTAAGTCAGAAGAATCAGTCGATGCACAACAGATGTACTCACACAGCTATACCTGAATGCCTCGGCTTCCTGGGAGAAGGTTGTTAGACTGTTCCTAACAACCGTTCTGAGGACCTGTTGGGACAAGTAGGCATTAGACCATGCTCACCAGTCCCTGAATTCATTGTAAATTGCTGATGACATCTGGGGGTGATGGCCTACCCCAGTAATCCCAGGGCTTGGGGGTGGGGGAGCCTGAGGTAGGGGAATCAACAAAAATTAGAATCCAGCCTGAGCTACAGGGCAAAGCTGTGGTGAAAGGAACGAAGGAAGGAAGGAAGGAAGGAAGGAAGGAAGGAAGGAAGAGAAAAAGCAGACTGGGCCAGTCAGTGGTGGTGCATGTTTTAATCCCAGCACTTGGAAAGCAGAGGCAGGCCAGTATCTGCGACTTCCAGGACAACCAGAGCTGTTTTACAGAGAAAACCTGTCTAGAAAAAAAACAAAAAACTAAAACTTAAACTAAATTAAAAATAAATAAAATCTTTTCCCCAAATTTGCTAATGGATATGTTACAGAGCTTTCCTTTCTCTCTACTAGATCCTCAGGCAACCTACAAAGACTATGTTCGCAGGAAATTCCGACTAATGGAAGACCGCAATGCACGACTAGGAGAATGTGTCAACTTGAGCCACCGTTACACACGGCCTCTCTTAGTAAAGGAGCATTCAAATCCTATCTGGGCCCAGCAGAAACTCTTGGATACAGGATGGGGACACGCCAGGGCCAGGGCCCACCAGGCTAGTCCTATTCAAATGGAGACCCTCTTTGAGCCGGACGAAGAGCGCCCTGAGCCACCAGGCACAGTGGTGTTACAAGGGGCAGCAGGAATGGGGAAGTCCATGCTGGCCCAGAAAGTGATGTTGGACTGGGCCGACGGGAGGCTCTTCCAAGACCGGTTCGATTATGTCTTCTATATCAGCTGCAGGGAGTTGAACAGAAGCCATGTCCAATGCAGCGCACGCGACCTCATGTCCAGCTGCTGGCCGGAGCCTGGCGCACCCCTCCAGGACCTCATCCGGGCTCCTAACCGCCTCCTATTCATCATTGATGGCTTTGATGAGCTTCATCCTTCTTTCCATGATGCTCAGGGTCCCTGGTGCCTGTGTTGGGAGGAGAAACGACCCACAGAACTCCTCCTCGGCAGCCTGATTCGGAAGTCGATTCTTCCCCAACTCTCTTTGCTCATCACCACACGACCCAGTGCCCTGGAGAAGCTACGTGGCTTGCTGGAACACCCCCGGCACGTGGAGATCCTGGGCTTCTCCGAGGCAGAGAGGAAAGAGTACTTCTACAGGTATTTCCATAACACTGGCCAAGCGAACCAAGTGTTCAGCTTCATGATGGACAATGAGCCCCTCTTTACCATGTGTTTTGTTCCCATGGTGTCCTGGGTGGTCTGTACCTGCTTCAAGCAGCAGCTGGAAAGTGGGGAGCTTTTAAGACAAACATATAGGACCACCACGGCGGTTTACATGTTCTACCTTCTGAGTCTGATGCAGCCAAAGCCAGGGACCCCAACATTCAAGGTCCCAGCCAGTCAGAGAGGCCTGATCTCGCTGGCTGCAGAGGGCCTCTGGAACCAGAAGATCCTATTTGAGGAGCAGGACCTTGGTAAACACAGCCTGGATGGAGCAGACGTCTCCACCTTCCTCAACGTGAACATCTTCCAGAAGGACATCAAGTGCGAGAAATTCTACAGCTTCATCCACCTGAGCTTCCAGGAATTCTTCGCAGCCATGTACTGTGCCCTGCATGGCAGGGATACAGTGAGGAGAGCGCTGGCTGAGTATGGCTTCTCAGAAAGGAACTTCTTGGCGCTCACCGTCCGCTTCCTGTTCGGTCTCCTCAACGAGGAGATGAGATGTTACCTGGAGAAGAATCTAGGCTGGACCATCTCACCCCAAGTCAAGGAGGAAGTGTTAGCTTGGATCGGAGACAAGGCTCGTAGCGAAGGATCCACCCTGCAGCGAGGCTCCCTGGAACTCCTCAGCTGCCTGTATGAGGTTCAAGAGGAAGACTTCATCCAGCGGGCCCTGAGCCACTTCCAAGTGGTTGTGGTCGGCAACATCGCAACCAAGATGGAGCACATTGTATGCTCATTTTGCGTGAGGTACTGCAGGAGCGCGGTGGTGCTCCATTTGTACGGGAGTGCCTACAGTGCAGGCGCAGAGCGGGACCAGCCACAGCCAGAACCTTCCGGAGCACCATCTGAACACTTGTAAGTATCCTTCGGGAACAGTGTTTCTGATCGCATGCCCTTGATCAGTGATCTGGGGGGAGGGGCAGGAACTTTGATTTTGCTTGTTTTCCTTTTTAAGGTTTTATTAGTCGTGGTGCTAAGCATCTTTAATCCCAGCTCTTGGGAGACAGACTTCTGTGAGTTCAAGGCCAGCCTGGTCTGTTACTTGCAGTTTTCCCACCAGCCTGGTCCCACAGCCAAGTCAGTCCCAAATAACACACAGAGACACTGTATTAGATATAAAGCTGTTGGCCAGTTACTAGCCTTTCTTATTGGCTAGCTCTGTCTTAAATATTAACCAATTTCTACCAATCTAAGTATTTCCACGTGGTCTTATCTTACCGGAGAGAGGGTCTGGACCTCTGCTCTCTCAAGTCTCTACAGCTTGAATCTCCTACCTCTCCTCAATCCTCCTTATCTCCTAGTCCCACCTATCTTGCTTTCCTATTGGCCAATAGGGCTTTATTCATTAACCAATAAGAGAAACATTTACAGAATAACATCTCCCATCACTGGTCTACAAAGAGTTCCAGAGTCCCAGGACAGCCAGGGTTGATACATATTGAAACCCTGTCTTGAATCAAACAACAAAAATCAATCATTCAGAGGGCTGGTGACATGACTCAGTGGTTAACACTTGGGTTCAATTCCCAGCACCCACATAGCAGCTCACAACTGTCTGCAACCCCAGGATCTAATACCCTCACACAGACATACATGCAGGGAAAATAATACACAAAAAATAAAAGTAAATAAAAGGATTTTTATCTCTTATACATTTTTTTTTTTAAAATTAGGTTTTTCTGTATAGCCTTGGCTGTCCTGAAACTCACTCTGTAGACCAGGTTTACCTGCCTCTGTCTCCTATGTGCTGGGATGCTGGGATTAAAGGCATATGGTACCACTGCCTGGCCCATTTGTGTATGATGTGTATGCAGGTACCCAAGGAAGCCAGAAAAGGACATCAGATCCCCTAGAGTTGGAGTCAGTATGAGCCATTATGAGCCATTGCACGTGGGTGCTAGGAATTGAACTTGGGTCTGTAGAAGAGCAGTGAGTCCTCTTATCCACTGAGCCACCTCACCAGCCCTTATATTATTTTTAATTATGTGTGTCTGAATGTGGGTATATGCATGAGTGTGCATGCTCACAGAGGCCAGAGGAGGACATTGGATCCCCTGGAACTGGAGTTAGAGGCAGTTGTGAGCTGATGTAGTAGGTGCTAGTAGAACCTGACGTCAGGTCCTCTGGAAGAGCTCTTAAGCACTGAGCCATCCATTTCTCAGTGATTTGGGGGTTTTCCGTTATTTCATTTTAAAACTTTTACTACACTTATTTTGTACTTATGGGTGTATGTAGGTGCAATGTCATGGCATATGGGTTCAGGCTAGAGGACAACTTGTGGGGACTCACTTCTCTCCCTCAACCATGTGGGTCTCAAGGATTGAACTCAGGTCTTGAGGCTTGGTAGCAAGTGCCTTTACTCACCGAGCCATCCTGCTAACCCTTAAATTTTATTTATTTTCAGTATCTGTGTGTGTGTCTTCCACTTATATGTGTGTCTATGTCTCCGTGTATGCCTCTCTGTGTAACTCTGTGTGTGTGCAGAGTCCAGCTCAGCTCCAACAGGGTTCAGGACCCAAAGACGAGAGCTGTGGAGCTGGCCGGGGAAGGAGACTGGCATGATCCAAGGGTGAATCGGGATGGTTGCCTGTTTGTTGGAAACAGGCTACACCTTATTATATTCTTTATAATTGCATTATTCTTTAACTACAAGCAATACTGAAAGCAGACTTCAATGTCATTACAGTATTTTCCCTGAAGCAAAAAAGCAGGAAGCTGAACAAGAATCTAAATGCCTACTGTTCTCTAAGGTTCTATAACCACACCAGGAGGCCTTTTACACTTCTTCCTTCGTGGTCAGGAGGTGTCAGACATTGAGTCTAGACAAACAACCAACCCGAAGTGTTGCTGGAGTTAGCAACTTTCATTCTTCAAACAGCATGAGGCAGTGTTTGTACTTTGTAGCACAAGAAGCACTGAGCTGTTCGCTAATTGCATTCCTTTGTTCCTTAGTCTTCTTAATATGGACTTGTTACCCTCTTAAGCTCCCAAAGAGAAGGTCCTGACTCTTTTTCCATTTCACCATACCATCCTGATTCCTTCCATGTGTGCTCCTGAGTATGGCAAAGGGGGACCGAGCCAGTCTAACATCTTAATGGCATTTATTCCCTACGGGGCAGACCAGATCTTGCCATTCATCCAGTAAGCTACAAATGCTGGGTACTAGTCTATACTCATTAACTGAACTCATGCCCTAAGTGACCCCAGGCTCTAAATCTGGGCCCATTGTTTCTCTGCATTGTGTTTTTCATCCCTGGGACCAGGCATGCCCAATTAGAAACTTCTCTATTCCTGGTGTGATTTGGGAGTCCTGTATTGAGAGTTAACAGTTATCAGGATATATAGTTCCACAGTGGTGGGGATTCTCCCCAAAGAGTTATTTTGTTTAAAGACATTGCCACTAACCTAGCAATGGTGGTGCATGACTTTAATCCTAGCACTTGGGAGGCAGAGGCAGGCAGATCTCTATGAGACCAGCCTGGTCTACAAAAGCTAGTTCCAGGACAGGCTCCAAAGCCTCAGAGAAACCCTGTCTCCAAGAAAACAAAAAAAAAGCAAGAGACTGGCACTGTATATATTCTCATCCTACAACAAAGTTCACACAAAATTCCCAAAGGAAAAGGCATAAGGGACTTCTGTAACACAGTGAGAATCATTAAGTAGCAAAAAGACAGCAGAACTTTGTCAAGCAGCAATGGTCGCCATGTGGTCCATGCCGTGTGTGTCTCTCTGTCCTTGTCCCTGCCTCACCCTTTTCCCAAGACAGGGTTTCCCTGTGTAACCCTAGTAGTCCTAGGATTCACTCTAAACCAGGCTGGCTTGCAACTCAAGAGATCCCCCTGCCTCCGCCTCCAAGTGGGATTCTGAGGACTCAAATTCAAGTGCCAGGCTTATTTTATTTTAGCTTGTTTTTTGAGACATGGCTTCACTGTAGCTTTGGAGGCTGTCCCAAGAACCGGGCTGGTCTCAAACTCAGAGATCTGCCTGCCGAGTGCTCACATCAAAGGTGTGCGCCACCACTCCCCAGCAAGTGTCAGACTTGGGTAGCCAACTAATTTCACATGCTGAGCTATCCCATTGACCCTACTTTTGTTTTTGAGACAGTCATGTAGCCCAAGTTGGTCTCCAACTCAATATGTAGAGAAAAATGATACTGAACCTCTGATCTTCCAGCCTCCCCCTCCCAAGTGCTGAAATTACAGGCATGCACCACAATGTCCGGCTAGTTTGACAGGGTCTCAGTCAGTCCTCCTGCCTCAGTTTCCCTGGTGTTGGGATTTCAAGTGTGAGTCACCATGACCACCAGTCAAAGATTTTGTTGCCTCCCACCCAGGCCCTCAGACAGACATCCAGGAAATTTGTGGGAATGTTTTTGGTCGTCACACCCGGAAAGCAGTTGATACTACTGACACCTAGTGGCAACAAATGGGAGATGCTTTCACTTGGCCCATATAGGCAAGGTGGTTCCTGCCAAACATAGATGGTCTCTAAATACTCAGTGGGTCCATACAAGGTGGATCCCCAAACATGAGGGTGATTCCCTATAACAAAGAAAAAGATCCAATAGTGCAAGATCTTGGCTCTACGCTTAAATAATTTTCACTGATACTAAACTGGGGCTCATGATATGGAGAGTCTGTTATTAAAAACCTTTCAGCAGGCGGTGGTGGCGCATGCCTTTAATCCCAGCAGAGGCAGGAAGATAGTTCTCTGTGAGGGTGAGAGCAGCCTGATCTACATAGTGAGTTCCAGGACAGCCAGAGCTACACAGTGAGGCCCTGTCTCAAAACAGAAACCTAGAAAGTTAGGAAGAAGACATAATAGATAACTAAAAGAATTCTCTCCAAAGTCAAACATGATACCTCACATGGCTGTACTCCAGTTGGGAGTTAAGGGACAGGCAATCTGGAGTTCAAGGTCATCCTCATGGCCACAACAAATTCAGGGCCAGCCTGGGCTACAGGAGACCCGACACCCCTCTCCCAATGTGTGTGTGCACACACGAATAATCTAAGACTGTCGGGGTTTGAGATAAACTTGAAAACAGCAAAGAGGAAAGAAATTATCTATAAAAGCCTAAGGTGCTTTCCTGAGCTGTTAAATGAATTTCCTTGTGTCAACCATAATGACTATGACTATGAGGACTAAACTGCACATGGGTCTTTACACAGACAGGCGGGGAACACACTTCCGGACGTCTACGGTGCATACCTCTCAGCAGCCGTCTGCACCAATCCAAACCTGATCGAGCTGGCCTTGTACCGCAATGCCTTGGGCAGCCGGGGCGTGCGGCTGCTCTGCCAAGGCCTCAGACATGCCAACTGCAAGCTTCAGAACCTGAGGTGAGCCCCCTCCACCCTCTCCCAGAACGTCGGATCTGTTTGCCACAGCTCCGGTGCCGGTATGTAACAATGCAGGGGCCGCCATTTCTTCTACCTGTGAGAGGGCTGTAGCGATCAAATTGTGCATTGTCAGGCTTGCACAGCTTGTACCTGCTGAGTCATCATCAGCACACCACTTTTATTTTTCATCAAGACAGTTTTTCTGTGTAGCCCTGGTTGTCCTGGTACTTATTTTGTACACCAGGCTGGCTTTGAACTCAGATCCGCCTACCTCTGCCTCCTGAGCACTGGTATTAAAGATATGTGCCACCACTGCCTTTAAATAGCCCTTTTTAAAATATTTATTATGGTTATTGTTTTATGTATGTCTGCACATGAGGGCAGAGGGGTATGAGACCGTGTGAAACTAGAGTTACAGGCTGTTGTGGGCTGCCTAACATGAGTACTAGAAATCAAACTCGGGTCCTCTGCATATATGCTCATAACCACCGAGCCTTCTCTCCAGTCCCACAGCTTATATTTTGAACAAGCTTTTAAACTGAAGCCAGAGCATTACGCTGGAATCCACTTGCCTCTGCCTTCTAGGTGCTAGTCAGGGGTTCTACCACTGAGCCACACTCCCAGCTTCTCACTGGGGGATTCTAGGCAGGGGCTCTACCACTGAGCCACACCCAGATTTGTTTTTCTTGAGTGCTGGGAATAGAACACAGGTCTCTACTGCACCATCTATCCAGCTCCCATAACATTTTTATGATTTTGTTTTTCAATACAGAATCTCACTGTAGCCTTGGCTATCCTGGAACAACAACTCAATCAACAAAAACCATACTACACCATTACCTTCCAAGCCTTAACAGCCATCACCTCCTTTATCTCCCTCCCTTTCTAGGTTTATTGTGTATATAGTATTCCGTTTGCATGTATCCCTGCACACCAGAAGAGGGCACCAGATCTCATTATAAGTGGTTATGAACCACCATGTGATTATGTGGTTCCTGGAAATGAAACTCAGGACTTCAGTGCTCTTTACCTGTGAGCCATCTCTCCAGCCCTCTTTAGTTGTTTTTGTTTTTTGGGTGTTTTTTGTTTGTTTGGTTTTTGTCCAGAGTATAGAATTTGAGAGCTCTGCCACTGAGCTAGAAACTTCATGTCAGATAAAAGGCAGAAACTACTCACATACAGTGGCTCACAAATTTAATCCCAGCACTCAGAAGACAGAGGCAGGTGGATCTCTGAGTTCGAGGCCAGCCTGGTCTACAGAGCTACATCCAGGACAGCCAGTGTTACACAGATAAACAATGGAGAGAGACACAATGGCAGGGACCTAAATGTAAGCAGAGAATTCCAGAACAGCTACCAGATAACTTGCTTCTGCCTCCCTTCTCACCTCAGGCTGAAGCGGTGTCAGATCGCTGGATCAGCCTGTCAGGATCTTGCAGCAGCTCTCATCGCCAACAGGAATTTAATCAGGCTGGACCTCAGTGGCAACAGCATTGGGGTGCCAGGCCTGGAGCTGCTTTGCAAGGGGCTGCGGCACCCGGGGTGTAGGCTGCAGATGATCCAGTGAGTGCTCCCTTTCCTCCAGCATGTTAATTGTATTACTGGAATTCAGTGTCTCATCCCCCAACCCACCCCTGCTCTGTTTATTAAGACAGGGTCTCATGTAGGCCAGGCTAACCTCAAACTTGCTATGTAGAATAGGTTGGCCTTGAAAAAAGCTTCACTAAAAAAAGGTATATAGATTTTGTTTAACCTAGATCTTGATCTTTTTATTTTTGTTTTAATTAATTAGCTTTTTCAAGACAAGTTTTCTCTGTGTTAACAGTCTAAAACTCACTTTATAGACCAGGCTGGCCTTGAACTCAGAGATCCTCTGCCTCCTGAGTGCTGGGATTCCAAGCATGGAACACCTTCGACCAGGGTTGGGGTTTTGGTCTTTTGAGATAGGTATGACTATATAGCTGTTGCTATCCTAGAACTTGCTATATAGACCATGCTGGCCTCGAACTCAGAGATGTGTGCCTCTGCCTCCAGGGTGCAGAGATTAAAGGGCTGCATGATCACACCCAGCCCCAATAGATTTCTTTGAAAGTCATTTGAAGCCAGGTGTGGTGATGCACACCTGTAATCCCAGCTCTTGGGAGGCAGAGGTGGATCTCTGTGAGTTCAAGACCAGCCTCGTCTCCTTAGACCCTGTCTCAATAAACAAAACCCAACTACGTAGGAAAGAGAAAGGACTACTAGGTTCATGTTAGGTGACTTAACAGGGCAGGACGTATAGGTTAGGACCCGGCAACCTGTTCATTGTCTCCCAGGCTGAGAAAGTGCCAGTTACAGGCTGCAGCTGGTGGACAGATTGCCTCTGTTCTTTGCAACAACTCACATCTGGTGGAGCTGGACCTGACTGGAAACCCCCTGGAGGATTTGGGACTGAAGTTGTTGTGTCAAGGGCTGAGGCACCCGGCCTGCAAGCTGCGCACTTTATGGTGAGTTCTTCACAGACTGACTCGGGGTCAATCAATAGGAATCAAAGTAGAAATGCCTCTGAATTTGGGAGGCTGAGACAAGAATATTGCCAGTAGGGAGTTCTTCAGTATCTTAGCATCTTTTTGTGTGTTTTCTGTGTAACCACCCTGACTGTCCTAGAACTCACTCTATAGACCAGGCTGGCCTCGAACTCAGATATCTGCCTGCCTCTGCCTCCCAGAGTGTTGAGATTAAAGGTGTGTAACCACCACTGCCTGTTCTTAGAGGCTCACTTAAACGTGAAGTAAAAGGGAACTAGAGAAATGGCTTAGTGGTTAAGAGCACTTGTTATTCTTACAAGAGGACCTTGGTTCAGTTCCCAGCACCCACATGGCGGTCATGACTGTAAAGTCACAGGGGATCCAACACTCTTGGTTACCACAGGCACAGGCATATATAGTGCTCAGATATACATGAAGGCAAAGCTTTCATAAATGATATGTAGTTTTCTTTGGTTGGATTTTTTGGTGTTTCGGGACAGGATTTCTCTGTGTAGCAGCCCTAGCTGTCCTGGATCTAGCTCTGGAGACCAGACTGGCCTCAAACTCAAGAGATCCACCTGCCTCTGCTTCCCAAGTGCTGAGTGTAAAGGTGTGGGCCGCCGCCACCACCACCGGTCTAAAATGTTATGTATTTTTTATTTCATGAGCATTGGTGTTTTGCCTGCATGTTATGTTGTATGAGGGTGCTGGATCCCCTGGAATTGGAGTTGCATATAGCTTTTTTTTTTTTTTAAGTCTTTGGAGGCCTGCCACCCATCTCACAAATAAATGCTCAGAGGTTAAAAGCACTGACCGCTCTTCCAAGGTCCTGAGTTCAATTCCCAGCAACCACATGGTGGCTCACAGCCATCTATGATATCTGGTGCCCTCTGGGGGGGGGGGGAGAGAAAGGATTTGATAGCAGGGGTCAGAAAGATGTCGAAACAGCAGATAAAGGCATTGGCCATCAAAGCTGGTGATAAAGTTCAACCCCCTGAGGAAGTTCTACCATTACTGAGGAAGGAAAAACATGATCTCCACATATATAACCCCCAACTGCTAGAACCAAAGGCTTGAGACATATGCCAATCTTGTTTTTGTTTCAGCCAATAGTTAAGTCTTACCAAAACACATCTGTAGGGGCTAGTGAGATGGTTCATTGGGTAAAGAAAGGGACCTGACACCCTGAGTTTAGTGCCTGGTGCCCACACTGTGAAAGCAGAGACGCTTGCAAGCTGACCTGGAACAATGCCCACGATGGTCTCCTGAATCAATTAGCCATCAAGAAAAGGGGCTGGAGGGATGGCTCAGTGCTGAAGAGCTCTTATTGCTGTGCATGTACACAGGTATATCCCACAAAATACTCGTTGAGACAGGGTCTCATTGTGCATCTGTGACTAACCTGGAATTTAATATGAAGACCAGGTTGGCCTGGAACTCAGATCAGCCTGCTGCCTCCTCAGTGCTGGGATTAAAGGTATGTGCCACTATGCCAAGCTCACACAAACTAATCTTTAAGTATAACTTGAAAATGATGTATATATGTAATCACATATGTGTAATATATAGGCATCTTGAACAGGATTTTTGTTTGTTCATGTTTAGATAGGGTTTCCCCATGTAGTCCTGGATATTCTGTAGATGAGACTTGTCTTGAACTCACAGAGATGTGACTGCCTCCGCCTCCAGAGTGCTGGGGTTAAAGGCGTTTGCCACCATTGCCAGGCCTTGAAGTTTTTTTGCTTTTGTGTTCTTGATGTTTGAGGAGTGGGGGATGCTGAGAATCGAACCCAGGGACCTTGCTCACACCAGGCAAGAACCCTACTACTGAGCCACACCCACAGCCCCTGGCTTACTATACCCAGACTACTTTCTAATGGAACATCCACCATTAGAGGTCTTCCAGGTGCTTGTGGGTATCAAAGGTGTGTGCTATACAGCTTCCTGAGAACACTGAACTCTGAAGACAGGGGACTGAGGATAGATTCAATGTCCCCAGGAAAACCACCCCCACCATCATGCTTACTGAGCTGGCTTTTATACAGGCTGAAGATCTGCCACTTCGGACAGGCTGCCTGTGAAGGTCTAGCCTCCAGCCTCAGCATGAACCAGACCCTGATGGAGCTAGACCTGGGCCTGAATGACCTTGGGGATCCTGGGGTGCTTCTGCTGTGTGAGGGCCTCAAGCACCCAGATTGCAAGCTCCAGACCCTCCGGTGAGTGGGGCTTCCAATCAGCATGCTTACCCTGTCTTCTCTTCCACGGAGGCCACGGGGCCTCCCATTTCCCCCAGCAGCTCTAGCTACAGAATCTTGCTGTCAAGATTTCCTGGCACACCCACACCCCTGAAATTGCCTTTCTGTTCTGCTGTACATTTAATTTCCAGAAGAGGTGCTGGAGAGATGGCTCAACGGCTAAGAGCACTGGCTGCTTTTCCAGAGGTTGAGAGTTTAATTCCTAGCAACCACATGGTGGCTTTCACAACCAACCATCTATGATGATATCTGGTGCCCTCTGCTAGCATGTAAACACACATATATACAGGGAGATCTATAAGAGACATTAAAATTTCAGGTCGCAGAACAAATACCACTAACCAAAGTGTACCCTCTGTTTTAGTTGGCTTTCTGTTACTGTGATAACCGGCATGACGAAAGGCGACTCTACAAGGCAAGGGCTTATTTTACCCTACAGGTTATAGTTTGTCATTCACGGAGGGAAACCAAGGCAGAAGCTTGAAGCAGAAAAAAACATACAGAATGCTCCTTACTAGCTGGTTCCCTGTGACTTGCTCTGCCAGCTGCTTTTATACAGTACAGACCTATTAGGCCTGGGATACCGGCTCCTGCATCAACTAACCATCAAGGATACTCTTCCACAGGACCTGGGTTCAATTCCCAGCACCCACATGGGAGCTTATAACTGCCAGCAACTCCCCTTTCAAGGGATCCAACACCTTCACACAGACATACACACAGGCAGAACACAAACTGCACATGGAATGAAAATAAGTTGTTTAAAAAAAAAAAAAGGAAGCTGGGCATTGGTGGTGCAGACCTTTAGTCCCAGCACTTGGGAGGCAGAGGCAGGTGGATCTCTGAGTTTGAGGCCAGCCTAGTCTACCGAGCAAGTTGCAGGTCAGGTTCACAAAAACCAAAAACGAATTTATAAATTAAAAAAAGAGGAAACCCTGTAGGACACATTTAATCACAGCACTGGGGAGGGCGGGCTACACAGAATACATGTTGAAAAACCACACTCACACAAAAAGGGGGGAGATAATCTTTAATAAAATACAGATTTTTATTCATGTGCATGTGCCTGTGTGAGTGTATGTGCATGTTTGTGCCCAAAGAAAGGTCTCACATCCTGTGTCATGTGCTCCCTAACAAGGGTACCGAGAAAGGAACTGAGGTTCTCGATATAATGAACCTTAACCTTAAACACTGAGCCACCATTCCAGCAACATGATCCCATCCTTTTTTTGAGACCGAGTTTTCATGTAGCCCAGGCTGACCTCAAACTTACTATGTAGCTCAGGACAACCTTCAACACACATGCGCCCAATGATCAGGACGGCGCCTAGTACTTTCTGTATGGTAAGCAGATTCCATCCAACCGCCACCTCCCCTCCCCAACCCCCTTGGTTTTTCAACAGGGTTTCTCTGTGCAACCGCCCTGTGTAACTAGCTCTGTAGGCCAAGCCAGCCTCCAACTCAGATCTGCCTGCCTCTGCCTCCCAAGTGCTGGCTTTTTGCCTGCGTGTATGCTTTTGACCAAGTGCATGCCTGGTACGGATAGGGTTCAGAAGACAAATTTAGGTTGCCCTAGGCTGAAGTTAAGCCAGTTGTGAGCCGCCTGGCCCTTGCTTTCTGTCCTGTCTTCCTCTGCCTTCTCTTTTCTATCTCAAAGGTTGGCAAAGCCACACCCCTGCACCCAGCATACAATTTTGGCATTTGAACCCAGCTCCAGTGACATGATCGAAAGACATGGGGCAAACTCAGCTTGGCCATCCCTTCCTCTAGGTTGGGCATTTGCCGGATGGGCTCAGACTCATGCGCAGGGATTGCCCGTGTGCTCCAAGTCAACTCTTGCCTTCGAGAACTGGACCTGAGTTTCAATGATGTAGGAGACAGGGGCCTGCGGCTGCTGGGGGAAGGGCTGCAGCACCCAGCCTGCAGACTCCAGAAGCTGTGGTGAGTGTTTCCCTTAGGAAGAGGGGGAAACTCAGGCCTACCTCAGCTTTAGTATCAGGCCAGCCTGGGATATCAGAGATGATACTTTAAAAAAAAAAAAGCTGGCTGTTCTTATTGTAAATGCAGGGAGCAGGGAACACATCAACTTAGCTGAGCCACAGAGTAATGGCTTGAGCCCTTAACCCCAGCACCCGGAAGGCAGAGGCAGGAGAATCTGAATTCCATGCCAGCCTGATCTACACAGCAAGTTTCAGGACAGGCTCCAAAAGTTAGAGAAACCAAAGAAAATGGTCTCAGGTCCTGCTCCAGCTAGGCTACCATGCTAACCACTTCTGCCATGGTTCCCCGTATCAGTTGAGACAGAAAAGAACCCCCATCCTCCATAAAGCATCCCCCATCTCTCACACACGAGAGGTAACAATTTTGGGGGTGTTTAGAAGCTTCATGGGGGGAAAGGCGTTTATTAATTTGTGTAACTAAAAGAACCATCTTCAGGCATGGCTTCATTGGGCATTTTCCATTCCCCTGTGTGTCTGCATCAGCCTGAGGACAGAAGATGGCATCAGATGTCCAGGACTATCTGTTACAGGACGTTGTAAACCAACTGGGTGCAGAAAACCAAACTTGGCTCCTCTAGAAGAGCAGCCTTAACCACTGAGCCATCTCTCCAGCCCCTGCTTATGTGATCTGGGGATTCTATAACCTGTTAATATCCTTGCTACAAACTCAGACTGAACTTGCTTCAACACAGAGCTACATGTCCCTATCCACATGTCCCCTTCCTCCCTTATCCCCAGAGAGGTTTCTCTATGTATCCTGCCCTAACCTGGAACTCACTCTGTAGCCCAGGTTGGCATTGAACACAGAAACCTGCCTCCCTCTGCTGGGGAAGACAGTATCAGCCACCATGTCTAGCCTTCCAAACCCACATCCTTACCAAGCTGCAGGCATTGGACTCATTGTTTAGAGATGTGTTCTCTAGGGACAGAAGCCCTGAGGGCTGGAGCCATCCCTAACTCTACTGTTCCAGGCCAATTTGGCCCCAGGTTAAAACTGACGAACAATTAACCTCAGAAAGCAGTCAATGACCCTTGGCTTTATCCACAAAGGGGATCCAGTCACATTACTGTAACTTGTATTATTTTCTGTCCCCAACTCCTCCCTGCACCCCAAATGGTTAGTTATTCTGTGTAGCCCTGATTGTCTTAGGACTCACAGGGAGCCTGGAACATAGAGATCCAGCTGCCTCTGGTAAACAAGTCAAACTAATCAGGGTTGGCTGTGTGACCATGGCAGGGAGACTATTTGCCGAGGGCTACTACACCAGTCTCTAAGGAGGTGTCCAGCAACCACTGGATGGGCTCATGACTGTCTCCTTTAAATCCTGTCACCTGTAAAATCATCAGTGCAACTCCCTGAAAAGACCACCACATCCACCTCAGCTTGTCCTCTGCAGGTTGGACAGCTGTGGCCTCACAGCTAAAGCAGGTGAGGAGCTTTCTTCCATCCTGGGATCCAACCAGACGCTGACTGAGCTTTATGTGACCAACAATACTCTGGGGGACACAGGTGTCCGGCTGCTGTGCAGGAGGTTGAGACATCCAGGCTGCAAACTTCGAGTCCTGTGGTGAGGAGTGGACCCTGATTTCTTGGGGAGAATGGGGGATTCGGGAAGGCTGGTCTCAGATTTGGGGGTAGGACCACTAAATAATTGAGATGTATTAAACACTCAATGAGTAATTCTGGAGAGACAGCTCCATAGTTAAAAAGCACCAAGTGATCTTACAGAGAGGACCTGAGTTCAATTCCCAGTAACAGCAGCAGGGGGCCACATCCCCCTGTAATTCCAGCTCCCAGAAGTCCAACAGTTTAGACAGATGAGGTTGGGAGTAAGGAGCCCAGAGTGGTTGGAAACATATGTGATCCAACAATTCCAGGCCAGGCAAGGCTGCCAAGATACCTTGTC
The DNA here is from genome assembly GCF_943737965.1 of Phodopus roborovskii. Lineage (NCBI taxonomy): Eukaryota > Metazoa > Chordata > Mammalia > Rodentia > Cricetidae > Phodopus > Phodopus roborovskii. The sequence continues at coordinate 16,062,983 of NW_026126636.1, forward strand.
TGCAACAAGGCAAACAGAAAATTGGGTGTGAGGAATATGGAGAGGTGGCTCGGTGGTTGAGAATACTGGCTATTCTTCCAAAGGACCTGGGTTCATTGCTCATCACTAGCATGTCACTTCCCAACTGGCTGTAACTCCTGTTCCAATAGATCTGGCATCCTCATGCAGGCAAAATCCACCATGGTACATAAAGAAATCTTTGCATTGTTGCTATGTGTTGGTGATGTCTTTAATGCAATACTCCAGAGGCAGAGGCAGGCATGTTTCTGCAACTTACAGGCCAGCCTGCTCTATAGAGCTGGACTCGGGACAGCCTGGCTACAGAGAAATCCTATCAAAAACAAGCTAAGTAAACCTACAAAAAACAAAAAACCCGAACAAGCCAGGGGCAGTGGTGGCTCACGCCTTTAATCCCAGCAGCACTTGGGAGGCAGAGGCAGGTGGATCTCTGAGTTCAAGGCCAGCCTGGAATACAAGAGGGAGTTCCAGGACAGTTTCCACAGAGCCACACAGGGAAACCCTGTCTTGGACAAAAAAAAAAAAAAAACCAAAGCATGAAACAAAACCAACAGAGCAAGAGAGATTTTCATGATTAGTTATGCTTATGTTATGTATGGTGAACACCTGCATTCTGGTGATATTGGCCAGAAAAGGACACGGATCTCTTGGAACTGGACTTAAAAAATGGTTGTGTGTGAACCCTGACCCTGTGCCAGAGCAGGAAGCACTCACTCCATACAGGCCCAAGGATTAGAGACAGGGTGTCAGGATGCTGCCTTTTTTCTCACCATAGTGAAGAGTCCCATGCTTTGTCCCCAGGCTGTTTGGAATGGACCTGAACAAAATGACCCACAGGAGGCTGGCAGCACTTCGACTCACAAAACCATACTTGGATATTGGGTGCTGAGCTGAGCTGGGGCATCAGAATGGAGGCCCCCCAGGACCTTTATTCCCTCAGACAGCTGGGATCCAGCGGCTGAGAGACAGAACTTTGTGTGTTTAGTTTCTCAGGGTGATAGTCATGCCTGTGCTGGAAATCACTTTGTGTTGTAACCCATCCTTGTGGGGCTTCAGTTGGATCCAGCAGACTTGCCTGCTTCCTACTGGAGAGGGTGAATGTGGATTGAGAAAGGGCAGGTGAAGACACCTTAAGAAAAAGACAATGACCAGGATAAAGTCAGGAGTGCAATCTACTGGACACCCCAAGTTTGTTCTTCGGCATTATATACCCCATCCAAAAAGGGGTACATGGCAAAAGACTTCTTTATCGTGTGTAAGGAAAAAAAAAAAAAAAAAAAAAAAAACAGACTTTCTACCTTAATTCTCCAAACATTTGGCAACCACACCCTAGACTCAACTGCTCCTTATCTGACCTTGAGGGTCAAGGGTAACCATACCTCAGACAAAGTCTGCCATTTAGAGAAGATATCCACTACCAAGATCGAGCATCCTACAATAAACCAGCCAGGCCTTAGACCTTTAGGCCTCATGACTTTAACCTTGGAAGACTCAGGACAGTTTTAATGCTCTGACCTTAAGCAAAGATGAAGCAGAGCCATCTTTATGGGCCCTGACAACTTTGTACACCAGGCTGTCGTAGAACTCATTCCATCCTCCTGCATTTGCCTCCCAAGTGCTGGGATTAAGGACCAGCCTCTGCCAGATGGGTGTAGTCAAGAGGATTAGGAACTCAAGGTCATCCTGGGAATCAGAAACCAGAGGGGGCTCCTGTCTTGGGGCTGGAGGCCCAGAAAGTGCAGGTTGAGGGAAATGTTTGCTGTGCTTGAGCCATAAACACTCAAGCTTTCAGGAGCTCTTTGGATTTGATGTGAACTCCATGCAGATCATTTTAGCATGGGGAATGGCTGGTCAAGAATTTTAAAGCCAGTAATAAGAGAACAGGGAGACACAGAATTTGGCATACTGGATTTTTCAGCTGCTCACTGGGCCAAGACTCCCATCTACTGGCCGCAGTCTGAAACTACAGGTTAAAAAGGGCACTTACTCCACTTACTTGGAGATGGTGGGGGTTGTTAGAGACAAGGTTTTTGTGTAGCCTTGGCTAACCTGAACTTGCTCTGTAGACCCACAAATATTTGTATACAGTACAAACTTTCCTGAGGCTATTCAAGAACTAGCAAGCAATAACCCATAATCCTTGCAGATATATGGACGGGTGGCCCACACTTCCCTGGCTAGGTGTCCCAGTCAATACATGTTATTTTCATCTATTTTTCTACTTCATGTGCCAACTAGAACAGAAACACAAAAGATCCAAAGTGGGCTGGGGCTGTAGGTGCAAGGTTGCAGAGGCCTTAGATGAAGTAAGACCCAGGATTGTTTGTATCTTCTACCCACACAAATGAGGCTTAAGTGGAATGGGCTGCACATCTAGATCAGCTTCAAGATACACTGCCTTGCTAGCATGCATGAAACCCAGGACTCTCTTCTGTCCTTAGGAGCTATATAGACTGCATGCCAATGGTTAACTAACGTCAGGGATGAAAAAAATGTTTACAAGGACTGTGCATGGTGGCTAATGCTTTATGAGATGAAGGCAGGTCACTGAAGACCAGGCAGAGATAAACAGGGAAGCCCAGGCTAAAAGCAATTGGCAAAGGGAGACAGATTTGAGGGAAGGCAGGTTTGACTTCCTGTAACTGCAGGAGAGCTTATCTTATAGCCATGCTAGCTCCAGGCATCAGTATACTAATGGTTAAGGGCAGAAACTTGTGAAGGAGCCTGCCACTAAGCACAGGAACCAACATGTTTGGCAAATGACCTATGACATGGATAGTAAACATGCACAGGCAGCACCAAGTTTAAAAATGTAGCCAAATATTGTCACACCGGTAAGAGTTAAAACCCAAGAAGAAGTCAGGTCAACCTGTACCATCCCTCCACCCCACCCAGGAAAAAAAAAAAAAAAAAAAAAAAAAAAAACCTTGATGTAGTGGCACATACCTAACTTAATCCCAGAAGCAGCAAGATCTGTGCATCTGGTGGGCAGGAATTCCAGGATAAACACCGTTTTAAAGAGCACCTCATAGTCAGGCAGTGGTGGCACACACCTTTTATCCCAGCACTTGGGAGGCAGAGGCAGGTGGATCTCTGTGCCGTTTCAGGCCAGCCTGGTCTACGGAGTTCCAACAGGGAATCCAATGTTACAGAGAAACCTTATCTGAAAAAAGCAAAATAATAAAAAATAAAATTTACCTGTAGTTCAAACTCAGTCTGTTCAAACAGCATGTCAAGTGTCAACGGTGGTTTGGAATGTAGCTCAGTGATCTTTTCTCCACGTTTTTCACTGTGCAGAAGCATTCTAAAGCTTTATCACTACTTCAAACCCGGAGCATTCATTGGTTACCGTATAAACTTACAGACTAAACATGAGAACCTCTTGGAATCTAAGCTTACAGGGCTGCAAGGCAAACTGGCCCTTCAAGTTACAAACAAAATCCCTGGGGTAGAAAGTTACCTCAGCTTATGAGGAAAAGCAAACCACTACCATGGTATCGTATCCTCAAGGAAGGAGACTGGCGAGCTGGAACCAGGCTTCCCTAGCTAAGATGGGCAGGAAGGGAAGGACGGCCCCACAAAGGGAGTGACCCAGACCTCATGGAACTGCATAGAATCAAAATCCACTCAGCTGCTAATGGAAGCTGTTAGTCTGCAGCCAGACCTAGTTAGAAAAATCTGCCTCAAACTGGGCCCTTGACATGACCAGCAGACTAAGGCGCTCTCAAACACCCATTATGGCTGAGGTACCATCCCTGTGAAGTCACATGGAAGGGATCAACTAAGATACTCCAACACTGTCACAAGCAGTTAATAGAAAACTGAAGCAAAGTGCCAAGATAACAAGACTATCTTTAATGTGACAAAATTGCCGACATTGCCAACTGATTAGGAAAAAAGTGGGCTTGTTATTAGAATTGAAAGTTGACCAAGAGCCGGACATTGGTGACACAGCCTTTAATCCCAGCACTTCGGAGGCAGAGGCAGCCTGGCCTACAGAGCTAGTTCCAGGACAGGCTCCAAAGCCTCAGAAACCCTGTCTCAAAAATAGGAAGTGGTTCAGTGGAACACGGCCTGAGTTCAATTCCCAGCCCCTCACAACCAGATTATCAGATTCTGGATTCTGCATGCTCATGCTGCAGACACCATAAACTAACAACTCAAATGTTTAACCCTGGCTAACCCTGACACTGACCAGGTCTCAGGTGGTGTTACTTAAACCCCCAAGAAGCCTGGAGTTGCCACTGTAGCTTCAACTGGTTATTAACTCTCCTCCACCTAAAGCATGGACACTGAGTAAACCTCAGGTCTAGGGAAGGAACTGAAGACTTCTCAGGGATAGTGAGTGGTGCCCCCAGGACACTCAAATGGTGTAGCACTTTCTCCACAGTGTGCCACATTTGAGTGTTCCCTAGTGAGCAATTCCTGGTGCACACAAGTTCCAGGGTACACACAAAATGGGAGCACCTTCCACTTTAAGGCCAGGAGAGGGCCTCCATTTTGAGTATGGCTATCTGGGACTTCACAAGATGGAGCCGGGCCTGCAACATGAATTATAGTCCAAAGAATGGTCAATGGGCCTGGGAAGATAGCTCAGTGGGTGAAGGGGCTTGAGGTGACAAATTCAATCCCCCTCCCCCCAACCAACCCCAGGAAGGTGATAAACTATTCTGAGAGAAACCACAGGAAAACTCAGGAATCTAAGACTGCAGCCACAACATTGATCATAGTATCTGAGGCTGATTACATGAAAAGCAGATACTAAAACCAGTGTTTATTAAATGGTTAGGAAGGTAGAGAGGACTCACCACCCCCTTCTTAAAGGTACCTTCTGTGCACAGAAGGCAGCTGGTCTCCTGTCTGCACCTCAGGCTTTAGTTATTGCCCCATAGGATCTTCCTCCCCACACTCTTCATCATTCACTCCCCTGCAAGTTTCACTGTGCACAGTAAATCTCATAAGGACGAGCCCCTCCCCACTGGAAGGCAGGAATGGTACCCATAGACAACACCCAATTCTTGCAACACTTTCCACTTTAGACATAAGATGCTGCGGCATTCTCTCAGTCGGCCACAGTCAAACATGGTGGACTTCTTTTTAAGATCAAGAAGTTTCACCGATGTTTGATTAGCGCAGATTGAGGTCTCAAAGGAGCTGTGTAAGGCGACTATAGAAAAGCTGTTAGGGATTAAGGAAAATTCATCACTTAATTAGCCAGGCTTGCTGACGATGTTGGATGCAAGCAAGCCTAGTGCACAAGGCAAGCTAAGCTCTATGCCAGGCATGGAACTCACTGGGATCCTTGTGAAAGGCCTGAAAACAAATGAGAAAACAAGGTTTGTGCTTAGCATGGTGTACAACTTTTAATCCCAGCACTCTGGGGTTTTAAAGAGGGGAGGGTACACTGACTGATCTCCCTCCATGCTGCCCTCCCACTAAAAAGCCAAATTGTGTATAGGCATCCCTTCTTTGGCTTTCCAAAAGTCTGGCCTAGTACACAAAACCCAAGAGACTCTACACCCCCAAAACATGTCCATTATTTGCTAATGAGCCTATCACCACTAGCAATTTAAAGTGTAAAAGGCCTGGGAGCTTCGGTGGCAGAGGTAGGTAGGTCAAAGTCAAATAGAAACCCTGTCTTGAAAAACCAGAAGATGAGCCAGGCGTTGATGATGTATGTGCCTTTAGTCCCAGCACCTGAGGAGGCAGAGGCAGGTGGATCTCTTTGAGTTAGAGACCATCCTGGAACAAGAGCTAGTTCCAGGATAGCCTCCAAAGCCAGAGAAACCCTGTCTCGGAAAAAAAAAAAAAAAAAAAAAAAAAAAGTCTTACCACCCTCACCCTGCTATTTACCTGGGTTAGAATCTTTAATTCCTGGATCTTAAGTGCAGCATGAAAACTTCATAGCACCAGTGAAGTATCCAGTGGGAAGGAACTCACCTCCAGCCCCCAGCTAAGTAACTCCATACTGCAACTGGATGCTATTCAGGTTTCCAGGCCCCTCGTCCATACAGACAAAATGCATGCACTCTCTGTACAAGCCTCAGAGATGGCAGCCCCTGTATTACCTTAGGATGCCTTCACTCCCCTCATGTGGCCAGCTGCCACCAGAACCTAGTTTTTCAACTGTTAACAGTTTGTGTCAGTATTTCTCAATTGGTTAACACTCAAAACCTGGCAGCACTTCAACAAAACACAAAAAACAAAAAGGCCCCAGTTTTGAGTATCACAGGTTGAGAGTCCAAGATTAGTTCCTACAGGCCCTGCACATCTATTTAAGGCTTTGCCCGTGTGTTAAGGTGGGACATTTGCATAATAGACGCTGTACTGACACCTGGGTTCAAATATTCCTTTCACCTGACAACTTATAATCAATACCGTGACACACGTGCCCTAAACTAGCCTTCTTATAGCCAAGGGTAACCACCTTGAACCTATTGAAAGTATTTAAAAGCCCCCAGGGGGGGAAAAATGTTTCAACTGCCTCCTTAAAAGTCCAAGGCACAAACATTAACAATATCCCCATAACAATATCCCCATCACATCCGAACTGGTGCCGTCTTTTTAGTGGCCAGTGGCCATCCTTACTCTCCCACGTGTGACCTGAGAGCCTATGCCCAAAAGTTTCCAATGGGCTCAACTCAAGATGCTTGCCCCACACAGTGGCTTACAAAGTGGAAGTACTCTATAGCTCTGCCTCAGTGGCTCCTTAAAAGTCTCCTTAAAGCCTGGGCGCTTGTCGATTCCCCGGGTCTCTTCCAATATTGCTTCAGCTACTGGCTACTGTTGCGAGCCTGTCCTTCCCTAAACTTCCCATTCAACATTCCCCCCTCCATGCCCGAAGTCCCAGCTCCCAGGACCACTGCAGTTAACCCAGACGCGTGTTACCAAGAGACACATTGTAGCTTTCAAGCCCAAAGAGTGCCCCACACTAGAGCGTGCCAAATGAGCCACTAAGAACTGGGAAAATCGCCCTATTCTCAACCGGTAATGCTCGAAACCTGGCGGCACTTTATTCCAGACAAAAAGTGCCCCCACAGGATGAGGTGGTCCAGAGAGACGCACAAACCCGAAAAACTTTACCGCCAGAAAACTGAAGACGTTGGAGCAGCTCAATCCTCCGCGCCAAAAACCTGCATGATGTATGAAAATCGGGGGGTAATTTTTAGTACCTGGGAGCAAAACTGACCCAAGACCATTGATAATTGAGCTACTCCCAACGACTGAAATACAATTGCCTTGGAACCATGAACTCCTTCCAGCAAGTACTTCCACCTACGGTTTGTGTCATTCATAACCCCCTCACACACACTCCTAAATTCCTACCTCGTTGAAACTGTATAGACCTACCCGTAGGCAGGCCTCTGTCTCCTGAGATGTGGGACTAAACCCAGCTAGCTGACTGTAGGCCCAGGAGGCCGAATCCAGGGCTATATTGGTTTGAAATTCAAAACCAAGCTTGTCAGTACTGGTTCAAGGCTTTCTTTAATCCCAGCACTGACCGGGAAGGTTAGGCAGCGAGAACTGTGAGTTCGAAGCCAACATGGTCTACATAGCACTTTCCAGAGAAAACCCAAACTTCTAAACCCAGGCCTTGGTGGTCTGCAAGAAAGCAAATCTGAGTTACTCAGCCTGACCCACGTCCATGCCGCAAGTTGGTATTGGTATCCAAAACTGAGGAATACCAATAGCACCCCTACAATTAATTGCCTCTCAAAAACCAACGTCCTAGGCTTCAAAAACGTCTGAACAGAGAGAGAGAGAGAGTAAAGAAAAAATATACCTGTCGTACAGACAAAGCCGAACTCCAACGATGGCGCTGAAGACAGGCGCAAGCAGCCAGGCTCTGATCCAGTACAGTAGGAGCCTCTGATTGGGGGCGGAGAGGCTCTAATTTTTATACGAAAGGGCTCATTGGCCCCCTGGAGGGGAGGCTCTGGTATCTTCCCCCACCTGGGGCCATCCCAACCCAGTCCACCTGTGTCCTCTGTGCTGAGCTTCCTGGGGCAGAATGACCTTCACCTGCTTCCCTTCCCCCCTCCCAGAGGAGGAACTGGATGTGTTTGTTGTTTGTTTTTAAATGGCTGGGTAGGACTTTTTTGTAGCACTTGGTGACGCTGAGGCTGGGGGTTTGGGAAGGATTACTGTTGGGTCAAGGCCCTCCTGGTCTACAATAGTGAATTTCAGAAAACCAGGGTACAAAGTGATATTCAGCCTTTTCTTTTTCTTTTTTGTCGTTCAAGACTGTGTTTCTGGGTAGTTTTGGAGACTCTTAGCCTCGAACTCACAGAGATCTGCCCTTCTCTCTGCCTCCTGAGTTCTGGGGTTAAAAGGCATTTGCCACCACTGCCCTAGGCTCCAGATTCATCCTTAAAAATATTAATAAAATATTAAAGGAAACAGCCAGGTGGTGGCGCAGGCCTTTAATACTAGCAATCAGGAGGCAGAGACAGGTGGATCTCTGTGAGTTCAAGACCAGCCTGCAGAACTACAATAGCTAGTTCCAGGACAGGCTCCAAAGCCGCAGAGAGAACTATCTCTGAAAAAAGAAAAAAAAAAAAAAAAAAAAAAAGTTAAAGGGAGTAAGGGAGTAATCAGTAATAACTAGCTGGGAGGCTCAGGTTCTTTGTTTTGATTTTCTTACTGAGTTCAAGTCCTTCCTTTCACCCTCTTTTTTCTTTGTCCCTCTTGTGGGTATAGGTGGCCTGCTTTGCAAAACAGGATGGGGAGGGGGGTCAGTGAATAACTAGCTGGAGTTGGTTTTCTCCTATATTTACAGTTTCACGGACTGAAATAAGGTCTCCACACCACAGGGCCAAAGCTACTGAGCTATGTTGCAGGTGTGTGTTTTAGGGTTTATTGAGACAGCGTCTCAAGTACTCCAAGCTGGCCCTAAAGTCACTAAATTGCCACAGATGTCTTTGGGTTCCTTAGTTTCTGTTGCACGTAAGACTGTGACCAGTTCAGTCATCATTTCTAGGCATTTTTCAATGCAGTTAAGATGCATTGTTTATTGAAGAAATAAACCTTGTCGGCAAGTAGCTGGGTCTTCCATTTGGGGAAGCAGATTAGAGATATGGATTTGACCCCAGGTAGTGGCAACATCTTTCTTTCTAGTCCTTAGGAGGCAGAGGCGGATAGAACTCTTAAGTTTGGGGCCAGAACTACACCGAGAGCCCTGAACTCAAGTAGCAACAACCCCAACAAAGATATGGGTTTATACTCTAGACTACTGGATTCCTTTTTTCTTTCTTCCTTTATTTGGAGACTGAGTGTTTCTAGGTGAAGTAGCCTTGGAATCTGCATGTAGCCAAGGATAACCTTGAATCCTTCTGTCTCTACTTTCCCAGTCTGGCCTTGGCCACTATGCCTTGTCTATTCTGTGCTGAATCTAACCAAGCAAAGCATCCCGGCAACTTAGCTGCATCCTCCGAACTTAATTTATTTTATTTTAATTTTGTTTTTCGAGACAGGATTTCTCTGTAGCTTTGGAGCCTGTCCTGGAACTTGCTCTGAAGACTAGGCTGGGCTCAAATTCACAGAGATCCTCCAGCCTCTGCCCCTCAAGTGCTAGGATTGAAGGCGTGGTCCACCACCACCTGCCTAAAATTTAGTTTATTTTGCATGTAATTTGTTTTAGTGTGTGTGTGTATCTTATTATGTAGCCCTGGCTAGAACAGGAATTCTCTATGTAGACAAGGCTTGCCTCCAAGTCACCTACCTCTGCCTCTCACAGTAAAGGTTTGTTCCACCAACTCTAGCCTACAGTGAGCTTTATGGAATTTCTTTTGTGAGTGTGGTGGTGCACAACTTTAATCCCAGCATTCTGGAGCTAGAGGCAAGCACAGTTCCAGGACAACTAGAACTCTTACACAGATAACCACTTATGGGAAAACCAAATAAAAAAAAGTGGGGGGTGGGGAGGAGAAAAAGTACAATAACAATAACAACAAACATTGGAGACAGAAAGAATACTCCATTCCCACAAGAGCAACCTCCCCCCACACAAAAAACAGACAATGAACTAACTTTGTGAGTGTTTAGAAGATTCTAGAAAACAAAAGAGGATTTGATAATCTGTGTAAATAAGGGTCAGATTCAGGCATGACATGAATTGGGCATTTTCTTTTCATCCGTGTGTGTGTGTGTGTGTGTGTGTGTGTGTGTGCATCTGGGCCTGAGGGTGTCAAAGAGATGGCATCAGATGCCCAGGACTATCTGTTACAGGATGTTGTGAACCAACAAAACTGAGTGCAGGAAACCAAACTTGGCTCCTTTAGAAGAGCAGCCTTAACCACTGAGCATCTCTCCAGCCCCTGCTTATGTGATCTGGGGATTATATAACCTGTTAATATCCTGGCTACAAACTCAGACTGAACCTGCTTTAACACAGAGCTACTATGTCCCTATCCACAAGTCCACTTCCTCCCTTATCCCCAGATGTAGGGACCTGAATGGGCCCATGAGGCACTTTGAACAAGCCTGAAGCTGTTGGCTAGAACATCTTGCACCAGAGTAGTTCTTGGTTCTCTTCCTGATTTGCTAACACACATCTGCTGGGGAGGAACTAAGCCTGAGAAATTGCAGGATTGACCCTTGATTGTTTTCCACTGTGCGGTGAGTCAGTATATAAGCCCACTCCATCCCCCTCAATAAACTGCATTCTCGGCATTCAGCATTGCAGCTGCACAAATGACCCACAGTCTTGTCTCTTTTTATTTCAATCTCTAGGCTTTTGCCGGATTCCTGGAACAAATGATATCGCTGGCGCTACACCCAGACAGGGTTTCTCTGTGTATCCCGCCCTAACCTGGAACTCACTCTGTAGCCCAGACTGGCATTGAACACAGAAACCTGCCTCCCTCTGCTGGGATGACTGTGTCAGCCACCATGTCTAGCCTTCCAAATCTGCATCCTTACCAAGCTGCAGGCATTGGACTCATTGTTTAGAGATGTGTTCTCTAGGGACAGAAGCCCTGAGGGCTGGAGCCATCCCTAACTCTACTGTTCCAGGCCAAATTTGGCCCCAGGCTAAAACTGAGGAACAATTAACCTCAGAAAGCAATCAATGACCCTTGGCTTTATCCACAAAGGGGATCCAGTCACATTACTGTAACTTGTATTATTTTCTGTCCCCAATTCCTCCCCCGACCCCAAATGGTTAGTTATTCTGTGTAGTCCTGACTGTCTTGGAACTCAGCTTTGTAGACTAGGGTACCCAGATCCAGCTGCTCTGCCTACCAAGTAAAGCAAATCAGGGTTGCCTGTGTGACCATGGCAGGGAGACTATTTGCTGAGGGCTACACCAGTCTCTAAGGAGGTGTCCAGCAACCACTGGATGGGCTCATGACTGTCTCCTTTAAATCCTGTCACCTGTAAAATCATCAGTGCAACTCCCTGAAAAGACCACCACATCCACCTCAGCTTGTCCTCTGCAGGCTGGACAGCTGTGGCCTCACAGCTAAAGCAAGTGAGGAACTTTCTTCCATCCTGGGATCCAACCAGACCCTGACTGAGCTTTATGTGACCAACAATGCTCTGGGGGACACAGGTGTCCGGCTGCTGTGCAGGAGGCTGAGACATCCAGGCTGCAAACTTCGAGTCCTGTGGTCAGAAGTGGACCCTGATTTCTTGGGGAGAATGGAGGATTTGGGAAGGCTGGTCTCAGATTTGGGGGGTAGGACCACTAAATAATTGAGATGCATTAATCACTCGATGAATAATGCTAGAGAGACAGCTCCATAGTTAAAACCACCAAGTGATCTTACAGAGGACCTGAGTTCAGTTCCTAGCACCATGTCAGGGGGCCACATCAACGCAACCAGCGCCCAAAGGACCGGGCAACCCAGAACCAGTGATAATTCTAACTGTCAACCAGCGGCAGGAAAAACCCCAAGTAAAAAAAATGAAAACACTGGACGCTGGCTGCCTGATGTCTAAAGCAACCCCAGAACAGGGGCAGACACCTGCAAGAAAGGCTAGCCGCCCACAGAGCAAAGCAGACGCAAGGATACACAAAGAAATCTTGTGGGAAAACAAACCTAACAAACAGCAGAGATTTCCATGGTAAATTAAATGTTGTTGTGTATGTGTACACAGCTACCGGGTGGCCAGAAAAACACCAGACCCGGAGCTGGAACAAAAAGGGAAGGAACCAACCCGGCCGGCCAGAGCAGGAAGAACACCAACAGGCCCAAGGAAAAAAGACAGGGGCAGGAGCTGCACTCACCATAGTGAGAGTCCCAGCGCCCCAGGCTGGGAAGGACCGAACAAAAAACCCACAGGAAGCGGCAGCACCGACCACAAAACCAACGGAAGGGGCGACGCGGGGCACAGAAGGAGGCCCCAGGACCACCCCAGACAGCGGGACAGCAGCGAGGACAGAACGGGCGGACACAGGCAGCGAGCCACTGTAAAGAGGTCCCGGAACCACGAGATCCCCCGCCCCCAAGGCGGGGGCCAGCCTCGCCAGGGAGGGGGTCAGAGGTTGGCTCAGGCTCCAGGGTCAGAAACCAGGGGGCTCCAAAGCCCTGTCTTGGGGCTGGGCGGCAGGTTGTGGTTGTTGTTCTGCTTGAGCCACAAACACTCGAGCTCTGAGGAAGCTCTTTGGATTTTGCTGTGGACTCCATGCAGATCATTTAGCATGGGGATTGACCAGTTTTGAAGAGCAGTGATGGAGAACACCAGGGGAGACAAGAAAATTCAAGTACTGGATGTTTCAGCCAGTCACTAGGCCAAGACAGCCACCTCCTGGCCAATGCCAGAAACTACAACTGACTAAAATAAGCATTACTAAAATAAGTAAATACCACTTTGGAGATGGTGTTGAAGCTTTTTACGCCTTGCCTGTCCTGGAACTTGTTCTGTAGACGAGGCTGGCCTCAACCTCACAGTTCTGCTTGTCTCTGCTTCTCCAGAGCCACAAATCTGTACATAATACTTTCCAGAGCCAACCCAAGAACTAGCAGAATCCTTGCAGATACAGAGTGGTGGCCCATATCCCCCTGGCCAGGTATCCCAGGCAATACCTTTGTTAACTTTATGTATCTATGTGCCAAGATTGTAGTCGCACTGGGAAACTAAACTAGAACAGAAGCACAAAAGATCCAAGTGGGCTGGGGCTGCAGATGCCTTAGAAAGATCCAAGACTGTTTGGATCTGCTGCCCACACAAATGAGGCTTTAGACATGGAATGGACAGCACATCTTTACCAAGTTGCAGAGACTCACTACCTGGCTATCATGCATGAAACCCAGGAACCTTGCTGTCCTTAGGTATATAGATTGCATGTCAATGGTTAACATCGGAGATGAAAAATATTCAGTTATTGCATATGATGCCTTTAGGCCTTTAGAAGACAAAGGCAGGTCCTTCCAGAGTAGACAGAGCTTCAGGGCAATTGGCTCTCCAGACAGCTTTGAGAGCACTGGGATTTGAAGTCCAGAACCCACAGGACAGCTTATAATCATGCCAGGTCCAGGCAATTATGTAGCTTACCTTCTGTCATCAATGTGATAAAGACATGAATCTTGTACAGAAGACTGCCAGTAATCAAGAGGACCAGAGATGAACCACAGGACACAACATGGTAGGGGGTGGACTCATGACACTGGGTAGTAAGGACATCCCTTTTAGCCATGTCCTCCACCCCAAAGTAATCTCTTCCCACCCCCCAAAAGACTCACAAGGGTTAGAAGCATGCTTTAATCCCAGAGGCAGCAAGGTCTGTGCTTGTGATCTGCACCAATTCCAGGATAGTCTCAAAAAAAAAAAAACCTGCATTACCTGGAGTTCAATTACTTGTCTCAAACAGCTTGTCTTGAACAGCTTGTTCAAACAGGGTGTTTAAATGTAGCGAGGATAGTTTCTACTGCCCCCCACACCAAAACCAACCTAAACATGAGAACTGTTTTGAACTTACTGTTCTGGCAAGTTCTTAGAGCTCCAAGTTATACTGGCCACCCTTCAGGTGAGAAACACCTGGTAAAGTCTCCCTGGGCATTCCATCCCTAAGAATCACCTGGAAGCAACCTGCCATTCCCCACTGTGCCACAAACAGTTAATAGAAAACTGAAGACAAAAGTGCCAAGAAAACAAGACTTTATTCATTTTTAATGTGACAACCCAAAATGCCCAGCTGAAGTTTAGGAATATAAAAGCTGATTGTTAGGACTAAAATCTGACCTTGGCGATTGGGGGGATGCTTCATTGGAACCTGGGTTCACTTCCCAGCCCCCTCAACCAGGAAGTCAGATACTGGATTCTGCTTACTTATGCTGCAGACACCAAAACTGGGAGTGGTGCCCCCAGGACACACTCAAACGGTGTAGCACTTTCTACTCCATCCAGAAGAGTGCGCCACGTTTGAGTGTTTCCAAGTGAGCAATTATCCATGTGCACACAAGTTCCGGGATGGATGCCTTCTCCACACAGCTACACACAAAATGGGAGCACTTTCCACTTTTCAAGGCCAGGAGAGGGCCTCCATTTTGAGTATGGCTATCTGGGACCTCACAAAGATTGGATGGAGCCGGGCCTGCAACATGGAGAACAGTCCAAAGAACGGTCAGTGGGCCTGGGGGAGACAGATACCTCAGTGGGGGTGAAGGGCTCAACCCCCCCCACATCCATAGATCTAAGGAGCCCCTACCCACTGGGCAGGTGGGAATGACACCCACAGACAACACTTTCCATGGGAAGAGTGCTCCTGACATTTGAGTGCCACCCATGGGCAGTGGCGGCGGCGGCAGCAGCAGCAGCAGCCACCTTCCCCAGCCGCAGCAAGCACTCAATCGGCCACACTCAAAACCCTGGCGGCACTTCTTTCAAGGACCAAAAAGTGTCCCCAGAGTTTGAGTACAGCAGGTTGAGATCTGACGGGAGCTGTGAAGTCAACTGTAGAAAAACTGTAGAAAAGAAAAACCACTTCATTAGCCGCTGGGATCCTTGGATAAGGTCTGAAATTCAAATGAGAAACTATGAAGGTCTGTGCCTACTAGCATGTTGTTTTTAATTCCAGGGGTTAAGGAGGGGAGGGAGGGCCTACACACTATCCTCCCCCATTGTTCATATACTCTACTGGATCCCTTGCCTAGTACTCAAAATTCATGCTCTGCACTCCTATTAGCACTAGCAATTGAAGGGCTGGGAGAGGTGGTGGCGGGATGGGGTTGTCAGAGCTACAGAGAAAACCAAAAGGTGGGAAATATATGGCAGATCCTCCCCACTGCTGTTTACCTGGCTTAGAATGCCCAGTTTAGTTTCCCATGGGAGTTCACTTCCAGCTTGGTCCAGACAGGCAAAGGACTCCAGGTTGCACGGTACTTGGATTTCCAGGCTCCTTGTGCATAAATTAGAGCTAATTTCCTGACAAGCCTCAGATGGCCGTCATCGTGTGACCCTCTAGATTGCAGTGCCTGTATTAAGTTGGGATGCCTACATTCCCCTCATGTACTCAGCTGCCACCAGGACCTAGTTTTCTCAGCTGTCTACGGAATCAGTAACGTCCAAATCCGGCGCAGTTTGACTCCGAGTAAAAATAGATCCCCAGGCTGATCGAGTTCCAAGGGATCAGTACCTACAGGCCCTGCACAGACATTTAAGGTTTATTGCCCATATGGACATTTGCATATCAGAGGCTGTACTAACACACCTGTGTTCAAATATTCCGTTCATCCCAAAACTTACAATCAAATCCCTGACATGTGCCCTAAACTGGCCTTACAGCCAACCGTAACTTCGAGCCTTTTCAAACAATCCCGAAAGCCTCCAGAGAAAAATCCCTTTCAAAAATAGCCGTTGTTAAAAAGCTCTCCCCACATCACACCGGAACTGCCCCTGCTTTATTGGGGGGACCAAATGCTTCCAATGGGCTCAAGTGAGACGCTTGTCCCACACAGTGGGACACAAAGTGGAAGCACTTTCTAGCTCTGCCTCAGAGAGGGCGTCCACTTTGATGACCACTGTGTGGTAGTCACCTCACAGCCTGGGCGCTTGTGGACTCCGCAGGACCCCTCCACCTGCCGCCTGAGGTCCTGGCTAACATTCTCTCCTCTCCATGCCCCCAGGAAAGCAGTTTACCCAGACACGTGCTACCAGGGGACACATTGTAGCTTCCAAGGCCAAAGAGTGCCCCACACTAGAAGGATGCCAGATGAGTCACCGGTAACGCTCAAAGCTGGGCGGCACTTTATTCCAAGACAAAAAGTGCCCCCACAGTTTGAGTACCACAGGCTGACATGGTCTAGAGATGCACAACCTTCCGCTTCAAAAACCTGAATGAAGTATGAAATCGGGGTTTATTAGTATCCGGGTCCAAAACTGACCCAAGTTACCTATCACGGTCTATGGTGAACTCCATCAAATGCAATTGCCCGGGACCCTATTGAAACCCCTTCAAGAAAGGGACTCCCACCATGGGTTGTAACGTTCATAACCTCCCCCCCCCCCACCCCTGAACTACTAGCTTGTCGAAAATATATCGAAACTTCTGGCGGTGATGTGGGACCAAACCCAGGTGCCCGTGGGACCAGGAGGCTAAATCCACCGCTATGCCGATTTAAGAACAAAAAAAACAAAACAAAACAAAACAAAACACAAAACAAAAAAACAGCCCGGCTGTGGTGTCGCACGCCTTTAATCCCAGCTCTCGGGAAGCAGGGATATATTTGAGTTCGAGGCCAACCTGGCCTACAAGAGCTAGTTTCAGGACAGGCTCCAAACACAGAGAAATTGTCTCGAAAAACCAAGTTAAAAAAAAAAAAAAAACACCTAAGGAGGTCATTGCTGGCTCATGCCTTTATTGCCAGCGCTTGGAAAGCTAGGCAGGAGGGTCTGTGATCTGTGATAAGAGGTAGGAATGGCATAGAGAGCTTTTCCAGGAGACTCCCAAATGTACATAGGCAAATGGTGGTCTGTCTGGCGGAAGGCAGAGTCAGCCAGACCCATGTCGATAAGCTTGCTAAACTAATTTTACCTCCTCCAAAATTGTGGAGAGGTATCAATATCAAGCAAGCCTGCCAACGGCCTGGTCTTCAAACTTCAATTCAAACACACACACACAAAATTACCTTTCCTACAGAGAAAGTTGGACTCAAAAACTGGCACCGAAGGTAGTCGTAAGCAGCAAGATGAAGAGACGCTTGGAATGGGTACAGTAGAAGCCTCTGGGTGGGGGGCGGACAGGCTCTAGTTCTTATACAGTCTGAGGGCTCATTGGCCCCCTGGAGGGGAGGCTCTGGTATTCCTCCCCCACCTGAGGCCATCCCAACCCAGTCCACCTGTGTCCTCTGTGCTGAGCTTCCCTGGGGCAGAATGACCTTCACAGGCTCCTCCCCCGCAACCCCCAACCCCACCTCAGAGGAGGAAGTGGATCTGTTTGTTGTTTGGGTGTGTATTTTTAAATGACTAGGGGCTGGGTTGGGTGGTGCCCTTTTTTTTTTTTTTTTTGTAGCACTTAGTGAGGCTGAGGGTAGGGGTTAGGGAGGATCACTGTTAGTTCAAGGCCCTCCTGCTCTACAATAGTGAATTCCAGACCGGCCAGGGGGTGCATAGTATCATATAGCTTTTTTTTTTTGTTTTCTTTTTCAAGAGGGGATTTATCAGTACTTCTGGAGGCTGTCCTGGCCTCAA
Organism: Phodopus roborovskii; assembly: GCF_943737965.1. Classification (NCBI taxonomy): domain Eukaryota; kingdom Metazoa; phylum Chordata; class Mammalia; order Rodentia; family Cricetidae; genus Phodopus; species Phodopus roborovskii. The sequence continues at coordinate 16,080,632 of NW_026126636.1, forward strand.
ACTCAGCCTCCAGAGGGCTGGGATTAAAATGCATTTCCCCACCTCTGCTCGGCTTCAGATTTAGTCATAAAAATATTAGTAAAATGTTAAAGGAAGTAATCACTACCTGGGAGGCTCGATTTTTTTTTCTTTTTTCTCTTGGGTTTTCGAGACACGGTTTCTCTGTGGCTTTGGAGTCTGTCCTGGAACTCTTGTGGACCAGGCTGATCTCAAACTCACAGAGATCCACCTGCCTGTGCCTCCCAAATGCTGGGTTTAAAGGTGTGCACAACCAGTCCCCAGCTCCAGGCATTTTTCAATGCAGTTTAGATGCATTGTTTATTGAAGAAATAAACCTTGTCAACAAGTAGCTGGGTCTTCCATTTGGGGAAGCAGATAATGACATGGATTTGGCCCCAGGTACTCACACACACCTCTTATCCCAGCCCTTGGGAGGCAGAGTTTGGGGTCAGGACTACACAGAGAGCCATTATCTCAATGAATAACAACAGCGACAGGGATATAGGTTTATAGTCTAGAATACTGGATTCCTTCTCATTTTTCTCCTCCTTTGTTTATTTGGAGACTGGGTGTTTCTAGGCTAGGTAGTCTTTGAATCTCTATGTAGCTAAGGATAACCTTGAATCTTTCTCCTGTTTCTACTTTCCCAGTCTGGCCTTGGCCACTGTGCCTGGTCTATTCTGTGCTGTATCTAACCAAGCAAAGCATCCCAGCAACTTAGCTTCATCCCCATGACAGGTAGAGATCCCTATCGAGGTCTTGCCTCCAGAAGGGAGAGCCATGAATTTCTAGCCCAACCTGGGACTCTATACCTATTTCGAGGCCAGCATGAACATAAGAAATTCATGTGTGTTAAAAATAAAAAGAATGTATATCCGGGCGGTGATGGCACATGCCTTGAGTCCCAGCACTTGGGAGGCAGAGGCAGGTGGATCTCTGTGAGTATGAGGCCACTCTCTCTGGTCTAAAGAGAGAGTTCCAGGACAGCTTCCAAAGCCACAGAGAAGCGCTGTCTAGAAAAACAAACAACAATAATAAAATATATAGAGAGAGATGTGAAAAAGAATGTGTGTGTGTATATATGTATGTATGTGTGTATGTATGTGCACGTGCATATTGGCTGAGCCTCTTGGCACATTCATCCCACTACAGCCCTCAGAAGGAGAGACACAGGAAGGCAGACACAGAAAATGAAGGCCTATCTAGTGTTCTGAACCATGTTTAGGCTACCCAAAGCTTCATGCTGAGACCTTGTCTCAATAAACCGAAATTTATTCAATGGAAAGAAGGTTGATTGGTAGACGAAATGGGCAAGATAGGAGAGTGAGAAATTTGGGGGATGGCTCATCAGTGTAGCCCATGCTTAGCACATGCTGTCTCTGGGGTTCTGAATTTACCCAAAGGTTTTGGGTCTCGGGTTGGAGAGTCATCAGATGAATGTCACCTGGCTTACCTTACATAGCGAGACCCCGTGTCAAAATTAAATTGAACACTGTAGCTACTGCCACACTCTTGCCTAGCATTCAGGGAGATGTGGGTTCTGGATTCTGTCCCTCAAGTGGTTGTGAAGATAGGTCCTGTTTAGACAAGGTCTTAACAAAAATGTGCTTTGTTTTTCAAATGCTGGAGTCCTGGGGAACAAGAGCTCAGCCAGGGACAAGGGACAGTCAGCCTTGGAGGCGCTGTCTGTTGTCAGGACCCAAGAGAGTTGCTCTCCGCTCAACGTCTGGCTAAGGGAGGCCTTCTAGGAACACGGAGATGTGCGCCCCCTGCTGTCACTTCAGGACATGGCCGATAATGCAGCCTCTGAGGCAGCAGACAGCTTTGGGAGCTGGATCCACTGAAGTCGTGGGGTCTGGGTACAGAGCTCTGTGATGGGATATGCACAAGGTCCAGCCGCCATTCCTAAGGACCCTTTTCAGCAAAGGCCGGGATAGAACCAGGATTCCTAGGCGGGGCTGCAGTGTTTTCTTAGTAAAGGCCGCAAGCTGCAGGAGCCCAGGGACAGTATTGTTTAGACCCACAAGAGAGTTCTCCCGCATGAGGTGGTTTCTCCTTTGGTCCCGTTCTGCCCACTGTGGAACTGGGATGTGGGGTCCTGAGAACCTGTGTTGTGCTATTCCTGGGGGTGCATGGGTGCTGGGCTGTCTGTGGGGGACTCTAACCTCTGCTGAAGGCTCTTGGCTTCCAGTGCTCTGCTTAGGATGCAGTCTGGCTTGGGCTGTGATTTCCAGCTGGGAGGGTGTTTTAATGACTTGGGGGAAAAAAAAAAAAAACAACTCTGAGGCTTGGACTTCACAATCTTAGGCAAAATGCCACTCTTCAAGATCTTTGAACTTCTTTTTTTTTCTCGTTCCTGTGTGGGGAGAGCTTCCATCAAGAAGATGGGCCTAGCCAGAGGACCATGTCAGGTTACTGTCCTTCAAGTGGGAAGTGCCCTGTGTGTGTGCGTGTGTGCATGCGTGCGTGCGTGTGCGTGCGTGTGCATGCGTGTGCGTGTGTGTGTCTGTCTGTGTGTCCCACCAAACCTCTGAAACAGCGGCCTGGACCCCAATAATGGCAATCAATTAAGTTCCAGCTCAGGACTTGTCTGTGTTACGCCATTACAAGCCTTCAGCAAGGTCCAGTTATCAGAACTGGATGGGGAAGTGAGGGTACAGGCACTGTACCCTGGATGTTGATTTGCAGATTCACATTGACTCTCAGAGTGATGTTGGGACATGAGGAGCTGACAGCATTATAGTCATTTATGAGGACTTGGAGGCATTAAACTCAGCTCACCAGGTGTCAGTCAAGACCCTCCTTATCATGTTGCCTGCATAATGAAACTAAGATAGTGTCCCTCAGTTCTCCAACCTGGCCTCAGACACAGTCAGTCATCCCCCAGATGAGGAGCTAGGATTGCAGGGCTGTGCCTCCCATCCCCAAAAGTCAGTGTTTGTCTGACCCCGGTTTTGATCTCTTTAATGTGTATGAGATGCCATGCCTCCATGCACCTATGTGCATCAAATGTATGCCTTGTTGTCAAGGAAGTCCTATTCGGGCATTGGCTGCCCTTGAAGTGGAGTTTGTGGTTGTGGTGACATGCCATGTGGGTGATAGGGCTCCCAGGTCCTCAATAAGGACAGTAAGCGCTCTAAGCCACGGAGCCATCTTCATCTCCCCAGTGCCCAGTGTTTTCTTCCTGCTTATTATGTTATTGTTTTCCTTGTACTCCTTTGGCCACACTGGCCTTGGTATCCTGGTGATCCTCCTGCCTCAGCTCATGGAAGTGTTGAGACCAGGCATGAGTCACTCCGGCCCACAGTTATTCCCTGAAGAGCCCACTTTCTATGGTGGGAGCTCTGAATCAAGGCCTCGGACTACCCTCAGAGTGGGTAGGAGGTCAACACTCCCCTCAAACTCCTCATTTCCCTGCCTGCAACCATACCGTCTGATTGTTTCGGGGTGTGGGTGGGCATGGATACTGGGCAGGAGAAGAGGCACCACGTGCTCAGAGGTCTTCATCAATTCAACCTCACAAAGTCTGAGGAAAGTGAGTGATCAACATTTTTCAAAACTCTGTACCTGTGTTTCTGGTCGTAAGTGGAAAAAAGGTTGGGGGGTGTCTTGTGACTTTAGCCCCAGCACTGGAGAGGCAGATCTCTGTGAGTTCAAGGCCAGCCTGGTCTAGAGAGGTAGTTCCAGGACAGCCAGGACTGTTACACAGAGAAACTCTGTCTCAAAAAACAAAAAAGAAAACAAAACAAAAAACCAAAAAAAAAAAAACCAAAATGGAGTTGTGAAGCTGGGTGGTTGGGTGACCATGGCACACGGATAGCCAGGGCTACACAAAGAACACCACTCCTCAAGTCTTGAAAAAAAAAAAGGAATTGGCTTACCCGTGCCTAGTGAGATATGTTTTTAATTTCAGCACTAGGTGGTTATATAGATTCTAATCCATATAAGTTAACATGTAATAAATCTATAATTGAATATATTATAGATTTAATATATACTTTTCATATGTTTTTAACCTCAGCACATTGGTGGCAGGCATATGTAGTGACCAGTCAGAGCTACATACATAGTGATACTATGTCTTGGGGAGATGGCTTTGTCATTAAGGCACTTACTTTGCAAGGAAAAAAACTCACTCCCATTTGGGAACCCCAAAGTGCACTTGAACACCAGGTAGCCTTGGCATCGTTGCAGTAATTCCAGTTTTTAAGGCAAAGTTAAGCAACTGAGGGATTTCAGCTCTGACAAGAAGCCCAAGGTGCTTTTGAGACACGTGGCGTTTGACTTTATTCCTAAAACTAGGGAGTTGGGGATGGGGGGGGGGATCTCTGCGAGTACCAGGCCAACCAGACTCACAGAGTGAGATCCGGTCACAAACACACACAAAGCATTCCTGACTGGAAACTGTGAGGGGACCTCCTGGGGCAGTGACAGGTGTGAAATTCTGACCGGGTGGGAACCCTGCGGAGAAGCGGGAGGGCCTGTTGGAGTCGGTTTAGACTGGACTGAACTGGGATGTTGGAGCCAAACGTCTAACACATTCCCTGTTTATTTCCACAAACCTGGACAATCTGACGGCAGAGAAGCTGCCTGCGGCTGAGCTCTCCTTCCGGTATCTGCTCTGAAATCTGCAGTGTTGGGATCTGGCAGGAAGCAGGAGCCTCCTGAGTGGCAGTTTTGTCCGGTTAAACCCTTTGTGGAGAGACCAAATCCCTAGAACCTTCCCCTAAGTGTAGAGTTAGCAGTTAGCAAGAATCCCGACTGCTAGGCTTATGGTGGGAAGGGAGAGTCATGGTGGGGGTTGGGGGCTCCTGCCAGTCTGAGAGAATGAGGGAAAAAGCTAACTCCTCCTGCAGTTTGAGCCTGGTCTGCAAGGTGTAACCTCAGCCCTTGGGAGGCAGAGTCCAAAGGACGGGAAAAAATTAGGAGTAAATAAGTTTGGTATACAATAAAATGCTCAAAACTAATTGTCACCTGCTGTATAACCCCATGACTCTGAAAATAAGTTTGAGGCCAGCCTCAACCACATAATGAGACAGACCCCATATCTAAAATAAATAACTGGGGCCAAGTGTGGTGGCATATGCCTTTATGCCAGTATTTGAGAGGCAGAGTCAGAGGCAGGAGGAGCTCTGTGAGTTCAAGTCCTCCTGCTCTGTATAGCAATTCCTGGACAGCCAGGACTACACAGAGAGGCTCTGTCTGAACAGAAAAACAAACTACAGTAATTGGTCCAGTTATCCTAGCACTTCAACAGGCTGAGGCAGGAGGATTGCTGTGAGTTCCAAGGCCAGCCCTTGCTACAGAATAAGGCCTTCTGTGAAATTAACTCTAAACAGTAGGCAGGGTGGCACATGCCTAGAATCCCAGCATTCTGGCAGCATGGCAAGAAGCTCAGGAATTTGGGGTCATACCTGGTTGGACAGCTAATTTGAGGCCAAGCAGAGTTCTTTGAGGTCTTGTTTCACAAAAGTAAAGCAAATCTACAACAGAAAACTTCCAGGAGTGGTGGCACCTGTCTTTAAGTCCCAAAGCCAGAGGCAAGTGGATCTCTGTGAACTCTAAGCCCAGCCTGGTCCACATAAGCACGTTTCAGAACAGCCAGGGCTACACAGTGAAACCCTGCCTAAGAAAACAAAACAAAACAAACTGGAGAAAGAAAAAGCTAAAAAAAAAAAAAAAAAAAAAAAAAAAAAATTATCTGGAGCACTTGGGTTACAGAAGCCAGTAGTCAGACACCCTTTGCAGAACCAACCCACTCAATTACAGTAGTCTCTCAGGAGTTACCTCTTCAATCACAAACCACTTCTGTTTGTAAGGGGAGGGGGCATTAGGGGGTCTCACAAAGCTTGAGAAAACCTGAAAACAGCTTTGTAAGCCATGACCTTGAATTAGTATTCCCCCTGCCTCTACCTTCAGAGTGCTGGGATACCAGTTTCTGCCACGCTTGGGATCACACGCAGAGTTTCACACATGCTAAGCACGCCTCAACCAATGGGGAGCCACAGCCCTCTGGTTTTTCTTTGAGACAGTTTTCTCTGTGTAACCCTGGCTATTCTGAAACTAGCTCTGTAGACCAGGCTGGCCTTGAACTCACAAAGATCAGCCTGTCTCTGCCTCCCCAGGGATGTGATCACCACTGCCCTGACCCTGCCGGCATGAAGATGTATTTTTTGCAAGATTTCGTTACTAAGACTATGACCTATTAGGCTCTGTTCCCATATCAAAAAGAATGTTAATTGTGCCAGGCAGGCAGGAAGGACCTGGTCCTCTTACCATTAGGGGGAAATTTGCCAGTCAGCCAGGATAACCCTGGCTAACAGCCACCTAAACAAAGAACACTGGCCCATTAAAAGAAAATATATGTGTGTGTGTGTGTGTGTATGTATTTATCATTGCCAGGTACATAGCTTTAATCTCAGCACTCAGAAGGCAGAGACAGAATTTGAGGCCAGTTTAGCCTAGTGAGTTCCAGGACAGCCAGGGCTACACAGACAAACATTGTGTGGAAAAACCAAAACCAAACAAACAAAAACACAACTGTTACAATATCTTTGCTAAGTAAATTTCCCATTAGGCCTGTTGGTGTTGGCTCACACCTTTAATCCCACCTGAGGCAAGGCAAGAAGATTTCTGTGAGTTCCAGGACAACCTGGTCTACAAATCAAGCTCTAGAGCTGAAACTCAGAGAAAGCCTGTCTTGAAAAACGGAAACAAGGGCTGGAGCGATGGGTCAGAGGTTAAGAGCACTGGCTGTTCTTCCAGAGGTCTTGAGTTCAATTCTCAGCAAGCACATGGTGCCTCAACCGCCATCTATAAAGAGATACGGTGTCCCCTTCTGGCCTGCAGGTATACATTCAGGCATACATACATATGCAGAATACTGTGTATATAATAAATAAATAAGTAAATAAAAATATTAAAAAAAAAACAAACGGAAACAAATTTCCCATTTGTTCAGAATGGCTAAACTTGCTGTTTCTGTCACTGTAAAACATGTTTTACTCATTACTTAAATTGATTTACAGATGACAGCATTCTGTCTGTCTAGCTTAAAATCTATACAAGCTGCAGAGGACTTCTGTTCAAGATGGGTGTTTAACATCTTTGGGTCTTTAACCAGAATTAGATGCCTTTTACTGTAAGTTTTGTTTCCATTTCCCTGAGTGTTTGGAGTCAGTTTCCTCAAGGTGTGTATGGGGATGGCCCATTGCTCTGCTACTTCATGGTCACCTCGAGAACGGCGATCTCAGATCTAAAGGCATCTTCAGGCGTGCATTTCCCATCGAAAAAAACCTGTGCGTACAGAAAATTTGACCCAGGTCTAAACGTCTAACTTCCTTTCAAACCTTACAAGCTGCTCCACCATCAGGAAACCAATAGCAAGGAGACGAGTTTTTTTCATGCAAACACTAGGGGACAGACAGAATGAGACCATCTCGGAAAAGCCAGCCTTCACAACTTGTCCCTCTAACTGGCAGTCGGGGCACAGTGCTTGGTCGAGCTGAGGTTTTAGGTGGGAGCAAGGGCAAGATTCATGGGTTCAAGCCTCTGTTGCCCTGACAGGGCTTTCTGTATCTATCTACTTATATGATCCTCACAAACAGTACAGGGGACTGAAGAAATGGCTCAGCAATTAACAGTGATTGCTGGTCTTGCAGAGGACATGGGTAACCCACATAGCTGCTCACAGTGAGCAGTTCCAGGGGATCCTGCACCCTCCCCTGGCCTCTGAGGGTTATCCACCCACACTTATATCTACACATACCCCCACATACACATGCAATTTGAAAAAAAAAAAAGAAGAAGACTAATCCCAGCACTTGGGAGGCAGAGACAGGCTATCTCTGAGTTCGAGGCCAACATGGTCCACGAAGTCAGTTCCAGGACAGCCAGGGCTACTCAGAGTCCTGTCTCAAAAGAAACAAAAACAAAAACAAAAAAAAAAAAAAAATGAAAAAAAAGATGGATAGCTCAGTATTTAAAAACAGTTGCTGTTTTTGTTAAGAACCAGGGTTCAGTTCTCAGAACCCATATGACAGCTCCAAAATATCTGTCACTCCAGTTTCAAGGGATCTGATATCTTCTGGTCTCTTGGTCACCAGTCACATGTATACACACACACACAAAGCAAGCATGCCTGTAGTTCCAGCACTTGATGGAGGGGGGGGGGTTGTCTCTGAGTCTGAGGCCAGCCTGGTCTACACAGCCACAGCCACATTAGTGAGACCTTCTCTCATAAAATAATGATGATAATTAAAAAAAATGGTGTTCACTGACACTTGTATGGTGCTTAGCAGAATGGGGGGGGGGTCCCATAATGGGTCATGGGAAGTCAGATTAATTCTGCTTCCTAGTAGTCCATGGGTGCTTGCTTCTAAATTCCTTAACTCATCCATTAACTTAAACAGCACCCCTGTGCATGACTCAGGCTGAGTACTGGAGCCATTAAGGCCAGACCCTGGGCCCTGCAGCTGCAAACAAGCAAGCCTGGCTCCTTGTCTGAAACAGGATAACTGAGCAGGCAGAGCACCAAATTAAAAGAGAGATTCCCCAAGGTCTCTAACCCATCATTGACCTGGCTCCAGCAAGGTGGCCTGATGAGTTAGCAGAACTCTGTGGAATCTCTTCCTAGGAGACAGGTTCCCTCCTCTGGCTGACACCAGGCCCCACTCTTTCCCCTCTGCCCAGCATGAGATTCCTGGGGAAATTCCATTTCCTTGGGGACCATTGTCTCAGTGATCTGATAGCCAAAGGGAGGGGCCCAGGTGTCTCTTTAGAATATCTTCCTTAGGATCAGGACTGTTACAATGCTTTGCCCTTGATGGGGCAACCTCCTAGGGTGATGTGGAAGGCGGCCACAACCCTGCTGCTCCGAACAGCTAATGAGCTGGCAATCTCAGTGAGGAATTCACTTCTCCAAAGTGCCCGCCTGCAGAATCAGCACTCTGGAAACTGAGGCAGTCTGCTGTACAGTTCAAGGCCAGCCTGGGCCACTTTGCAACTTCCAGATCACAGAAGATGGCATCCAAAGAGCATGTCTTTAAAAAAACAAACAAACAAACAAAAAAATAGCCACCAAAGTAGGGCCCAGAACTCGTCAAGTAGGAGAGTCTTTGCCCAGCATGTTGCAAGCCATGGCTTCCTTAAATTTTCTTTAAATTGATGTTACACGGTTTGGCTTCAGGCTATTCCTTGAGTCAGTAAATTGGGAGCTGCTTCTGGCAGCCATAAATAATTTATCTTATCTTTTTCTCTCCCAGATCTGTCCATTGTAAGTGAAGTTTTTCAGGCCTGGCAACTATTTAGGAGGGGAAAAGAATTCTCAGCCATCTGTCTCCCCTGGAAGATTTTTTAATGACAAAGAAGAGTTAAGAATAGCTCATTCTTTTAAACTGCAAAAATCTCTGGTGGGGGTGGGGGACAGAACCCCATATCCTCTGTGCCTAAGGATTTTGTTTTTAGTTAATTTTTTTTCCTTAAAAAAAGGTGCTCTGTGTGTGTGTGTGTGTGTGTGTGTGTGTGTGTACATTGGTTGCCCATGTGTGCCCATGAGATACGATGACTGGTCCACCTCCGGGTGTTGATCTTCAGAATGGGCAAGCAGGTTTTGAACTCCTGGCAATCCTCCTGACTCCTCTCCTAGATGAGATTCCAAGTGTGAACCACCTTGCCTGGCTGAGGATAATGTGAGAGGTGAGGTTGCTTTCTGGTTTCTGACTTGGGCCATTCAGCAACCACTAGATTGGAATGAAAACTGTTGTGGCCAGGACTGGAGACCGGGCCATGCCCCACCTTTAACAAGAAAAGCCACTGGAATCTTTAGGAGAGGGTGACTGAAAACAAACAGGGTCCCTGAAGGTGAAATTCAGTTTTTAGAATCAAGCACTTAACCTTCTTAGGTCAAGGTCCCAAAACCCATAAATCCTCCCTGGAGAGACACACCTGCAATATCAATGCTCTAGGGGTGGAGGCAGGAGGTCCTAGGTCAAGGTTACCCTCAGCTGCCTTAGCCAATTTGGGCTCTAGGAAATCCTTTCTCAAAAAACAAGTTGGGAGTGGCAGAGCGCAACCTTGATGATCCTAAAACTCTGGACATACAAAGCAGGCTGATCCTTTGTGAGCCTAGCCTGGTCTACATGCGGAGTTCCCAGCCAATTAGGTCTACATAGTGAGACCCTGTCTCAAAGAGAAAATAAAATCAATTCAGAGGGGCTGGGAACTTAACTAGGTAGTACTAGCATGTCAGGGTCCTGGAGTGGGTCCCCCCCAAACTGCAAAGCAAGGAAGGAGGGAGAGAGGAAGAGGGAAGGAAAGGATATAGAGACCCTAAACAGTGAGTGGTTTACACCTATAATCACATAATATTGCACTTGGGGAGTTTAGGCAGAAGGACCGGCTAGGAAAGAGATTACAAAGTATCCTGAAAGAGAATGAGATCTTCTCAAAACAAAAAAAAGTAACAATTCTTCGAAAGCAAGTCTACTTCTACTGGCCATATTTAAGGGATTTTCTTGGTCTAGTTTCTTTTTCTTCTTCTTTTTCTTGTTCTCCTCCTCCTCTTCTCCTTTTTAAGTGAGTGTGTGGGTACCCACAGAGCCCATCAGGTCTCCTGGAGCTTGAGTTGTGAGCCATGCAAAAGGGGTTCCTGGAACTGAACTCAGATTCTCTGCAACTGTCTTGTTTGTTAGCTTTATTTTTCGAGACAAGGTTTCTGTGTGTAACAGCCCTGCTGTGCTGGAACTTGCTTTGTAGACCAGGCTGTCCTCAGACTCACTGAGACCCACCTGCCTTTCTGCCATTTGTAAGACCAGCTTGTTGGATAAACTGAAACCCAGTCAACGTGTCAGTAAGACAGATCACACCTTGACCGACCAGCTGGCTATGAGTTCTTACCTATTTCCATCTCTGGTCTTCCTTTTAAACATAAGCTTTGTATCAGGACCTGGAAAGCTGGAGTTGGGGGTCAATGGGCCTTGTTATTTGTCTGTCCTCCCAAGGTGGCCACATTGAATGAACCTCTTTTCCTTGCTACTACATGCCTGTTTATTTTTATTGATTGATTGGTTGGTTGGGTTTTCTTTGTGTTTTGTTTTGTTTTGAGACAGGGTTTCTCTGTATTGCTTTGGAGCCTGTCCAGGCTGGCCTCACACTCACAGAGATCCTCCTGCCTCTGCCTCCCAAGTGCTGGGATTAAAGGCACGTGCCACCATGGCCCAGTTACAGGCCTGTTTAATTGGCCTATTGATAGCTAAGCTCAGCTTGTTAAACTACCAGGGCCCAGGCCTAACCATTATGTTGTCAGTCTTTTTTTTTTTTTTTTTTAAATCTTGTCTATTTTATAGTTCAGGAAATATATGTTACAGAACATTAGTGCTGAGCTTGGAGCCTGGCACAGCGGGCAGTGAACACCAGTAATGCTAGCACTCAGAGGCAGAGCCAGGTGGGTCTCTTGATTTCGAGGCCAACCAGGTCTACAAAGTCCTTTCCAGAACAACCAGGGCTACAAAAAGAAACCCTGTCTCAGTAACAAACATTCAAAACAAGGCCATTACCGCTGTGTTTATATTCATCTTCCTCCAACCCAAACTGAGGGCTGTATTTTTTTTTTTTTTTTTTTTTTTTTTTGTATTCTCTTGGCATTTCCAGTGATCACGCCTTTGGTTTGGTTTTTCAAGACTGGGTTACTCTGAGTTAACTCTCTGGCTGTCCTAGAACTACTCTGTAGACCAACTGGCCTCCTCCAGCTCATAGAAATCCTCCTGTCTCTGCATCCCCATTGCTGGGATTGTCACTTTGGATTTTGTTTTTATTTTACTAAACAAGTTACTATGTAACAGTGGCTGGCCCTGAACTCAGTAAGTACATGGCTGGCCTCTGCCTCCCAAACACTGGGATTGAAGGCAAATACCAACATTATCAGTTTGTGTGTGTGTGTGTTTAAATTTATTTGAGGTAGGCTTTCCAGTATCCCAGGCTAGCCTCTAACTCTCCGAAGATGACCTAGAGTTCTTAATCTTCCTGCCTCCACCTCCCAAATGTTGGGATTATAGGTGGATACCACCACACCACACTCCCTGAGGGAACTTTCTAGAGGACGTATTTTGAGGCCATAGGTTCCAGCCACCAGGCCTTGGCAGCCTTCCTATCTTTGCCCAGCCCAATTTAGTCTCAGCAAAGAATGTGCTGAGTTACCTCCAGTTCTAGGTATCTGATCTCTGATATCTCCAGGAGTCACTCTGTCTCCCTCCTTTGAAGAGTTAGAGAAAGGCCTGCCTGCCCATTTCCAGAATCCTGCTGGGTCAGTTTAAGCAAGAATCAGGCCATCTTGGTGGCTCTCCCTAGTAATTTTCCACACACTCCACCCTCCACCCCCACCCCTCCCCAGTCTGTGCTTGGTTCTTCAGGCTAAAGTCCCTAGTCTGCAGTTTCGCTTGGGTACTCAGTCCATTTCCCTCACTGAGATAATCTTTTCTTCTACCCCCAATCCCCTCAGAGAGGGTTTCTCTTTGTAGCTCTGGCTGTCCTGGAACTCACTCAGTAGACAAGGCTGGTTTCAAACTAGCAGCAAAACCACCTGCCTCTGCCTCCAGAGTGCTGGGGTTGAAGGCAAGCACCACCACCACCTGGCCTGTTTGTTAAGTTTTCTTAAGGCAGAATCTCACTTTGTACCTTTAGGCTAGCCTTGAAATCATTATGTAGACCAGGCAGACCTCTAAGGACATGTGGCAATCCTCCAGCCTCTGCCTCCACAAATGCCAGCACAATCATCTATTTTTCAGACAGGGTCTCATTATAACGTAGCATGGCTCACAACAAATCGATAGCGAATTTCAGATTCAGCAGCCTCCACCTTTCAGATATTTCCAATATTCTTCCGGCCTTCCCCTCCTCCTTTCCTTCCCCCAGCCTAGAAGGAATGCTGGCCAGACCACGTGCTCCCTCCACTGTTCTACACCTCCAGGCTTTCCTTGTGAGCCTTGCGGAGTGTCAGCATCATTTCTCAATAACAAGGCACATTGTCATAACAGAATATTATATTTAGCACAAGGCTTAAAAACATAAGCCCTATAGGAAGACTGCAATGTGGGTTGGGACATACTTGTCTGACATGTGAGTGTTCCTTGGGTTCAGTCCCAAACACACACACACACACACACACACACACACACACACACACACACTCACCCACGCATGCACGCGCGCGTGCCACACATACAGACAGACACATAGCCGTTCTTTCCCAGCCCCTCGAGCTGGCTTCCATAGGACACATTTTCAGTAGAGATCTTGCTGGTGAATTGTTTCCTAGGTCACAAGGTTTCTGTCACAAAGCCTCAATTCCGGTATCAGAATGGAAAAGCAGCCTTAGACAATAGAAAGAGGAATGGGTGTGGTGTGTGGAGGGTGGACCACCCACCCACAGCGACTATGCAGAAATTGGAATCTCCTGGGTCAAAAAAAAAATTTTTTTTAAAGGTTAGCCTTGGTTTTCCAAGTTTTCAAGGTTGGGAAATAAACCCAGGGATTCAGGCGTTATTTAAGCACACTACCAGGGAAATATATCCTGCTTAGTTTTTATTATTCTTTCTAGCTGGAACTAGAGCTCTGAAGCTCAAAGCAAGCTTCCTGCCTCAGTTTCCAGGAGTGCTGGGATTATAGGTATAGAATGCCACACACAAGGCTTTTTTTTTTTATACTGTTAATCACTTCTTTTTTAAATATTTTTTAAAGATTTATATTTAATGTACTTCAGGGTTTTGTCTGCATGTATGTCTGTGTGGTGATGTCAGATCCCCTGAAACAGTTGTGAACTGTCATGTGGGTGCTGGGAATTGAACCCAGGTTCCATTGGAAGAGCAGCTCAAGCTCTTAACAGCTTGAGCCATGTCTGCAACTTAAGTCAATCTGTTATTTCTGCTTCAGTTAAAACTAAAGTGTAGATGCTTGCATAGCATACCCAAAGCCCTGGGTTTCATTCCCAGGGCTGGGGAGGGAAGGCCACGTGTAAATAAAATGACCATGTGACATGACAGAGGTAAACCTATATCAGGGTCTACACTTAAAGGAAATTAAGGTATGTACAGTAGCTCATAATCCCAACAATTGGAGGTTCTGAAACAGCAACCATTGCTATGAGTTCAAGGCTAGCTTGGTCTATATAGTTAAATTCAGACCATCCTTGGCTGCATAATGAGCCTCCCGGGTCTAGGCCTCTGGAGGACTGGACAGAAGGTGTGCTAGCTACAGCACCTGGTTCAAATGAATGCAGTTCAGATGAGAATGATCCAATTTTCCAATGCTAACTTAAGCACACCTGGCCAGCTATGCGTTCTTCTCTCTCTCTAGTCTTCATTTTATATGCATTGGTGTGAAGGTGTCAGGTCCTCTGGAACTGGAGGTATCAGACAGCTGTGAGCTGCCATGTAGGTGCTGGGAATTGAACTCAGGTCCTCTGGAAGAGCAGCCAGATCTTAACCACTGAGCCCTCTCTCCAGGCCCTCCACACTTTTTCTTATAGCACCTTCCACATAAGGAAATGTGGATAAAACGGTAGTTTATTCTTTGATGGCTTTAAGGTTATCTTCCAGCCACCTCAGGTCCAAGGGATTATAGCAATTCATTTTGTGCATAAAAGGATTTGAAACACTGTGGGGAACTTTATGGGAGCAAGTGTTCTTATTGTTATGACCAGTCCAGGCAGACAAAGGCAAGGGCTGGGTGGGGAAGGGAGGGAGGAATCCCTCATTACCATGACAGCCAGGTCTGACGACATGCAAATCAGAATCCTTCAGTTCAGCCCGGAGAAGTTTTGAACAGGTAAAATGGCTGTCCTTTCTTGGTTCCTTATTTCACAAGGTGTCAAGACTCACCTCTTAGTTCTGAGAAATTCCCAGCACCTTCTTTTGTAATCCCTTTAAGGAGGATAGAAACCGGAGGCGGCGGTGGCTGTAGAGCAAGAAGGATGGTCCATGAGTAGAGCCACCTGCCCACACATGCCTGGCAGTGCGGGTTCTATCCTCGGGACCACAAGAGAGGAGAAACGTCCTCAGGCAAGCTGTCTTTTGACCTCCAAAGGAGCACCCTGGCATAAAAATAAAACAAAACGGAAAGACCAGCACTCAGGAGGAATAGACATATGGGAGCTGGAGGCTGGCCTGGCCTGTTATTCATATTGAGTCCCAGGCCAGCCAGGAGTACACAGAGGGCCCCTGTCTAAAAAAAAAAAAAAAAAAAAAAAAAAAAAAAATGAATGAGCAAGCCAGGCAGGTGTGGCGACACACACGTCTAACTTAGCACTTGGGAGACAGGCATGTAGATCTCTGAGTTTGAGTCCAGCCCGACCTACATAGAGAGACTGTGCCTCAAG
This sequence comes from Phodopus roborovskii, assembly GCF_943737965.1. NCBI lineage: Eukaryota > Metazoa > Chordata > Mammalia > Rodentia > Cricetidae > Phodopus > Phodopus roborovskii. The sequence goes on from NW_026126636.1 coordinate 16,096,002, forward strand.
ATAAATAACACTACTCACCGCCCCACCCCAAACCACAAAGGAACGAGAAATAAAGTGGATCACTTCATACAATGTAGTGTGTGATAAAGAAGAAAGAACAGCAATGTGTTGGGAACATGGTAGCCTTACGGTCAAGGGAAGGGGACTTTAAGAGAGGTGATCAGCTGAGCCCAGTGGCAACAGAGTGGTCATTGCATGAGACTGAAGCCATCAGTCCAGCTCTGCGAGTAAGATCACACTGCAGGCTCCAGATAAGGAAAGAAGTCTAACTAGTCTGCACATTGCCATGTCCCTTGGCTGGGAGAAGACAATGAATCTAGGGACCAGAGCAGGGTGAAGACTAGGGGACAGTACCTAGTGCAAGGCCAGGTGGGTGCCTCACATCCTAGCTACATTCTCAGCCCTACTCACTACCTCTGCTGTTCAGCAACAGATGAAAGCCCTGGGAGCACACTGATAAAGGCACACAGAACCAATATTGTCGCTAATTTTTATCTATCCCAGGTGGTCTTAAAATTCAATGCATGTCCATCCTTCACCTGGATTTTCTGGTCCACCTCCTAAGTGCTAAGATGGCAAAGACTACCACACCTTGTATATACGGGGCTGGGGAGGATTTAGTGCATGCTAAAGAAATACTTTTCCTTCTAAGCCACAACCTTAGCCTCAAGGGGATGCTAATTGTACACAACCGTTTTAGACAAATGTTGGTCTTACTACTAATTCCTCAAACAGACCCTTTGTGACAAATATCTGTTTCATGGTTTTCTTAGTAGAAAGGTTGTAGTCAGGACCTTGGGAGGCAGCTGTGAGAGGGAATGGCACTCCATCTCTGCCCCTCCTTCATGTCTGAGTGCCCTGAGCTGCCTCAGGGATGAAGGTAAACTAAAAGGAGGCCTTATTGAGGCCTGTAGGAATGTTTCTACACTTTTACCCTAGTGACGTTGAAAAATGTTCTTTTCTTCTGAGCATGTCGGCTGTCCTTTTTTTTTTTTTTTTTACCCTTAAGATTTATTTATTATACAGTGTTCTGTCTGCATGTCTGCCTCCATGCCACAAAAGTGCATGTGAGTCACCCTGTGCTTGCTAGGAATTGAACTCAGGACCTCTGCAAGAGCAGTTAGTGCTCATAACCTCTGAGCCATCTCCCCAGGCACTGTCAGCTGTCTTAATCCTTAATTGACTAAGGGTGCTTGCTGCCAAATCTGAAGACCCAAGTGAGTTCAAGCCCTGGTCCCCACATGGTGGGAGAATCCACAGCTAAAAGGTACCCTTTGACACACACACACACACACACACACACACACACACACACACGTAAATAAAATGTAATTTTGTTTGCTTTTCCAGAAAGGATTGCCTCTATGTACCCCAGGCTGTCCTGGAACTCACACTGTAGACCAGGCTGGCCTGAAACTCCAGAGATGTGCCTGCCTCTAGACCCAGAATGCTGACATTAAAGTTGTATATGCCACACTCAAAACCTTAATTTTAAAAAGCTCACTGAAGGGCTGGAGAGATGGCACAGCCATTAAAGGCTAGGCTCACAACCAAAAATAAAAAGCTCACTGCAGGCCAGCCTGGTAGGACAAGACTTTATTCTGAGAGGCAGGAGGTAGGAAACTTGGGAGTTCCAGGCTAGACAGGGTTACATAGTAAGATCCTTACACACACACACACACACACACACACACACCACACTAAAATAAATTCTTGCTCACAAAATAAACTAAATTATGAGGATGGCTACCCTAGCCTAGAAAGACCCAGTCTCTGAATAAAATAAAGTGAGGGGGGGAAAAATCCAAGATTCTAGACTATAAACCCATATCCCTGTCGCTGTTGTTATTCATTGAGACATGGGCTCCCTGTGTAGTTCAGACCCCAAACTCAAGACATACACCTACCTCTGCTGGGTAGGGCTGGGATGAAATGTGTTGTCAACCTGGGGCCAAATCCATATCTCTATCTGCTTCCCCAAGTGGAAGACCTAGCTACTGGCTGATAAGGTTTATTTCTTCAATAAACAATGCATCTAAACTGCATTGAAAAATGCCTGGAAATGACTGAATTTGTCCCATTAACCCAGCACTTGATAGGTGCCACCAACAAAAACTAAGGGACCCAAAGACATCTGTGGCAATTTAGTGACTTTAGGGCCAGCCTGGAGTACTTGAGGCCCTGTCTCAAGAAACCCTAAAACGCAAGCCTGCAGCATAGCTCACTGGAGACCTTATTTTAATCCATGAAACTATGTCAAGGTAGCAGAAAACCAACTCCACCTAGTTATTCTTTGACCCCCCCATCCCGTTTGGCAAAGCAGACCACCCCACCCATCCGTGAGGAATAAAGAAAAAAGAGGTGAAGAGAAAGAAAAAGGACTTGAACTCAGTAAGAAAATCAAAACAAAACAAAAAACTGAGCCTCCCAGATTCTGATTACTCCCTTTAATTTTTGTTTTGTTTTGTCTTTCAAGACAGGGGTCTCTCTGTGGCTTTGGAGGCTGTCCTGGAACTAGCTCTTCTAGATCAGCTAGGTCTCCAACGCAGAGATCCACCTGCTTCTGCCTCCCCAGTGCTGGGATTAAAGGTGTGCACCACCAATGCCCGGTTTAGCCCGGTTTAATTCTATTAATATTTTTAAGAATGAATCTGGAGCTGGGCAGTGGTAGCAAATGTCTTTTAATCCCATCAATCAGGAGGCAGAGAAGGGACAGTCAGTCTCTACAAGTTCTAAGCTAGGACAGGCTCCAAAACTACTCAGAAACACAGTCTTGAAAAGACAAAAATAAAAACAAAAAAAAAAGAAAGAAAGAAAGAAAGAAAGAAAAGAAAAACCGCTGAATTTCACCCTGGCTAGTCCATAATTCAATATTGTAGACCAAGGAGGGCTTAAACTAACAGGGATCCTTCCCAAACCCCCACCCTGATCCTCATTCTCACCAAGTGCAACAGAAAAGGCTACCACCCTGCCCAGACCCTAGTCACTTAAAAACAAACAAACAAAGAAACAAACAGCAAACAAATCCGGTTCCGCCTCTGGGAGGGGGTGGCGGGAGCCCGTGAAGGTCACTCAGCCCCAGGGAGCTCAGCACAGAGGACACAGGTGGATTGGGTAAGGATGGCCCCAGGTGGGGGAGGAATACCAGAGCCTCCCCTCCAGGGGGCCAATGAGCCCTCAGACTATATAAGAACTAGAGCCTCTCCCTCTCCTGAGGCTTCTACGATTCCTTTTCAGATTCTGCTCTTCCTCCTCGTGACTAACTTCTGCTCCACTTTACAGGATCGGTATTTTCTGCAGGACAGGTAATTTTTTTTCTGCTTTGGGAGGCAACTGTAGGCTTTTGGTATTGGTAGCCCTCAGTTTTGGGTAACATTTAGTTTAGCTACTTCCTACTCAGCCTTACCCATGTCTGCCTTCCTTCAGGGCACTAAGGCCTGCGTTTAGAAGCTTGGGTTTTCTCCTGGAAAAATGTCTGTAGACCACGCCGGCTTCTTAACTGCTTCCCAGTATTTGAGACGGCACTGGCCACTTTGAACTTTTAGGAAGTACAATTTCAAGGCTATGTGGATTCGGCCTAATGTTCCCACAGCCAGGGCTTAATCCTAGATCGGGGGATTCTACAGTTCCAACAAGGGAGTCAGCGTTAAATAAGATGGGAGTCACTTGCTGGGAAGAGTTCCAGAGGATCCCAGGCAATTTCATTGGGTTCTCGGAGTGGCTGAATTATCAATGGACTTGAGCAAGTTTTGGGCCCAGATACTAATCAATCTCTTTTTTTGGGTGTGGAGGATTGAACTGACCCGATGTCTTCAGTTTTCCACCCGGTGAGCTTGTGTATGGACTTGTGCTGCGTCTCTGGACCATCTCAGCCTGTGGTACTCAAACTGTGGGGGCACTTTTTGTTCTGGAATAAAGTGCCGCCAGGTTTGAGCGTTGCCGGTTGAGAATCGCTCAGCTGGGGGAAACTTTCGACCTGGGAGCTACAGTGTTGTCCCTGGTAGCACGTGTCTGGGTTAAGTGCAGTGTCCTGGGAGTTGGGAAAGAGTAGGGTTAAGGTAATGAATGGGAGGTTAGGGAAGGAAGGACTCTTATACACTTTTGCACAGTAGCCAGAACATAGAGCCAGTTAGTTGGAGGGGGCCTGAGGAGGCTGTGAGGTGACTACCACACAGTGGCCATCAAAGTGGACGCCCTCTCTTGAGGCAGAACTAGAAAGTGCTTCCACTTTGTGTCCCACTGTGTGGGACAAGCGTCTCACTTGAGCCCATTGGAAGCATTTTCAGGCGCTCCGCAGGCTTGGGAGTGTAAGGACGGCAGGGGCATTTCCGGTGTGATGGGAATATCCTATAAGGTCCAAGGCACAGCAGCCTGGTGGTGGTGAGAGGTAGGTTAAGCTACAAAGGCTACTTTTTGAAAGGATATTTCTCTGGGTACTAGCTCAGGGTCACCTTTGGCCACAGTAGGGGGAAAAAGGCCAGAGTAGGCAGATGTTTCAGGTTTGGGATGAAAAGAATATTTGAACCCAGGTGTTAGTACAGCATGGACTGTGCAGATGTCCTACGTTAGTACATAGGGAACCAAAACCAAAAAACATAACCTGTTTGCAGGGCCTGTAGATACTGACTTGGGACCCTCAACCTGTGATACTCAAACTGGGGGCTCTTTTTGTTTTTCCTTGGAAAAAAGTGCCGCCAGGTTTTGAGTGTTACCAGTTGAGAAAACTCAACGATTCCAGAAGACAGCTGATGGTGGCAGCTGGGTACAAGGTGACACGAGCTGCCAAAGGCCCTCTCTGAGACTTGTACAGGAAGTGCATCCATTTTGTCGGTGTGGGGGAGGTCCGGAAAACCCGTCCAGTTGCTGTCTGGGAGCAGGAAGGGAGTTCCTTCCCATGGATACTAAACTGATGCTATGAAGTTGTCCTGCAGTTAAGGACAATAATTCCCTGGTAGTAGGCTCCCCCAAATTGTAGGCTTCAGTGGAGGGGAGCCCCTCCAGAAGCTGAGTCTTGGGATTAAAAAGTGTACTCCTCAATTGTTCTTCAGGCCCTATATTTTAAGTTTTCTTTATCCTGGAATAGGATTGCTTTCATCTGTCCAATAACCCTGTTAATTTTAACCCTAACAGCTTTTCTCCACAGTTGACTTCACAGCTCCCGTCAGATCTCAACCTGCTGTACTCAAACTCTGGGGACACTTTTTGGTCCTTGAAAGAAGTGCCGCCAGGGTTTTGAGTGTGGCCGATTGAGTGCTTGCTGCGGCTGGGGAAGGTGGCTGCTGCTGCCGCCGCCGCCACTGCCCATGGGTGGCACTCAAATGTCAGGAGCACTCTTCCCATGTCCAAAGTGGAAAGTGTTGTGACATTTGGGTGTTGTCTGTGGGTGTCATTCCCACCTGCCCAGTGGGTAGGGGCTCCTTAGATCTACGGATGTGGGGGGGGGTTGAACCCTTCACCCCCACTGAGGTATCTATCTCCCCCAGGCCCGCTGACCGTTCATTGGACTGTTTCCATGTTGCAGGCCAGGCTCCCATCTTTGTGAGGTCCCAGATAGCCATACTCAAAATGGAGGCCCTCTCCTGGCCTTGAAAAGTGGAAAGTGCTCCCATTTTGTGTGTAGCTGTGTGGAGAAGGCATCCATCCCGGAACTTGTGTGCACATGGATAATTGCTCACTTGGAAACACTCAAATGTGGCGCACTCTTCTGGATGGAGTAGAAAGTGCTACACCGTTTGAGTGTGTCCTGGGGGCACCACTCCCAGACCGCTTCCCTAGACCTGAGTTCCTCGCTGTATGAATTGTTGCTGTATGAATTGTTGCTGTATGAATTGTTGCTGTATGAATTGTTGCTGTATGAATTGTTGCTGTATGAATTGTTGCTGTATGAATTGTTGCTGTATGAATTGGTTGTGTTAATTGCAGGTACTCCAGGCTTCCTCAATCAACTGAGTTGTGTATAGTGTCTACAGCATGAGCATACTTACTGCATCAAACCCTGTTCCAGATTGAGTGAAACACCCCCCCCCCAACCCTAGTCTCCATTTTTAACCCTAATAGTCATTTTCATTTTACAGTTGGCAATTTTTTACAATAAAGTCCTGTTTCCTTGGCACATTGTCTTGTTTTCTATTCACGGCTGGGGTGTGTTGGGTTTCCATGTGATGGTACCTCAGCCATAATGGGTGTTTGAAAGCAGCTTAGCCCAGTTTGAGGCAGGTCTTAATAACTAGCCATGGGTGACTTGAATTAGCTGAATGGGCTTTGAATTCTATGCAATTCCAAAGGTCTGGGCCTACTCCCTTTTTGGGGCTGTCCTTCCCTCCCTAACCCATCTCAGCTAGGGGAGCTCCTGTCTCCTCCACACACAGGTTGTGCCTGTCACATGTTGGAACCCTTTGGGTGGGGCAGTCTCACTGTTTGAACAGGCAGGGTACCAACTCCAGCAGTAAGGGACTTCGAGTCAGGGTGTTAATGGAATTCAGGCGTGCCAGACAGTATTGCTGATTATGGTATTGAGACATGCTATAAGTTAAAGAGGTTTTGTCCTTTCGGGTGAGAGGTGGGAGCAAAATCCTTATATATCAGGATGGTCTGGCTGCCAAGTCTCATGGTGTCACAGTATCTGGCCTGGTCACTTTGGGGCTATGCTTGGTGCCTACATAGGCCACCAACCCCACCATGTAGCTTCCTGTGATACATCTCTAGTCCTCATGCATGGTGGCAGGCACCTTTACAAAGCTTCAGCCCTTTACTGACAAGTCTATAATCCCAGCACCTAGGAGCCAGAGGTAGTTGGGTTTCTGTGAGCTATAGGCCAGGCTGGTCCAGAGAGCAATTTCCAGGACCTGCTCCAAAGCTATAGAGAAAGCCTGTCTTAGGAAAAGTTTCATTCCTTTACCATATTCAAATAAAGGAACCTAGCTACATACTATTGCCTGGAGCTGGCATGGTTATAAACTGTCATGTAGGTACTGGACTTCAATCCCCAGTCAGTACTCTGAAAGCTGTCTGGAGAGCCAGTTACTTTTGGCCTATGCCTCCCTGAAGCTCTGAAATGACCTGCCTAAAGGCCTAAGGCACCATGCACAGCAACTGTGAACGTTTTTTCATTCCAGATATTAACAGTTGGAATGTAATCTATATAGCTCCTAAGGACAGAAGAGAGTCTTGCTAGCAAGGCAGTGAATCTGGTAGCTGTCCAGATGTACAGCTGTCTTCATGTCTTGAAGCCTCAAGTGTGGGTAGCAGATACAGTCCTGGATCTTACTTGATCTACCTCCTCTGCAGCCTCGGACCTACAGCCCCAGTCAGCCCCCTTTCCTCCCAAGTGTTCACTGTGCCTATTTTAATCTGTTGTAGTTTCTGACATTGGCCAGGAGGTGGCTGTCTTGGCCCAGTGACTGAAATGTCCAATACTCCGGATTTTTGTGTTGTCTCCCCCTGGTGTTCCCCATCACTGTTCTTCAAACCTGTTAGTCAGCCAATCCCCATGCTAAATGATCTGCATGGAGTCCACAGCAAGTCCAAGGAGCTTCCTCAGAGCTTGAGTGTTTGTGGCTTAAGCAGAACAAACATTATCCACAACCTGCACTTTCTGGGCCTCCAGCCCCAAGACACAAGACAGGGTCTCATGTGTCTGATCTGAGGATGACCTTGACTTCCTAATCTTGACTCCATCTCACCATGCACTTGGGAGGCAGAGGCAGGGGGGGGTGGGATCTCAGTGAATTCCAGGTCAGCCTGCTGTACAAAGTGAGTTCCAGTACAATCATGACTGTTAAACTGAGAAAAACTAAACACACAAAGTTCTGTCTCTCAGCTGCTGGATCCCAGCTGTCTGAGGGAATAAAGGTCCTGGGGGGCCTCCATTCTGATACCCCAGCTCTGCTCAGCACCCAGTATCCAAGTATGGTTTTGTGAGTGGAAGTGCTGCCAGCCTCCTGTGGGTCATTTTGTTAGGGTCCATTCCAAACAGCCTGGGGACAAAGCATGGGACTCTAACTATGGTGAGAAAAAAGACAGCATCCTGATACCCTGTCTTTAATCCTTGGGTCTGTATGGAATGCTTCCTGCTCTTGCACAGGGCCAGGGTTCAGTTCCACATAACAACCGTGTTTTTTTTTTTTTTTTTTTTTTTTTTTTTTTTTTTTTAAGTCCATCTGGGAGGGATCTGGTGCCCTTTTCTGGCCAGTTTAACCAGAATGCATGTGTACACATACACATAACTCATCATGAAAATCATCTTGTTTGGTTTGTTTCATTTTTGACCACAGGATTTCTTTGTGAAACCTTGGCTGTCCTGAAACTTACTCTGTAGAGCAGACTGGCCTTTAACTGGCAGACATCTGCCTGCCTCTGCCTCCCAAGTTTTGCAATTAAAGGCATCACTAGGCATTAATCCTAAGATTTCTTATTGTTTATGTACATTGGTGTTTTGCCTGCATGAGGATGCCAGTTCCCTTGGAAATGGAGTTACAGCCAGTTGTGAACGGTCTTGGTGGTGGGTATTGGAACCCAGGTCCTTTGGAACAACAGGCAATGTTCTTAACTTCTGAGCCATCTCCCAAGGCAAACAATCCAAATCTTAAGGACCCGAACAACTAAATGACTAAGGATAAAGGCTTTTTCTGCCATGTCTGCTACCCAGAGAATAATGATCTCAAGGTAGCCTCAGACTTGACCATGTACTTTGCATTCCAGGTACACAAATAAATCCAGAAACTTAAATATTTACTTGCAGTGTTAGAACTTACAGCTCTGGGTATGCTAGGCAGCAGACACTCCACTGCCCAGCCATCCTCCTAGATCACATTTTGAGATAGGGTCTTACTGAGTTGCCCAGTCAGGCCTGGATCCTGGGATCCTCGTGCCTCTCAGCCTCCTGTGAAGCTGGGATCCATAGTCCTAGGTGTTTTGTTTGTTGGTTTGTGTGCTTTTGCTCTTAATACTGTTTACCATGGTGTGCTCGTGGAGGCCCGAGATCAACCTGTACGTTTTCCTCTCTACCCACCTGGGTACTGAGGGTGAATGCCGGTCATCATGCCTGGCAATAGCTGCTTCATCCTGCTGACCAGCTCACCAGCCCTTTGGTTTTGTTTTAGGATGAGTATTTTGCATACAGGTATGACTGAACCTCCTATTGCAGTGCCAGTGGAGGTCACCAGGGGTTATTGCATCCCCTGGAACTGGAGTTGGATCCCCTGCAACAGGTTGTGAGCCACAGAGTGGGTTCTGGGAACTGGGACCTGTGTAACTTGTGTTCTCATTTACAGGTGCACACAGCATGATGTGGAAAGCAAGGCCAGTGGGTAAAGAACAGTCTCAGAACACCCAGATGCCAGCTTCAATGAAAAGAACAAGATAGGGCTCAGAGGTGGGAGCACTCTCTGCTCTTCCTGAGGTCCTGAGTTCAATTCCCAGCCCCCAAGTAGTGTCTCACAACCATCTATAATAAGATCTTGTGCCCTCTTCTGGTGTGCACACATACATGCAGGCGGGATACTGTATATAAACTAAATAAATAAATCTTCATAAAAAATAAAATAAAAGAACAAGGAATAAAGACAAAATGCTTGCAATGCCCACATTCAGGAGGCTGAGGCAGGAGGATGGAGGGTGTGAGCTAACCTAATGAGTCTAATCTTCAACTATCATGCTGCATAAGTACTGGTCTCATGACTTACAGCATTTCAGTGAGTGAAACAGTTCCACCCTTACACAGTTTATCTTATTTTTATGATTTATGTAGGTGCATGTTTGTATGGGTGTGAGGTAGGGCATGGCCATGAAGGCTAGACAAGGAAGTTGGATCCCTGGGAGCTAGAATTATAGGTGGATGTGGACACCTGACATGGGTGCTGGGCATTGAACTCTGATCCTCTGTAAGATCACTTGGTGCTTTTAACTACGGAGCTGTCTCTCCAGCATTATTTATCCATGTTTAATGCATCTCAATTATTTAGTGATCCTACCCCAAAATCTGAGACCAGCATTCCCTAATCCCCCGGCTCCCCCAAGAAATCAGGGTCTACCTCTCACCACAGGACTCAGAGTTTTCAGCTTGGATGTCTCAGCCTCCTGCACAGCAGCCAGACACCTGTGTCCCCCAGAGCATCACGTAAAGCTCAGTCAGGGTCTGGTTGGATCCCAGGATGGAAGAAAGCTCCTCACCTGCTTTAGCTGTGAGGCCACAGCTGTCCAGCCTGCAGAGGACAAGCTGAGGTGGATGTGGTGGTCTTTTCAGGGAGTTGCACTGATGATTTTACAGGTGACAGGGTTTAAAGGAGACAGTCATGAGCCCATCCAGTGGTTGCTGGACACCTCCTTAGAGACTGCTGTAGTCCTCAGCAAATAGTCTCCCTGCCATGGTCACACAGCCAACCCTGATTAGTTTGACTTGTTTACCAGAGGCAGCTGCATCTCTGCGTTCCAGGCTCCCTGTGAGTCCTAAGACAATCAGGGCTACACAGAATAACTAACCATTTGGGGTGCAGGGAGGAGTTGGGGACAGAAACATAATACAAGTTACAATAATGTGACTGGATCCCCTTTGTGGTTTGTAGCCAAGGATCATTGAGTTCCTTCTGAGGTTAATTGTTGCTCAGATTAAGCCCGGAGCCAAATTTGGCCTCGAATAGTAGAGTTAGGGATGGCTCCAGCCCTCAGGGCTTTTCTGTCCCTAGAGAACACATCTCTAAATAAGGTTTGGAAGGCTAGACATGGTGGTTCATACTGTAATCCCAGGCAGGTTTCTGAGTTTAAGGTGAGTGTGGACTACTGAGTGAGTTCCAGGTTTCTGAGTTTAAGGTGAGTGTGGACTACTGAGTGAGTTCCAGGCCAGCCAGGGACACATAGTTAGATCTTGTTACAGAAACACACAAACGCAGTCTCACAGGCGTGCGCGCGCGCGTGCGCGCGCACACGCACACACACACACACACACACACAATAATAAATTCTCATACCACACAAAATAAACTAAAATTTGAGGATGATCCTAGGTTGACACAATGATTTTCTTGGTTAGATTCAGCACAGAATACACAATGCCAGACTGGGAAAGTAGAGACAGAGGAAGGAATCAACATTATCCTAGCCTTAAAACACCAGTCTCCAAATAAAGAAAAGAAGTGCAAAAAAAAAAAAAAAAAAAACCCCAACAACAACAAACAACCAAAAAACCAAAACCCCCCAAAACAAAAAAACATAAACAAACAAACAACAAAGAAAGAGGAATCCTATATTCTGGACTATAAACCCATATCCTTGTTGGTGTTGTCATTCATTCAGAAGGGGCTCTCTATGTAGTCATGACCCCAAATTCAAGACATATACCTGCTTCTGTCTCCCAAAGGGTGGGATTAAAGGTGCTGCCACCACCTGGGGCCAAATCCATATCTTCATCTGCTTCCCCAAATCTGCTTATTGCCAAGGTTAACTTGTTCAATAACTGCATTGAAATAAGTTTGGAGGCCAGGTGGTGGTGGTGTATGCCTTTAATGCGGGCACTCTGGAGGTAGAGAATGCCAGGATTTGGAGGTCTTAAGAGGCTCCAAAACTACTGAAGAAACCCTGTCACTGAAAAAAAAAACAAAAAAAAAAAAACAAGATTGAATCTCACTATGTACCCCTGTCTAGTCAGGAATTCACTGTTGTAGACCAGGAGGGCCTTGAACAAACAGTGATCCTTCCCTAACCCCAGCATCACCCTAACCAAGCTCTGGAAAAAGTCGTACCACTCTACCCAGTTCCTAGCCATTAAAAAAAACAAGGAGTAACAAACAAATCCATTTAATCTCAGAGGGGATTGGGGGAGCCTTTGAAGGTCATTCTGCCCCAGGAAGCTCAGCACAGAGAACACAGGTGGATTGGGTAAGGATGGTCCCAGGTGGGGTGGGTCCAGACCTTCCCCTCCAGGGGGCCAATGAGCTTTCATGTATAATACCTAGAACCTCTCCCTCTTCCCTTGAGGATGCTGTCCTTTCTGCTTTCTGACTTTCTATTGTGCCACCTTCAGTGTTCGGTTTTCTCTGTAGGAGAGGTAATTTTTCAGTTTAGTTTAGTTTTGTTTTGTGTTCTTCAGTTCTGAGGTTTGAAGGCCAGGACCTTGGTTTGAGAGGCAATTGTAGACCTGATATTGTTTCCCTCCCTCATTTATGGAGGAACATTTAACTTAGCCAGCTGACCACATGGGTCAGGCTGAGTAACTCAGGTCTGTCTGCCTTCCTCCCCACACCAGAACCTGCTTTTAGAACCGGTTTCTCTGTAGTTTGGAGCCTGTCCTGGAATTCCCTCTGTATACCATGCTGGCCTGGAACTCACAGGTGATCCTGCCTAACATTGCCATTGCTGGGATTAAAGGCTTACACTACCACCCACCAGCTTGCTTTTGAACTTTTAAGAACAAGAATTTTAGAGCAACATAGCCCTGGACTCAGCTCCTGGCCCCACGGGTCGGATGAAGGATGCAGAGGCATGCAGGCAAATCTGTATAGTTTTAACAAAGTCTGAATTTAGGAGTGAGGGGTGTGTATGTGTGTGTGTGTGTGTGTGTGTGTGTGTGTGTGTGTAGGGGGGAGGTTATGAATATTACAATTCATAGGTGGGACTCACTTTCCTGAAGGGGTTTCAACAGAGTCCATGGCAATTGTGTTTCATGGAGAAGTTTATCAATAGACCCTAATTGTGGTAACTTGGGTCAGTTTTGGAACCTGATACTAACCTCATCCCCGATTTCATACTTCATTCAAGAGGGTTGTGCATCTCTCTAGACCATGTCAAGCCTGTGGTACTCAAACTGTGGGGGATTTTTTTTGTTCTGGAATAAAGTGTCGCCCGGCTTTGAGCATTACCGGCCGAGAAAAGGGAGATTTCCCCAATTCTTCGTGACTCATTTGGCATCTTTAGTGTGGGGCACTCTTTGGATGTGGCAGCTATAATGTGTCCCCTGGTAGCACGTGTCTGGGTTAACTGCTTTCCTGGGGACTTGGGGCATGGAGAGGAGAGAATGTATGTTAGCCAGGACCCAAGGGGTCTGGTGAGTCGACAAGGGCCCAGGCTGTGAGGTGACTACCACACAGTGGTCATCAAAGTGGACGCCCTCTCTGGGGCAGAGCTGGAAAGTGCTTCCACTTTGTGTCCCACTGTGTGGGACAAGCGTCTCACTTGAGCCCATTGGAAGCATTTGCACAGGCGCTCCACAGACTTGGGAGCATCCCCCTAATAAGGCAGGGGCAGTTTCGGGTGTGATGGGAATAATTTATCTATGTGCCTTGGTCCTTATTGCAGCCCCGGTAGTGGTGAGAGCTAAGCTACAATGCTTAGATTTCCTTTTGTTTATTTATTTACTTTTTTTTTTTTTTTTTTTTTTTTTTTTTTTTCCCCGAGCCAGGGTTTGTCTGTGTAGATTAGAACCTGTCCTTGAACAAGGTCTGTAGACTGGCTGGCCCTGAACTCAGAGATTAGCCTGCCACTGCCTCTCGAGTGCTGGGATTAAATGTTTGCACCACCAATGCCCTGCTCAATGGTTATTTTTTCAAACTGGATTTTTCTCTGGAGGCTTTTAATAGGTTCAAAGTTACCCTTGGCCATATCAAGGCTACTTTAGGGCATGTGTGTTAGGGTTTTGATTATAAGATTTGTGGTGAAGGGCTATTTGAACCCAGGTGTTAGTACAGCATCTAATATGCAAATGTTCCCATCTCATATTTGGGATACAAACCTTAAATGTCTGTGCAAGGCCTGTCGGTACTAATCTTGGACCCTCAACTTGTGATACTCACTTTGGGGGCTCTCTTGTGTTTTTCTTGGAAGAAAAGGGCCGCCAAGTTTTGAGTGTTACCGATTGAGAAAACTCAAGGATTGACATCTGCAAAAGTAGGTTCTGGTGGCTCAGAGTTTGACTGAGATGCACTCTTGAGGACAAGTTGGATGTCCCTGGTGGACATCATGTCCCTGAGTCAGGACAGCTGGGTACATGAGGGAATGGAGGCTCACACAGTGGCTGCCATCAGAGTAGAGGTCCTCTCTGAGGCTTGCCCAGAGAGTGCACCCATTTTGTCTGTGTGTGGACAAGGTGGGTGGAAACCCCAAGGCCATGCAACTGCAGCCTGGAGTTCTTTCTTAGCTGCCTGGGGGCTAGAGGTGAATTCCTGTCCACCGGACACCTGACTGTTGCTGTGAAGTTGTGATGCTGTGCATAAGGTTCCCGAATTAAGATTGTAACCCAGCGAAATGGCAATAAAGCAGGGGAGGGTGGTAAGACTAAGACCAAGTGGGGAGGAGATTTCATATATTTTTAACTCTTCCCCCCCCCCCAGCTTTTTGTTTTTCAAGGAAGGGTTCCTCTGTGGCCTTGGTACAGGGACCTGCCTGCCACCATTACTCCCAGGTCTTATACACTTAAATTACTAGTGGTAATAGGCTCACAGGCAAATGATGGACATGTATTGGGGGTGCAGGGTCTGTTGGATTTTGAGTACAAGGCCAAGCCTGGTGGACAGTCAGAGAAGGGTTACTGACAAGCCTATATACACAGTTTGATTTGCATTGGGGAGGGTGATGTGTAGACCAGGGTAGCCCTCCCCTCTTTATTTAACCCCATTGTGCTGGGCTTAAAGGGTGTACACCTTCCTTGGCACATACTGTCACTTGTTTCTCATTTGTTTTCCAGGCCTTTCACAAGGATCCCAGTGAGTTCCCCTGAGTTTGGAATAGTCCTGCCAGGCCCAGAAGTTGCCTTGGGGGGCTGGGCTTGATTGTATCCAACAGGATCAACATGCCTGGCTAATAAGTGATGAATTTTCCTTAATCCCTAACAGCTTTTCTACAGTCGCCTTACACAGCTCCCTTGAGACCTCAATCTGCGCTAATCAAACATCGGTGAAACTTCTTGATCTTAAAAAGAAGTCCACCATGTTTGACTGTGGCCGACTGAGAGAATGCCGCAGCATCTTATGTCTAAAGTGGAAAGTGTTGCAAGAATTGGGTGTTGTCTGTGGGTACCATTCCTGCCTTCCAGTGGGGAGGGGCTCGTCCTTATGAGATTTACTGTGCACAGTGAAACTTGCAGGGGAGTGAATGATGAAGAGTGTGGGGAGGAAGATCCTATGGGGCAATAACTAAAGCCTGAGGTGCAGACAGGAGACCAGCTGCCTTCTGTGCACAGCAGAAGGTACCTTTATTTAAGATGGGGGTGGTGAGTGAGTTTTAGCATCTGGTTTTCATGTGGTCAGCCTCTCAGGTATTGTGATTGAAGGTGTGCACCTACACAGGGCTATAGTCTTTACCTTAAGAATGCTGAGGTTTTCTTGGCTCTCAATTTGGTTGCTATGTTCATGGCTTTGAGAGGAAGGATTAAGTTTGTCACCTCATATTCCCTTCCAAGTGGATAATTGCTCACTTGGAAACACTCTTGGCGCCCTCTGCTGGATGGAGTAGAAAGTGCTACACACCGTGTGCCCTTGAGGCTACCATGGTAGTGGGTAGCTTCTCCTCACAGGCTTAGGGTAGGTTTACCAGGTGTTTTTCTCACCTGAAGAGCCAATTTAACTTGGAACCCTGTAAGGTTGGAGGCAGAACTTGCCACAACAGTAGATTCAGAGCAGTGCTCATGTTTAGGTTGGTTTCAAGTAGTGGGGGGGGGTTGTGAGGTGGCAGACCATTAATGAAGTCCCTGATAGAAACTATCCTTGAGCTACATTTAAACCACTTTTGACATGCTGTTTGAGCATGCTGAGTTTCACCTCCAGGTAATAACAGAATTTTGAGATAGTGTCTGTCATGGAATTGGTGCAGACCAGAGGGACAGATCTTGCCACCTTGGGATTAAGGCATATCCATGTAGGTCCTGTTTTTTTTTTTTTTTTTTTTTTTTTTTTTTTTTTTTTGTGTGTGTGTGTGTGTGTTTGTGTGTTTTGTGTGTGTGTGGGCATGGTAAAAATCCCAATTAATTAGGTCCATCCTTGCTACCAGGTGTCATGGGTCACCTCCCTACCATGTTGTATCCTGTGATTCATCTCTGGTCCTTTTGATTACTGGCAGTCTTCTGTACAAGATTCATGCCTTTACCATATTGATGACAGAAGATAAGCTACATAATTGTCTGGAGCTGGCAAGGTTATAAGCTGTCCTATAGGTTCTGGACTTCAAATCCCAGTGCTCTCAAAGCTGTTTGGAAAGCCAATTGCTTTTAGCCTATGCCTCCCTGTAGCTCTGTCTGCTCTGGAAAGACCTGCCTTTGTCTCCTAAAGGCCTAAGCCACCATGCACAGCAACTGTGAACGTTTTTCACCCAGATGTTAACCATTGCCATGCAGTCCGTATAGCTCCCAAGGACAGAAGAGAGTCCTGGATTTCATGCATGGAAGGTAGGCAGCCAGTCTTGCAGGTCCAGATGTGCAGCCCATTCCATGTCTGAAGCCTCATTCGAGTGGGTAACAAATCGAAACAGTCCTGGACCTTACTTCATCTAAGGCCTCTGCAGCCTTGCACCTACAGCCCCAGCCCACTTTGGATCTTTTGTGCTTCTGTTGTTCTAGTGTTCAGTTTCCCAGTGTGATTACAACGTTGGGTCATGAAGATGGAAAATATATGAAAATAACAAAAGGTATTGCCTGGGATACCTGGCCAGGGAAGTATGGGCCACCACTCCATATATCTGGAAAGATTCTGAGTGACTGCTTCCTAGTTCTTGGATTGCCTCTGGAAAGTCTGTATTATGCACAAATATTTCTGGGTTTGGAGAAGCAGAGGCAAGCAGCACTCTGAGGTCAAGGCCAGCCTGGTCTTCAGAACCAGTTCCAGGACAGCCAAGGCTATATAAAACCTCTTCTCTAAACCCCACTATCTCCAAATCAATTGTTTCTGAGCTTATTTTAATCTGTAGTTTCTACTTTGGACCAATAGGTGGGAGTCTTGGCCCAGTGAACAGCTGAAAAATCTGGTATGTCAAATTCTGTGTTTCCCTGGTGTTCTCTATTATTGGTTTTAAAATTCTTGACCAGCCAATCCCTGTGCTAAATGATCTGCATGGCGTCCACAGCAAATCCAAAGAGTTTCCCCAGAGCTTGAGTGTTTATGACTCAAGAAGAACAAACATTTTCCTCAACCTGCACTCTCTGGGCCTCCTGCCCTAAGACAGGGTCTCATGGAGCCCCCTTTGGTTTCTGATTCCCAGGATGATCTTGAATTCCTAATCCTCTGGACTCCACCTCACCATGTAGCAGAGGCTGGTCCTTAATCCCAGCACTTGGGAGGCAAATGCAGGAGGATGGCAGTAAGGTCTACGACAGCCTGAGGTACAAAGTTGTCGGGGCCCATAAAGATGGCTCTGCTTCATCTTTGCTTAAGGTCAGAGCATTAAAACTGTCTTGAGTCTTCCAAGGTTAAAGTCATGAGGCCTAAAGGTCTAAGGCCTGGCTGGATTATTGTAGGACGTTCGATCTTGGTAGTGGATGTCTTATCTAAATAACCGCAGACTTGAGGTATGGTTACCCTTGACCCTCAAGGTCAGATAAGGGGAAGTTGAGTCTAGGGTGTGGTAACCAAATGGGATAATTAAGGTAGAAAGTCTGTTTTTTCCTTACACACGATAAAGAAGTCTTTTGCCATGTACCCCTTTTTGGATGGGGTATATAATGCTGAAGAATAAACTTGGGGTGTTCAGTAGATTGCACTCCTGACTCTATCCTGGTCATTGTCTTTTTCTTAAGTGTCTTCACCTGCCCTTTCTCAATCCACATTCACCCTCTCCAGTAGGAAGCAGGCAAGTCTGCTGGATCTGACTGAAGCCCCACAAGGATGGGTTACAACACAAAGTGATTTCCAGCACAGGCATGACTGTCACCCTGAGAAAAACTAAACACACAAAGTTCTGTCTCTCAGCCACTGGATCCCAGCTGTCTGAGGGAATAAAGGTCCTGGGGGCCTCCATTCTGATGCCCCAGCTCTGCTCAGCACCCAGTATCCAAGTATGGATTTGTGAGTCGAAGTGCTGCCAGCCTCCTGTGGGTCATTTTGTTCAGGTCCATTCCAAACTGCCTGGGGATAAAGCATGGGACTTTCACCATAGTGACTAAAAAGACACCGCATCCTGACGCCCTGCATTTCAGCCTGGTTTTCAAATATTTTCTTCCTTGGGTCTGTATGGAGTGAGTGCTTCCTGCTCTTGCACAGGGTCAGGGTTCAGTTCTACATACAGCCATTTTTAACTCTGGGAAACAGGTGTCCTTTTCTGGCCAATATCCCCAGAATTCATGTGTACACATCATACATATACAAAATTAACCTTAAATTTGCTCTGTAGAGCAGGTGGGTCAAACTTGCAGATATATCTGCCTGCCTCTGCCTCCTGAGTGCTGGGATTGAAGGCATGGGCCACCACAGCTGGGAAAACAATCATATTTTTTTTTATATTTATTGTGATTTTGCCTGCATGAGGATGCCAGTTCGCCTGGTGCTTGATTAACAGACAATTGTGAACTGTCACATGGGTGCTGGGAATCAAACCTAGGTTCTTTAGAATAGCTTCCAGTGCTCTTTTTCTGTTTATTGTTTGAGTTATGGCTTCTCTGTGGTAACAGTCCTGGCTGTCATGTAACTTACTTTGTAGATCAGGCTGGCTTCAACTCACAGAGATCTGTCTGTCTCTGCCTCTCTGCCTCCCAAGTGCTGGGATTAAAGGGTTTCACCACCACAGCACAGTCTGCAGTAATCACAGCCATCACTCTAGCCACAACAACGCAAATGTTAAGGGCATGGGAAATGTAGGATAAAAGCTTTTTTTTTTTTTTTTTTTTTTTTGCCATGTTTGGTATCCAGAGATCAGTGCTCTCAAGGCGACTTTAGATTTGTACAAGTACTGTGTGTCGGGACCCATAAAGATGGTTCTGCTTCATCTTGACTTAAGTTCAGAGAGTTCAAAACCACCCTTGGTTAAAGTCATAAGACCTAAAGGTCTAAGGTGTGAGTACTGTAGGATGTTTAATCTTAGTCTTGGATGTCTTATCTAAATAACAGAAGACTTACTTGATCTGAGGTGTGGTTACTCTTGACCCTCAAGCCAGTCTCAGGTGTGGTTACCAAATGTTTGGAGCAGTAAGGGAAGAAAGTCTGTTTCTTCCTTATACATGGCCATGAACTCACAGAGATCTGCCTCCCTGGTGCTGGGATTAAAGGTGTACATCTCTGACTGGCTAGAAACTTGTTTTATTTTTGATGTTGTTATTGTGTTTATATATGGTGTGTGTGTGTGTGTGTGAGAGAGAGAGAGAGAGAGAGATAGGGAGGACTAATGTGGAGGTCAGGATAACTTTGTGGAGATGGCCATCTTCATTTTGGTTCCAGAGAATGAACTTTGGTTGTATGCATTGAGCCCCTGGTTTAAAAAGCTGGAGAAATGGTTCAGCAGTTAAGAACACTGTCTGCTCTTCCAGAGGTCCTGAGTTTGAGTCCCAGCAACCACATGGTGGCTCACAACCATCTGTAATGAGATCTGCTGTCCTCTCCTGGCTGGCAGGCATACAAGAAGGCAGAATACTGTATACACAATAAACAAATAAACAAAAAACACAAAGCAAAAAAACAAAGTAACAAAGCAGTTCTCATCTTGTGAGCCTTGTTTCCTTTGGGAATCTAACTACCCTTTCTCAGAGGTAACCCAAGACCATCAGAGAACACAGATATTTACACTATGATTCATATAGGTAGCAAAATTATAGTTATAAAGTAGCAATAAAAATGATCTTATGGCTGTGGGGTCATCACAGCATTAGGAAGGTTGAGAACCACTGATCTAATAAGTTGAAGAGACAGTTTACAAAAAGAACAAGCACAAATGGCTAATAACTATTTTTCCCCCCAGACAGTTTCTCTGTATTGGCCAATAACTACTTTTAAGTGTTCAATATTCCCAGTCTTTGGAGAGAAGCATGTTATGTGGGAAATTGGGGGTGTTTGGTTTCCAAACCAGGGTTTCTCTGTGTGGCTCTGGCTGTTCTGGAACTCACTCTGTAGAACAGCATCACCTTGAACTCACAGAGATCCACCTGTGTCTGTCTCCCAAGAGCTGGGATTAAAAATGTTCACTACTGGGCTCTTCCAGAGTTCAATTCCCAGCAACCACAAGGTGGCTCACAACCACCTGAATTGAGATCTGGTGCCCTCTTCTGGACTGTAGGGACACATGCAGGCAGAACACTGTATACATAATAAATAAATGAAATCTTAAGAAATGTTCACCACCATCTTGCCAAACCCTCTCATTAAAACTCTTTTTTTTAAATTCTCTCATTTTGATGTGCATTGGTGTTTTGTTTGTGTGTTTGTCCATGCAAGAGTGTCTGATATCCTGAAACTGGAGTTACAATTACAAACTGTCATGTAGGTGCTGGGAGTTGAACCCAGGTCCTCAGGAAGAGTAGCTGGTGCTCTTAAGTGCTGAGCCATCTCTCCAGCCCTAAACTGTTTGTTTTTTTTTTTTTTGGTTGTTTTGTTGTTTTTCCAAGACAGGGTTTCTCTGTGTAGCTTTGGAGCCTGTTCTGGAACTCATTCTGTAATCAGGCTGGCCTTGAACTCACAGAGACCCACCTGCCTCTGCCTTCCTGAGTGCTGGGATTAAAGGCATGCAACCACCCTGGCCTGGCTCTAAAACAGTTTTGAGATACCATCTCACCCCAGTCAGAATGGCTGTCATCAACAAATCTGACAATAAACGTTAGAGAGGATGGGGAAAGAGGAATCCTTTATTCACTGCAGGAGGGGAGTGCAAATCAACACAGCCATTGAAAACCACTGTGGATGTTCCTCAAAAAGATTAAAAGTAGATCTACCCACATGCCTTTAATCCCAGCACTGGGGAGGCAGGCAGATCTCTGTGAGTTTGAGGCCAGTCTGCCAGTCTGTTCTACAGAGTGAGTTCCAGGACAGGCTCCAAAGCAGTACAGAGAAATACTGTCTTGAAAAACCAAAACAGAAAAAAACA
Source organism: Phodopus roborovskii (assembly GCF_943737965.1). Taxonomy (NCBI): domain Eukaryota; kingdom Metazoa; phylum Chordata; class Mammalia; order Rodentia; family Cricetidae; genus Phodopus; species Phodopus roborovskii. The sequence continues at coordinate 16,116,981 of NW_026126636.1, forward strand.
AAACAAAACAAAAAACTACCATATAAGCCAGCTGTTCCAGGAGTGGGTATATACACCGAGAACTCCACACCCTGCCATGGAGATGTTCTCACTCCATGTTTATTGCTGCTGTGTTCACTATAGCAATGAAATGGAACCAATCTGTCCATGGACAGATGGATAGTGTAGATCTGGTATGTGATGTATATTAAGTGGAATTTTATTCAGCTCTAAAAAAAAGTGAAATTATGAAACTATATTATAATATAGTTGTAATATAACATGCACACATCATACACATAATATTGTATAATATTCATAGATTTATTTAGACATCAGAAAGAAAAAATTGCATGTTCTCCCTAATATATGGGTCCTAGTCCATAGTGTGTGTGTGTGTGTATGTGTGTGTGTATGTGTGTGTGTACAGCTGTAAGTGTGGGAACAGTGTAACATAGAATATCTCAGAGATCAAGAGAGGTTAGTATTAGATGATGGGGAAGGTCAGAATGCAGGCAAAGGAACTCATGACTCTGAAACGGACAAAGCTCATTGTTTTTCTGGTTTCAACTCTGTCACAAAGTTTTATCTCTTTGTAGTGGATAAGCACATTAAAATGTAGTTGATAGTGAAAGTATAAACCCAAAATGAGGGGCTGGAGAGATGGCTCAGTGGTCAAGAACACTAGTAGCTGGTGTTCCAGAGATCCTGAGATCAATTCCCAGCAACCATTGGTAATGAGATTGGCACTCTCTTCTGGCCTGCAGGTGGGACACTACATATATAAATCTTAAAATGGTAAATTGACCAAGACCTCTGGCAGCTGATGGGGCTTTGTTGGTGTCTCTTTCTCTCTACCCACCATCCCTCCCCACTCCCAAATGACAACCCAAAGGAGGACAATGGTGAAGGGACTTGGATTTTATTAAAGATACACTGCCCGTGCTCACACAATGTGGTTAGCATTGCAGCCAGGGAAGCGGGGAGTTCGAAGCCTGGCTTGGCCTCCTACCAACCCTGAGAGTAGTCCGAGGCCTTGATTCAGAGCTCCCACCATAGAAAGTGGGCTCTTCAGAGAATAACTGTGGGCAGGAGTGACTCATGCCAGCTCTCAACATTTCCATGAGCTGAGGCAGGAGGATCACCAGAGGGTGGGTCTAAAATCGTTCTTGGGGACCAGGCAAAGCTTGACCTCATGAGTTCAGCCTGTGTGTGCCTCCCTTGCTTCCTGAGTCCTGTGGTGAAAGGCGGGCCACTTAGTCATAGCTCTCACACTTTAAGAAATTGATGGACTATGGGAATTTCGCACTATTCACCCCAGTTACAGTCTCTTCCCAGTCCCCCATGTCCGTCCATCTGCCCCTGAGAGCTCCGACACGGTAAAGCATCGACAAAGACGTAAAAGAAGTACAGTTTGAGTTATGTCTATTCGCTCTGGAGGGTGATCGAACTCTTATTAGTGTCCTTCCCTTCCCACACTCCCACCTGAAGCCATCGATTGTGGAGAGCTACACTTCAGGATGCTTGTCAGTTTTTTAAACTTTATTTTTAGTGTGTTGTTGTCCCTCCTGTGCGAGGGTGAGTGTCCCTTAGAACTGAAGTTATAGAGAGTTGTGGATGCCATGCGAGTGCCAGCGTTTGAACCCAAGTTAACTGCCGAGCCATCTCTCCAGCTCCCCATACCACACTTTTTTTTTTTTTTTAAAGAGTTTTCTCGTGAGCCTGGAGAGATGGCACAGAGGTTAAGAGCACTGCCTGTTCTTCCCAGCAACCACATGGTGGCTCACAACCATCTATAATGAGATCTGATGCCTTCTTCTGATATGCAAATACAACACTGCATATATAAATATTTTTTAGGGGGGCAGGTTTCTCTGCACACAGGCCCTAGCTGCTCTGGAACTAGGTCTGTAGACCAGGCTGGCTTTGAACTCAAGAGATCCCCCTGCCTCCACCACCATCATAATTAAGTCAATCTTTTTTTTTTTTTTTTTTTTTTTTTTAAATAAGTTCTCTTGCACGGCTTCTTGCTTAGGCTGTTTTTGGAGGTGGGGTTTGATGGGAGATGTTATTCTGTAAATGTTTCTTATTGGTAAATGGATAAAGCAATGTTGGAAAATATGAAAGCAAGATAGGCGGGACGAGGGGACGAGGAGGATTCTGGGAGATGTAGTAGGAGAGTCAAGATGTAGACTTGAGAGAGAAAGAGGTCCCAACTCTTTGTCCAGTAAGCCAAAGACCATGTAGGAACACTTAGATTAATAGAAATGGGTTAATATTTATTCAAGACAGAAATACTAGTAACAGGCCAACAGCTTTGTATCTAATACAGTGTCTGTGTGTTATTTGGGGCTGACGGGACTCTGGGACCAGGCTGTTGGGCAAACTGCTCATAACAGGGTTGTCACAGAAGCCACCCAGGTCCCTCTTTCTCAACTGTGCCTCTGCAGTCAAGGTGATAGTTCTTGATCAAAGAACCCAATATTCGAACGAAAGGGAGTTCAGAGACCTTGAAGAGTGGTGTTTTACCTCAGATTGTGAGTCAAGCCCCTCAGTGGTGTTTTTTTCAAGTCACAAGAACACCCTGCCAGCTTGAAATCACAGCCTGAGACCTGCTCCTTCCCTAGCAAAGCTCAGGCAGCCAGGAGCCTTCAGCAGAGGAGCAGAACCGAGTGCCCCACATCAACACCCTGGAAAACCTGCACTCCCAGGATGCAGCACCACCCAGGTTCTCAGGACCCCACCTCCCAGTTCCACAGTGCGCAGAATGGGATCAAAGGACAGAGCGCCTTGTGGAGAATACTAAGTCACAGGCACACAGTGCAGATCCAGGCTCTACTGATGACTCAAGACAAATGGTTTACACTGAAGGTCAAGATATTACTGCTTTAGGACCGTGCAGCACGTAGTCATTTCTAATTAACACAGCAGCCAGCCTGAGAATCCTAGTTCCATCTCACGGAAGTCTGAAATGGCCCTTAGGCGTGAGTACTGGTCCGCGTTCAGGGATCAATACCAGAGGCTTGTGCCCATGGCTTCAGTGGATCTAGGACCCAGCCCACACATCAGGACCATCTCCCAAAGGCTGTCCCCTGGGTTCCCAGAGGTGTCCGGAAGTGACAGCAGGGAGTGGGCTCAGTCCCTGAAGGGTTCCCTCAGGTCAGGGATGCTCAGCTGGGACAATACTTCTGGTTCTCGACAACAGAAAGTGCCTCCAAGGCTGAGTGTCCCTGGCTGAGCTCTTTCTCATGACTCCAGCACCCGGGACTGAAAAGCATCTTGGACCTTTTGTCTAAGGAGCACAGATCTTTGCAACCACATCTGGGACAGAATCTTGAAGCCCGAGCTCTCTGAATGCTAAGAAGATTCTGTCACAAGTTTCTTGGTGCATTTTCTTATTTTGCCTGGGTTCCAACTTGCATCTTCATCCTGGTGAGTTCTATCGCATGACTCCAGTGCCACCGTGGGACACCCCCAGTCAGTTTATATTTCTTACTGGTCTGGATGGTGTAGGCTGGTACAGTTTTCCCTTTCAAAATAGGACTTCAGACCTGGTCTACTGAGCTAGTTCCATGATAGCCAAGGGTAAACAAAAACAAACAAACAAAAAACCTATCTTGAAATCACACACACACACACACATACACGAAAACAATAACAACCCCCCCCAAAAAACACAAGATATAAAGGACATTAGAAACCTTGTTATTTGAAAGCAGAGTTCCTCTAATAGGATTCTCAGTGATAAATTGCCCTCCTACTGAGGCTACATTCTATAGCTCGCTCCACCCTGAGATTTAAAACCTTGTAAATGTTGGTATTGGGTGTGAATGTGACTCCTAATGATGCCATTTTGCAAACACAGGCTCTATTGCTGGGGTCTACCCTAATTGTCTACCTGCATCTCAGTTTCTCCCACTGAGTCATCACTCTCTCTCCCAACTGAGCTAACTTTGGGCTTGAGACAGGTTTGTACTCACCATGAAATTTTGGATGGGTAACTTAAAACTGGAGTGTGGGCTCTTTCGCTGCTTCCTATGACTTTTGAAAATGGACCTTAGGAATAACAGCTGGCCCTTGTGCAAGTCTTCCTTCCGACCAAGCTTCCCACCCCCAGGGCCCATTGCTTCCCTAGATCTAGACCCTAGAGAGGTGGGCTCTAAGCTGCCCCCTTCCCTGTTTCTTTTACTTGCAATGTCCTGGAATGACAGTAGGTGACACACACAGGTCTCCATGATCCTGGAAGGCCAGCCTCAGTCGGGGTACTCAGCACAACTGGGTCCTGTGACAGAAAGTGCCTCCAAGGCTGAGATCTTTTATCAACTTCTGGGACAGAATATTGAACCCACAGCTCCCTGAAAGCTATGCACCAGTATGGCACTAGATTTAGTGTTCAAACTTGTTTTGACATGAGGTCTTGCAGGGTAACTTAACACAGGTGACTTTCATCTCATGACCCTTGCCACTGGCTTCACCATGGGGCAACCCACAGCCAACTAATAATTCTACTGACCTGGATGGTGTAGGTCATCTGGAAGACAGAGTCTCAGTGACCAACCCCCCCCCCCACACACACACAGGCTGCATCCTCTCCCTCCTTTTACCCCGAGACCTAAAGCCTCTTCCAACTTTGCTCTTGGTATGAACTCAGGACCCTGGAGATGGTGCATGCTAAACATAGGATATATTGCTGAGTTACACCCCAAATGCCTTACACATACCCTCACTTCCTGATTTTTATTCCTGTCATCTTTGTCTTCTATTAAACACATTGCAGCTCTTTGAGGCCAAGTCTCCTTCTGCTTGAAGCCTTGGGTGGGAAGGGTTAAACTGTCATGGGCAGTAGACAGACCTTGGCCTCAGAGATCTGTCTCTTGTCTGAGGACTCTGATCAAAGGCCTGTGCCACTGAGGCACAGCCCAACATGTTCTTCTTTTAAGATTTATTTTTCTGACATATCTCATGTGTGAGTGCTGTCTGCATGTACACCTGCACACCACAGCAGAGAGCGTCAGATCCCATTACAGATGGTTGGGAGTCATCATGTGGCTGCTGGGAATTGAACTCAGGACCTCTAGAAGAGCAGTCAGTGCTCTTTACTGAGCCATATCTCCAGCCCCATTTTTCCTTTAAGATCAACTATGCACCAACTCATTATCTCTCTCTCTCTCTCTCTCTCCTTTGTCCTGGATCTCCAGACCCTAGGGCCACCACAGGAACCACAGGAATTGTTTTCTTTATGAGCCTGGAGACATAGCTTAGAATTTATGATCATTGGCTGCTCTTCCAGCTCTGCCGTCCTTCCTTTGTTCCTCAAGGGCTTTGGTCAAAGGTGGACTTCATAATGCAGACCCACACTAATTTTTTTGTAAAGAAAACACAGCCCTCTTGGAAGTCTGCTTTTGAGAGTTGGAGTGTGGCTGAATGGGAAACTGTAGGTTAAATTCTCTCTAGAGAATATTTATAATTTTGTAGCCCCTTGCCATGTGCAATGTTATATTTATAGTGTTATTTAAGAGTGTTTCGTAGTCTACTGAAGTAGGTCCACCTCAGGAGCTGAAGTCCTGGGATCTCAGGCATGGGCTATGCCCATCCAGATCAATTGGGTTTTAGCTTAGCCTGATAATGATCTGAGTTCAATTCCTGGTATTCACACACAGGCAACCAATTTCACATTGTCTTCTGATCTCTACACACGCACCCACATACACAAATATATATATACATATATATATATATATATATATGTAACATGTATTTACATCCTTAGCTGTGCATGGTATCACATGCATATAATCCCATCACTTGAGATGGTAGGGACAGGAGGACAAATTGAGTATGAGGCCAGGCCAAGTTTCCACACCCAACTTATAAATCTACATAGCAGTAGTAGACCCACTGTGACACAGACCTGTAAATCCCCACTGTAGAGAGGTGAGAAATGGTGAAATCAGGTGTTCAAGAGTAGTCTTGATTACAGTGAACGAGGGCAAGCCAACATGGGATGGATGAAACAGAATACCAATGAGTGCATATAAGGCCCTCCCTAGCACACTGGAGAAATAAAGTCAAATACCTGATGGAAAGTTGGAGATTTGAGTGAGAAGGGTCCACAGAACAAGGCTGGAGTCAGAAGAGAGCTTCATGTGGAAGCTGTGAGTACAGATGAAGGGAATCTTCACCCTCAGAGCTCGAGAGAGAAGTCATAACTTCAGGCTGACAGAAAGGATCGGGTGCTGGGAGCTGATTCCTTTATCCCTCCAGCCCATCCCCACCTCTGAACCTCTAGTGACTAAAAGACTAGGCACGCCCATTTTACCCTCCGGCCTGGGAGTCCGGAAGTCCCTTCCTCTGGATCTCCAATACAGGGAATTAAAATGGGAGACTCCCCAACAACTGGTGGTGGTACACACCTGAAATTCCAGCCCTTGGGAGGAGCTCTGTGATTCTGAGGTCAACCTGGTCTACAAAGCAAGTTCCAGGACAGACAGGGCTGTTATGCCGAGAAAGCCTGTCTTCAAAAACAAAACAAAACACAAGAAAAAACCCAAATGAACGAATAAACAGAGAACATGGTGGCCTCACCTCCCAGAAAAACTGGTCTGTTCTAATGGAGAATATAAAGTTACCAAGCGCAAAGCATGTTTTAATCACAGGACCTGATAGACAGATGGATCTCTGAGTTTGAGACCAACCTGGTCTACAGAGGGAGGTTCAGGACAGCCAGGGATGCTCAGAGAATCCTTGTCTCGAAAAACAAAACAACAAAACAAATAACAAATAGTAATAACAAAATAAAGATATCAACACAGACTTAGGAATGTGGAGTAACACACAACCACAGGGTCTCCATCCTGAGACTTCACCAGGCAAAAATGGCTGGGGAGAACACTACAAATAGACAAACAGATAGGTATGTAAGGGATGGGAAGCAGGGAAGACTATAGCTCAGGGATGTTGTACTGAAAGGATGAAAATACAGCTTAACTCTCTAATGACCACTAAAAGTTAGAAATTTAGAAAAAGTCCATCAGCATGTGATGGGAGATGTCATTCTGTAAATATGTTTCTCATACTGGCTAATGAATAAAGCACTGTTGGCCAATAGGAAAGGAAGATAGGAGGGACTAGGAGACAAGGAGGAAAGAGGAAGTAGTAAGGAGGAGTCAACATGGAGAGATAGGAGAGAATAGGCCCCGCTCTCTGGTAAGATAAGTCCACGTGGAGATTAACAGAAATGGGTTAATAATTAAGACAGAGCTAGCCGATAAGAAACTAGTACCTGGCCAACAGCATTATATCAAATACAGATATTCGGTGTGTTAATTGGGGCTGGCGCGGTGGGGGGACAAGACCAGTGGCAGGAGGAAAAAAACCTTACTCCTTACAAGCATGTATTTAAAAATCACCCTAGCTGCATGCAAAGCTCAGGAAAAAAGAAAAACACATGAAATAGCTTGATCAAAATGACTGGTTTCTGAAGAATGTTGTTATCCACAACAACAGTCTGGGAACTGTTTGGGTCATCCTGTCCACAAAGAAAATTAATAACTAAAAGATGGGACTCATAACAAAAAGGGAAAGACAGAGAAAACAAGAGCCTCTGCCAATAGATATCGATAACTTCCTGACTGGAAAGTACATTCATTCACTCAAGGACAAAGCCACTGAGCCCTCTGGTTCTTGAGAAAGAAAACCCGCTAACCTTGAAGGTGTGCTAAATCTCTGTAACCTAGGAAACCTTACTAACCATTCCAAGTTTTGAACTGTCCCATGACCTTGCTTTTAGGCCTAGTGAAAATAACAGGCTAGCTTTGAAACTGGCCTTGTTTGCTTTGATGTAAATCCTATAAAAGCTGTCTCAATTCTGCCCTCGAGGTCCTCAGTCCTCTACCCCTGTGTGGCGTATGACTGTGGACCCCAGTGCTCTTGGAATAAAAAACTCCTCATGCTATTTGCATCAAGACCGCTTCTCCTGAGTGATTTGGGGTGTCGCCTTTCTTGAGTGGGAGCGTAAAGGTCCATGCTCTGTGGGTCTTAAAGTACTTGTTTAACATGCAGCAGGACTGGATTTAAAATCCAACACCTAATACACCAGTAGTGGCTAAGCCTGTAACCTCTGCACATACACACTGGGGGATCAGAGGCTTGAGGCTGTCCTCACATACTGAAAGCCTTTATTTTGCAGAGCAAGGATGTAAGAAGGAAAATAATTCTTATAAGCGGAATATAGAAAATCATAAAGAATGGATGTTGACATGGGAGGAAAAAAATCAGGAATTATGAGAACAAGAAAGGTTACTATGGTGATGGGGCTAGTGGTTATATGCTAGACTGATCTTGTTAAATAGGGCTAGTGACAGCCAAGAGAAAGCCAGAGTATGAAAGAAGTTTCTCACAGGTCTTGGCCCAAAAGGAAATAGGCCCCCAACCCTGGAACAAATGATTCCAGATGAACAGCCTTGTCTGGGCCACTCCTGGCCAACGGACAGTCTGGGGACTTTCCAAGTCATTCTATGGTTTATCCCTTGAATAAGAACAGGTCATACCTGGGTGATCTCTCAAACGTGAGATCATACTTTGTAACCAATCACCTTGTGCCCCATGCATGTATGCTGATTTGTGGTCTTCTCTATAAAAAGAATCTGGACCCTCTGAGGGCTGTGTAGCTTTCCCCAAGATTGCTGATACCCGAGTGCACTCATTCAATAAACACCTCTTGCTTGTTGCATCTCCTGGTTTTGGTGTTTGTGTCTTGGGGCTCTCCCACCAGCCCATCAGGATCCCAGAATTAGGGTCCAACATACACAGTGAGTTCAAGACCAGCCCCCCACCCCAAAGAAAACAGAAGGGAACAAAACAAAAAAATGAGGCTATAATTTGGGTTTCAGATAAGATGACCTTGAACTCCTGAACCTTCTGCCTCCATCTCACACATTCTAGGATATTGGCAGTGCCCTCAGATAGTCACTACGCAGTACTGGCTCAGCGGGATTTAGAGATACACCTGCCCATGCCTCAGCTGAATAAATGATTCCACCAGGGACTGCGGCCTTCTTGCTTTTGAATGGGTCTGACAATGTATCACTTTGGTCACTCAGTTTTGAGAATGCAAAGTCAGGATATAAATCAAACATCCTACTTTGAGATGGATGGAGGCAAGGGGTGGGGGAGGAAACTGTAAGGTAATGATCCCGTCTACTATCGTAACCTTATCTCTCTTATCACACCCCTGCCCACCCTACTTTGGTCCAAGGTCCTCTATCTGCCCCCAGGCCCCTTTTTCTTCCTCCCAAAAAGTATAGAATGCTAGGAATGAAATAAAAGTATTTTCAGTTTTATCATTTCTAGGAAACCGTGATAAGTGCAGTAAACTCTTATCTTCGGAACTGGTCTTGGATCATACCCTTCAATGTCTGCTCTTTGGTCACAGGCTCCTCTCAGCTACAGCCTGTGTTTCCTCTTCATTTCCTCCTGGTCTCTGCAGAAGTAGAGTTCATCCATAACTTCCTGTGGGTGCTCACGGGAAATGGTGCGAATCATGCAGAGAACTTCCCGGGCCAGCACGCAATACATCATGCCAACCAAAAGAAATCCTTGTTGTGGCATGGGATGGAAATGTGCATGTAGCTTGAAGGAGAAGCTCTATTACACTGAAAAATGGTAGGCAGGTTGACGTGTAAGATGCTCTGTGAGGAGCCCGGTGGTCAGCCCTGGGACCTGTCACCACCAGAAGTGTGGCTCCTGAAAGCTGTTGGGACCCAATTAGTGCAGGTCCTGGATGTGGAGCAGGCAATGCTTGGAGCGATTTCAGAGACAGTAGACCTTGTTGGTCCATATACATGGACTAGTCCCCAAGCAGTGTGTGCCCAGGGAACCGCTGGGGAGAACCATTTATATTTTTAAGAGGGGTGGTGGTATTGGGGAGATGGTTCATTGTTTAAGATAAATGGTTGCATGATCACTTTGGCACCACATATACTAAAACTGGAACTATGCAGAGAAGATCAGCATGGCCCTTGTGTAAAGATGACATGCAAATTCGCGAAGCATTCCGTATTTAAAAAGAAAACAAAAATAACAGTTGCTGTTGCCGAGGAGCCAACTTTGGTTCCCTGCACCTGCATGGTGGCTTGCAACCCCCTATACCTCCACTTCCAGGCAAGCTTACACCTTCTTTTGACCTCTGCAGGCACTAGGCATGTGCAGAAAATACACGCAGTTACAACATTCATACATATAAAATTTAAAAAAAAAATCTATAAAAAGCTATTCTACTTCTTTTAAATGTTTTGACCCAAAAAGGCAGCTTTTTGGCCTATAGTTATGATCCTAACACTTGAGAGGGGAAGGCAAGAGATTGAGGAGTCCAAGGCTAGGGAGTCCTATACAAGATCTTGTTACAAACAAAAGAATTTTTTTTAAAAAAACTTTTATTTTTCTCTCATACATAACATCTACACCTCAGTTTCTACTTCTTCAATTAGTCAGTGTCCTCCTACCACATCCCCTCTATATGGGGCCAACTCCTGTTCTGTTTACACTCAGAGAGAGAGAGAGAGGGGGGGGGAAGGAAGAAGAAGGAGGAGGAGGAGAAGAAGAAGAAGAAGAAAGGAAATAGTAGGTCTCCCAATGATATCACCAGAACACGGCCTAATAAGATACAGCAAGACTGGACATAAACCCTCATCCTCTATCACCCCTGGATGAGGCAGCCCTGTAGGAGGAATGGGTTCTATGCAGAGCCAAGAGGGTCAGAGACAACCCCATTCTTATTGTTGGGAGACCTGCCAAAGCTACACAGCCATAACATATATGCAGGGGTCCTAGCTCAGGCCCATACAGGGTCTGTGCACAAACAAGCAAAATGTTCTTTCTTTTTTAAAAAAAGACTTATTTATTTTATATACAGTGTTCTGCCTGCATGTATGCCTACAGGTCAGAAGGAGGCACCACGTGTATGTGGTTACTGGGAATTGAACTCAGAACCTCTGGAAGAACAACCAGTGCTCTTAAACTCTGAGCCGTCTCTCCAGCCTTTTATTTTTTTGTTTTAGACAGGGTTTTACTATGTAACCCTCTGGCCCGGGTATCAACTGCTGTTAAACTAGATTAATAGCACCATACTAGGTACAGCATTTATACCCTCATTATTTTAAGAGAGTCAGAATGAGGGGGTGATCGGGGTGGGCGTGCTGATGGTGGTGACAGAAGCCTATATTCCTAGTGCTCTGGACACAGAGGCAGGAGGATGTCTGAGTGAAGCCAGCCTGGTCCACAGAGGGCATTCCAGGTTAGCCAAAGCTACACACACAAACCTTGTCTTGAGAAAGAAAAAAAAAGTGTGCAGTTTCTGTGTTCTTTGTTTAAAACAAAACAAAACAAAACAAAAAACTGTATAACATGCATTCATGATTGCTCTATGAGAATTGTTTCTCTTCAGGCCATTGCACACAGACAAAATACAGACTATTAATTTGAATTTTTGGTCCTGCTCAATAGCCTTTACTCACCAATAAGAGCTCAGTGATTAAGAGCACTGGCTGATCTTCCAGAAGACAGGTCTCTATTCCCAGCACCCTCATCAAAGGCTTAACACTCTCTGTAACTCCAGGACATTTTCGAAGGGTATCTGAACATATGGGATACGAATAAAGTTATGTAGACAACACCTATACACATAAACCAGTGGTGGCACACACCTTTACTCCAAGCACTTGGTAGGCAGAGGCAGGTGGATCCCTGAGTCCCGAGTACAGCTTGGTCTACAAAGAATTCTAGGTCAGCCAGGTCTGTTAAACAGAAAAACCCTGTGTCTTGTTTTGAAAAACCAAAAGCCAAAAGCCAAGAAACAAAAAACAAACAAACAAAAAAAACAAAAACAAAAAAAAACCAACCAAACAAAAAACAAAAAAAAATGCCAATCTCATGTCCCCTCCCATTAACCGTGCGTCATGGGACACGTGCCTGCTCTGTGTGATCAGAGCCGGTAGTGCCAAGCGACTGCCCATCCAGTGACGAGCAAGTTGAAACCTTTCAACCTTTCAAGCTACATTTGCTAGAGTGATGGAGATAATTCTCTGCGAGAAAGTTTGACAAGGAAGAAAATGTTATTTCTTTTGAAAGGAAGAACATGGAATTCACACCAAGAGTTAGTGCTTCAGGCCAAAGACTGCAGAGTCGGTAAATTTCACCATTACACCATTAAATATAACGAGTCATCAGGAGGACAGAGGCTGGAAAAACGCCAGAACTGTCTATGGTGGAAGGAAGCATCCTAGACTTACTGTGTGATGGGGGATACTTCGCTCTCTGAGACCCACTGGATGCAAACCATTACGGGAATGTCAGTGTTCTGTCTAAAGAAGCAAACTCCATATCCTGCCTCGATATGGTGAAGTCTCTAGCAGTGAGTAGCCATGGTGAAGACCTTTCATCCCAGCATGCAAGAGTCAGAGGCTGGTGGATATCTATCTGAGTTTGAAGCCAACCTGGGCTAGAGAGCAAGTTCCCGGATATCAAAGGTACAGAGATAAACCCTGCTTCAGAAGAAAGAGAAAAGAAGAGATCTTATAGCTAATTCTTGATAGAACCCTGTTTTTTGTTTTTTGTTTTTTTTTTTGGACCCCAGTTTTCATCAGGTATTTTTTTTTTTTTTTTGCGCCGACCTTTATATATAAGATAAATAGAACATAGAATTTTAAAAGCACTTAATCTAATTTGGCTCTCCATCTGGACCAACCTAATTCTCTGTAATCATGAGATTCTGGTCAGTTTTTCAGCCTCTCAGATTGGACAACAAGGTCTGATTTCGCAGGCTGCTTTGTTGTCCTTGCCTCACAAAGATTTAACCTCCCTCTTCTTTCTCCTGACCCCTTGGCACTCAGCGTTGCTTGGGGAGCAGACTTCTACTTCAGTTAAACTTACTTTTTTAAATTATTTTTTTAATTTCTTTTTTTTGTTTGTTTTTTTGAGACAGGGTTTCTCTGTGGCTTTCGAGGCTGTCCTGGAACTAGCTCTTATAGACCAGGCTGTCTCTGCCTCCCGAGTGCTGGGATCAAAAGCGTATGCCACCAACACTTGGCTAAACTTACTTTCTTAAAGGCAGAAGTGTACTATTGAAAAAAAAAAAAAGGCTCACATTATTTGGATGAGTTTTGCCTTCATATACATCTGTGTACCACTTGCCTAAGTGCTTGATGCCCCTGAGATCTTGAGAGGATTTCGGACCATATGGGACCATATGAGTTCTTTGTAAGAGTATCAGTGTTCTAAATCATTGAGCCATCTCTCCAGCTTTTAATTTTAATTTTTTTTTTTTTTTGGAGACAGGATTTCTCTGTGTACCTTTGGCTGTCCTGAACCTCACCCTGTACACCAGGCTGGCCTCCAACTAACAGATTAATTTTAATCGTTAATATTATTTGTGTGTGTGTGTGTGTGTGTGTGTGTGTGTATGTGTGTGTGTGGTACACCATGATGTATGTGCAGAGGTCTGAGGACAACTTTGTGGAATGTTCTCTTTCCTCAGTTTAGGGAATATAATTTGGGCTTGTCCTGAAAATACTTTATCTGCTGAAACTGTTTACCAACACTGTTTCTCCCCCCTTTCCTTTTCTACATTTATGAATACATGTGTATGTGGACAGATGCATGTGACCCAGGTCTCTCCACTTCGTGTGTTCTGGACAATAAACTACAGTCAACTGCCATGAGGACAAATGCCTTTATACACTAAGCCATGTCCTCTGTCCTCTCCATTCTCCTGTTAACGAGGGTCTCATGTAGCTGAGGCCGTAATTTGGCCACAGAACAGAGAATGGTTTTACCTCATGTTTGCATGCCTCTCTTACTCAAAGGCAGAGGTTATGGCAGTGGGCCACCATGTCTCTTTCTGATAGATATTGTGTCCACATAAGGATTTGTTTGGGGTGTGTGTGTGTGTTGTAGAACACTGTGAGTGAATGTAGGACGCCACAATTACAGGATGAGGAAACCATGACTTCCACCTTGGCCTGGGTTTGAACTAATCATCCTGCCTTCAAGGGCTGGGGTTAGAGGTGTGTACCACCACACCCTGTACACCCTGCCTACTGAGAGTCTTAAAAGGGCCAGGTGTGGTCATACATACCTCTAATCTCTGCATTTGGGAGGCAGAGTTCAAGGCCAGCCTGGGTTACTTAGTGAATTTGAATTCATCCCATCCTGGGCTAACTGAGAGACTGTCTCAAAAGAAAATACAAAGGATTACTTAGCCAACATAATAGGCATACTAAAGGTCTCTTGGTAGATGGGACATTCTTTTTTTATACCTTTTTTTACTAACTACATGGGGTCATTTGATATACATTAATTTAATCTAGATGAGTCATGAGTTTTAAAATGTATCTGCTACTCTGAAACCAATGTCTTCATTTACATGATCAAAGGGTCATTAACCACTTGCGTGGTTCTTCTAGAAACTAAACTTTATCCTGCAGGGAGTGGTGGCTTTCATTCTTAAGTCTTGGCGTTCCGGAAGCTGTGGCAGCCCAACCTTAATGCTTGCATGCCTGCTTCCCAAACCTGATGACTTGAGTTCAGAGCCTGGGTTAAAAGAGAGATCTGACTCTTCCAAGTTATCTGACCTCCACACATAGGACACTTTAATTCATTGGGTACATGCTTATGGGCACGAATGCGCGCGCGTGCGCGCGCGCGCGCGCGCGCACACACACACACACACATTTTTTGTCTCCCTCTCTCTAGATGCAGAAGATGGTAAATAGAATTACCAAATGAATCAGAAATTCTACTTCTGTATATGCAGCGAAACCAATTGAAAGCTGTGGAGGCTGGTGATCATCTCATGACAAGTATGTCTAAGCCTCTCCAATTTTGTAGGACCATGTCTTCAAAGGAATCTTAAGTATTATTTACATTCAGAAGTGGATACTTTTAATACCTCTCCATTCTGACCAACTGGTTTACTTAGTTTGGAAGTATCAGAAGAAGCACAAGTAGTCAGACCTTTAGTACATGCCCACCTTGTAGTCTTAGAGTCTTAGTAATATTGCTAATTTCTTGATGAATTACCCATAAGGCAGAATAGCAGGATTCAGAAAAGAGGAGGTGCCTAGGTCAAAGGCCTTGGATATTAGCCAACTTCAGCTCCTTGGATGTCCTATAACATTAATTTGGGCTGCCCCCAGTCCCAGTGAGTTTTGTAAGTCAATGGGCTGACAGTCTGGTTAGTTGCTATCCCTGTGTACTATGAATGGAGTCAGGTGCCTAAACATAGCCAGCAATTCTGCCTCAGAAGGATCAACTCCACCCCAGGGCTCCTGCTTCTGATATAGATTCTGCTTATCCAGGTTTTCCATTTTCCAAAGGCTAGAATAATCTCTGCCCCCTCCCACTCCCACCCATCTCTCTCCTCTTTTACATTTTCCTATCCTTTCTTGGGTGAGGACTTTTTCTCTGTCTGTATTCATCTAAGTCTCTGCTTTACATCCCAAATTTTTTTTTTTTTTTTTTTTAAAAAGGAAACTCCCTTCTTTTGGCAAGCAGGGAATGCTTAGAATTGTATATTCTGCACCCCCATATTAGAAGAGATAAAATCCCATTTCTTTTCTTTCTCCCCTACAACCAGACATTTAAGATAAGGAAAGGTCTGCATGTAGTCTTTCCTTTGTAGCTAATATCCTTTACTTTATGACTTATATCCACTTATGAGTGAGTATATACCCTGTTTGTCTCTCTGTGCCTAGGTTACCTCACTCAGGGTGATTTTTTTTTTTTCTGGTTCCAGGTTTTTGCCTGGAAATTTCATGATGTCATTGTGTTTTACTGTTGAGTAATACTTGACTGTGTAGATATATAACATTGTCTTTATCTGTCCTTCAGTTGTGAGGCATCTAGGATGTTTCCAGGTTCTATCTAGTATGAATAAAGCTGCTGTGAACATAGCTGAACAGGTGTATTTGTGGTATAAGTGTGCATCCTTTGGGTATATGCCCAAATGTCTTAAAGCTGGGTCTTGAGGTAGATTGATTCCCAATTTTCTGAGAAGCCGCCATACTGATTTCCAAAATGTCTGTACAAGTTTGCATTCACACTAGCAGTGGTGAGTGTTCCTTGACTCCACATCTTTTCCAACATGAGTTGTCATCAGTGTTTTTGATTTTAGGCATTCTGACAGGTGTGAGATTCTATTTCAATAGTCCTTTTGATTTGCATTTCCCTGAAGACTAAGGATGTTAAACAATTATTCATGTGTATCCTAGCTATGCGATTCTTTTTATTGAGAATCCTGTGTTAAATCTGTACCCCAGTTTGAAATTGGATTATTTCGGTTTTGTGATGCCTACTTTCCTGAGTTCTGTATGTTTTGGAGATCAGCTCTGTGTCAGGTGTGGGGTTGGTGACGGTCTGTTTTGCCTTGTTGACGGTGTCCTTTGCCTTACGGAAACTTTTCAGTTTCAGGAGTTCCATTTATTAATTGTGTAATTGTCCATCTCCATGTTACTGGTGTTATACCCGTGAAGTAGTCTCCTGTGCCAAAACATTGAATGTGGTTCATGTACATGTTGTAGCTATTCTCTCCCTATGCTTGTGTAGCAGAATTATCCACCTCTTTGTTTCTTCTCAAGCCTTTTCAGTTCTTTGATTAACCTCAACTCCTCCGCGGTGTAGAATGTTGACAATGAAGTTACCTCGGAGGAAGGAGGGAATGCATTCTCGTTTTAGGGTTTACCTCTTTGGCTTTCATGAACTAGACAGTTTCCCCTTTACTCGTCACGTGTACCTTGCAGGGAATGCCTTGTGGTCTTATGGGCAACCCAAGAACCTATGGGAGCACAAGGATTTCTGCTTGTTTTTTTTTTTTTTTATTTCTTTCTTTCTTTCGGGAAGCAATGAAGAGCCATCCTTCTTTGTAGTTTGCTCAATGCGCATGTGCCATAGCCATGGCTTATCGCTTGCCAGTGTGGATCGTAAGGGCTTTTCCGTTGCCACGTTTGATTTCTTCTATCAGTTCGGTAATGTCTGTGAGCAGATGACAGTATCCTCAACCAGTGTGAAAGCTGCTCCAGCATAGCAGATTCCTTATTGCTTTCAACTGCTTGGGTATTTGAAGCGATGGCGTCCAGATGTGGAACGAATACTTCTTTTAAATCATTCCGCGAAACCAGTATGACCATGCCCAGGTAATCCTGCTTTGTTTGAGAGCCCGGCTCAGGGTCTGAAAACAAGGTGGATGGGTGAGGAGAGGGGAATTATTTTTTTCTTTACTCCACCCAGATATGAGCGGTTCTCGTAAGAGCTGGGGTCACTTTCTAATTGGACTACATAACTAGGCAGTGTTCATCTGAGTGCAAAGATCTTGAAGCCTACTGTTGCGAATTGGGGATCTGTTAGACTCTTGCCTCTCTAGGGCGATTCTGGAGCTGGAGGGAAATGGAGACCTCAAGGTGCAGCTGGAGAAACTCACCATCACCGCGGCCAGAAAATGGTCGTTGTTTGAAAGGTATCATTCTGTTTTCAGAAATCCAAGTCTGGCTTGTTCTTGAATAGGAGAAAAAGCTTAGTGGGAAGCATGTAGTCTTCTTGGTTAAGAGGAGGATTCTATTTAAGCCAATTTGTAAAAGAAATATGTAAAATAAGCCAAAAAGCGGCCGGAAGCAACAGCTTCCAGCATAGGAGCAAACACCGGTGTGTTTAACAAGCTCAAGGGCAAGGATGTTAATTTGGAACTCCCAGAGTTTCGGTTGTCAACAAAATAGCTAAGGTGTCAATTACAGTAATAATATTCATAGTAATAATAATTATATATGGTAACAAACTTTGGTCCACATGATAGGTAGGTTGGTTGGCTTGTTGTTTTCTCTTGATGCTTAGGGGTTTGTTTACTTTTCCTTTCTGTCTTTCTTTTCTCTGTAGCTTTGGAGCACTCTGTAAACCACTCTGGTCTCCAACTCACATTTTCCAGTCTCTGCCTCCCAAATGCTGGGAATAATGGAGTGCCCCACTGCCTAGACTGTTTCTTTTTTTGAGACAGGGTTTCTCTATGTAACAGTCCTGGAACTGACTCTATAGACCCCGGCAGCCTTGAACTCAGAGATATCCCCTTGCTTTTGCCTCCTGGGTTCAAAGGTGTACACCACTATGCCTGAGTTCCTGGTGGGAAGAAAATTCTCGATCTTCCTGCCTTAGCTTCCAGAGTGCTGGCATTCCAGAAATGCACCACCACAGTTCCCGTGAGAAGCTGAGACAGGAGGATCATGACTAGAAGGTTAGACTTGGCAACACAGGGAGTAGGAAGCCAGCCTGGGCACTATGAGAGTATTGTGTGAAATCAAAAAGAAAAAAAAATATAAGATAGCAACCATACTAGAATACCCCCCCCCAAATCTTCACTCACCATAAAAATACATAATTAAAAAACCCCACCCTTTTTGGGCTTGTGAAAAGGACCAGTGGGTAAAGGTGTTGCTGTCACTTGATGACCCGAGTCCAATGTCTGATACTGAAAGACCAAAAAGTGAAGTTAAATGAAGGACGGTCTGACCTGGAAAGCTAACCAATATCTGTTCCTTGGAATTTGCTAGCTTCCTCTCACCAGGCCCTGAGATGACAAGAATTCACACTGCCCCTCCTTTCTGCCCCTCCTTTCCTGTGAGTCAACAGTTGGTAAATAGGGTCCTTAGGAAACAAAGAGATAGCTGTAACTCTGGTTTGCCCAGACACCTGAGGCCCTAAGGTCTGCTGACCCTAATAGCAGACCATCCTGCCTCCAAGGGTCACGTACTCAATGGACAGAGGGTCCCACCCCCTCCCTAAGCTTGTGGGGTTGCCTTTAAAAACACCTGTGCCCGGGGGAGGGGGCTTCTCCCTAGCCTGCATGCTAGAGGAGCCCATTTGCACAAACGTTTCCTGTTCATTAAAGCCTCTTGTGTTTTGCAGCAACTGGCCTGGACATTGAGTTCTTGGGGTATCGACCCAACCTGGAAGACTCCTCA
The DNA here is from genome assembly GCF_943737965.1 of Phodopus roborovskii. Taxonomy (NCBI): domain Eukaryota; kingdom Metazoa; phylum Chordata; class Mammalia; order Rodentia; family Cricetidae; genus Phodopus; species Phodopus roborovskii. The sequence continues at coordinate 16,135,958 of NW_026126636.1, forward strand.
TTCTGAGGGTCTTACAATACACTATTAGTGGAAGCTGGGAATCAGCTTCTGTAGGCTGTCCTCTGACCTCCACACGCATGTGCACGTACAGACACTATACAAACGAATGCCACTCAAAACGTGGCCTGAGAGATGGCTTAGAGCCATTCAGTGCTCTTTCTGAGGTCTAGGGTTAGATTCCCGACATCACACGTGGCTCACAGCCCTGAAAGTTCACTTCCAGGGGACCCAGAGCCCTCTCTTGAGTTCCATAGATGCAGTATATGTGTCTCACAGTATACATGTTGACACAAATGTAGATAAAACATTCATACGTATTAAATCAAAAAGGAGAAGATCAACAGTACAAACCCACCTTTAAAGAAAGCCTCAGCTGGGCCTTGGTAGCACATGCCTTTAGTCCCAGCACTCAGGAGGTAGAGGCAGGCTGATCTTAGTGAGTTTGAGGCCAGCCTGGTCTACAGAGCTAGATCCAGGACAGGTTCCAAAGCAATACAGAGAAACCCTGTCTCCTAAAACCAGTAAATGAATAAATAAAGTAAGCCTGGGACTCTGGATGGTGGTGGCATAAGCCTTGGGAAGCAGAGGCAGGTGGATCTCTGTGACTTCCAGGCCAGCCTGGTCTACAAAGGGAGTTCCAGGAAAGGCTCCAAAGTTACAGAGAGATACCCTGTTTGGAAAAGCAAGCAAGCAAACAAGCAAACAAAAAAGGCCTGGGATCCAAAGAAAAATAATTAAATCTAAAAAATAAAAATAAATCAAAATGCCCCAACAACAAAAAAGTTTTTTGTTTGTTTTCTTTTTCAATCTATCCTCATTTAGGTGGCACATTGGAGGACTTCTTGGGCTATATGAGATTGTCGCAAAAACAAAACAAAACGAACAAACAAAACCCCCAAACAAAACAAAAAACCAGAGGCATACACACATAGGGGTGTTTTGTTTTATTCAAGTATTTCATTTATTTATTTATTTATTTATTTATTTATTTATTTATTTATTTTTTGGTTTTTCAAGATAGGGTTTCTCTGTAGTTTTTGAGCCTGTCCTGGTACTCACTCTCTAGACCAGGCTGGCCTCGAACTCACAGAGATCTGCTTGCCTATGCCTCCCTCCCAAGTGTTGGGACTAAAAGTGTGCACCACCAACGCCCGGCTCAAGTCTTTTTCTTTTTTGTAGTAGGTTTAAATTTAAAAAACATAACCAAACAACTTTATGGCATGAGAGTTTTGCTTGCCTGTGTGTATGCCTCTGCAGCACACGCTTTGGTGTTTGTGGGGTGGGAGGACAGGGAGTTAGTTCCTCTGGAGTTGTAGTATTGATTTTGAGCCAACATGTGGGCTGGAAATTGACCTCTGATTCTTTGAACCATAGAGCCCCGAAGACCTCTAGCTCCTCTGGTCTGTTTCTAATATACTCCAAAGCCCTTCCTTTCTGGGCTTGGGGCAGAAACATTTAATCTCGGCATTTAGGAGGAAGAGGCCAGTAGATCTGTGTGAGTTCTAGGACAGCCTGGTCTCCATGGGTAGCTTTAGGCTAGCCAGGGCTACATAAATGAGACTCTGACTAGAAACACACATACACACCATCTAAATACTTCATTCACTTTTTGTGTTGTTTTTTGACAGTGTCTGTAGTCCTGACTGGCGTAGAATTGGCCTCCCCCCCCCCAATAATTTTATTGTTTTTATCTCATGCACAGTTGTGTTTTGTCTGTATGAAAGTGTCAGATCCTCTGGAACTGCAATTAAAGACAGTTGTGAGCTGACATGTGGGTGCTGGCAATTGAACCTGGGTCCTGTGGTAGAACAGCTATTGCTCTTAATCACTTAGCTATCTCTCCAGCCCCCAAAGCCCAGCCTTGAATTTACAACAATCCTTTGGCATCTGTCTTCTAAGTGGTAGGATTATACCTGGTTCCAAAATCCCTTTTTTTTTGTTGTGCTTGTCTTTGAGACAGAGTCTTGTCATATAGCCTTGGCTGCTTGGAGCTTTTGAGGTAGACCTGGCTGACCTAGAATTTACAGAGATCTGCCTGCCTCTGCCTCCCTAGTACTGGAATTAATGCCATGTGCCACCACTGACCAGCATTCTGCTTGTTTCTATTTACTTTTTTTTTTGACATTTATTTTATATTCGTGGGTGAGCATACAATGGCACATGGATGTGGAGGTCAGATGACAGCTCTAGGAGTCTGTTCTCATTTCCATGTGGCCCAAGGCATTGAACTCAGGTACTTGGGCTGGGTGACAGGCCCCTTTACTTAGTCATCTAGTCATTTACTTGGTCCCCAGAATACCTCCTTAAAACTTGGTTGCATCCATCAACATCCAGGTGGGTTAACATAGATACATGTCAGCTACCTGAATCAATCCCTCCATGGTTACCACCTTCTGCCTGGGAGAACTGTTTCTCTTTCGTTCTCACTATGGTGGTCAATTCATATTTTACTTTTGGTGGTGGGAACTGAACCCAGGGCCTCTCAGATGCTAGCCAATGGCTCTGCCAGCTCTTACTTTTGCATTGGCTGTTCTGGAGACAAGGCCTGGTTCCAACTCAGAGATTCACCTGCTTGTGGCTCTCTTTAACCACACCTGGCTGGTTTTTGTTTTGTTTTAATTTAAACACCTTTATTGCATTATTAGGAAAACAGAAAGGATGATAATTTTGCATTTTATTTTATTTTATTTTTTTGGTTTTTCGGGACATGCTTTCCCCATAGCTTTGGAGGCTGACCTGGAACTAGCTCTTGTAGACCAGGCTGCTCTCGAACTCACAGAGATCCACCTGCCTCTGCCTCCCAAGTGCTTGGATTAAAAGCCTGTGCTACTACCGTCCAGCTCCTTTTGCTTTTTAAAGAGAAGATTTTTAGTTCATATACATTGGTATTTTGCCTGCATGTATGTTATATTTGCTGCATGTGGGTGCCATAAAAGGTGGCAGATCTCCTGGTCTTGGATTTGCACAGCATTGTGAGCCTTCATTTGGTGTGTGCTGGGAATGCAACCCAGCAATTTAGAAGAGCAGGAAGTGCTCTTAACTGCCCCTCTGGCCCCTCATCTTGCTTTTTGACACAGGGCTTCACTATTTAGCCCAGGCTGGCCTGAGACTCCTGCCTCAGCCTTCAGTGCTGGGGTACAGGTTTGGGCTACTGTGGGCCTGCTTTAATTGTCAATTAACTGTCAGTTACCAGGAGCAGCCAAGAGATCCTGGATTCAATGCCCCGTACTATTAAAAACAGCAATGCAGACTCTGGCTATTGTGGAAAACCAAGGATATCAGCATTCTGGAGGTTAATTAAAGAAGAATTGAATTCAACATTTTCCTTGACTTACATTAGTTTTAAGCCAGCCTTTCCTCCACCCCACCATTGCTCACCTTGGAGATGTGGCCTCTGGCAACGTCTGCTTTCTGGTGTCTCCAAGGGAATGGGGACCTCTGCAGCCATGGAGCTTTTGTGATGCTTTCTGGGCCAGGATCTTTGATGGAAGTACAACCTTGGTTAAATGAAGCCTCTGTTCTAGGACTTGCAGCTCACTCTGATTTTAACAGCACCTGATGACTCTTTATGGTCCTCACGTTCGGCAACATCTGAGAGCCCACAGGTGGGGAGAGAAGACTGGACTTAGGGGAGGCTTTTCCTCCAAGGCAGCTGGAATCACCCTTACCTCCATGTCTCCTGCTTCTTTTTCCATCTCTGTCTCATGGCCTCTCTTCAGCTTTTTCTTTCTTTCTGCCTCCTGAGAGCTGGGAATAAAGGTGTGCACCACCACCACCCAGCTTTTACTTTTGAGACAGGGTTTCTCTGTGTAACAGTCTTGGCTGTCCTGAAACTCTCTTTGTAGATAAGGGTGGCCTCAAACTCGAGACCTACTTGCCTTTGCCTCTGGGCTGGTGGGATTAAAAGCATATACCATCATGTCCAGCTTGAGCTTGTCTTGTGTATTTTGTTGCTGGAGATTTCTTCCAGCCAGGTTCTGCAGCCACCTTGTCCCAAATGAATACACAGACACTATATTAATTATTAAAATGCTGGCCAAAGACTAGGGCCTCTTATTGGCTAGCTCTGTCTTAATTATTAACCTATTTCTATAAATCTATGTATTTCCACATGGACTTGGCTTACCAGAGAATGCCTGGACCTGTTACTTCTTTGGTGACTACACGGCATTTCTTCTGGCAGCCTCTCTGCCTACCTTTTCCAGAATCCTCATCTCCTAGTCCCACCTATCTTTCTGCCTCTAGTGGCTGTTGGCCAAGAAGTATGTTATTTATCAACCAAAAAGAGTAACATATATACAGAAGAACATACCCCACCAGTTTTTTCTTTTTTTTTTTTTAATTTTAATTCTTTTGGCTTTTTCAATATAGGGTTTCTCTATGTAGTCTTGGGAATCCTATAACTCATTCTGTAGACCAGGTTACCTGTGTGTTTGTCCTTGAGTGCTAGGTTTAAAAGGTTTGCACCACTACTGCTAATCTATGGCAACTCTTATAAAGGAAAAGATTTAATTGGGGTTTCCTTCCAGTTTCACAGATTTAGTCCATTATCATCATGGCAGGAAGCATGGTACATTAAAATGCAGACAGATCTGATAATGGAGGGGTAACAGAGTTCTGCATGTGGCATTGGGCCAGTCTTGAGCATTTGAATGCTCAAAACCCATCCAGAGTGACTTAGTTTAAGCCCACACCAACTCTCATAAGTCCACACCTCTCTAATGACCAAACATTCAAATATGAGCCAATGGAGGCCATTCCTAATCAAACCACCACACAGACATATCAGGAAGTCTCAATTTAACACCAAAGAAAACATCCTCATATCTTTCTACATGGAATGCTCTAATTTCTGTAGCAATTCCTTCGACCATAAGACCAGGTGCAGCTGGGGCAGAATTACAAACTGCCGGCAAGGAGGCACAGGCTAGTGTGGCTGAAATCTCAGGTTGGAAGTCAAGTTTCATAATCCTCATCCCATGGTTCTAGGAGGGAACGGACATCATTGTCTTCAGTCTGGAGTCTCCTATGATTACAATGCTAATGGCTTTTACACTCAGAGGCCAGTATCCTAGGATACACACAGGAATCCTGTTATGAGTAGGTTTTTCTGCCACTCTGGTTCCACAGCCATACCAGCCCTGAATAACACACACTTCTTACACCAGATATTGTGGTTTAATAAGGATCAGGATAAACAAATAGGCTGAATAGATGTTTATTCAGGGAGAAATAAGTTACAACATAGTTGAACACCATCAGGTTCCACCAGATGCTCTCCTATCCTTGTCCCACCAGCATGAGAGCCTCCTCCTCAGACTTAGTTCCCCAGGTCACTTCCGCCCTGTCTCCACCCTCAGTGGGCGTGGTCAGTGCCACAGATGCAGACAAAGTGAATATCTCACTACAGAAGCGTAGTTTCAATTCCCAATGCATGGTGTCATGCATCCGTAATCCCAAGGGTCACAAGGGTTCTCCTTAGCTATGTGGCCAAGCTCATTCTTGGTTATGTGCCACACTTGGGTATATGGTTCAGTGGTAGAGACTGCTTAGCACCATGAAGTAGCTTAGCACCCAATTACCTGGTTAGGATGGTAAGGCCCTGGGCTCAATACAAATGGCTGTTGATAGTAAATAAATTCTAAAAGGATGTATCCCAGCCTGTGGGAGTAGAAAGCAATGTACATAGTATCAGGCCAACCAGACTATATAGGAAGACCAGTCCCTAAAACAAACAAACAAACAAACAAAAAAACCCCCAAATGTCAACTATGAGTCATCATTGTTATTAGCTTCCTTTTCTTTCTTGTGGGTAAGGAGGCAAAATCATTTAACGGGAAGCCAGAGAGATGTTTTTGACACCCTGAGATGGGTCGGAGCCAGTATATGGCAGCATCCTGGCAACAACCAAAATGGATCATCTTATGGCCCTCATGGGGATACTTGGAGTCCTTAAGGTCAGGGTACAGACACAGTTGGAATGAGGGCATCAGATTGTTGGTATAAATATGGGCCTCAGGAAGGATGCTGGTAGGGCCTTCTGGTGGTGTATTCTCATTCTGGGATGGACTGGCATTGGCTCCACCATGAAGTGACTGCTGGCATTGAACCTGAGGTGACAGCTGTTGTTGGACTTGAGGTGACTGCTGGAGTTGGGCTTGAGGTGACTGAAGTGGCACTTGAGGTGACTGCTGGTGTTGCTGGTGTTGGGCTTGAGGTGACTGAAGTGGCACTTGAGGTGACTGCTGGTGTTGGGCTTGAGGTAAATGAAGCAGGACTAGAGGTGACAGCTGGTGTTGGACCTGGATTGACTGCTGACTTTGGACTTGAGGTAACTGTTGGTGTTGGACTTGAGGCAACTGAAGTGGGACTAGAGGTGACAGTTGGTGTTGGACTTGAGGCAACTGAAGTGGGACTAGAGGTGACAGTTGGTGTTGGACTTGAGGTAACTGAAGTGGGACTAGAGGTGACGGCTGGTGTTGGAGTTGAGGTGACGGCTGGTGTTGGAGTTGAGGTGACGGCTGGTGTTGGAGCTGAGGCGACGGCTGGTGTTGGAGCTGAGGCGACGGCTGGTGTTGGAGCTGAGGCGACGGCTGGTGTTGGAGCTGAGGCGACGGCTGGTGTTGGAGCTGAGGCGACGGCTGGTGTTGGAGCTGAGGCGACGGCTGGTGTTGGAGCTGAGGCGACGGCTGGTGTTGGAGTTGAGGCGACGGCTGGTGTTGGAGTTGAGGCGACGGCTGGTGTTGGAGTTGAGGTGATGATGGCTGGTGTTGGAGTTGAGGTGATGATGGCTGTTGTTGGAGTTGAGGTGATGATGGCTGTTGTTGGAGTTGAGGTGATGGCAGGTGTTGGAGTAGAGGTGAATGCTGACATTGGACTTGAGGTGATTGTTGGAATTGGAATTGAAGTAACTCCTGAAGTTGCAAATGATGTAACTGGTGGTGTTGCTCTTGGACTTGGGATAAGTGCTGGTGCTGCTCTTGATCTTGGGGTGACTGTTGGTGCTGCTCTTGGTCTTGGGGTGACTTCTGGTATTGCTCTTGGTCTTGGGGTGATTGCTGGTGTACTTGTTCCTGCTGAGTGTCACATTTGACTCTCTTGCGTTTTGCTCGTTGGTTCTTGAACCAAACCTAAGTGGAAAAGAGAGCCATGGGGGTTGAGTGGATACTGACTTTAGAAGCCTGCTGCTGTCATTGTTCAGTGATATGGGGACTTCTAGGTGAGAAAGTCTAGTCCTTCACCTCTGCCATGTACACCCTGCACTTATATTCTATGTCAAGAGCAGAAATCAGAGATTATGGGGACAAAGGAGGCTATAGGAGTCAGAAAGCAGGAATGAAGGGCCAGTGTGGTAGCATTTTGATTACAGTAGAGGCAGGTGGACATCTGTGAGTTCAAAGCCAGCCTGGTCTACACATTGTGTTCCAGGCTGGCCAGAGCTACATACATAGTAATGCCCTATTTCAAACAAAAAAGGTGAGCTCCAAGTTCAGTGAGAGACTCTCTCAAGGAAACAAGGTGGACAGTCATAAAGGAAGACATTCAAAGTCTTCCTTTAGCCTCTGCACACTTAAGAGTGACACTCTAGTGCACTGTGCGCATGCACACATGCATGCAACATACGTGTGTGCATGCATTCTTTCTCACACGCGTGTGTGCGTGTGCACGAACATGCACACACACACACAGAGACACACACACACAAAGCACAGGCAGGGGGTTCCTATGTAGCCTTGTTTACCTGTCACAGCCCTTCCCTTGCCATAATTGCTCACAAAAGCATCTTCCTTGATTGTTTTTTTTCCCCCCCTAAATTCTTTTTCTTCTCTTTACATGCTAACTCAAGCTTCCCTTCCCCTCTTCTCAGTTCCTCCCATCTCTCCTCACCTTTTCCACTCCTCCACTGTTTCTCTTCAGATACAGGTGGTCATCCCAAAATATACCTTGCTTCCGTTTTGTGTGTGTGTGTGTGTGTGTGTGTGTGTGTGTGTGTGTCTGTTGTTGTTTACAGAGACAGGGTTTCTCTGAAGCTTTGGAGCCTGGCCTGAAACTTGCTTTATAGACTGAGCTGGCCTCCAATTCACATAGATTGGGCTGCCTCTGCCTCCCGAGTGCTGGGATTAAAGGCGTGCACCAACATCACCCAACATCGCCCACTTTGCTTTTGTGTTTTGTTTTTTTGATTTTTGTTTTTTTTGGTTGTTTGTTTTTTTGTTTTTCCAGACAGAGTTTCTCTGTATTGCTTTAGAGCCTGTCCTGGAACTTGCTCTGTAGACCAGGCTGGCCTCAAACTCAGAGATTTGCCTGCCTCTGCCTCCCAAGTGCTGGGATCAAAGGCGTGGGCCACCAACCACTGTTTTTTTTTTTTTTTTTGTTGTTGTTTTTGTTTTGTTTTGTTTTGTTTTGTTTTTGAGACAGGGTTTCTCTGTGTAGCCCTGCCTGTCCTGGAACTCATCCTGTAAACTAGGCTGGCTAGTCTTGAACTCACAGCGATCTCCCTGTTTCTGCCTCCCCGAGTGCTGTGAGCAAAGGTGTGTACCTGGCTTTTGCTTGTTTTGTTTGTTTTTTATAGGAGGCTAGCACATGCTTACGGCTGGGATCTGGACGGAAGTTTGTGTTTGGAAAGACAGGGTTTATGACCACTGAGATTGGAGTAAGCTCGGGAATGATTGTCAGGGTCCAAGTTAGGATAGTCAGTGTTGTTGTTGCTTTTACTCTTTGGGGGGCCTGCCACCCAGCTCCCAAGTAAATACACATGGGAGTCTTATTCTTACTTATGAATGCCTGGCCTTAGCTTGGCTTGTCTCTAGCCAGCTTTTCTTAATTTAATTATCCCAGCTACCTTTTGCCTCTGGGTTTTTACCTTTCTCTATTTCTGCATCTCTTTACTTCTTACTCTCAGGCTTGCTGTGTAGCTGGCTGGCCCCTGGAGTCCTGTTCCTTCCTTCATCTTTTTTTCCCATATATCTTCTCCTATTTATTCTCTATCCTGCCTGCTTTGCTGTTCAGCTATCAAGTGTGTTTTAGACAAAGTAACACAGCTTCACAGAGTTAAACAAATGCACCATTAAAGATTGCAACACATCTTTGCATTGTTAAAACAAACATTCCATAGCATAAATAACTGTAACACATTTTAAAATATTTCACAAGAGTCATGGAAAAAAAAAACAACTTAGGTAAAAAGACAGAAAGGGTTACTGCTGGCCAACCTGCAGGACTGTGGGATCCAAGTTCATTTCTAAGGCCATTTCTTTCTTGACACTGGAGTTTGGATATGGGTTCTTTACAAACGCCTTATTCATTGTATCCACTTGTTCTGGAGTGAATGTAGTTCGTCTCCTATATAGACCACTCTGGTTCTTACCTTGGAAAGATAAAAAGACAAGAAAATACCTTTTTTTTTTTTTCTTTTGAGACAGGATTTCACTACATAAACTAGGCTGGTTTCAAATTTGCACAGATTCATGCACCTCTGCCTTTCCTCATTTTTGAGAAAGTGTCTTACTTAGTCCAGGCTGTCCTCCAATTTACTATATAACAAGGTTAGCCTTGGCTCCTGATCTTTTACTACATTATCTCCCAAATCCTTTATTATAATTAGATAAGGCCACCTTTAATCCCAGCACTCCCAGAAAGCAGAAGCAGGCAGATCTCCAATAAGTTCCAGGCCAGCTAAGGGCTAAGCAGTGAGGCTCTTGCTTGGAGGAGTGGGTGTGTGTGTGGAGAGGCCCTTCTATGTAGCTTAGGTTGGCTGGTCTGAAGCTCAAGATCTTTCCATCTTAGCCTCCCAAGTGCTGAGATCAGGACTAAGTGGCACTGTTTGGTTTGGCTGTGATTTAAAAGTGGAATCTTCTGGGCAGTTGTGGCCCAGGTCTTTAATCCCAGGGCAGGCAGGTGTTCTGTGAGTTCAAGGCCAGCCTGATCTACAGATCAAGTTCCAGGGCTATACAGAGAAACCCTATCTTGAAAAAGGAAAGTGGGGGTCCTAGGATATAGCTCCTTGATAAAACCATTTTGTTAGCAAGTCCCTTTACCCATAGGCAATTCTTGGTCTGAAACCTTGGATATTTTAATAAGGTCATCTCCGAGATAAGGAATTTCCTTCTAAGACAGCCTCCTTCCCTCAGGCTCAGCCTGACCTTAGAACACAAGGCAGGCTTTCTGATTCAGCCTCCCAAGTGCCTGGATTATGAGCCTGTACCACTATGCCTTTGGTTGCTAGGTTGTTCGTGTGGAGTCGTGTTCAGCTTGATACAGCAACCCTCAAAGCATGTAAAAGGATTTCAGCCATACAGAGGAGGATGGTCTCCGAAGCACGCAACCATAGCTGAATCCTTTCCTTTAACACCAAAAATTAAACACAGCATATCACACATGGGCAGCAACAGCAAGCCTCGAATGGAGAAAAAGTGCTACAAGAAGGGGCTCAAACAACAGACCGAGTGTGGTAGCAAATGCCTATGCCATGGAAGAGATGGCAAGGTCTCATCCTCAGCTACACAGTGAGATGGAGACCAGCCTGGGCTTACGTGAGACCATTTCAAAACAATGCAAATAAAATAAGGAATTTACCTGAGGTGTTGTGGGACAGGATTTTCGTCCTAGTGCGTGGAAAGCAGAGGCAGGTGATCTCTCTGAGGCCAGCCAAAACAAACTCACAAAAATCCAGAGATAGCTCAGCAGTGAAGGGCGTGCATGTACTACTTACTAGTGCTCTTGCTGAGGATGTGGTTTCCAGTGTCAGCATCCTCTACCTTGGACAGCTCCAAAGTGTCTGTAAGTCAGAAGAGTGGTTCTCAACTTGTGGGTCTCCACCCCTTTGAGGGTTCAGCCATCCTCTCACAGGGTGTCCATGTCAAACATCCGGCATATCATATATTTAGAAGACTGTTCACAACAGCAGCAAAATCACAGCATCGGAAGTAATTTTTATGGCTGGGGGTCACCGCAGCATGAGGAAAACAAGTGCTGCTCCAGGGGGAGTGTACATACCTACACACACCCAAACTCTCTCATACACACACACACACACACACACACACACACACACACACACACACACACACAATAATAAAAATAAATCTCAAAGACAAAACTAGAAACAAAACAAGGACTGGGGATTTAGCTTGTGAAATATAGCTTAGGGCATTCAAGGATATTATTCTCAGGACTTAAAACCAAACCATCCCCACCCCCCTGCCCCCAAATTTTTAAGTGTTTGAAGCACTCACTTCATCACCCTCTGGGGTTGTATGTAGGAAGATTAATGATAGAAAGAACTGTTCAACATGAGGGTGGATGGCAAGGTCCTCCTGCTTCTAGCTAACCAATGTCATTATACAGGCACTGGATTCAGCTGTGACAATACTCCGGGCTGTGTACCCAGGAAAGGTGGAAGTGTGACACAAAGACTTGTGTAAATAAATGGTCATAATAGCCAAAGGTCTTTCTCTGATCCCCACAGGTGGGCCCTGACACACATACACAAACATGATAGATAAGTGAATATGTAATACGGTGTTACTCTCATGCTACTATTAGGCAAGGAAAACTGTTGGAGAGTAGTACCACAGTGGTGGGGACTATACTCACCTACTGGACCCTGAAGACCCCTAAGAGATAAATAACTTGAGCAAAGGGGTCAAGACCAGGCTGGAGAAACCTGAACAAGGGGAGCTCATGAACCCCAGTCTGTCTGATAGCTGGGAAACCAGCACAGGACCGACCCAGGCTCCCTGAATGTGCTAGTTAGTGTATGCTAGTTAGGAGGACTGGGCAGTCTATGGGGCCTCTGGTATTGGATCAGTATTTATCCCTAGCATATGAATGGTAGATTGATTCCCATTTTCCTGAAGAACCGCCATAGTGATCTCCATATTGGGAGCCCATCCTACATAGAGAGATACTTTCTCAGCTAGCCAATGTACAGCAATCCCCCCTTTCCTTTCCTTTTCTTTTCTTTGGACACAGGGTTTCTCTGTGTAGCTCTGGCTGTCCTAGAACTCGATTGATTGATCGATCGATTGATAGATTAGGCTGACCTTGGACTCAGAGATCCACCCGCCTCTGCCTCCCCAGTACTGGCATTAAAGGCAAGTGCCACTACCACCCCGCTAAAAATTTTTATTGACGTTATGGGTGTCATGTACAGTGGTCACAGAGGCCAGAAGATTCTGGGACCCCCTGGGATTGGAGTCATGGATGGCTTCACATGGGTCCCATGGAAGAGCAACTGGGGCTCTTCACCATGGTATCATCCCTCCAGCCCCTCTAGAACACGTCTCGCCCATCTCTACGTCAGCTGTGTTCAGTTAGTTATAAATTATATTGAAGAAGCAAGAACAAAACTAACAAAGCAACCAGAACTCCCAAGTTATCTGAGAGCATACTCAATGAAGAAGAAAAAACCAACACAATTTCTCTAAACAGTCAAGGTTGTCCCTGCAAATCCAGGTAGGTTAAGTAGAAAATGCAGAGAGATAGCTTAGTAAATAAATGCAACTGCAGCCGTACCTGATTGATTACCGGTGTTCAAATCCCGGGATCCGTGGTAGGAGAGACTCTATCCTAACGAGTCTCCTGACAGCCATACTATGATCCCTTTGCCTACAAGAGCCAGGCAGTAGTGGTGCCCACCTTTTATCCCATCACTTGGGAGGCAGAGGCAGGCTAATCTCTGAACCCTAGGCCAGTCTTACAGAGTGAGTTCTAGGATAGCCAGGGCTGTTGGTTACACAGAGAAACCCTGTCTTGAAAAAAAAAAAAAAGTCCAAAAGCACAACAACAAAAGATCATAAAGTTAAAAAGCAAGAGGGATACCGCAACAATAGAACAAATTCTCCCTGTTGGGCTCTGTACTTGATAAAAGTACCTACGTGGAGATCTCCGTCGGCAATGATGTGTCTGTCAGAGTACCAGACTGATTCTCATTGGTACCTAGGCAACACCTCCTTTCTCTGACTTACCTTCTGGGAGAAGGCAAGAGGATAACATCTCGATCCCAGTTGTTCTCATGAGCTTAGTTTGCTGCAAGTTAGGACTGAATGAAAGGCATGTATGTGAATGAAAGGTATATATGTGGCTTAAGTACAGTTTAACCACACCCACAGTCACGCCTCTTAACCTCACAGTCTTATTCTTACTACAATTTGATCCTTAAGATCCCTGGTTCATCCTGCTGATCCATGGGGGACTTTTGCAGCCAGTGGTTGTTGGCATCTCTTCGTGAGCCTGAGTGTTGGGAATTGGACCCAGGTCCTCTGGAAGAGCAGTCAGGGCTCCTAACCATTAAGCCATCTCTGTAGCCTTTAATGTTTACTTTTTAAATTTTTTGTGTATATGTGTGTGGGTTTGGACATAAGTGCGTAGAAGCCCCTGGAAGGCAGAAAGGGACATCAATCAGGTCACCTGACAAGCTACCTGATGTGGGTTCTGGGAACCAAAATGTGGATCAAAAGATGTCAGAGGATGGCATCCGATTCCCCTGGGATTGGAGTTACGGATGGTAAGAAACCATGCAGGTGCTGGGATCTTGAACAGGAATAGCTGGTTCTCTTAACCACTGAGATAGATATCTCTCCAGCCCCCCACCCCACCCCCGACCTTTTTGTAGTGTGTGTGTGTGTGTGTGTGTGTAAGGGATGAGTATATGAATATGGGTGCCCTGGAAGGCCAGAAGTATCGGATGCTCATTTAGTTGGAGTGTTCTAAGTGCTTGTTTGCTATATGATATGGAGGCTGGAACTCACCTCAGGTTATCTGGACAAAAAAAAAAAAAAAAAAAAAAGCCATAATTTGCTCTTAGTGCTGAGCCATCACAGCTGACTAGTTTTAATTCAAAACTTTTTTTTTTTTTTCAAATGTGTTTTTTTTGTGCCTGTGGAGGTCAGAACAATTTGTGGTAGTCGGTTCTTTCCTTCTCTGTCACGTGGATCCCTGAGGATCGAACTCCTTGACCCTCTGAGCCATTTTACTCTCCTGTTGCATTTTATTTACTTACTTACTTTGTGTGTATGTGGGCATCCGGGCCATCTTGCACACCTCCCATTTGTTGTCCTTATGGATGGTCTCTTTTAGCCCAGACTGTGGTTCAAATGTTCTGTGTACCTGAGGAGAGCTGTGGATTCCTTATCTTCCTGCCTCCACATCCCCAGGGCTGAGGTTTCAGGTGTGAACTATTGATTTTGCAGGGCTGGGATCAAACCCAGGACTTTGTAAATGCCAAATTATCGATCTACCAACTGATCCACACCCTAGTCCTGATGATTTGGCTACCCCGATATCCAGCTAGGGTAGCCAGAGAATTTACCAGTTAGGGAACAACAGTGATTTAAATATTTAAGATTAATGTCAGAAACTAGCATCCCAAGTCCGAGTCTGGTGGGAAGTTCATACACCCAGATCTTCAGGAGGTAAATTTGGGAGTGTAAGGAGTCTGAGTCCTCCTAGGGACACAGTGCAGGTTCAGTACCTGCCTGGGTTACCAGTAACCTCATCTCAAAACACAAAACAAGAGGCTGGGTGTGGTGGTGAATGCCTGTAAACCCAACCTTTTGAGAGGTAGTGACAGAGATTCAGGAATTCAAGGTCATCCTCTAATCCTTATGGCGCTCAAGATGAGGCTGGGCTACAAGAGACCCTATCATTAAAGAAAGAAAAGAAAAACCAATGGAAAAAAATCTTAAGTCAAAGAACACAAATTATTTTAATTAATTAACTGATTAATTTTTGAGACAGATTTTCATTGTATAGTCTTGGCTGGCCTAGCACTCCCTGTGTGGATCAAGCTGGCATCAAGCTCTTAGAGATGTGGCTGCCTCCACACTTTGACCACTGGCATTAGAGGCATCCACAACCTCACCTGCCTCTTGTGTTTTGAGTGGGAAGACTAGTTATGCAGCCCAGGTTTAATCCTGAACTTGATTCTCCTAGCTCAGCTTTCTGAGTAGCTGAGATTAAAACATGAATTTGGAATGAAAATTCCTTAATTTGTGGGTTTTCTTTTTAGTTGTTTGTTTGTCCCGCCCCATGTCCCGTCCCGTCCCCCCCCCCCCAAGGTTCATGTGTGTAGACTTGGCTGTCCTGGAACTCACAGACTGAAGCAGAACAGAGAGATTTGCCTGCCTCTATCTCCAAAGTGCTGGGATTAAAGGTGTGTGCCACCTCTATCCTGAACTAATTCCTCTTTTCCTTTAAAAATTTTAAAAAGGCAGGTGTGGTGGTATACACCTTTAATCCTAGCACTGGGGAATCAGAGTCTGGAGGGTCTCTGTGAGTTTGAGGCTAGCCTGGTCTACAAGATGAGTACCAGGATAGTCAGGGCTAAACAGTGAGACCCTGTCTGGAACACACACACACACACACAAAAGACAGGATGATACTTAAAAGCAGGTAGTTGTGGAGCAAGGATTTAGAAAGGATTAGATCCACCAGGCTGATGAGCATATTCCCCTGTCTGGTCCCTGGCTCCCAGCTAC
Organism: Phodopus roborovskii; assembly: GCF_943737965.1. Taxonomy (NCBI): domain Eukaryota; kingdom Metazoa; phylum Chordata; class Mammalia; order Rodentia; family Cricetidae; genus Phodopus; species Phodopus roborovskii. The sequence goes on from NW_026126636.1 coordinate 16,151,437, forward strand.
TAAAAGTTGTCTCCAGTTGTCTGGGGACATCCCTCAGTAGATAAAGATGCTTTCTGGCTGATGACCTTTGTTTGATCCCAGGGAACTACTGGATGAAGAAAAGAACAGACATGTGCCCTCTAACCTTGTCCTGCAACATTGCCGCATGTGAGCATGCCAACCCAACACCAACACCACTCATATGATGAGTGAATGAATGAATGAATGAATAAATAAATAAAAGAGCCACTTACATGCTTTCATGATCTTTGTGTCCTGCTTCCATGTGTCTTTAAGCTGTGGATGTCATGGCTGAAATAGTATTCCTCTGTGAGGGGGCAGAGGGATCATGGGCGAAGACATAGAACGTCAGTGGTCCATTGTGGGGATGGACACATTTATGTATCCAGACATCCCTTAATGGGGGGGGGGAGAGAACAGCAATACATGGCACTGTTAATGGAGTGGGTGTCACCTTTGGGATTTTGAAACCACCTGGGAGCTGTAATTGCAGCTCTTAAGTAGCCTTCGAAGGAAGATTATCTGTGAGTTTGAGGCTAGCCTGTGATACCCAACACAAAAACCTGACTTGAGGTGAAAAAAAAAAAATCAAAACCTCAAACAAACAAAACTAGAAAAATATTTTTGGGAGGGTAGAGGGGATGACTTTGTGATATCATGAATCCACAGACATCTCACTTACTCGACAGTTAATTATTTATTTTTATTTCATGTGTATGTTTATTTTACTTGCCACACGTTATGTTTGTTCACCAGAAACCAGAGGCAGGTGTTGGCTCCTCTGGATTGAGAACCACCGCAGCGCACTGCTCTTAGGCTCTAAGCCACGTCTTCAGGCAAGTGGCTCATTTTAAAGTGGTTAAACTGGGCATGGTGGCTAAAAAGCTCGCATTCTGTCATTCAGGTGGCTGAGGCAGGAGGGCTGCGGCAAATGTGAAGAAGCCAGCCTCACACTCTTTCAGGGGTGATGGTGAGGTTCCCTGCTTAGCAGGGAAAAAAGTTCTGGATCGGTCTTCCCGCTAAACATGCTACAACCCAAAGCAAACCGTCAGCCTTCCAAATCCTCCCCAAAGCTAATCTTAATCTTGGGTGTGGAGAGTTACAAATCTGCCCTGCCACGCCTTTTTCCTCCTTTCCTGTATTGACAGCGACATCTACTGGATTCTCAGAAATGCTTACTTGAGTAGTAATGTTGCTATTTAGAAAACAGAGGCAGGTTTATTGTGCCCACTCCGGTCTCCAGAAACCACCACCCCAAAACACAGAGGAGCCAGCTGTGTGCCTCTGTGTATGTGTGGTGAGCTGCAGATTGGACCCCGAGCCGTTTGCTAGACAATTCGCCCATACCCAGACGAAGCACTAGCCCCAACCCCAGTCCCTTTACTCTTGTGTCTATTTGGAGCCCTGAGTTCCCTGACTTTCCCAGACTGGACCTCAGTTTGTCCTCATCACGCCTTAGCCTCAGGACCTGTCATCCCCAGACTGAAGTTGACGGTCATTTTCAGGTACATAGTGAGTTCCAGGCTAGCCTGAGATTACATGAAACAGCATGTTAAATACTGTTTGCCCCCGTCTCCAAAGGTACACATCTGAATAAATACAAGTTTGGTGTCACTGGTGGGATTCCATGGTGGGGGTGTGGCTCCATTTCGGGGAGAGTTAGGTAACTGATGCCTGAGGCTTCACACTAGAGTCAGTCCAGTCCCTTGGAGGAGCCCAACGGCAGACTTACAAGCAGTTGTCTGCTGGTTCTGATTGGAGGTTGGGGAGGAACACTTCTAGTTTCACCCCTAGATTTAATTTAATTTTGATTAAAACAGGGTGTGTGTTTGTTTGTGTGTGAGTGATGTTAGTCTGGGTTTCTACCCTTAGATGCCAGAGAGGGTATCAGAGTTGTGAGCTGTCCCACCTGGGTGGGAACTGAACTCTGGTCCTCTGGAAGAGCAATTCACCCTCTTAGATTTTGAGCCATCTGTACAGTGCCAAGCCCCCGACTTAGGAGAGGTACGATTTTTGCCCCATGTTCTTCACCGTGCGGCAGCAGATTCAGGGGAATCCTTGATGTAACACTTAATCCCTAAAGGAGATCGAGTCACTCTCAAAATACCATAAGGATTAATTCTGAAGTACCTGAACCACTCTGCTCCATTTCTGTTGTTAATGTTCTTCCTGCCCTAGAGATTTCCTCTGATTCATTCACATATTTATTTATTTTTGGTTTCTCGAGGCGTGGTTTCCTCTGTGTAGCCTCAAGCTGTCCCAGAAGTCCCTCTGTAGACCAAGCTTCTTCACATTCACACAGATCCACCTCACTCTGCCTCCCGGGTGCTGGGATTAGAGGCATGCATCCCCAAGCCCCAGCGTTCCTGTCATTTAAACAGGGAGTGGTGGTGTGTGATTGTAATGTCAGTGCTTGGGAGGCAGAGGCAGGAGGATTGCTATGACTTTGAGGCAAGTCTTAGCAATACAGTGAGGTTTAGGCTAGCATGACACCATGTCTTGAAAAACAAAACAAAAATATAGTTTTCCTTGTTTCTTTTTGTGGTAGTGTAGAAGTCCCAGGTATGCAGTCTAAAATTAACACTAATTCTTATTTACATTTTGATAAGTTTCATGTATCCCAAGGTGGCCTCAAACTTGCTAGGTACCTGAGGGTAACTTTGAACCTCTGGTGTCCCTGGACAACACTGAATTCCTGATCCTTCTGCGTACACCTCTTGAGTGATGGGATTAACACCTTTGCTAGACCTGTTGATGGAACTCAGGGCTTCAGGAGGTTCAGCAAGCCTGACATTCAATCCACTAGTCAAATCACCCTGTTTTGGTTTGTTTTGTATCATCCCTCACTTCCCTTTGATTTTTATATTTTATTATTATTAACACTTAGACAGGATTTCTTTGTGTAGCCCTGGCTGTCCTGGAACTATTAGTGTAGAGCAGCGTGCACTTGAACTCAGATATTTGCTTGCCTCTAGAGTGCTGGGAACCAAAGTGTGTACCACCAAGCTTGGCTGTTTTGTTGTTTTGTGTCAGAATCTTACTGTGTAACCTAGCTGGCTTGGACTGCATTGTGTAGACTAAGCTGGCCTCCAGGGCACAGAGATCTGCCTGCTTCTGCCTCTCTAAGCCTGGAATGAAAAGAAAGCATTACCAGTCATCTTAAAAAAAAAAAAAAAAAGTTGAGATAGGTTTATGCTAAATGAGATGATGTTGACTCAGGCCTTTAATTCCAGTCATTGGGAGGCAGGGACAGACAGCTAGATGTCTGTCAGTTCTAGGTCTACAGAATGAGTTCCAGGACAGCCAGAGCTACACAGAGAAACCTATTTCAAAAAACAGAACAACCAAAACAAAAACAAAACAAAAACAAACAAACAAACAAACAAAAAAAAAAAAACAAGAGAGAGCTGGCGTTGGTGGCGCACACTTTTAGTCCCAGTACTTGGGAGGCAGAGGCAGGTGGATCTCTGTGAGTTCCAGGCCAGCCTGGTCTACAGGAGCTAGTTCCAGGACAGTCTCCAAAGCCACAGAGAGGATCGTGCTATGTACTTCAGGATGGCCTTACTTTGTGATTTTTCTGACTCTTAGGGATGAACTTTCAGTAACACAACTGTCTTTGAGTCCCTCATGCCTCTGCGAGTCATCCCAAGGAACTCAGTGGTTCATGAAACAAATATTTCCTGGCATTGTTTCTTGTCTGTCATTGGCACTCTGCATGGTTTCTCTTGCTCCAGGGAAAATTAAAATAGAATATTGCTACAGAGCCAGCAAACACCCACACGAGTTTGTAGTGCATGGAAAAGTAATTGTGTGTGTGTGTGTGTGGGGGGGTGGTATATGTTTGAGATTGCTGGCACTCTAGTACTCGAGTTCAGGTGCTAGTGGAAGACAGAGGCATAGGATCCCCGGGAGCTGGAGTTACTGGTGGCTGTGATCAACATGGGTTCTGGCAATCAAACTCTGGCCTCTGGAATTGCAGCCCATGCTCTTAACTGCTGAGACATCTCTGCAGCAACTCCTCACTTTGGAGACAGAGTTTCACCAGGTACACACCTCACTGTGTAGATCAGATCGTGCTATCCTCAAGCTAACGGGGATCTGCCTGCTTCTGCTTATATCTTCATTTTTATCTAAGATATTTTGTGTGGATGGATGTTTTGCCTGCATGAATACATGAGCACCGCGTGTGTGACTGGTGCTGTTGGAGTTAATGAACCCTGGTCAGCCAAGAGCAGCAGATGATCTTAAGTGTTGCTGAGTCCCTCTGGAGCCCCTTGCATATCCTAATTCATTTAGCCTCTCACCCATCTTCATATACATATATGGAAAACTAGCAGAAAATGTTTAATTGACTTTGTTGATATCCTATAACTAGTAAATGGCAGAGATGGTTGCCATACCCACTGATATCTTTTTTCCCTTCCTTCCTTCCTTTTCTTCCCTTCCCTCCTTCTCTTCCTCCCTCCCTTCCTTTCCCTTCCCTCCTTCCTTCCCTTCCTTTCCTTTCCCCTCCCTTCCTCCCTTCCTCTCTACCTCCCTTTCCATTTTTCTTTTTTTTTTTTTTAAAGGAATATAAAACTATTTATTGACCACTGTTCACCATTATTTACAACAAAGTAAATATACAGTTAGATGACATTCTGATACTACAAAGTTACTTTTCTGGCTCACTGAACCAGAACCCAAATACTGAAAAGATTGATCCTACCAGTAAGGAATGAGTCAGGGTAAAGAAAAAGCATGCAAGTCATTAATTTATATTACCAAATTTTGTTCATTTATGTCAGCGGGTCATCTTTTCCAACTGTATTACATTTCTACAGCAAACAGATATTCCATGAATCATAACCTTTTAGTAGATTTCATCTTTCTACAAAGGAATGGTTCACCAGAGGAACCTTTACATGCCCACTTACGTCTTTTTGTTTGGTTTTAAGAGACAGGGATTCTCTGTGTAGTCCAGGCTGACCTACTCTAAATCAGAGATCCATCAGCCTTCAGAGTGCTGGGATTAAAGGCATGTACAACCACACCCAGCTTAAGTCATGTTATTATACTAAAACTTTGTCTAATTCCATTTTCTGAAGGGGAAGTTTGTTAACGACAGGATTTTGTAAATAAACGACTGTATGTGATATTACATAAATTCTGATGCGCTTGCTGTAAAATTATCCAATAAATTACAGAGTCACCTACTCATAATCTGAAAGGTTATGGTTTCAGGAAAATGTTCACAATGATGGAACCTCATCAACACATTTTCTTTCATCTATGGTTTTTGAGTATTAAAAAAAAAAGACAAACCAAAAAAGTTATGTGTCTTATGCATAACACATGAATACAAAGAAGAAGAAGAAGAAGAAGAAGAAGAAGAAGAAGAAGAAGAAGAAGAAGAAGAAGAAAAACCCAGAATTGGTCCTTCTGTGTCTCAGTTAAAAATAAGTTCTGGTTGACTACTGACTGTAAGATCTCCCCAGCGTTTAAGAAAAGCTGTTCTTCAAAGCTGAGGAAATACAACATGGTATCAAATATTCTATTGTGAAAGGAAGCAACTACAGAAAGCTTTTATTTGCCCAAAGGAATCAGTGCCTTTTGACGCAGAACAAAAACCAAAAATATCCCAACTACTATCAATACTTTCAAAACCAGCATATCACACTCGATTTTCATTAGAATGCTATTTTTCTACACTAGTAATTCAAAACCCAAGATTCAGATTATATATATATATATATATATATATATATATATATGCAAACAATTATTGCGCCTCATCTTCTGGACAAGAATGCCAAGTCAGCCTCTCCTCATAAAAGGCAATGACAATCTGAAGACACTTCATATTTGCCTCCTTTGCCATCTGAGTCCTCATCTGAGTCCTTCCATTTCATGAGAAAATTAATTCTCCACTGCTGTCCGTGGCACCAATTATTCGTTCAGGATCAGGACCTCTGGCAAAACCCCTTGGTTTGTCAGCAGCATCTCTCTTCTTCTTTGATTTGCTATCATCAGATTCACTGTCAGATAAAGATTTCCTTTTTGTACCATCTTTTTCTTTACCAGCTTTTTGAGAATTAAGAAATGCTTCAATTAACTCTGGACAATCTAAATTTTCTTCTGGTTCCCAAGTATTATCAGCATCTGTGAACCCCTTCCACTTGAGGAAATACTCCACCTTCCCATTCACTACACGCCGGTCCAGTACTTTTTTTTACAACAAATTCTTCAGGCTCTGCCTCTTCAACTTTTTTACTCTTTCCATTCTGTTTCTTTCCCATTTTTTGCAATGTAGTTTTATTGGAGGCCATTTTTTTTTTTTTTTTTTTTTTTTTTTTAAATCGAAGACTTGAAGAGTTCACCGCTCAGATGCTCCGGGCCACGGATCCTGCAGAGTCTCCTCCCTTTCCATTTTTCACTTGAGACAGGATCTCCGTGCGTAGCTCTGACTGTCCCGGAACTAATTAGATCCACCAGACTTCAAACTCACAGAGCTCCAATTGCCTCTGTTTCCCAAGCATTGGGATTAGAGGCAGCGTAGCTGTAACCCTGTAACCAAGGCAGCCATTAAATATGTTTTCTAGCCCCAGCCTCCTACGAAGCTGAGATTATGGCCTGCTTCTCCAAACTGGTTTTGGCTCTTGTCATGGAGGTGCTGTTCCTTCTATGTCCAGGTGGGGGAGCCAGAGAGCCCGTCAGCAAGGAAAAAAATTAGAAAACATTTTTTTTTTTTTTTTTTTTTTTTTTTTTTTTTTAAGAGCTTGGTGGCTGAAGCCCTTATTCCAGGCACTGGGGAGGCAGAGGTGGCCTGGCCTATAAAGTGAGTTCCAGGTCAGCCAGGGCTGTTGTTACACAGAGAAAATCTGTCTCCATAAACTAAAGAAAAACGGAAAAGCAACTGAAATGATGGTTCAAATGGTTGAGTGCTCTGAGAGAAAGTTCTTTATTTTACTGATTGAAATTAGTCAGTTATAACTCTTTCCGGACATCTTCACCCTCTAATCTGTCAGCACTCCTTGCTGGGGCGATAGGAAATGAAGTAAAGTCACCTGCTGTGAATCCTTACACCCTGAGTTCCAACACTAAGGTCCCAGGTAGTAGAAGGCAAGGATTGGCTTCTTCAAGTGACATTTGACCTCCACAAGGCGGCCTTGGCAAGAGCACAGTCACACAAAACAGATGAGTAAATGTAATTAAAATAAACACGATCAACTCATTCGTCCAGTCCTCATCTATTCATCTGCTATCAACTTAGTCTTTTTAAAGAGAAAGATCTAAGCAGGGTGTGGTATGACTATGCTTTAAATCCTAGCACTTGGAAGGCAGAGGCAGGTGGATCTCTGTGAGTTTGAGGCCAGCCTGTTCTCCATAGCAAGTTACAGGTTAGCTGCATAGGTAAACAATGTCTCATCCAAACAAAAGACAGAAATTTATACCTGCAGGTAGACTTCCTTTGCTTATTAAAAAAAAAATTTTTTTTTTTTTGTTTTATTTCTATCTCTGAACTCACTCTGTAGACCAGGCTGGCCTGGAACTCACAGAGATCCACCTGCCTCTGCCTCTGCCTCCCTAGTGCTGGGATTAAAGGTGTGTGCCATCACCATCCAGCAAAGAAAGCTCTATGAATAGCTTTTACATTTTTTTCTTTTTAATTTTGTATAGTGTTCTGCCTGCATGTCTGCCTGCAGGCTAGAAGAGGGCATCAGATCTCATTACGGAGCCCCCCTGTGGGTTCTGGGAATTGAACTAGGGACCTCTGGAAGAACAGTCAGTGGTCTTAACTGCTGAGCCAGCTCGACTGCCGAGAGTTGACTCTTGAACTCTTTCTTGACCCTCCTGCCTCAGCGTCTGTAATTGCTGAGAGTATAACCACAACCAGATTCTGTTGGAGCTTTTTTGTCCTTAGTTTGGAGATCCGATAGCGATCAGGAAGGCTGGAGCTGTGGCTTAGCTGATAGCCTATGTAGCGTGCATGAAACGGGGAGATTGATTCCCAGTACCCCATAAACAGGGTGTGTTGGCCAGCCTGGGCTTTGTGAGAACCTATCAAAAGAGCAATGAAAATAACGACTGGAGAGATGGTTCAGAGGTTAAGATCACTGTCTTTTCTTCCAGAGGTCCCGAGTTCAATTCCCAGTAAGCACGTGGTGGCTGACAGCCATCCATAACGGCATCTGGTGCCTAGATGCCTTCTTAAATAATGGCATCTGGTGCCTTCTTTCTTCTGGGCTGCAAGTGTACATGCAGACACAACACTCACATCTTAAAAAGAAAAAGAATATATACATAATCAAATTAAAAATATAATAATAAAAGTAAAAAGGTAAAAGCGGGGGAAACTGTACTAGATCCTTGTTGAGAGACCTGTTGGTTCCCAGAGGGACCTGGGTTCAGTTCCTAGCACCCACATGGTGGCTCACAACCATCTATAACTCTAGTCTCAAAGGATCTAAAGCACTCTTCTGATCTCTATGGGCACCATGCATGCATGTGGTGCAAAGACATGCATGCAGACAAAATGCACATGCAAAATAAAATCTGTTTTTGTTTTTTTCATACTGTGTCAGTCACTGCCCTCTTTGGTTAGATCCTAACAGCCATTTTGATTTTTAAAAATTTATTTATTTGCTCATTTATCTGTGTGTGTATGTATGTGCATGTGTGTGTGTGTATGTGTGTACACAGAGAGTACTTGGTACACACAGAGGTCAAAGAGAGTATTGGATGCCCATGGAACTGGAGTTATGAATGACTGTGAACCCATGCAGGTGCCGGGAATAGAACCCTGGTCTTTGGCAAGAGCAACAAGTGCTCTCAACCTCTGAGCCTTCTTGCCAGCCCTGGTTGTTGGTTTCTCTCCTGTCACCGTGAAGATCCTGGGGACCAAACTCAAGAGCAGACATCCTGGACTCTTCTTTCCTAGACTGATAAATGTAACTCTCACCCCTCATTAAAATAAGTAAATAAACAAATAAAGCCTTGATTTGCAACAGAAACTGTAATTTCTTTTTGTTTTTTTGTAAGAGGATTTCTTTGTATAGCCCTGGTTATCCTGGAACTCAGTCTGTAAAGCTGGCTGTCCTTGAACTCAGAGACTCACCTGCCTCTGTCTTCCGAGTGCTGGGGTTAAAGGCCTGCATCACCTCTTCCCGGCTCAGAAGTTGTTAAGTTTTAAATCAGGCACACTTGCTATCCTAGTACTTGGGAAAAGGAGGCAGGAAGATCAGGAGATCAAGGTTGTCTTCAACTTCATAGTGTGTTTGAAGCCAGCAGGAAACCCTGTCTTAAAGAAATGAAGTGCCCAGTGGTGGTGATGTAGGCCTTTACTCCCAACATTTAGGAGGCTAGGAGGCAGGCAGATCTCTGTGAGTTCGAGGCCAGCCTGGTCTACGAAGCTACACAGGGAAACCCCATCTTGAAAAATCAACAGATAAATAAATAAATACAATAAGAAAGAAATGAAGATAGTTGTGGGTATGCCTCTAATCCTAGTACTTTTGAGGCAGAGGCAGGCAGATTTCTGTGAGTTCAAGGTCAGCCTGGTCTACAGAGTGAATCCCAGGGCAGCTACAGATACAAAGTGAGACCTTGCCTATAAACAAACAAATAATTCTCCTGTGTTCGTTACAAGGCTGTAACACCTATCTATACCTCTTCCTTTAATACTAATTTTTAAAAAAGTTGTATTTATTTAATGTGTATAGTGTTCTGCCTACATGCGTGCCTGCAGGCCAGAAGAGGGTGCCTGATCTCATTACAGATGGTTGAGAGCCACCATGTGCTTGCTGGGAATGGAACTCAGGACCTCTGGGAGAGCAGCCAGAGCTTTTAACTTATGAGCCATCTCTCCAGACCCCCCCCCCCAAACATTTTAAGTTACCTTTTAATTCATTTTGCCTGTGTGTGTGTGTGTGTGTGTGTGTGTGTGTGTGTGTGTGTGTATGTAGTGGGGGGGGGGTCATGTCATGCATATGTTGGCCAAAGGACAGCTTGTAGGCTCTCTCCTTCCACCTTGTGGAGCCTGTGGATAGAACTCTTGTCCTCAGGATTGACAACAGGTGCCATTACCTGATGAGTTATCTTGCTGTTTTTTTTTTTTTGCTGCATATATGTCTGTGCAACATATCCATGTGGTACCCAAGGAGTTAAGAAGGTGTCTGGTCCCCTGAAATTCCAGTTACAGATGGTTGTGAGCTGCCTTGTGTGGGTGCTGGGAATGGGGCTTGGGTCCCCCGGGAAGAGTGGCCTGTGTTCTTAACCACTTACTCATTTCTCCAGCCCCTATTCATTTATTTTAAGGTTTATATGTATTTTTTAAATTATTTTTTTAGGTAGGAGTGCTCTGTCCACATTTATGCCTTCAGGCCAGAAGAGGAAATCAAATCCTGTTGTAGATGGCTGTGAGCCACCATGTGATTGCTGAGAATTGAACTAAGGACCTCTGGAAGAGCAGCCAGTGCTCTTAACCTCTGAGCTGTCTCTCCAGCCCCTATTTTTATTCTTTGAAACTCTCTTTATGTGTACATGTGTGCATGTGAGTGCAGGTGCCCTCAGAGGTCAGCAATAGCAGATGTCCCTAAAGCCACAGTTATAGGTGATTGGGAGCTCCTCATGTGGGTGTTGAGAGTTCAATCATGTCTTCCAGAAGAACAGCAAGCACTCTTAACCACCGAGCCATCTCTCCCGCTCTGTATTAGTATTACTTTAATTATAATTTTATAAGTGTAGAGGCACTTTTAATACCAGTACTCTGGAGTTTGAAGCCAGCCTGGTCTACAAAGTGAGACTCTGCCTCAAAAAAAGAAAATGACATCTTCAGAACTAGGAAAAAAGGCTGTGCTTGCTTTAGGACTGATGTTCACTGTCCCTCCTTATCTGTCCCCACCCTACCTACCAGGCACTTTCCAGCAGCTATTTGAATTCCGTGGCAGCCTACCTGCTGTCTTAAAGAACTTTCAGTCAGCCTCTGCTTGACATAGGTCCTTAACTCAGCCTCAGGAACAGATCCAAGCTCCAGGGTTTCAGCCAGTGTCTTGGGTGAGTCTGTGAAGGCTTTTACACAGCTTTGTTGTGGGTGGAAATTCGTATGACAAGGGGTTTAAGAATTGCATGAAAAGGGGAAGAAAAAGCTTTTATTGTGTCAGAGTGTGTATACATGTAGGCATGAGAATCCTGTTGGTGTACAACTTGCAGGACTGAGATTCGAATTCACATTGTCAGATTTGGTGGCAAGTGCCTTTACTATTGATCCATCCCATTGGCCCAAGATTTATTTATTTATTTATTTATTTATTTATTTATTTATTTATTTCTGTAGCTCTAGCTAGCCTGGAAATCTTCATGTAAATCTAGCTGTATTGCTAGTAAAGAATTAACTGTGTAGCTCAGCCTGGCCTCCAGGTGATCTTCCTTTTGTGACCCTATGCGTGCACTACCATACCCCCTGCTTTTGAATTAATTAATGAATTTATTTTTGGCTTTTGTTGGCAGTTTCTGTCTTTACTTCATTCCCCGGGGGCCAAGTCTGGAGACAGAAAGAAATTCTCTTTCCCCAGGTGAGTGGCAGAAGGTGGGTCCCAAATTTGGGAGGAAGGAATGTTGACTGAGAGGTGCTTAGGAATCCAAACAGACAAGCTTTTCTGGTTATACTTTCAGCAGTCAGTTTTATTCTTCTAGGATCCAGGAGCTCAGGGTTATTAAAAGGGCTGTTGGAAGCAGCATCTTGGAGCATAATCAGATGGCTGGGAGAATGACAGCCCCAACTCTATCCCTTGGGCTTCTCTCCCAGGTGTTATTTTACTCATATCTGCTTTGTTTGTATCCTTTAAGGGTGGTGGTGGTGGGGTAATGCAGAAGGATTACTGTGAGTTCAAGGCCAGCCTGGTCTATAAAGTAAGTTCCAGGACAGCTAGGGCCATTAGACAGAGAAACCCTGTCTTGAAAAACAAAACAAAACAAAAACCAAACAATGAATCCATTCACTTACTTATTTTTGGTTGAGCCTAGACTTTAATGGATGAACTATATCTCCAGGCCTCATTCACTAACTTATTTTTATTTCTTTTCGGGGTCTCAAGTCTATACACCAGGAGGATCAGGAACTCATTTTGTAGCCCAGTTTGGATTTTATTTATTTATTTATTTAGCCTTCCTGAGTGCTGGGATTTACAGGGTTGAATATCTTTTATTTTAATTTATTCAGTTTTCTCAGGACAGGGTCTCAATCTGTGGCCCAGGCTGACCTCAAACTCCTGGCAACCCTTTAGGTCCCTCCCTGGGTTTTGGGATTTCAGCCCTAGCCACCATGCCAGGCTCAAAACAACCCAAGTTCTAGGGATTTAACATAGCTGATAGAGTGCTTGGTTACCATGGAAACCCTGGGTTTCATCTCTAGCACTCCTTAAACCTGGTGAGGCATCTTAGACCTGTGCATATTTTCAACAATTCTTTAAGGGGAGGCATTGGGATCACATGTTGAAGCCATTTTTATCTAGTGAGTTTGAACTCAACCTGAGAGACCTGAGATTCTGTCTCATAAGTCAAATAAGTAAAACAATCACGCCTGCATGGCATAGTGGTACACACCTTTCATGCCAGCACTCGGGAGGCAGAGGCAGGCAGATCTCTGTGAGTTCAGAGTCCAGCCTGGCTTAAGTAAGTGAGTTAGTTCCCGTATAGCCAGGGCTATACAATGACACCCTGTTTCGAAAAACCAAAACCAAAACAAATCCAGAAATAATTGATGGAAGAGTAGTATTTCCTTGACTTTCTTCTGTGAGACAGTTTATCTCTTTAATAAAATTTGGGGTTTGGGCTCTGAGGACCCCAATGTGTAGCTGGTAGGCTAAAAGTTCCTAAGGCTTGGGGTTGCATGTAGGTCTAAAGCAGACCAGTTTTGGGGAGCCCTCAATTTATGGACTCACTGTTAACTCCAGATAGTGTCAAAACTGGGTTCTCAATGCATGAGCATCTAGCTGGTAGCTCTCATTTTTTTTTTTTTTCATATGCTGGACAGTTTTAAGTCAACTTGACAGAAGCTAAAGTCATTTGAGAGGAGGGAGCCTTAATTAAAAAAAATATGCTTCTGTAATATCAGGCTGTATGCAAGTGTTTTCTTAATTAGTATTGATGGGGCAGGGCCCAGCTCACTGTGGGTGGGGCCATCCCTGAGCTGGTTATTTTAGGATCTACAAGAAAGCAGGCTAAGTAAGCCCCCAGGAAGCAAGTCAGTAAGCAGTACCCCTCTATGGTGTCTGAATCAGCTCCTGCCTCCAGGATGCTGTCCTGTTTGAGCTCCTGTCCTTCGATGAGGAACACTGCTGTGGAAGCATAAACCACCAAAGTTAAACCATTTCCTCCACAACTTGTTTTTTCTTCTTTTCTTTTCTTCTCTCTCTCTTTAAGACAAGGTTTGTCTGTGTAACAGCTCTGGCTGTCCTGGAACTTGATTGGTAAACCAGGCTGACCTCAGACTCACAGAGATTTTCCTGCCTCTGCCTCCCAAGTGCTGGGACTAAGGGAGTGCGCCACCACCGCCCAGCCATAACTTGCTGATTAGTCAGGGTGTTTCATCACAGCAGTAGTAACCTTGACTAAGACACAGGGTTACTTAGTACATTTTGGAGGTCAGAGAAGTGATTTGTGCTGTGTGATTAGGAAAAAGCAAGACCGAGTGTCTGCTTTATGAGGGGGACTGGATGTGTTTGGACGCGAAGAGGCTCCTTTCCAGGCTTTCGTACTATGAAAGGAACTCCATCCTCAAACTGAAAACTCCACACTGATGACTGATCAGAACCTTATGTTTCTGGTCCAGAGCCCAATTTAGAATTTATCTTGGACTATTATTTATCCTGAGTCCCCTGAGTGGCATTTTCTAAATAGCTCTCTATTGGACTTGACGTTCCCTGTCTTAACAGATAAAAGCCCTTTGGAATGCATTCATTTAGCAAAACCCCATGAGCCATCAGACAGCATCTGAGGTCTCTGTGTTCCTGGTCGCTATTTCCTTTACCTATTTGAGGTGAGAGCTGTGTTTTCACATGGATGGTTCTAAAAGACTGCTATTTTCTTTTTCCCTGCTCTCTCTCTCTCTCTCTCTCTCTCTCTCTCTGTATTCCTGTGTATGCATGTTTGCATGTGTGGGAACATGGATGGGCTGTGTGAATGTGGAGGTTGAAGTCCAGCACTTTTCTACCTTACTCACTGAGACAGGATCTCTCAATCAAACCCAGAACTGACTGATACGGCTAGTCTTCCTAGCCAGCTTACTTTTCGGATCCCCTGTCACCTTTGGAGGCTAGAATTAAAGGTGGGCTGTGGCATCCACCAGGCATTCACATGGGTTTCAAGGGGTTTGAATTCTGGTCGTTAGGACTGTGAGGCAAGCATTTTTAACTATCGAGCCATTTCTCCCAAAGTCTTTATGTTCTAACAATATTGAGTTTAGGTCTACGTAGAGATTAAACAAATAATTTATATTTCATGTGCATGGGCGTTTTGCCTGCATGTGTGTATATAAGAGTAAGATCCCCTGGAACTGGAGTTGCAGACAATTATGAGCTGCCATGGTGCTGGGCATTGAACCCAGGTCTTCTGGAAGAACAGCCAGTGCTCTTAACCACTGAGCCATCTCTCCAGCCCATAGATGTGGATCTATGAGGGTTGAATAAAAAAAAAAATGAGGCTGGGTATGCTGCTCAACAGTAGAGCATGTATTTTGCCTCTGTGAGACTCAGAGTTTGGTCCCCAGGACTGTAAGAAACACCAGCTGTAACAAAAGTGTCTAAGGGGAGTGGGTAGGCAGGTTCCACAAAAACAGCCATTTTCTGTGAGAGTAGTGCCTGTGGATTTTGGTATCTGCAGAAGGTCCTGCAAATGATTCCTCGCGGACACTGAGGTAACACTAGGCCTGGTCAGTACTTTATAACAGCCAGTGATGCTGTGTGACTGACTTTGATGCCACTGGTAGAAGTGGACTGAGTTGGCTACAACTCTATGCAGTCAAAACTGGCCACAAACTGGGCAGCGGTGGCGCACGATTTTAATCCCAGTACTCTGGAGGCAGGGACAGATGGATCTAAGTTCATGCTAGCCTGAATTCCAGGACAGCCAAGATTAGACAGAGAAACCTTGTCTTAAAACAAACAAACAGAACAATCCCACAAAAAAAAATTTCCAAAAACAAAACAATAAAACAACACCAAAAACTGGTCAGAAACTCCTGGACCTCCTCCAGCTCTCTTTCTCAAGGATGGGATTAGAGGTGTGTGAGTCATTCCAGAATTCAGCATTCTTGACAACCCACTGGCTGAAATCCTGTTGTGTGGACAGTTTATCTCAGCATTAAGTTGAAGGTTCACCTGTGTCCCAGGTGCGATAGAAATCATGCCTTATGTGTCTGCTTATGTGCTGGTCCCTGTGGAGGCCAGGAGCGTGGTAGTCCTTCGGAACTGCAGTTGCCTGTGGTTGTGTGTTGTTCGATGTGAGTGCTGAGAACGGAACGTGGGTTCTCTGCATGACAACAACGAAGCAGTCAGATCACAGAAAGCTGAAACTTCGCCAGGTGGGGGGGCGCACGCCTTTCATCACAGGTAGAGGCAGGTGGATCTCTGAGTTCTAGGCCAGCCTGGCCTACAGAGTGAGTTCCAGGACAGCAAGAAGCAGATTTGATCTCAACAGACTGAGCCTGCTTTATTGGAAGAGCGAGGGGCCTCAACCTTTCAGTCTTACTGCAGGATGAAGATTGGGTGCACAGAGACTGGGTCGGGGACAGGCACACACACAGCTATTAGGAAATTACAGCTTATGTATCTATTTAGTTATCTATTTATTTAGCCTTTTGAGACAGGGTTTCACACATAGCTACCAGGAAGTTACAGGTATTTTATTTATTTGTTCATTCATCCATTCATTCATATTTATTTAGAGTTTTTGAGACAGGGTTTCTCTTTTTTTTTCTTTAAATATATATATACATATAAATATATATATATTTATATGTATATATATGTATACATATATGTAAATTAGAAACAACTTATTGTACATATCAATCCCAGTTCCCTCTCCCATTCCCCACCCACTCCCCAGGGAGGATGAGGCCTTCCATGAAGGATCATCAAATCTGTCACATCATTTGGGGCAGGGCCTAGGCCCTCTCCCATGTATCTAGGCTGAGGGAGTATCCCTCCATTGGGAATGGGCTCCCAAAATCCGTTCATGCACCAGGGATAAATACTGGTTCCACTGCCAGAGGCTCCATAGATGGCCCAGGCCTCCTGACACCCACATCCAAGGGACCTGGTTTGGTCCAATGCTGGTTTCCCAGCTATCAGTCTGGGGTCCATGAGCTCCCCCTTGTTCAGGTCAGCTGTTTCTGTTGGCTTCCCCAGCCTGGTCTTGACCCCTTTTGCTCATCACTCCTCAAGACAGGGTTTCTCTAACAGCTCTCAGCTACCAGGAAGTTACAGCTATTTATTATTTAGTTTTTTGAGACAGGGTTTCTCTGTAACAGCTCTGCCTTTCTGGGAACTCACTGCGATCCGCTTGCCTCTGCCTCTGGAGTGCTGGCCACCGTACACACCTTGTGGTGCTTTCACACCTGTCTAAATTACAGCTTTTTTATTTTATTTTTTTATGGTTTGACTGGAAGCCAGGTGGGTTGTTTTTGAAGAAGAGTGTGTTGGTGGAATTTTAATTTGTGTTTTAAGTCACATGGTTTCAAGAAGGGTGTTTGCCTTTATTATTATTATTATTATTATTTTGTTTTGTTTTTCTTGAGGCTAGGTAGCTCTGGCTATTGTGGAATTCACTATGTAGACCATGGTGTACTTAAACTCTCAGAGACAGATCTGCCTCTGCATCCCTTGTGCTGGGATAATGGTGTGGGCCACCGCACCTTGTCAGGTGATTGATCATTCTTGACATCTCATCTTTGTTTTCCAGCAGTTTGGATCCCTCATTGCGATACCTAGGATGTTGTGGCAGAACATCCATCACTTTGGCCAGAAGTTGGTGCGCCGGCGACCCCTGGCAAAAAATCAACAGTCTGAGTCTCCCTTGTCGCGATGTCTGAGCACTTTGGACCTGGTGTTCTTGGGCGTGGGCAGCACCCTGGGAGCAGGCGTGTATGTCCTGGCAGGAGAGGTCGCCAGGGAAAAAGCTGGACCATCCATCATCATTTGCTTCTTAGTGGCTGCTCTGTCTTCTGTGCTGTCTGGACTCTGTTATGCGGAGTTTGGAGCCAGGGTACCGTGTTCCGGTTCTGCATATCTCTACAGCTATGTCACAGTGGGCCAGCTGTTGGCTTTCATCACTGGCTGGAACCTCATCCTCTCCTACATCATTGGTGAGTATGTGTAGGGACTTCGAATGGGCATGGGGGTGAGGTGGATCAGGTGGGCAAAGTGGGTTTTTATCCTCATTCACAAGCACCTGGACGGTGGGACTTGCGTAGTGTATGGCCCGAGATGCCTTTGTCTCTCTTCCCTACCTCCTTCAGGGATTAACTTGGAAGAAATGAGATTTGCAGAGTGGACATATTTTCTTTTGTTTGAGACGGTCTCACTATGAGATCAAGCTGTCTTCAAATTTGTGTCAATATTCCTAGCTTTGCCTCTCCAGCACTAGGATTACAGTTTGGAGACCCGTCATGCCTTACGGGAGTTCTAGTTTTATTTTTATGGATACAGGGTCTCACGTAACCCAGACTGGCTTTGAACTTGCCATATAGCAGAAGACAGTCTTGAATCCCGTGTATACCTCCTTCTGTTTCCCAAGGGCTAGGAATACAGGCATGTGCCACTTGGCCTGGCCTGCTCCCCTATCCTTCTTTCCTCCTGTTTTTGAGGTTTATTTATAATTTGCATAAATGGAAGTACAGGGGTCTGCAAAGACCAGAGGAATTGGGCCCCCTGGAGCAGGAGCACTTGATGTGGGTGCTGCACACTGATCTCAGGTCTCATGGAAGAGCAACGTACTCTTAACCACTCAACCGCTCAGCAGCCTCTCAACCCCATCCGGGCCCTTACTTCTGCTTTGAGACATGGTCTCGCTATGTATCCACGATTGACCTGGACTATGTAGATTAAGCTGAACTTGAACTCATAGTTTCCCTGTCTCTGCTGGAATTAAAGGGGGGTGGGTCAAGGTTTTATGTAGGCAGGCTAGGTTGACCTTGAACTCCCTAGGTAACTGAAGATGACCTTGAATCTTCCAGTATCTACCTCCTAAAAGTTGGGATCACATGCATACGTCACTACACTTACCCTGCCAAGGATTCTGTGTGTGTGTGTGTTTGTTTTGAAGACAGTTTGTGTAGCCCTGGATGTCTGGAAACTCACTTTACAGACTAGCCTGCCGGTCTCTTCCTCCTGGGATTAAAGGCCTATAGGTATGGCTAGGGATTCTTTGTATATGGCAGGGATGTTAACTTTACCAGGGCCTCATCATTTTGGAGTGTTTGTCTACGTGCTAAGCTGTTAAATTCCCTAGACTATCATTTTTTTTTTTTGTAGTGCTGGGGCTCCAACCCAGGGCCTTGTGTATGCTAGGCAAGTACTCTGCCACAGGACTAAATGCCTAGTCCAAGAAACCCTTGTGTTTTTCACCTGCCTCCCCACAGCAGTGATTGAGATTAGATATTTCTCTCTCTCTCTTTTTATATCCTAACTCACTTTCTGCTTGTAAATGAAGGCTCTTATTCCTCCTGCAGGTGCAGCCAGCGTAGCCCGGGCCTGGAGTGCAGCTTTTGACGGCCTCATAGGAAACCGCATCTCCCAAGCCCTGCAGACCACCTTCCCCCTGCAGGTGCCCAGCTTCTTGGCCCAGTATCCAGATTTTTTTGCGCTTGGCCTGGTGATTATCCTCAGTGGTAAGATGGGCGGAAGAGGGTCTGTGAGTGTGTGTGGGAGGATGGTGGCTGGAAGTTGTGAAACACCAGGCACAGGAGGGCAGAGTGAGGGAAGGGACCCCCCCCCCCAATTGGGGGCTGAGGGTATGTAGTAGGAGGCGGGGTAACAGCTTGCCTAGCTTTCACCACTGAATGTATGAGGTATACCTTCCCTGATGTATGAAGTGCCCGCACACCCAACCTTCTGCTGAGATCCACTAATATAGAGTTGGCTTCTACTTGTGTAGTCACATTTGCTTGTGTGCATGAGTGTGGGTACATGCATATGGACGTCACAGGACAAACGGTGGACACTGGTTCTCTCAGCCGTGTAAGGGCCTAGAGACAGAACTCAGGTTGCCAGTCAATCTTCTTGCCAAGCCTCTTTAGCAGATAAGCCATCTTTCAGGGTTTCTCTGTAGCTTTGGAGCCTGTCCTGAAACTCGCTCTGTAGACCAGGCTGGCCTCGAGCTCACAGAGATCTACCTGCCTCCATCTCCTGATTGCTGGAACTAAAGGTGTGCACCATTACCACCATGATAAGCCATCGTGAAAACCTTTCTTCTGTCTGAAGCCATGATACCAGTGAAGGAGGCATCGAATCCCCTGACACTGGAGTTAAGGGGGTTTGTAAGCCACCATATGGGTACCTCTGCAAGAGCATCCTTCTCATTCCGTTTTCCTTCAGGAATCCTGGCCCTAGGAGCACGAGAGTCTGCCCTGGTCACCAGAGTTTTCACAGGAGTGAATCTTCTGGTGTTGTGCTTTGTCTCCCTCTCTGGCTTCTTTAAGGGCAATCTACACAACTGGCAGCTGACAGAGGATGACTACAAGCTGGCCGTGGCAGAGTCCAACAGTACTGACAGGTCAGAGGCCCTGGAGGACACAGCTAGCTCAAGCCAGGAATGTATGGAGAGAACGGGGTCAGCCTAGTGGGCCCAGATGAGGCGCACAGCAGCCCAGGACTGTGTGCCAACACAGTGGAAACCGTATATAACTCTTCAGTCAGATTTGTTTTTAAGACTTTAACTTTTTTTTTTTTAGACAGTTTTTTTTTTTCTCACTATGTAACTCTAGCCGTCCTGGATCTCCCTACGTAGATAGAGTAGGCTGGCCTTGAACCCACAGAGACCCATTGTCCTCTGCCTCCCAAGTGCTGGGATCAAAGGCAAGCCACTAAGCCTGGCAGTTTTTCATATTTATTTGTGCGTGAGTGATTTTGGCAGAATATATCTACATTCACAATGCGCGTGCCTGGTGCCCATGGAGGCCAGAAGACAGCCTTGGATCCCTTACGACTGGAGTTAACCATGGTTGAGAAGTACCGTATGGGTGCTAGGAATTGAACCCAGGTCCTCTGGAAGAGCAGCCAGTGCCCCAGGCAGCCGAGTCATCTCTCTAGTCCCCTTCACAGTGTTTTGTTAAGTCAGGATACCATAGATTCCAGCCTGGCATCTATCTCCCTAAGTAGCCAGGATGACCATAGGCTTCTGACTCTCTTGCTTCTACCTCCCAAGTGCCGGGATTACGCATGCACTGTGTGGTGTTGGGATCAAACCCAGAACTTCGTGTATGCTAAACCAGCACTGTACCAACTCAGCTGTATCTTAGCATCTCTTGTCCCGAATCTTTACATTTTTTTTTTTTTTTTTGTCTTTTTTTGAAATGAGGCCTTGCTCTATGTAGCCCAGGCTGTCTCTCAAGTATGCGGTCCAAGTTGGCTGTGAACCCATAACCCTTCTGGTGCAATCCAGACAAAACTGGCTCTGCCCCTTGGAAACCTGGCAAAGTGTACCACCTCTCTGCGCATGGCAGGTGTACAGACCTCGGCCCTTCAAGGGAAAAACTCCACCCACTTTCCCCCTCTTTTGTCATTTTCTCTAAGGAGGCAGCGCTCTTTGTTCCCCTCTGTCTCTGTGTCTCTGTCTCTTCTCTCTCTCCTTCCTTTGTTTTCGGCCCCAAACTTTACACATAAGTCTCTTTCTTCCACCCGCCATGATGGGGCCCACCTCCGGACCTGCTATGGTCCCACAACCCAGTGTATTCACCTCACGAGTTCTGGGATTATAGGCATAACCCACCGTGGCCTGGTCCCCTGCAATGTTTTCCTCCTCCCTTCCTTCTCTTGCCGCAGCTTGGGTCCTCTGGGCTCCGGAGGATTCGTGCCTTTTGGTTTGAGTGGGATTCTCCGCGGTGCAGCAACATGTTTCTTCGCTTTCATTGGATTTGACTGTCTTGCAACTACAGGTGTAGTAGCCCCTCTGTCCATCCTATCGAAGGCATAGACATGTCTGCACTTCCCCTGGACACAGGGCTGGTGGGGGACCGGCCTGCTTTGGAGCGCATGGCAGGGGAGAGGGTTTGTGTGGTGGGCTGGGAATACTTCTGACTCTCAGTGTGTTTCATCCCTGCAGGGGAAGAAGTCCGTTCTCCCCAGCGCTCCATCCCACTGGGCATCGTTATCTCCCTCTTCATTTGCTTCCTGATGTATTTTGGTGTTTCCTCTGCGCTTACCCTCATGGTGCCCTACTACCAGATTGACATTGACAGTCCCCTGCCTAAGGCGTTTATTCACACTGGATGGGGCCCTGCCCAATACGCAGTGGCTGTGGGAACATTATGCGCCCTTTCATCCAGGTGGGTATCAAAGGTTTCTCTCATCTGCTACTGGATTTTCAGCTACCCCGGCCCTCTGAGATGCAGAGAAGAGAGGGAAGGGAAATGTCTAAAGGAGCCGGGCCTGCCTATTGTCATCATTTAGAGTCTCCTTTGCTTTTATAGCCTCCTAGGTGCCATCTTCCCCGTGCCTCGGGTGGTCTATTCCATGGCAGAGGATGGGCTTCTGTTCCGGAGACTTGCCCGTGTACATCCCCGAACACACACCCCTGTCCTGGCCACTATCCTTTGTGGAACCATTGCAGGTAGGCAGCCAGCCTCATCAACTCCATCAGCTTGGCTGTGTCCACTAGCTAATTCCTCACAGTTTTGACGCCGATTTTGCATTCTTACCTCTGTAGCACTTATGGCTTTCCTTGTTGAGCTCAGTGACCTGGTGGACCTCACATCCATAGGGACCCTGCTCGCCTACTCCTTGGTGGCCTTCTCTGTTCTGGTCCTCAGGTGAGACCCCACTATACCTTGGATGAGGGTTATGGGCCCATAAAGTTGGCTGGGTGCTAACTATGGCTGACGGTGGGATACAGGGGGGCCAGCTGGTAATGTTCCCGTGCTATCCCATTCACTCAGGTACCAGCCAGACCAGAACTTAAGCTCCTGTAAGAAGGAGGAATCCGAGAATGGAGCTGTCGAGATGGAGCCTGCTCTTGAGCTATGTTCATCCATGGATCCCATTTCTGCAGCAGGGACTCCAGGAATTGCAAGGAGCCTCTGTATCCCCTCAGATACCACCCCGACTCTGAGATCTGGCCGTATTGTCTATGGGTGTGCCTCCCTGCTTGGTGAGCAGTGGGGCTTTCCCCTTGGGCATTTGGAGGGAAGCTGATAGCATGGGGAAGACGTCACTAGCAGGGGGGGGGCACATTACAAACAGATTTGGGATGTGCCCCAGGGTCCTGATATGCTTCCCCTCCACTTGATTTTCAGTCCTCCTTCTGTTGTTCCTGTGCTTGGTCCTGGCCCAATGGTATGAACAGCTATTCTCTGGAGACCCGGTTTTGATAGCTGTGGCTGCCTCCCTGCTGCTACTCATTGTCGGGATGGTTGTTGTCATCTGGAGGCAGCCACAGAGCAGCACTCCTCTCTACTTCAAGGTAGGTGACTGGCTTTGCTCAGGTACGCCAGCCTAAGAGAGTGGTCCTGCCTGACTGAAGGTCTAAGCATGCTTCACATCGCCAGGCGAGGGAAGGGTGGGGAACTGTTGGAAACCAATAGATGGGCCGGGCCCAGTGGTCCTTGTGTTTAATCTCAGCCCCCGGGAGACAGAAGCAGGGGAAGTCTCTGAGGTTTCTAGCTCTGTAGACCAGACTAGCCTCAAACTCAGTGATCCACAGTCTCTGCCGCCCCAGGTGCTGGGATTAAAGGCATGTGCCACTACTGCCTGGGTACGTTCTTATACTTTTAATTCTAGGGAAGCAGAGGGAGAAAGATCAGGAATTCAAGAGAGTTTGAGACCTACGGAGCTTAGCGACATGAGGCCCTGTCTCAAAGAACCAACTGAAACAAAACAACAAAAATAAAGAAAAACAATCTCCCCCTAAATAAACCCAAACCAACCCAAAGTGCCCTTCACCCCCAAGTCTGGGAGACGTAACTCCGTGGTAGAGTGCTTGCTTAATCTGCATATGATATATATGTACATATAATCCCCAGTACTGAATAAAAGGTGGTGGGAATGTAGTCAGATGTCGGATCAATAGCTTAGAATGCGTGAAGCTTTGAGCTTGATCCCAACAGGGCAAAAACCAGAAGCAGTGGTGTATTACTGTAATCCCAGCACAGGGGAGCTAGGGGCTGGAACATCAGGATCCTCCTCAACTATCTATTGAGCTCAAGGTCAGCCTGGGATATTTGAGAGCCTATATCCAAAAAAAGAAGACATCTGCTGCCAGGTGTGGTGGCCCATGCCTTTAACTGCAGCACTTGCTAGGCAGAGGCAGGTAGACCTCTGAGTTTGAGGCTCGCCTGGTCTACAGAGCGAGTTCCAGGACAGCCAGGGCTACAGGGTTTCTTGAGAAAACCAACCAAAGGAACAACAACAACAACAAAAAAGTCATTTATTTACTCACAAGTCCCAGCCCGGTGCTCCTGGGCTCAGTATCTGTCCCTCCTGGCGCATGCCATGGGGTCTCCAGTATGAGCAGGCACTGACCATAGATCCTAGATAGGGCTGGTTCTCCTACCCTGGGTGGAGAGAGCTCAGGTGTCTGTGTGCACAAGCTCTCATAGGCTGTCATCACAGGTACCAGCTGTGCCCCTGCTCCCTGTGTTGAGTATCTTTGTGAATGTGTACCTGATGATGCAAATGACTGCCGGGACCTGGGCTCGATTTGGAATCTGGATGATGATTGGTGAGTGAATAGCTTTCTGGGGGAGAGATACCGGGGCAACTGAATTCAATACTCTTCTCATGGCCTGTCTTTGAAACTGCCTGGGGGCCATGTGGAGAGTCCCTGATAGGCATCCAGGTAGAGCGGCCACCATTTGCACCTCACTGTCTCTGTCTCTGTCCCCTTTTAGGATTTGCTATCTATTTTGGATACGGGATCCGGCACAGCTTGGAAGAGAAGGATGACCAACATCCAAAAGCAACAGCCTCAAGCTCCCAAACTGTCCAGGAACAAACTTCCAGTGTTGAATTAGCTTAGGTGCAGAAAGACCCTATGGGTGTCTGTGTGTAGGGGGAAGGCAGCCCTGGTCATTGAACTTAGAGCCTTGTATATCGGAGGCAAGTCCTGTAGGTGTCCTCAGGTTAAGGAAAAGCTTGAATATTTGTAGGCTGTAGATGGGACTTATTTTTTAAAGTGTTATTATTTGTGAGCAAATTCCTTAAATTTTTTTCTTTTGCACTAAAATGGGACCCATGGTTTTGCATATGTTAGGCAAGTGCTCTATCACTGAGCCAAACCCCAATCCCTTTAGTTATTTAATGAACAATAAAAATTAAATATTTCTGAACAGCATGTTATTTCTATATTGCAGAATAGCTTAATGAATGATTCCTTAATGAATATGTTTCCTTTCTTTTTTGTTTAGATGAAGTCAATCTTGTATGGCCCAGCCCAGCCTTGAACTTGACGTCTTATGAGCATTACTTTTTCTTATTTATGATGTTCTGGGGTATTCACCAGAGAAGACTGCTCGGGCATGGGTTTAAACCAATAGAGCAGCAAACCACAAGCAGAACTACAGAAGCACAAAATCAATATTAGTATATTTAGGACTGGAGAGATATGGCTCAGAGGTTAAGAGCATCCAGAGGTCCCGAGTTCAATTTCCAGCAACTACATGGTGGCTCCCAACTCTCTGAAATAAGATCTGGTATCTGGTGCCCTCTACTGGCCTGCAGGCACACATGCAGGCAAACACTGTATACATAATAAATAAATAAATAAATCTTAAAAAAAAAAAAAAAAAAGGAAAAAGAAAAAAGATTAGTACATTTAGAGATTTCCCCACCTATGGACTTTGACAGATTAGGTTTTTGCTTTCATTTTAGGCAGGTGATACTGTCTATGTGCTGAGTTTTACAGCCTGAGTGGTGCTTACATCATGGAGTTGGTTGTGATAGTCCTGGCCCTGTTAAATTCCTGACTGGTTTTACTGAATGAGTCAGACCATGAACTCATCCTGTTTCAATTTAAGATGTAGGGCCCCAGCCTGCTGGGTGCTAACACATGCCTTTAATCCCAGCACTAGAGAAGCAGAGGCCAATCTGGCCTACAGAGTGACTTGCAAGTCAGACAGGGCTATACAGAGAAACCTGTCTCAAATAAAACAAAACAAAAGAATACCCATGTTGGCTATGAAAACTAGACCATTGTTGGACCCCATTGCTAGGAGGAGGTCAAATCAGGGACCAGTTCCTGGAGGAGATTTTTAGCTTCTATTTGAGCAGATTCAGTCCAGTTGGGGGATGCTTTTACCTACCCTGAAAAGGTATCTTTAAAAACTAGCAAGTAGTTTTTTTTTTTTTTTTAGTAATTTTTATTTAAATTAAAAACAATCTTATTTTACATACCAATCCCAGTTCCCTCTCCTTCCCACCACCAACTCCCCATCACACCTCTTATCCACTCCCCAGGAGGAGTGAGGTCTTCCATGAGGGATCATCAAAGTCTTTCACATCATTTGGGGTAGGACCTAGGCCCTTTCCCCTGTATCTATGCTGAGAATGTTCCTCTATAGGGAATGGGCTCCCAAAGACCATTCCTGCACTAGGGATACATCCTAGTTCCACTGCCAGAGGCCCCATAGACTGCCCAGGCCTCCTAGCTACACCCACGTTCATGGGGTCTGGGTCAGTCCTATGCTGGTTTCACAGCTATCACTCTGGGGTCCATGAGCTCCCCCTTGTTCAGGTCAGCTGATTCTGTGGGTTTCTCTAGCCTGGTCTGGACCCTTTGCTCATCACTCCTCCCTCTCTGCAACTGCACTCCAGGAGTTCATCTCTGTGCTTAGCTGTGAATGAATGTCTGCTTCCTAGCAAGCACTTTTATCCTCTCCCCCCCCCCCAGCAGGCCAGCCAGATCTTGGTGAAATCAGTTTTCCCAGACTTTGTCGGGGTGTTGGTCTCTCATTTGGACCCTGGGTAATGGCTCTCTGTTTTGGATTTACTTGAGCACAGACCTGGCATCTGGCTAGGACATCCCACACTAGCCTGTCCAGTTCAGGTAGTGTCTCAGTCCAGATTAGGGACTTAACTTCCCAGTTTTATGCTGGTTTACATCGGCCTTGCTATTGCCACAAACTCTGGTTTTGCTCTGGAGGCAGCAATAACCAGCTGTTCCTAGGAACTCTTGAACCTGTCTCTAAGTCTTTGGAGTTGAGATCTGAAGTATGTCAGCAATCTTACTGAGACATATTCCTTTTGCCTCCCTTCAGCTGGTGGCCAAGATAGATAGCCTTTTTACAAAGTTGGGCTTTCTTAGCCCACATTTTGTAGCCAATGGTCTTTAACTCTCCCAGCAGCCTCTCAGTGGCTCATTTATAATCTGTTCTCTAACGAAACCTCTTTATGGAAGGGTGGGAAGTCTGCGTTTAGTGTCTAGATCCTGGGGCAATCTGGTCCAGGTATGTAGCCTCCCACTGGGTCTCTCCAGTTAAAAGCAACTATGAGTTGACTCACCTGTGTCAATGGGAGGCTGAAGAATACATCTTTCAGGTCCCAGACAGTGTACACCTGTTTCTCTGGAAGACTCAGCGTCATGAGAATCCGAGGTTCCAGGTTTCTTCATAGGCAGGAGAGGTGTATTCCAGGGTGACTGGCAGGGTACCAGGCAATAAGGCTGCAGTAATATTTTGGTTTCCTGGTCATTGGGTATTGCTTTATCTAGATGGAGGGAGCTGAACTGGTTAATTGACCAATTAGAGGAAGATGGTGTTGAACTAGTCCGGGGGGGGGTGGGGGTGGAGGGGAGGTTGGTTTCTTCTGATAGAGGGTGAAACAACAACAAAATTTTCTTGGTTATCTGTGCATCTTTCTTACCAGAATTGGTGACAGAGACTTTTAATTTATGTAAAATGTCTTGTTTCAATCAGTTTCTTCCTGCTAAACTCCCTTTAAGTTACCTCCAGCAACCGAGACTTTTCTTTCTTCCTTCCTTTCTTTTTTTTTTTTTTTTTTAAATATTTGGGGCCAATGGGAGTGATGAAGGGAATATTTTTAGTAGCTGTCTTTAACCCTTTAAAAAGGACCTAATTCCATTCATATCAAACTCAGATCCTCTTCATTCCAGGCTCCTCCCCAAGATAATCCTCCCCTCATTCTACACCTCTCTTACGAAGGCTTTAGTTCCCATCCCTGCTCACCATATCCCCCTAGGACTCTAGGAGTCATGTGGGTCTTGGTCCCCTCACCAAGACAAACAAGTACTTTCATCCCCCTGTCTCCTTTTGGAATGTTTGCTGGCTCCATTAATTCACAAGCAGTTCATCTGACTAGCCAAGTGCAGTCCAAACTTACTTTTAAAATTTGATTTATTTTCAGTGGATGAACAATTATGTTACATTTAGTATTTGCTTTGTATGTTACATTTGTAGAGAGCACTGGGATGTTTTAATACACGGGAGAATGATTGAACCGAAGAAACATCCACCACCTTACTGATTTTAGTGCTGAGCTATTTGATGTACTTTCTCATTTTAATGTTAGGAATTCTGATGACTCTCCTGACATCCCGTAGTGGTTTTTCTTTGCATTTCCTTGTTGAAGAATGAGGTGGACACATTGCCATTTACTTATTGGCTACCTGGTGATCTCTGAGTGTCTGTTGCCCTTGGGGATTCCTGATGTCTCTGTGAGCCTGGCTATTGGTGCACACAAAGTACTGCCCCCACTCTGCCCCTCCCCCTTTCCCTTCGTCAACAGACTGTATTCTGATGAAGTATAATGATCTTTCCCATTCAATGTGGTTTGTGCACTAAAAAAAAAAAAAAAAAAAAAAAAGAATAACCACTGCTTAACCCAAGATGGCGGCAACTGCCATCCTTATGCCATGCCTGTGACATTCTCACTGAACCCAGAGGGGATCTTCCTGGAATGGCTTATGACAACAGCACTAATGGTGATGACCACAAGAACAGTATTAGGCAGTACTTACTTGCATTGGTCATTTAATTTCCACAGTGTGACGATCTTTATGTACAACAAATACACAGAACAGATATTTTACAAACACACACAGTCTTGATTTACGGAGGTTTTAGTTTAGAGTTTTTAACTTTGTGATGGCACAAAAGCCATCCAGATAACCACAGCCTTCTAAAATCACAACAGTGCGAAAGCGTGTTCACACAACTACTGATTTTTTTTTCAACTTTGCCACAATGTGAAAACATGTTCAGTACAACTACTGATTATTTTCATCTTTGCAAGAAAATGCCTAGTACAATCAGTGATGTCAAGTCTGTGAAACTAATTTTTTTCCAGCTCTACAATAGCATGGAAGCATACTAAATATAACTGCCTTTTCTACTTTATGACAGTGTGAAAACATACCCAAACTACTACTTGATTTTTTAACTCCAGAATGCGTGAAAACATATTCAATATAACTACTCACTTTTCAACTCTGTAAAAGTGTACTCAACACAGCCACTGGTTTTTAAGCTTAAAGATGGTGCTAAAGTGCGCCTAATATAACCATAGATTCTTCAATATCATGATGGTATTGGATACACTAATGATTTTCATTTTTAACACAATATTCAATTTTTTTTGACATAGGCCCATGTTATATATGCTAATCTGGAATCTGGTATGTTTCTCAAGCTAGTCTTGAACTCTCAATCTTCCTACATCAGCTTCTTGGGATTACATGCATATGCTATCATACCTGGTATGAAATCATATAAGACACTTAGTATTATATTACTGAATAGAGTTTGTGTTAGATGATTTTGCCCAGGGTAGAATAAAGGGCATGTCCTGTGCACATTTGAAGAAGTCTGGGTTAAGCTATGGTGTTTGGTTGGTAAGATATCTTAAGTTTATTTTCGATAAATTTACCTCAGTGTATGGTGAGTTTGGGGTAAGGAGCATCTTGTGAGTGTCTCACAGAGAACACAGAAGGTAGGATGGGGTTCCTACCTGGTGCAGTATACACCAACATTAATGGCCCTGCCACAAGCATCATATGAGCAGGGTTGCTCCCTAGAATGAACCTGAAATGTAATAAGGTGCAATGGTATTGGTAGGCTTCTACAGATTTACTTAATCAAATTATCCAGTAAGAACACCAATATGGAAAGGATATGATCATTAAGAAAAGTGACTTTTATACTCTTCCAAAGTCACTTCTAGTATGCCTTCTGATTGTATATGAACAGGCAAATGACCATGGGAGCCTTTTTTAAGACAAACTAATCACCAAGGAAAGGATGAATACAGGACAGAGGTCCTGGTATGCTCTTTGTAGTCAAGGCTTTCAGTGTGTGTGTGTGTGTCTCCTGATGTTCTCTGAGACAGTTTATATTATTGTAAATCTTCCCACACTCTTTACATAATTTTGCCATGGGTTTTCTCATGCTGTCTAAGCTGGTGACTAGGACTAAAGGCCTTCCCACACTACTTTCATTTGTGGGGTTTCTCTCCTGTGTGAATTCTTTCATGTTTAAGAAAGCTTGATTCATATAAAAAGGTCTTCCCACATTCCTTACATGTATAAGGGGTTTCACCAGTGTGAATTCTCTCATGTTGCGTGAGGTGATAGCCACAATTAAAGCCCTTCCTACATTCTGTAAATTTATAGGGTTTCTCACCTGAATGAATTCTTTCATGTTTAGCAAGGCTTGAAACCCAGGGAAAGGCCTTCTTACATTCCTTATACTCATGCAGTTACTCCCCTGTGTGAATGTTCTGGTGCTGAGTGAGGCAATTGACTCTAGTGAAGGACTTCCCACACTCTTGGCATTCAAAGTGTTTCTCATTTGTGTGGATTCTCTTATGCTTAATGAGGCCTTCCCACAGTGCTCACAGTTATAGAGCTTACCACCACTGTGAATTCTTTTGTGGTCTTCCCACAGTATTTACACCCATAGTCTTTTTCCCCCAGTATGAAACCCTTGGTGCTGAGTGAGTTCCTTACCATGCCTAAAGGTTTTCCCACCATCTTTACATAAGAATGGTTTTTCACCAGTGTGAACAAGGCTCTAACCCTAGTGAAAGGCCTTCCTGCAGTTGTTCATAAGGTTTTTTTTTTTTTTTTTTTTCCTGGTGTGAATTTTCTGGTGTTGAGTAAGCTGATTGCACCAGTGGAAGGCTTTCTTACAGTCATTGCACTCATGGGGCTTCTCACTGGTGGGAATTTTCTAATGCTGACCTAAAGGCTTTCGCACAGTCCTGACATAAGAAGTAGATCTCCTGTTGAGGTCTCACGTATGGTGTAGGTGTGCATGCTCTCTCAGTGGGTACCCTTCTAGAACTGTCTGTTACAGTACTGGCATTTCCCTCTCCAGAGCCCTGCAGTTGCTCACTCTCACATTCACCAATCCCGTGGGAAGATACACTTTTGTCACTTGGATTCATTTCACAAAAGTTCTGTCCATAAATGCTTCTTCTAATAGCTAAAATGTTGGTTCTATAGGATAATTCCATATCTGGAAGAAAAATAACATTAAGAAAAAATATTTATTTTATTTTATGTTTATGGATATTTTGGCTGCATGTCTGTATGTTCATTACGCCTCGCCCAGCAGGGCAGCAATGAGGGCCTGAACCTCAAAGGACCTGGAATGGGGGACAAGAGACATGAGAAATTGGCAGCAAGACAGGCTTTCTGATCAAGCTGCAAAATTTTATTTTTCTCAAGCATGTTATATAGTGGCTAGGGCGGGAAGCTAGGTAAGGCGGGGATTCAGAAGAGGGAGGTTGTTTCCTGGTAACCAGACTGCATGATGTTCTTAGTCATGGGTCACTGAAGGCGAGCAGGGTATCGGTAAGAGGAAATGCAGATAGAGATAAGCAGGTTGTTAGCAGGGGAAGAGGTCTCCGGAGTTGCTAAATACCCTAACTGTATAAGGAGGGTTTACCAAGTAACCTAACTGCATTCCTGTAAGCCCTAAATTCTACTTGTCAGGAGGTTGGGAAGGGTGAGAAGGTTGATTAGGACTGAAGGTAGCAATCTTCTAACTTAATGGGCTACTCTAAAAAAGGCTGGCAATCTCTAAGGCTTATGCCACGATCGCTCCCGGCACATTACATTCACGCCTGCTGTCAGAGGAGGTCAGAAGAAGGCATTGATCCTTTAGAACTGGAGTTATAGATGGTTGTGAGCTGCCATGTGAGTGCTGGGAACCAAACCAGGGTCTTCTACAAGAAGAGCAAGTTCACTCAACTGTTGAGCCATTTCTTGTTTCTTTTAAAGGGAAAATCAGAAGCTAAAACTAACTGCAATTCAAAAGCTTCCCCAGCAGAACCACAGCTCTTCCATAGGGAACACAATGGGACACAATGGGCACTCATGCTAAAGGCAAATGGGAAAGGACACTGACTGCTGCTCTTTGGATTCTCTGTTAAGAGGGTACAAGTGTCTTAAAAGGAAACAAGATACAATGCATGTTGCAGATGGTGAGATGACATACTAGAAATATCCAAGAAAACCAAATAAAGGACTGGGGTGGGGGGCAAGTCGAGATCAAAATACATACTTGGGATGACGTGGATAAGCCTGCAGGATATTATGTTAAGTGAAGTAAGCCAGACACCGAAAAACAAACACTTTTATAATAGGGAATGTAAAAAGGTGGTGGCCCACACCTTTATCTCCAGCACTTGGGAGGCAGAGGCAGGAGGATCTCTGAGTTCAAGACCAGCCTGGTCTATAGAGTGAGTTCCAGGACAGTCAGGGCTACACGGAGAAAACGATGCCTTTAAAAACAAAAACAAAAACAAACAAAACAACAAAAACCCAAAACAACCCCCCCAAACAAAAATGAAAAAGACAAAAAAACCTTGCTGAAGAAGAGGGTAGAATCTGGGTACAGTGGCTTCACCTGTAACTGAAACACTTAGAAGGCTGAGTCATCAGGGCTGCCACAAGTTTGAGGCCAGCCTGGGCTATATAGCATGTTCTAGGCCCGCCAGTGGGATCTGATTCAAAGAGAAAAACTTAGCAGGTAGAATACCAGCTCCCTTAAGTTGGGAGGCTAAGGAGCAGGGACTAGGGAAGTTTGCTTAGTTGATAACAAAGTAGCAGGTAAATAGGATGAGGTTCCAGTAGAACAGACATGGAAAAGGAACACAGACTTATAGCAGTTTTTTTTTTTTTTTTGTCTCAAATTGCCCAGGGTGGCCTTAAACTTGGGATGTGGTTGAGGCTGATCTTGAATTCTTTTTTTGTTTGTTGAGATAGGGTTTCTCTGTTGTATAGCTTTGGAGCCTGTCCTGGAACTTGATCTGTAGACCAGGCTGGCCTTGAGCTCACAGAGATCCACCTGCCTTCTGTGCACTGGGATTAAAGGTGTGCATCACCATCACCCAGCCTGACCTTGAACTCTTGTTATCTGCTCCTGCCTCTTAAATCCTGGGATTGGAGGGATAGGCCACGTGCCTAGCTTTCACATACTTCAAGATAATGTTCTGACTACAAAGAATGACTGTGTGCGTGGAGGTCAGAGGACAACCTGTGGCAGTTGGTCCTGTCCTTTTACTGTGTAAATTCTTGCGATAAAACTCAAACTGTCACGCCTGGCAACAAGTGTCTCTACCTATTGAACCATCTTGCCAACCCCTTGAAGCAAAAAATGTCTAAAAGGATCTTGCTATTTAACCATGCTCAACGTTGCAAACTTCTTACTTTAGTCTCTCAAACAATGGGATGGGAATCAGGACTGAAAACTCAAAATGATATTGATAAAGACTTTATAAAAGAGACAGTTTTTTTTTTCAAGACAGGGTTTCTCTATCTCACAGCCCTGGCCATTCTGGAACTTGCTTTGTAGACCAGGCTGGCCTTGAATTCACAGAGATCCACCTGCTCGTGCCTCCCAAGAGCTGGGACTAAAAGGCATGTGCCCATCACCGAACAGTATGAAAGAGATAGATTTATGGAACAAACAGGAAACCAGATGATTGGGGAAACATCCTATCACAAATGTTTGTTTGCCCTCAGGGTAAGTGGAGGAAGATGGCTGCCAGCATGCAGAATTACTGCCAGAGTCACTCTTCTGGTCCTAGGAATGGAACGCTGAGAGGTTGGCATGTCAGTCGAGGCACATCTTCAGACACCAGGTCTGAGGAGAAGGGGTAGTGAGATAAACTTTGAATTGTATGTTTATTCTGTAGCCCAAGAACTAATGGTAATCTTCCTGCCTCGGTTTCCCAATGCTGGGATTGCATGAGTGAGCTACCTTATCCAGTTAAGAAGGCAGAAATAGAACTGTTTAATTCCTGCTCTTTTGTTTTGATAGAGGGTTTCACCTATCCCGTATCAGAGGCTGCCCTTGAAGTTATTATGCAGTTGACAATGGAATGCCTCCTGGGGGCTGGTGGGATGGGTGTTTGTCATGCCAGGACTTTCATGCTTGCCAGGTAAGCAGCCTACCAACTGAACTGTATCCCTAACCCTGTTCATTTCTGAGGTTCTTATGTGGCCTAGGCTGGCCTCAAACTCTCAAGTGCTCACAGCGAGGGAGTGTGACATCATTCTGGCAAGTTCAGTTTCTGTCTTCTCTGTGACTAAGCATTTGTACTTGAGTATAATTACTGACAAACTCGTGAAATGTCCAGTGTGAATATATTGTGTTTTGAAGAGTGCCTGACATGCCGGGTGTGATGGTACACACCATAAATTCCAGCATTCAGGGAGGCAAAGTCAGGTGGGTCTCAGTGAACTCAAAGCCAGCCTGGTTTACAGAGTGAGTTTCAGGACAGCCAGAACTACACAGAAAAACCCTGTCTCAAAAAACAAAACAAAAAAGAAAAAAAAACAAAACAAAACAAAGTGTGCATGTTAGACCTAACAGTAGCCTTTCTTGGTATTATTTTATTTTGTGACATGGTCCTGATGTGTTGGCTTCAAACTGACAATCTTTAAGCCCTGGCGGCTCCTGGGTGGAGTGTTGGCACTGCAGGCATGTGCATCCAATGTCAAGCACAAGGTTCCCGGACTGTAACTTCTGATATCATTTCAGGTACAATATGCTGGCAATGGGAATCTACTCAGTTTGGTCTACACAAATCCTGCATCTAATTTACTTTCTTTTTTCTTTTTGAGATAGGGCTCCTCTGTGTAACAGCCCTGGTTGTCCTGGAACTGGATTTGTAGACCAGGCTGGCCCTGAACTCACAAAGATCTCCTGCATGTGCCTGGGGTTAAAGGGGTGCTATCACCACCTAATTTACTTTCTTCCTTTTTTTTATTTTTTATTTTTTTTTATTTTTTTTTTTTATTTGCTGTGTATACAGTGTTCCGCCTGCATGTATCTCTGCAGGCCAGAAGAGGGCACCAGATCTTATTACTGATGGTTGTGAGCCACCATATAGTTGCTGGGAATTGAACTCAGGACATCTGAAGAGCAGCCAGTGCTCTTAACTGCTGAACCTTCTCTCTAGCCCTGATTTACTTTCTGCTAAACAAAAACACAGACTTAACTCTAGATTGAGGGTCCTGAAAGTACAAAAGTGCACAGCAATTCGGGTGCAAACACATCTAAAGACAAGGTTGCCTTCTTTGAAGATGGTTATAAATATCCAGAATCCCAATTCACCCCTTGATCATGGGAGAAGAGAGATGATCACAAGGAGGGTCTACTACAGGGGAGGACAACCGCTGGATGGGGAGGGAGGCATGGGGATTCCACTTCCACACTGACAAAGCTCAGAACCTTCTCTTGCAACAGGAAGAAGAGGTTCATCCAGTCTCTTGGAAAACGGTCCTGAAAACCACAGGGGAATGCTGGTGCTCCAGCGGGCAGAGTCTAGGCTACCCAAAGTACACAGCTTACCGATGGAGACGAGGTTACAGTAGTTTTCCAGCATCACATCCCAGTACAGGTCCCTCTGCGCAGAGTCCAGACAGGCCCACTCCTCCTGAGAGAAGTCTATAGCCACATCAGACAATGTCACCAAATCCTGAAAACAGAAACCCACATGGTGAGGTGACAGGGGAGACCTTCCGGATGATGAAGGGGGTGTCAGCTACCACTGCTTTAGCTGAAAACTGGAGGGCAGCGTGAACACCACATTCCAGGCTGTGTTACTACAGAGCTGCCCATGGCTGTGCAGATAAGGATCTGGGGCGGGGGAGATGAAACAACCTCCCTTTTTGTTCGCAAGCACAGCGTGTGAGTGCCTACTTGGTAAATTGCCAATGGGTGTGGGCTCTCATGACATCTTTATTAGTTTAACAAAAAAAAAAAAAAAAAGTTAAGTTCATCTTGATTCTGATTGTGAGTGTGGGTGTGCACGTGTCATACAATGTGGTGGTCAAGACGACTTGTAGAAGTTGTTCTTTCCATTCATTGTGGTGTCTGAGTATCAAACTTAAGTTGCCAAGCTTTGGTGGTGAGTGCCTTTACCTGCTGAGCCATATGTGAGACAGGGTCTTGTTATGTTTCATGATCCTCCTGCCTCAGACTGCTGAGATTGCAGATGTGCACCACTAGGTCATGCAGCTGGACAGCAAGCATCTTATGATGAGCAATCTTGCGCTCTCCCAGGTGATGCTTTTTCCCTCCCTACTCCATGCTGGAGCTCAAACCCAGGGCTTTGTAAGTACCAAGTAAGCACTCCATCACCGAGCTACATCCTGGCTCACTTTTCTCTCTGGGAGCACCGGGGATTGAAACTAAGGGCATCATGCATGTGAGGCAGGCATTCACTGTTCTCTCCTTTTAAGAAATTAATTTTATGTACATAGGTATTTTGCCTGCATGAGACTGTGCCTCACGTATATGCCTGGTACTTACGGAGGCCAGAAGAGGCTGTGGAATCCTCTGGAACTGGAGTTACAGATGGCTGTGAGATGCCATGTGGGTGCTGGGAACTGAAGCTGAGTCCTCTAGAAGAGCAGCCAGTGCTCTTAACCACTGAGTCATCTCTCTCTAGACCCTGTCTCTTTGTTCTTAAGAAAAAAAAATTTGCTTTTTAAAGATCTTTTATTTTTTTAATATTAATTAATTAAAATTACTTAATTTTTTTCCCCCAAGGCAGGGTTTCTCTGTATAGCCCTGGCTATCCTGGAACTCACTCCATAGACCAGGCTGGCCTCAAACTGTCTCTGCCACCTGTCTCTGCCTCCTGACTTCTGGGATTAAAGGTGTGTGCTAAGCCTTGGTTCACAGCATTCTTATTTTTTGGGAAGGGGGTGGTAAGGGATGGTGTCTCTATGTAGTCCTGGCTGTCCTGGAATTCACTATGTGGACCAGGATGGTCTCAATATCTTTTATCTTATGCTCTGCATATTGGAGTGTTCTGAATGCTCAAGTCACTGTGCGGTCTCCCTTTTTAACGACAGAAGTATCAGAAAAATCTCACCGCATAGACAAGCTAGTGAGACTTAAGACTATTGGAGTCATATACCTGGCTGACTGAGACAACTGTCAGTTCTTCCTTTCTCCTGTCCCTGATGCAGCTGACACTGGTACCCAAGGACTAAGCATCATATGCCAGTCTGGAAGGCCCATCCAACAACAAAATGTATCTCTTGGCAAACACGTGGTTATATCCCTATTTAATACAGTATCAGCTTGAGAAGCCTCATAAAGCCTTGTATGTTAGCATATATGAAGATTAAGATAACCAGACATATTCCTTCTTACCTACCCAGAACACAAGATCAGTCAGTACGGATGAATGATGTTTTCTCTTATGGTCCAAGAGGACCGGTATGTCCAACTTGTCAGGCCACAGATATGACAATATTTTGCACAAGGGATTTTGTTCCTTCATTGTTATAATATTACTCTGAGCCAAAAAGAAACTGAGCACACAGGAGACTCTCAATAATTCAGTGGCTGAGTAAACAGCTTACATGGGACTATCACTAATTGGCAGAGGGAAAATTGGGAAGTAGCTAAGAAGATAAGACTTGCTTGGCTCTGGGTAACCCCTGACCAAAGCATTTCAAGATGAAGGAAGGAAATACACACTTACACGGGATATGGTTCCAGAACTCAAAGCGTTATCTGTCATCTTGGGATTTCTTCCACAGTAAACACAAAGTCTGAGAGGTGAGAGCTACAGGAAAAAGCGAATAATTAAAACCAGTGGCAACAGAGCTCTCTGGTTTTCATTGTCATGTCCGAATTTATGCACAAACACAGCGAGGCACATCTGAGAGAGATTAAGAAGGTTCTGGATACAAATAAAGAACATTAGAAAAAGAGGCATTAAATTAATTAATTAATTTTTGGTGGGGGGGTTGTCTGGAAGATAGACCCTAACAGTTCCTTGCTTGGAGTATGTCTGGGAGAAGTCTGGGATGCAGGAAAGAATCTGGCCTTGTCTCCAAACGTTTGGCCTCTGCCCCCAGATCCCAAGAGACAATCTTCATCTTACCTGTATAGAACGCTTTGTTTTGCTTTAGGTGGAGACTGACCAGTCTGTAAACACCAACCTGGTGACTTTGGGGGGAGGGACTTGGATCACTCAGGGTCAACAGACCTGGAGACTGAGATGGAGCATTTAGGCTGTCAGTCAATAATGTTAACTTGCTAGAACCCCTGCCATTGCTGAATGTCAGAGCTTGAGTGACAGTAACTAACCTCATGGTGTCTGTTTCTTTCCTGCTAAAATTGGAATAGAAAGATTATGAGGTGTGGCTGTCCCAAATTTAAGATAATCTATCCAAAGCATGCAGCAATATGTAATAATTAATATCTTATCAGTTACTATAAAAGATCAAGACTTTTCCACATCTGTTCATTAATTTTTCTTTGCTCGGAGGCTCAAATCCAGTTCCTTATAAATGTTAGGTCAGTACCCCATCACCACTGAGCCACATCTCCAGTCCCTTTTAATGATTGTTTAATTAATTTTAATTAATTGAAGTTTGTTTGTCGAGACAGGGTTTCTCTCTCCTGGAACTCACTCTGTAGACCAGGCTGGCCTGGAATCCACTCTGAAGACCAGGCTGGCCTTGAATTCAAGGAGATCCATCTGCCTCTGCCTCACAAGTTCTGGGACTAAAGGCGTGTGCTGTACCACCACCTGGCTGGCTGGCTATCTATCTATCTATCTATCTATCTATCTATCTATCTATCTATCATCTATCTATCTATCTATCTATCTATCTATCATCTATCTATGGACCTTGCTCTGTAGACTATAGGCATGTTTGAGAAAACTCAGCTTTCCTTCTTCATACTTAAGTTTCTGTTTTATAAACTGTCTAAACAATCTAATGTCAGATGTTCGGAGGCTGGCTTTCATCATGAAACACTCACATAATTGTATGGCATGAAGAAATACATCCTCGAACATCCCCCATGGAGGGATACTCCCTTAGTTAGAGGCAGGAGGGATGTCCTAGTCCCCACTCCAAATGACTTGACAGACTTTGATGATCCTTCCTGGAAGGCATCACCCTCCCTGTGGAGTATGTGTGGGGGAATGGGATGGGAGGGGGGTTGAGGGAGCATGGGAAGGAGGGAGGAAGAGGGAACTGGGATGGATATGTAAAATAAGAAAAAAAAATAGAAATGCATCCTCTCCATGAACAACCAGTGGGCGGGGACATTATGCGTAAAAAAATTCAGCAAAGAAGCTGCATCCAGGGTTCTTTGCAATGGACCCACATCCCTGGTGCTGGATTCCATTCACAAACTAAGCTTTGGAGTCGTTTGTGAATGGACATGCATTTTTAGGAGGATGCACTGCTCTAGAAACAATACACACATATGTTTAGAAGTGGGAAGTTGATTTTTTTTTCTTTTTTAAAAAGGAGACAGTTCCCCTTCCCTGGGAACTCCCTGGATTGGCCCCAGATCTTGCTCGCTCTGTGTCCTGTTCCCATCAAGAGCACTCTTGCTGCTCTGATACACTCGCTCTGATACACACGCACCCCCCCCCCCAAGAGCCTGCCCTCCCTCTACTCGGTGCCCTACCCTGCCCACTGTCCCACCACTTCAGTTGAGCACTGGGACAGAGGGTGGAGCCAACAGTCCAGGAGCTGTTCTGAGCACACTAGACCTGCCTATACAAGCAGGACCACCCGGAATCCACACCTGCTTGGTCTCTGACCCACACCACCAGTCCTCTACTGGAGTTCCATGCACCTCTCACAGATCTGCCAAATGCTACACCATGCTCATCGAGGGTTATTGTTCTTGACTATCCGAAGCTGTTTCTCTTCGTGAACTTCTTAGCAACCACCACGCTTTCCTTCATATGTATGTTACTTGTGATTTAAAATATGTACATTTGCCATTATTCACGTTAGCATTTATTCAACAATAAAATTATTAGGGGTTATAATTTATGTTAGTGTATGCTATCCTTATAATGACTCAATTTTCAAAAGGTGAAAGAGAAACTCACCTTTAAGATGCCTTCCTACTGAAGACACACTCTCTTCTGTTACCCTGAAGAGGTAGGACAGATGATGATGTAAACAGGGCCACTGTGGAGAACAGGTTAAAATAGAAAAAACTAGAATAGCTCAAAGCTATTGGTAAAACCTTGTGTTTTGGCTCTGGATTTCCAAGATGCTGGGTCTCTGCATCCCCACAAAGGTGATTACAGCAAACTCCACCCCCTCACCTCCACCGAGATTTCTGTAATTTTGCAGGCCTGTACACATACGCATAATGCTAGCTCCTAAATCGTCCCGATGGACTGACTCGGTCATTGTACCTAGGGCACAGCTGTGGTCAGAAGGTAAAGTCAGAGAAATGACCTACAATGCAGATAAATGCCGCCTCGCCTCTGCCTCGCTACCCTGCCCCCTACCACTAACGCCAGTTCTGTCTTCCTTACAGAAGTCATGTCACACGCGTTACCTCAGTGTACCTCAGCAGTGGTGCAGAGTCAGTGTCCCACTCCAGTGTCCTCACCAAGGCTGCAGATGCCCAGTGAGCTAAAGCATGGAGTTCTGACTGGGTAACCGTGGTGCAGAATGCGTTCATGGACGCGCAGAATGCGTTCATGGACGCGCAGAATGCGTTCATGGACGCAATGGTGCCTTGTGCGCATGCGCGCGAGTCTCCGTGCCGTGTATACACACACACTCTCTCTCCCTTCCCCCCTCCCTCCCTCTCTCTCTCTCTCTCTCTCTCTCTCTCTCTCTCTCTCTCTCTCTCTCTCTCTCTCTCTCTCTCTCTCTCTCTCTCTCTCTCTCTCTCTCTCTCTCTCTTCTAGTATGTGGTCTGTTTTAGAGAAGGTTTCATGTGGAGCTGAGAAGAAGGTATATTGTAGCGCCCGTGCTACAATCTGTTCCACGAATCCGGCGAAGGCCTAGAGATTGAAATAAAGACAAGACAGCAGGTCATTCTTTAATGGCAAATGCCGAATGCCGTTTATTGAAGGGCAAGAACGGGCTTAAATACCGACTTATAGCACAGTGGAAAATTACAGGAATTTTTTGGCTTAGCTCCTCCTTGTGTTGTCACGAGGTGTGTGTCACAAGATGTGTTGCACGAGGTGTGTGTCACAAGATGTGTTGCACGAGGTATGTGTCACAAGATGTGTTGTCACGAGGTGTGTGTCACAAGATGTGTTGTCACGAGGTGTGTGTCACAAGATGTGTTGTCACGAGGTGTGGTATCAAAACAGAAAGAGTACCAACAACAGCCTTGGGGCAAGGATTTCCCGCCAACAGCTTCAGGCTAGCTCAAGGTGCCTTGGGGTCCTACAGTATATTATTTTGTGTTTGGATGGAATGTTCTATAGATGTCTGTTAAACCCAGTTGAGACATAACTTCTGTTAGTTCTTTTGTTTCTTTGTTGAGTTTCTGATTGGTGGTCCTGTCTAGTTGTGAGAATGGTGTATTGAAGTCTCCCACTATAAGTGTGTGAGGTTTTATGTGAGCTTTGAGTTTTAGTAGCATTTCTTTTATGAATGTGGGTGCCTTTGTATTTGGGGCATAGCTGTTCAGAACTGAGACTTTGTGTTGATGGGTTTCTCCTGCGATGAATACGAAATGACCATCTTCATCTCTTTTGATTAATTTTGGTTTGAAGTCTAACTTGTTAAATATTAGGATAGCTACACCTGCTTGATTCTTGGTTCCATTTGATTGGAAGATCTTTTCCCAGCCCTTTAACCTGAGGTAATGTCTATCTTTGAAGCTTAGATGTGTTTCTTGTATGCAGCAGAAGGATGGGTTCTGTCTTCCTATCCATGTTTTATGTTACAGTTCCACATCACTGCTCATCATAGAGCCCTTTTCTGATGTGCCATTGAGGGAAATGCCAGGCCCTCTCCTCATCTTAGAAGATGACAGCTGTAGTACCAGGCTCTAAATCCAGCCACATACTTGCCTATAGAGGAGAGTCTTTCCATGATTTCAGAGAAATTATAAAAGAGACTGTTTCCTCACAGCCAGGCTTAAAGCATGAGCTGCTCCCCAGTTTAGATATGGAACCTTTTATGGATGGCAGCTGAAGCTCACAAAGGAGGACTAGCCCCTTATATCAAGACACTCAGGGGAGAAAGAAGTTAAAAACAAAGTCCTGTAGACTTAGACCAGCCTCTGAAATTGACCATATCAGGACCTCCAAATGGACACAACTGCTCAGCTCCTTCTCAGGACCTCGGAATGGAAACAACTGCTCAGATCTTTCTCTGCCTTCTGATATTTACACCATCTAGCCTCAAACTCAGAGATACAAGGAATGGCCAATAGTCCCACTATTTGTCAAATTTATGTATCATTGGCCATTGCCCCATTAGAGAGAAATTTCAATCCCTATATATTACACATTATATGAATGATATTCTTTTAGCTGGCCCGGATTCTAAGGAAGTGAATGAGGCTTCTGGGGAATTGCAACATAATCTTCAATTAGCGGGCTTAAGATTAGCCCCAGAAAAGGTGCAACAAGAATTTCCCTATCAATACCTGGGTCATCAATTGTTATTTTCTGGTATCTGTCCTCAAAAGATTACTTTAAGGCTGGATTATCTGACCACCCTTAATGATTTTCAAAAATTATTGGGAGACATAAATTGGGTTCAATCTAGTTTGGCCCTAACCACTGGGCAGCTTAGACCATTATTTGATATTTTACAAGGAGATTCTGATCCCACTTCTCCACGCACCTTAACGCCTGCTGCGCAAGAATGTATATAGCTTGTGCAAAAATGTCTCCAATCTGCACATTTAAATTATATTGACTATTCTCAGAATTTGATGTTATTAGTCTTTGCTTCAGTTGTATTCCCCTACTGCGGTATTTTGGCAAACTGGTCCTATATTATGGGTGCATGAACATGCATCCCCAAGAAAGACAGTTAGACCTCATCCTCAGGCAATGCTTTCTATTATTCAGAAGGCATACAAAATTAGTATTCAAGTTTTTGGCAAGATGCCGGATGTAATTGTTACTCCCTATACTCAACAACAGATTCAATGGCTTCAACAGTTTGATGAGGAGTGGGCACATTTCTTGTGTTCCACACCCTGCTGCTTTGATAGTCATTTTCCTTCCATAAATCACCCTGTATGTTTTCCCAAGGTTATTTCCCAAAATCCTCTGAAGGGGGCCCGTAATGTATTTACAGATGGCTCTTCAAATGGTTGTGCAGTAGTTTTTTCTATTCCCGTTATCAAATGCTCTATACTTAAAGTGAAGTCTGCACAATTTGCAGAACTAGCTGCAGTACGTTTTTCTGATGAGCCATTTAACTTATACACGGACAGTAAATATGTGTATCATATATTGGCTCCCTTAGAAACTGCTGCTTATATAGCTCCAGTGTCTCGTGTACAAGAACATTTACTAGCCATACAAAGCCTACTATGGAGGCGCTCCCATCCAATTTTTGTAGGACATCTCCGAGAACATTCTGATTTGCCTGGCCCTTTAAGTGAAGGAAATGCCATTGCTGATTTTAATACTAAAACAGATAGTTCCATCATGATGATGAGAGAGTCTGGGTATGAAGCAGCCTGCAAAGCTCATACAACCTTTCACCTTAATGCAGGGTCACTTAAATTCCATTTTAAAATTACTAGAGACCAAGCTATTGATATAGTTAAGAATTGTCCCCTATGTGCAGAGTTCTTACCTGTTCCACACCTTGGAGTTAACCCCCGTGGTGTCACGCCTAATGATGGCAGATGGATGTTACCCATGTTCCTTCCTTTGGTCGACTACAATTTGTTCATATATCTGTGGATACCCATTCTCATCTCATATTTGCCTCTGCTCATACTGGAGAAAGGCTTACGGATGTTAAGAGCCATTGTTTACAAGCCTTTGCTTATATGGGAATGCCCAGACAATTAAAAAGTGATAATGGCACTGCTTATACTAGTAAGGGTTTTAATTCTTTTTGCAAACATTTTTTTATCTCACAGAAGACGGGTATCCCTTATAATCCTCAGGGTCAGGCCATGGTGGAACGTGCACATCGCACAATTAAAACCTATCTTCATAAAACAAAAAAGGGGGAGTTTACAGGATCTCCTCATAATCACCTTTCTCTTGTCCTATACATTTTAAATTTTTTAACTATTGATGGTGCTGCTCGATCTGCGACCGACAGGCATTGCGCCCTTGGTCATCTGACTATGGCTCAGTTATGTGGAAGAATGTCACTACTGGAAAATGGTGTGGCCCTGACCCAGTTCTAGTATAGTCCCGAGGGTCAGTTTGTGTCTTTCCACAAGACGCAGATAACCCTGTTTGGGTGCCTGAGCGGCTGATTCACCATATGCGGAGCGATGGTGATTGTAACAGCCAGAAAAAAAGGTCCGATGGATCTTCAAGAATCTACCCATCCTGATGCCTGTGCTTCTGAGTAGCCATATGTGGCCTTTTTTCCTGACCACTAATCATAGTTTGGATCAAGCGGCTATATAAATTTACACTGATCCAAAGGACAAGAATTTCACCTTCATCTTAGGCACTATATTCTGGTTCCATTCTTTTTGTTGTAACCAATGCTACTAATTTTGGAGAAAGTTTCAATTGTTTTCAGCAGGTCTGCCGACTCTAACAGTTGTCCTGTGCCATGTACCCCAGGTGTGCAGCAGAGAGGAAAGGAGATTTCAGGATCATGGCTGCCAGTGCCGCCTTCGCCACTGAAGCAACAGTTTCTACCATAGCCCTCTCCCAATCTGTAAATACTGTAAGCACAGTGGATCATCTAGCAGGTGATTTGGCTTAAGCCTTAGCTACCCAAAACACACTCAATTATCTAGTACAAATTGGCATTTTAAACTAAATTTACAAACTAACCTCCTATAGGAACACTTGAATTTTTGTGAGAAGCTCATATGGCTTCTTGTTCTCTGTCTTTTACACATATCTGTGTTAATGCATCATTTTTCTCCAGAAATCCTGATGAGTTTTTAAGTTATACACATGCTTTAGCCATGCAGATCATTAACATCTATGCGACCTGAGTGCCACTTGCCAATGCAGAAGGCCTTTTACAAGGACTTGAACTTGTGGGCAGAACATTGGGGTTTGTAGC
This sequence comes from Phodopus roborovskii, assembly GCF_943737965.1. Classification (NCBI taxonomy): domain Eukaryota; kingdom Metazoa; phylum Chordata; class Mammalia; order Rodentia; family Cricetidae; genus Phodopus; species Phodopus roborovskii. Next base: position 16,196,083 of record NW_026126636.1, read on the forward strand.
CCTTACACTTGGTGCTACTTTGCCACAGCATTAAACAGGCCCAGGCCAACTTTCTAACAAGACAGATACTGTCTTTGGCTCAAGAGAAAATGCCTCTGCCCACGTGTGGCTGACAAACTATTCACCAGTGACGGGTAAGACAGAGGGGGCAAATATCCAACCTAAGACAGGAAGGTTACGGGCCTGGGTGACCTCTCCAATGATGGGTAAGGAATTAATGCTGACGTCCTCTGTCACCTAAGACAGGTGTTAATTTATTAAAGAAAGGGGGACCTGTAGGACCCCAAGGCACCTTGAGCTAGCCTGAAGCTGTTGGCGGGAACTCCTTGTCCCAAGGCTGTTGTTGGTACTCTTCCCATTTTGATAACACACCTCGTGATAACACACACCTTGTGACAACACACACCTTGTAGGGAGGAGCTAAGCCTAAAATTCCTGTAATTTTTCCACTGTGCTATAAGTCGGTATTTAAGCCCGTTCTTGCCCCTCAATAAACGGCATTCGGCATTTGGCGTTCCGACTTTGCCATTGAACGAATGACCCGCTGTCTTGTCTTTATTTCAATCTCTAGGCCTTCACCCGACTTGTGGTAGAGATGGTAGCGTGGGCGCTACAATACACTTGCTTCTTCCTCCAGAGTTCTGAAATTAAAGTTGTATGCAACTATGCCTGGCTTCTTTTTTAATTTTTAGAACAGGGTCTCCATGTAGATCTGGCATGCCTTGTTTTTTGATCCTGGATTTCCAATCCTCCCATTTCTACTTCCCAAGTAATGGGATTACAGGAGTGCCCCACAGTGGCTAGCTCTGGGTTTATTTACTTTTTATGCTTATTTTTGTGTGATTTGCCTGAATGCATGTATGTGAATCACATACATGCCTGGTGTCTACAGAGGCCAGAAGAGGGTGTCAGATCCCTGATGGGAGATGACATTCTGTAAATATGTGTTTCTTATTGGTTAATGAATAAAGCACTGTTGGCCAATAGGAAAGCAAGATAGGTGGGACTAGGAGACAAGGAGTATTCAGGAAGTAGTAGGGAGGAGATCCAACATGTAGGACCGAAAGAGAACAACTCCATACCCTCTCTGCAGTAAGATTAAGACCATGTGGAAACACTTAGGATGGTAGGAGTGGGTTAATATTTAAGACAGAGATAGCCAATAAGAAACACTAGTAACAGGCCAACAGCTTTATATCTAATACAGCGTCTCTATGTGTTATTTGGGGCTGGCGTGGCTGTGGGACCAGGACAGTGAGAAAATATACTCGTAACAGATCCCCAAACTGGAGTTATAGATGGGCGTGAGCTTCTGTATGGGTGCTGGGAATCAAACCTAGTTCCTTTGGAAGAGCAGTAACTGTTTTAATCACTAAGCCATCTATTTCTTTAGTCCCACAAAACAGAACAAAAGGAGCCATGAAGTTAGCTGAAGGGACTTGTTGGGAAGGGTCGGGATAAAAGGAAAATGGGGAGAATACGGTCAATACTTGTTAAATCATAAGAGGACAAATATATTATTAAAAAGATTGACTCATAACAATTGCCTCTTGTTTATCTTATTAATAGAGAAAACTGGGCACAGTATGGTTAAGAGCTTTCTGGGCTATCATTTTTCTACCCATCTAAGACTCTCAGTAAGGAAAAAAAAGTTGTTTAAAAAGAGGAGTAAAGGGCCGCAGAGATGGCCCAAAAGTTAAGAGCACTTACTGTTCTTGCTTCTTCTGGCTCCAAGAATACTCTTCTTGGAGTGCGTGAGGGATGTGCGTGAGCTGTCACATCCCTCTGAGTCAAAACAAGTACTCTAGTTGGAAGAGGAAGAAAAAGAAAATAGAACTAACACCTGCATTCACTTAAGGAGCCAACTCAACCTTCTGACACCTGTTGGCATGGTACAGAGACACAACTCATGGTTAAAGAAACACGCCAAGGCCAGAGTCCACGTGCATACACTTCATAGTTGCTCACCTCATTGTCCCCACAGAGAGCTCACTCACTCATACCAAGCAACAAGACACAATCCCAGGTGGGAATGTACCAGATACTCACAGCACAGACATCCTGGGATGTGGTAAGGGCTCTTTTTGTGTGTGTGTGTGTAACTCATATCCCTCCAAGATGCTTTCAGTCCATTTTCCTTTTTTTTTTTTTTTTTAAATTTTTTGAGACAGGAGTCTGATGTATTCCATCTGGCTTGGTTTTTGCCTTTCAAGAGCTTCTCTTTCACCCAGAGTCCCTGCAGCCGACCACTCCAGATCTCATGTGGAGAGAGAACAGTTTTCCATCCTGAGACCACTTTCCTCTCCTATTCCTGGCAACAGGCCTAGGGGCATGCATGCATGGTTCCAGCAGAGCCTGACAGAACCTCATTAAAAACTGAGCCTTCCAGAATGTAATTGCGTACGCTCTGCATGATGCATGGTCCCAGAGACCCCCTGGGAAATACCGTCCACAGTGCGGGACTTGTCGTGGCTGTTAATGAGCCCATCGTTCGCTTAAACACTTTTATTCATTCTTTGAGAATGTCATACTTGCATACAATGTACTTTGGCCCCGTACAGCCCCAACTCTTCATTCCTCCTATGTCAAATCTTTCCCAGCATGCAAACCAGTCCGAATGGCTCAGCCCAGTAAAGGTTGTTCACACCGTGGGCATGCGCAGTCCGAGGAGCGTCATAAAGTATTTTGTTAGGGTGTTTAACTGCCTAGTTTATTTTGTGATATTGTACCATAGTCATTGCATTGTATTTGAAGGGGCTCTGGCCATCTCGAGCGTGGTGAGCATGGCTCTGGCAGGCCTTGCCCTTCTCCACTTCCTCTGCCTTGCTAAAAACCATCAGATTACATTCCTAAAGCCAGCCAACCAGGGTCTGTTCCCTCATTTGGCCACTTTCTTCCTTCTGAGGGTCACTATCAAGGTCCAGCTATCAAAATATTTAACTCCAGCAATTAGAAGCCCCCTTTGGCTCACCTAATTAACACGCCCAATTAAAATCAAACACCTCAAAACGGGGTTCCTCTTTTCACGTGTGCAATTGATCTTAGCCTTTCTGACAGGTGTAAGATGTAATCTCAAAGTAATTTTGATTTGCATTTCCCTGGTGTCTGAGGACGGTGATCATTTCTTTAAGTGTTTCTCAGCCATTTTGGTTTCCTCTATTGAGAATTCTTTATTTAGATTTGTATCTCATATTAAAATTTGATTATTTTGTTTGTTGATGTCTTGTTTCTTGAGTTCTTAATATACTTTGGATATTAGCCCTCTATCTCACGTGGAGTTAGTGAAAATCTTTTCCCACTCTGTAGGCTGTCATTTCGTATTTTCTGACAGCGTCCTTTGCCTTACAGAAACTTTTCACTTTCACGAAGCCCCATTTATTAATTGTTGATCTTATTGTCTGTGCTATGGGTCAGAACACAGAGTTTTTAAAGGCAGAAACCACATCCTGGTATCTTGCTTGGCCACTGTGTGTGTGTGTGTGGGGGTTTGCAGAAGTAAGCTTTTTAAAAACAATTTATATTCATTTTACATACCAACTACAATTCCTCCCCCCTCCACTCCTCTCCCTCCCTCCCACCCTTTCCCACACCTCAGAAAGGGTAAGATCTTCCATGGGGAGTCAACAAAGCCTGGCATATCAAGTTCAGGACCACCCCTGCCCCCACATGGTACTCCACCACAGCGAATGCACTCCAAAAAGCCAGTTCATGCATCAGGGATAAATCCTGATCCCATTGCCAGGGGCCACACACACACACACACACACACACACACACACACACACACACACACACAAAACAAGCCTCACAACTGTCAGCTACATTCAAAGGTTCTAGTTTCGTCCCATGCAGGTTCCCCCCTGTCAGTCCAGAGTCCATAAGCTCTCACTAGCTCTGGTCAGCGTTTTCTGATTTTTTCCATCATAATCTTGACTCCCCTTGCTCATATAGTCCCTCCTCCCTCTTCGACTGGACTCCAGGAGCTCAGCCCAGTGGGAAGCAAGGAGTTTTAACAGAAGCAAAGACCAGTGGTTAGTGGGGACAAGTGGAGCTTCCACACAAACAGGCAGCTCGTGTAAGTGGTTAGCTATGTGGAGTGGATTCCCCAAAGCAGGCAATTTTAAGGACAGCCAAGGTAAGTTAGCTAGGACATCTTGACCTTTGGTTAACAGAATGTAGTTGGGTAGTTTTCCATGGAATTTGCTATCAAGGAAATCACATTCTAGTTAAACCACAGAGAGGGTGATGCCTTCCAGGAGGGATCGTCAAAATCTGTCAAGTCATTTGGAGTAGGGACTTGGCCCTCCCTCCTGCCTCTAAAGCATGCCCCAAATTATATGACAGACTTTGAAGATCCTCCATGGAAGGCCTCACCCTCCCTGGGGAGCAGAAAGGGGATGGGATGGGGTTTGGTGTGGAGAAAAGGGGAGGAGGGGAGGGTTCGGGAACTGGAATTGACAAGTAAAACAAGCTTGTTTCTAATTTAAATAAAAAATTATCTAAAAAACAAACAAGCAAAAACCACAAAAATAACAACCACCACAACAAAAAATAAAGTATGCACTACCACCACCCGGCTGTTCCTGAATTTTTAATAGTTGGGAATCACCTCAACTTTTATCAATTTGTTCTCGTATATTCATGTGTGGCCTTCCTTATGCAATGTACCGAATGAGATGTGGTCACTCAGGTCATGTATAGAAAGCAAACATGTTAACTACTCAGCATGATGAGATGCTATAACTACTGAAGGAGTCCCAGCATATGTCTGATTTTCCTCAGATGCCCTTCTCTGTGTGCAGTGTCGATCGTCATCCTGGGTTCATACAATTCCATCAGGAGGGAACGGCAGTCCAATGAGACAGGTAAATGTTTCCTGCAGGGAGAAATCCTCCAGATTGTACTTTGATCTATCTGCACTGCAACACCAAAGGGGCCTGGAAGGAAGCAGACTTCTCAGACATGGGTTTAGGCCAAATAAAGTCTTTATTAGCCAGCTGGTGACTACGCTGGGTGTTCAGGACTCCAGGATAGCACTGGACCTTTCCCAGGGTGAGCTTTTAAGCACAAGAATCATACTCTTGGTTGACATACTTCAGTTAACAAGAGCAGTTAGCTGGAAGCAGCTCTACAGAAGCTACACATCAAGATTAATACATTTTGAGACTTTCCCAGAGCTATAAGGACTGTGATAGATTAGGCCTTTGTTTTAGTTTTGGAGGTGATGTCTTTGCATTTCAATTGTGGAATCAGTTATTATTGAATCAGTTGAGCTAGGGTCTGGGGGCCTACTAAATTCTGTGGCCCTGTTATGGCACACAAATGAAGTCTATTCCTTTCCTAATTTTGTCTTCATAAGTATATGATTACTAATAATAGTGTCCTTATAAATAACAACCTGTCCTTTCACATACATCTTGGACTCATTAAAAAATTTATTGCAGGTAGTATTTTTGAAAAGAAAGTGTTTTGAAAAATCAAATATCTATCCCAATGCTTATATCCCTTTAAAGGTACACATAGACTAGATTGTAGTCATGAATATTTTAAATATTTGGCTATTCATTTATCCTTCTTGAATGTATATATGTCTTCCTCTGTGAGTTTCTGCACACCATGTATGTGCAGGAGATTGTGAAAGCCAAAAAATAGTGTATGCAAGCCCCAGAAGCTTGGGTTATAGAAGGTATAAGCTCCCACGTGGATCCTGAGTCCAAACCCTTGTTCCCTGCAAGAGCTATAAGCACTCTGAACTGTTGAATCATCTCACCTGCCACTGACTTCATGAGTCCTACAGATCTTGATTTTGCCTCTGCCCATAAACACTGATGACAAAGACAGATATTGAATCATCATGTGTTGGGATGGTAAATAAGTATTGTGTGGTGAGGGGCATGCTGATCATAGAGCAGTTAAAAATAGGTAGTGTTTTATGTTGTCATTTGGCTTACAGGAGAGAAGGGAAGACACCATGAAGATGTGAATTCAGGCTGGTACCATAAGGCTGCAATGAGAGTATGCAAAGGAGCCTGTGGTATGATGTAAGAACTGTTACATCCAGTGTGAGAGGTTCCCAGAGAGTTTTGAGACTGATGTCATTGTAGGATGTCAGGTGACTAAAGAGTAGAAATTTTGGGTAAAATTATGAGAAACATCTAAATATGAGACAACTCTATACCATGCAATTTCCAGTTTTCCTGTTTATAGGTTTCATATGATTTCATATAAAAAAGTGGAGATAAGTGTGGACAAATGTTGTAGAGAAAGACAGCTGTCCTACTGGCTTTGGTATGAAGAAGTGACCCCTCATAAGGAAGAGGAGGGGCTTACTCAGGCTCTCTTGGGTTGGCACATCCTGCATGGCAGACACTGTGCTTCCTGGGGCAGAAGACCATGGTAGTTATTGACCATCATTGTGATGGTAACAGAATATATCTGTTATTCTTTTAGTGTTCCTCTACTTCCTTGAACTTGCCTTCATCCTACTAAAGATTTTTGTATACAGCAGCAATGAACAATGCCACAGTACAATACACAGAATAGTTTTTTTTTAATGAGAAGAAATAACCACAATTATTCAAATGATAACAATACATATAAGCCAACTTGTTATTGATTTGGAGATGACCAAATACAAAATTGAAGCCAGAATCATTTTTCACTTTTATTGACAGTCATTGTCTATAATGCCAAGAACATTAAAAAAAGACATTTAGGGTCAGTGACAAGAATTAGCAGGCAAATCTCTTGCCACTAAGGCTGATGGCCTGAGTTCATTTGAGGATGATGCCCATTGGAGTGAGATTGAGCCAATTCCTACAAGATGCCTTCTCTCCTTGCACTCTACACACACACACACACACACACACACATACACACACACACACAGAGAGAGAGAGAGAGAGAGAGAGAGAGAGAGAGAGAGATAGAGAGGAGTATAATAAAATAGTTTTAAGATAAAATAACTATAGGGGGAATTTATAATAATAAACACCAATAAAAACTCTTATGTTTATTAATGTTTTAATTAGGTGTATGTAGAGAGTAGAAAGTCTATACAGGACCAGGTCCATGTGAAGGCCACCAGAGCCATCCAATGCCCTGTGTACAGGATTTACAGGTTGTAGTATGTCACCTGGCATGGGTTGTGGGAACTGAACTTAGGCCCTCTATATTAGCAAAACATACTCTAACAGCTGAGCCATCCTTAAACATCAACAACAAAAACTGTAATTATAGCTAGCCATAAATGATAGCTTGTTTTTTTTCATAGAATGACTTAAAATTCTGGAAGCACGTCATTGCTCTCCATTATTGTCCACAACTTAGCACAATTACAATCATATTTCCTATACTTGCTGTGGTGGAAATTACAACGTGGGAATGGGGAATTATCACTCAATTCAAATATTCTGTGTCAACACTCTCGTGTGAGAGTTCTCATATTGTCTTGCTCATGCTGTTTTATCAATGATTCCTTCACCATTGAGTGAATTAATAAAACTAAGGTCTCATTTAGATGGAAATTAGGGAAGGAAGAAAGTGCTATGTGCTTCTTTTTTTTTTCAAAATGAAAATTCAGTTTTTAATTTGTTTTAGAATAGTTTTAAATGGATGGGGAAAAAAGTCACAGAACACAGCAAGTTTCTATTAGGTCTGTGTAGCACATTTGTCACAGCAAACAAATCAATATTGATGCCTCATTACTTACTAAGATCTACTTACTAAGATCTACTGCCTACTCAGTTTCTTTATTTGTAACCAGGCATCTTTTTCTGTCCTACATAGCAGGAAGTAGTTTGGAAAGAACGACGCCCAAATTCCCAAATATTGTGTATAAATGTTTGTTTTCATTTAATTGAACTTTGTTATATAAAATTAAATAAAAAAAAGAACAGACAACTTAAATAGACCTATAACCTGCAATGAAATATTGTTTGTAATTTCTAAGCAGCTTGCCTCTAAGGGTAATAAACCAGTAAGTATACAGAATCCCAGGATGTTTGTTAAAGAAAATTCCAATGAATGTAGCTTCTAGGAATATGCTCATACAACTTATGAATAATGTATTCACATAATGGAATGCTTGCTAGTTACAGGAAGTATCCTAATAAAAGCCAACAATGTCTTCTCTAAGAGGAGCTAAGAGACATGACAAGTAAATGTAATATAGATCCCTATGTAGGACAGAAAAAGGTGCTATGTGCTTCTAAAGATGGTGATATAAGAGGTAGGACTTTTCTGCGTGCTAAGTATGTACAGAGTTTTTTTTTTTTTTTACACCTTTAATAGTAGTATTATGGTTTCTTATAAACTGTTGGGTATTCCTATGAAGACACAACTAAGGGAATTATATTTCATTTTTTTTGCAATTTCATTTATCATTTTATAACCTGCCTTTATCCCCATACTTTTTCCCACACAACCACCCCAAACTCTCAAACTCATTTACTATTTTCAAACACTCTTTTTCTTTTACTGCTTTCTCATACATGTGCACATGCAAGTACACACACACACACACACACACACACACAGAGTTGATTCATGTGTTTGGTGCTTATCTTATGGGAATTAAAAAAAAAAAGCTGTAAGAGGTCTCATCTCTGGAGAAGACCAAGTCTCCATCTCTCATGAGGGCATCCTTTCTAATTCAGGCAGAAAGATTTCTGTTATAGTGAATCCAAAGGATCTGTGTTTGTCCTTGAAGAAGGCAGGTGTTATGAAACAGAAGCATTGTTGTTCAGAAAAGTCTCAATTACATCTTCAGAGATAAAGAATATGGATGTTGCAAAGCTTCCACAACATACTGACAGTGGCCTGTCAATAAGAAATGCTGGAGTTGCACTAAGGATACTTTTGCTTTCTGCATTAGACGTGGATCAGTGTGTGAAGTGTTCAGAGGACCACTATGCCAATATAGAGCAGAACCAGTACATTCACAAAGCTGTGGTCTATTTGGCTTTTGATGACCCCCTGGGGATGGCTCTGTCCTGCATGGCCCTGTGTTTGTCTGCATTCACAGCTCTGGTTCTTGGGGTCTTTGTGAAGCACCATGACACTCCCATTGTGAAGGCCAATAACCTCACTCTCAGCTACATCCTGCTTATCTCCTTCATCTTCTGTTTCCTCTGTTCCTTGCTCTTCATTGGCCGTCCCAACTCAGTCTCCTGTATCCTGCAGCAAACAACATACTGAATTGTGTTCACTGTTTATGTTTCCACTGTGTTGGCCAAAACAATGACTGTGGTTTTGGCTTTCAAAGTCACTGCTCCTGGAAGAAGGGTGAGGTGGCTCCTGGCATCAGGGGCACCTAACTACATCATTCCCTTCTGTACCATCATCCAAATGATTGTCTGTGCAATCTGCCTGGGAGCTTCTCCTCCCTCTGTTGACACTGATGCACACTCTGAACATGGCCACATCATCATTGTGTACAACAAGGGCTCAGTTACTGCATTCTACTCTGTTTTGGGTTACCTGGGTTCTCTATCTCTGGGGAGCTTCACTGTGGCTTTCTTGGCCAGAGTCTCCCTGATACATTCAATGAAAGCGAAGTTGCTGACCTTCAGCATGCTGTTGTTCTGCAGTGTCTGGGTCACCTTCCTCCCTGTCTACCATAGCACGAAGGGCAATGTCATGATAGCTGTGGAGGTCTTGACCATCTTGGCCTCCAGTGCTGGGATGCACCCTTGTCTCCAACATAATTTTGTTAAGACCAGAGAGAAATTCTCTTCAGAAGTTAACAGAGAAAACATCATCCTGAACAAACATTTTTATAAATTGTAACTGACAAATGTAATGTTGGTACAGAACTACCTATTAGGATGCATTAGCATTAACTAATGACTCTTCTCACTGTTTCTTCTAGTGAAGTTTTTTTTTTTTTGTTTTTAAACCAGTATCATGTATACTAATTTTCTCTACATTGTCCCCTATAATCTTCTACTCAACCACCTACTTCACAAGGCTTGGCTATTGGACATTAGGACAGAGTGGAAATGTTATTTTCTTCTCTAATATACAATGAGATTTGAAATAAAATCAGAGGCTTCTTTTTTTTAAATTAATTTATTTTTTTACATTCCAATCCAGTTTCCCCCTGCTCCTCACACTCCCACCCACCCCACCTCTCAGAGGACTTTTTTTTTTTTTGCTATCTTAGAAAAGGTAGGACTTTGACAGCAGTTGAGTATTGTGAGAAAAATATAGGAAATTTGTGAGTTCATGTTTGCAGATAAAGGCAAAAACAATGCTACTCCTTGTGAGGAAAGACTAGAGAATCCTGCTGTATCCTGAGAGTTAGCAGACTAGAGTTTAAGAGAGAGAAGGATGTTTTGATAAGTGAATAGAATATTGCAAAAGCTGTAGAGATGTGTCAGCAGACAAAAATAATGTACTGCTCTTGCAAAGTGACTGATTCAATACACAAGCCCTCATAAGATGTGGGTCACACCCACCAGTAACCCCAAAGGATCGATGCCCTCTTTTGCCTATACACATACATGCACTTGAAACATTTCATTTGTGTGTGTGTTTCAAGCAATTAAAGAATGCCTCCAGCTGTTATGGCCACAGGCCCAGCTCTTCTACCTGCCCAAGGCAAGGGAGGACATTTATCCCCAACCCATGCCATCACCAGATAGATGGGTACTTGGGAGAGAGGCTTTGCACCTCACCAGGATAACACGACAGAGCCAGCACTGTTAGCACAGGTGTGGGTGAGCCAGCTCCAAAATTGTGAGCATGGAGAGCTTTTCCCTTTTCCCATCTGTCTTGTGGTGGCATGGCAGGGGAATGATGACCCTCTACATTCCCTTTAGCAAGAGTTTCTTGTCCCGTCTGGTCCCACAGCCCTGTAGCCCCAAATAAACACAGAGACTTATATTAGTTATTAAACTATTTGGCCAATGGCATAGGCTTCTTATCGGGTAGCTCTCTCTTAATTATTAACTCATTTCTATTAATCTAAGTATTTCTGCATGGTCTTATCTTACTGGATAATCTTGCTCCCTCAGCAGCTTCATGGTGTCTGCCTGGCATCTCCTCTCTGCTCCTCTCCCCAGAATTCTCCTCATCTCACAACTCTGCCTATATTCCCTGCCAGGCTACTGGCTAATCAAGTGTTTTATTCATCAGCCAATAAGAGAAACATATCTACAGAAGGGCATTCCCCATCATCGCTCATACAATGCCTGTGGCAGGTGTGAGAGCTGGCCGTGGGATCCTAAAGTGGGATCCTAAAGTGTCCCTGACCTCTACCAGCGGCAACACTCAGGAGAGCAGGCCCTACACTTCACCAGGAAGCTCAATAGAGGCAACTCTGTTGGCACAGGTGTGGGTGGGCCAGCCCTGAAATTGTGAGCAAGGGACAGCTGTCCCCATTACACATCTGTTTTGAGGTGGCATGGGTGGAGGAGAGTGCCCTCCTCCCCTATGCTCATCAACATCTAGGACAGGTGTGAGAGCTGGCCCTGTGGTCATAAGAGCAGGAGAGCTGTCTGTGATCCCCACCGGCTGCAACACTCAGGACAGCAGGCTCTGCATGTTGTTCTTTTGCTACAGTTATAGGAATAAATCTGGAGAAGGGGGAGTGTCCCGAGTGAGGGTCCCAAGTGAGTGGGGTCCCAAGGTACGGGACCACGTGGGAAAGCATAGTAGGTGAGGGTGACTGAGGCGGAGGGAATAACATGTCAGGCAGACAGAGCTTAAATGAGGAGCTTATTTAGAAAGGGGAGTGAGGGGCGAGGGAAGAGACATAGAGAGGCACTGGGAACAGAAGTGAAGGGGAGAGGGGGGCGGAGCTGGAAAGAGCAAAAAGAGAAAGAGAACAAGAAAGCAAAAAGAGATTGTGAGTGTGCAGCGGTCTGTCTTTTAAAGGGGTCCTTTACACCTGCCTGCAGATTAGTTCTCGTAGAACCCTGGGCTGACCAGGGTACTGCCTGAGTGCATTCTGCCTGGTGATAGGGGCAGGCCAGCGTATTGCCTGAGCCCTTACATTGCACCTCACCTGGGCAACACAACAGAGCCAAGCTTGTTAGTACAGGTGTGGGTAAGCCAGCCCTGAAGTTATGAACATGGAAGACTTGTCCCCACGCCACATATGGCAGACCAACCCTACTGCTGCCCAGGCTCAGACTCAAGGATATGACTTGGCCACCATCCCCCCCCAGTCTATGATCTGCCGGGACATGTGAAAGGACCTGACCTGCAGACCCAGAGCTGCAGGATCTTCACAACACAGGGCAACAACAGGATACTGAGGAGGAGCCCCAGTGAGGGCCCAATATTATAGCTCAGTAGAAACCAGACCAATGACTTTGCAAGTAATGGTAAATGGACAGAGGTATTCATGTTCATGGTGTGACTCATTGTGTCCCACTGCAGTTTCCACGATGAGATTTTTTTTTCTTACAAAATGTTTAAGAATATTTACATAAATGACTCTTGAATTTGTCCATCAACCTATGGAATCCAGCTGTCAAATTAATGAAATGTAAGAATGATCCAAACGGAAGAACTCACAAATTATGATCAATCACACAAAGTAATAGTGAATGCAAGGGGAGGATTCCAAATGCAGCATATATTTCAACATGGAAAAAAAAGTGACTGATGCAGAATTCAGTTAGCCCAAGATGATTACCTAAAGAGCTAACAACTTGTGGGTCAAATGCCATATAGTAACTTCATATGTGAGTGTTCAGATGGTGAAGGACAATTGTGTTCCAAAGCTCTTTAGTTTATGGAACACTGGAACTAGATTTTAAGAAGGATTTTTTCTTCTAGCATATGTCTTGTCTCTAATATGATGAAGTGAGTTCATTTCTGGCCTTAGGAGGATTATGTAGCACTTTGGGGCAAAGATGATGCCTAAGAGTGATATACCGGAAGCCAAGATAGAGAGGACTTCCATAGCCACCATGACCTTCCCCTTGGTGCTGTGGTAGACGGGGAGGAAGCTGACCCAGACACTGCAGAACACCAGCATGCTGAAAGCCAGGAACTTGGCTTCATTGAATGTGTCAGGCAGATTCCTGGACAAGAATGCCATAAGGTAGCTTCCCAGGGCCAGTGTCCCGAGGTATCCCAGGATGCAGTAGAAGGCAACAGGTGAGCCTTTGTTGCAAATGATGATGATGTGACCGTGTTCTGAGTGAGCATCTTTGACAACAGACGGAGGAGAGGTTGCCAGCCAAATTCCACAGAGAACAATTTGCAGCAGGGTGCAGATGGGAATGACGAAATTAGGGGCCCTTGATATCAGCAGCCACCTCCCCATTCTCCCTGGAGTGGTGACCCTGAAGGCTATAAGTACAGTGAGAGTTTTGGCCAGCACAGTGGAAAGAGCCACAGTGAACAGAAGTCCAAATGTGTTCTGCTGCAGGATACAGGTGACTGTGCTAGGACGGCCGATGAAGAGCAACGGAGAGAGAAAACAGAGCATCAGGGTGACGAGCAGGGTGTAACTGAGAGCACGGTTATTGGCCTTGACGATGGGAGTGTCTCTGTGCTTCAGAAACACCCAGAGAACAACAGCTGTGAGTGAGGAGAAGCCCAGGGACACGAAGCTGAGTGCCTTCCCCAAGGGGTCATCATAGGCCAGAAATGTCACAGTCTTAAGTTGGCAGTGGCTCTTCTCTGTATTTGCATAGTGAGTTTCTGGACACGTCACACACTGATCCACATCTGGCAGAAACGCAGGTGATCATGAGTGCATACTCTGGTTTCTCCTTTTATTCTAAACCGCTTCCTAGCACTTAGCACATCTCAATGTTATTGGAATCATCTTGCTTCGTTTCAGATACGCGCACAGAGGCATTAAACTCAATCTGCCTTCTACTTCCATGCTGACACAGATCACACAGTCCCAGTGCATTCTCTGTTGTTACTCATATGGTAACTGCCTTTAGTGACAGTGTTGTATCCGATTTGCAAGTCATGAAAGCACTGATATACACTGCATGAACCTAATTTGGCTCTGATGCTGCTTTTTTTTTTTAATTAATACATCTTCATTCTGAAGAGGACATAGGACTTCGGCTTAATAGACAGAATGTCCTTTGAAATCCTCATCTTAGAATGGTGTTCTCTTATGTGTATATCACATGTACCTACATTGGCAAAGTCCCTAGTGTTCTGTATTTCCTCATTGTCTGAAGGAGCCTGAACGAATTAGTATTCTTAAATTCCTGGAGACTTGAACCACTTCATCAGTGACACTGTTCTCTTAACTATGTACAATAACATCTATGTAATGAATAGATTCAGAGCTGCTCATATATTCTAAAGCCTTCATGGGACAGTGTTTGAACACTTTGTTGCTGATAGTTTATCAATTTGCTCTTAGATTATGATCCATGTTTATGGATTTTTCTGTCATATTTTCGATATATGAATAATGTCCATTTTATATACCTTTTAATATATTTAATTCTCTTTATATTGTCACATTATCATTCATATTCCCTGTATAATGTATTCTGATCATGATTTTGCTCTTCAACTCCTTCTCCCAGATATTCCCCACCGGTATTCCCTCTCAATTCCTCACCCTTCCTTTCTCTCTTTCTTAAAAAAAGAAGAAACAAACAAAACCCCAACAAACCAAACAAAACAGTTAACAAAACCCTTCTCTCTCTCTCTCTCTCTCTCTCTCTCTCTCTCTCTCTCACACACACACACACACACACACACACACAAAGTTGTAAAACAAACTTAAAGAAAAAGTTCATTAAGAACAGGACAAAATAAAGAAATAAAAATAACAGCCCAGAACAGTACCCCCTCCCCTGGGCCCATATTCTGGCCCACTACTCTGGCAGTTTTATTGGAGGCCAGGCTGATTGTAGAGACTCCAGCCCGATTAACATCTCCAGACTGCAATGTTTCCCTAGGTCCCCAACTGTTTCACAACTTCAGCAGAAGACTTCTGCTTTACTGGAGCTAAGGCTTGTTATAGGGGCTCAAGCACCCACTCCCTTGGAATCCATATTCCAGCAAACAGCTCTGGAAGCTTTACTGGAGGCCAGGCTGGTCCTAATGACCCCAGGGAAGACTCTTATCACTTCTGGTTAACACTCCTAAATGCCCCCCCATATCTCTCAACAGCACCTCATTTTTTGGGCTCCCTATTTTAGCTCATAATTCTGACACTATTACTGGAGGTCAGGCTGGTTCTAGAGACCACAGGTAAAACACCACACAGTCTGCTAACACTCCTTAAAGCCTGTCCAACAGACCCAGACTGTACTCTCCCTGTGGTTCCACATTCTCACCCATACCTTAGGCCAGAATGCTTTGTACTAGGCCAGACTGGTTCTAGGGACCCAAGATAAAACACTGCCCACTGCCACCCAACATCCCCCTAAAACTGGCCTAACAACCCCCAACAGAACCTCTTTCACCGCATTCTATATCCTAGTCCACAACTTTGGCAGAAAACTTCTGTTTTACTGGAGGCTATGATGTACTAGGCATCCCAGACACCAAGACACCTAGGTACCCAGAATACCAGAGGCCACACAGGTTCTTTGAAATGCAGTAGAAAAGTTGCCATACAAAACCCAAAGGGTTTTATGGGCCACAAAATCTCCATTAGAACTACAGACTGGCTAGTCACTAGAATCACTGGCCACTTAGGAACCAGAGAGGAAACAGAAACCAAGAAACAACACACCCATTCAAGAAAGAAAAGGTAGACCTATCAGAATTACACCTGACTTCTCAATGGAGATACTAAAAGAAGAGTCAAAACAGGTGTCTTTCTTTCTGACTTTGTGCATTCTTTTTACATTTTTAAATTCATTTTAAATAAGAAAATTTCCCCTCCTACCTCTCCTCCCTATACCTTCCATCTTTCCCCCAACTCACCTGCCCCCATCCACTTCTCCAAAAGGGCAAGGCCTTCCACAGAGAGTCAACAAAGCCTGGCACATTAAATTGAGGCAGGGCCAAGCTCCTGGCCCCTGCATCAATGCTGAGAAATGTATCCCAGCATAACGAATGGGCTCCAAAAAGCCAGCTCATGAACCAGGGATAGATCCTGGTTCCACTGCTAGGGGTTCCTCAATCAGAACAAGCTACACAACTGTCACTCATTTGTGGAGGGCCTAGTTTGGTTCCATGCTGGCTCCCCAGCTGTTGGTCTAGAGCTCATGAGTCCCCATGAGTTTGGTTCAGTTGTCTCTGTGGATTTCCCCTTCATGATCTTGACCCCACTTGCATTTAAAGAAACGTTCAACATCCTTAGTCACTGGGAGATACAAATCAAAAGGATTTTGAGATTCCATCATAGACCAGTTAGAATGGCCAAGGTCAATAACACAAGTGACTACTTATGTGGGTGAAGATGTGGAGCAAGGGGGGCACTCCTCCATTGCCAAATGACTTGACAGATTTTGAGGATTCCACCTGGAAGGCATCACCCTCCATGTGGAGTGGGTAGGGGATGGGATGGGAAGGGGGGCCAGGGGGGCACAGGAGGGAGTAAAAAAAAAATTAAAGTAAAAAATAAAACTATGATATGCTTACAAGACTATGGATGTTGGCAAGCAAAATGTGGTGGTCTGAGTGAGAATGTCCCTTGTTGGTGGGACTATTTGTAAAAGATTAGGTGATGTGGCCCTTTTGGGAGAGATATGTTGCTTTGGAAGCATTGTAAGGATTTTGCCATTCAGTGTGCCTTCTCTGTCTCCTGCTTGTGAATCAGCATGTGAGCTCCCAATTGTCCCTGTTGTCAGGCGGTCTTAGTTAGATTTCTATTGCTGTGAAGAGACATTGAAGATGGAATTTCTGTTTTGCCTGGTCCCACGGTTATTTAATCCCAAATAAACACAAAGAGGCTTATACTAATATAAGCTATTTGGCCGATGGCTTAGGCTTCATACTGGCTAGCTCTTTCTTAATTATGAACCCCTAACTATTAATCTATGTATTTCTACATGGCCTTATCTTACTGGAGAATTCCCAGCTTCCTATCTTCCTGGTAGCTCCATGATGTCTCCTTGGCAGCTTCTGTCTGCATTCTTTCCCAGAATTCCCATCATCTGGTAACCCCACCTATGCTTCCTGCCTGGCTAATGGCCAATCAACATTGTGTTAAACCAATAAGAGAGACATATACTCACAGCATAACCAAGGCAACTTATACAAGAAAGCATTTAGCTTTTAGGCTCACAGTTCCAGATAGAGAACATGGCAAGCTGCAAGAAGGTATGGAGTTGCAAAAATAGCTGAGAGCTTACATCTGATCTACAGGCATGAGGCAAACAGAGAGAGAGAGAGAGAGAGAGAGAGAGAGAGAGAGAGAGAGAGAGAGAGAGAGAGAGAGAGAGAGAATGGGGGCCATTCTTATTCAAACTAAAACACGTTTCTGCTCTGCCTTCATGAACTCTAAAAGTCTGAAAGTGTAAGCCAATTAAGTGCCTTCCTATATAAGTTGCTTGGTCATGGTGCCTTTCCATAGCAATAGAAAAGAAACTAAGACAAATTGTGTGGGCAAATGAAGCATTCTACACTGCTGTGGGAAGAGTGGTTTTCCATAGGCAGCCATGTTCATAGTGGTTCAAGAACACAAAGCAGATGTGAATTTCAATGCCAAGAGTGTGTTATTCCAGTTGGAAATTGAAGTGTAACCTGTGGTTTTCTAACAGCCGGAAGGAAGAGGATTGTCTTCACTGATGGAAGCTCACTTACAGATGTTCCCCATTTGCTTAGATATTGCAGATGTGTACAGCTAGGGATGTTCTCTGCATGACTATCATTTACCTGTCTCATTGGAAATCTCATTCTCTGGGCAAGGGGTGCAGTCAAAGCAACAGGTAGCCTCACCCTCTCGGTTGGTTTTCCTGAATCCAGGATGACAGCTCTCACTGCATATAGACTGAGGAATCTGAGAATAATAAAATGAATGTTAGCAAATGGGCAGGTTTTATGGAAACTCCAATAAATAGTGTTTTTTTTTAATACAGAAGCCTTAGTTTACTTCTGTTAATATCTCTAAATACAGATAACTGATTTTTTTTCTGCTATGGTTAGTTCTTCACAGGTCCATGTGGTCAGTGCTTGACCCTAATCACACGACTTGTTGGAAAATTGTTGATAGATTTTGAGGTGAGGCATAAAAGTAAAAATTTAGGTTCTTGGTAGCATGTCTTGGTGAGACTACAAACCTACTATCTCTTGACTCCTGGATGCAAAGGTAAATTTTTATTCCATAGTAATGATTCATCTTGTCAACTTGATAGGTTTAGGAACCACTGTGGAAATGAACCTATGAGAATTATTGTGAAAGATTTTCTAGATTATGTTACATGACGTCAAAATATCCTCTATAAAATTGGGGGCTCCTGATTTATTAGCCATGGTCCCTGAATGAATGGAAAGGGAGAAAGAAGGGGAACAATAGCATACGGCTGTCCCTGCACCCTGACTGTTGATGTACCATGGTTTCCGGCAGAGATTGA
Source organism: Phodopus roborovskii (assembly GCF_943737965.1). Lineage (NCBI taxonomy): Eukaryota > Metazoa > Chordata > Mammalia > Rodentia > Cricetidae > Phodopus > Phodopus roborovskii. The sequence continues at coordinate 16,214,550 of NW_026126636.1, forward strand.
ACATAAACTATGAGCCAAGAAAAATCCTCCTGTATTGTTAGGTAGCATTTTTGCAAAAACAAAACAAACAACTAACGTACATAATACATATGCCCACCATATTTTTCTGTCTCAACAGGGAGGGGGCTGGAAGCAAAAGGCCAACTGGCCATTGACTGAAACCTTCCAAGATGGGATCAAAATAATCCTTTTTTTTAATATTTATTTTTTATTTTTAAAACAGTATTATTTTCCATATCAATCCCAGTTCCCTCTCCCTCCCATCCTCTCCATCTCCCATTATCTCCCCATCCCAGCCCCATCCAGTCTTCAGAGAGGGTGAGGCCTCTCATGGGGAATCATCAAAGTCTGTCACATCATTTGGGGCAGGACCGAGGCCCTCCCCCATATAGGCTGAGACAGTATCCCTCCATATGGAATGGGCTCCAAAAAGCCAATTCATGCACTAGGAATAAATACTAGTGGTCTCATAGACTGCCCAAGTCCCCCAAGTGTCACCCACATTCAGGGGGCCTAGTTGGGTCTTATGCAGGCTCCCCAGCTGTCAATCTGGAGTCAGTGAGCTCCCACTTCCTTGGGTCAGCTGTTTCTGTGGGTTTCCCAACATGGTCTTGACTCCTTTGCTCATCACTCCTCCCTCTCTACAACTGGATTCCAGGAGTTTGGCTCAGTGCTTAGCTGTGATCTCTGCTTCTGCTTCCATAAGCTACTGGACGAAGGCTCTATGATATTAAATAAATAGGTAGATTGGAAATTAAATAGTTCATCCAGCAAAAATAGGTATTTAGATATTATACAATTAGGTATTAAGACAAAATTTAAAACTTTTTTTTATTAATTTCCTTTTTATATTTTTATCCCAGTTTCCCCTCCTTTCTCTCCTCCTGGTCCTCCACTTCCCACCCCACCACCTCCTATTTGCTCCTTGGAGAGGGTAAGGCCTCCCATAGGAAGTCTACTAAATCTGTCCCATTATCTTGTTGAGGCAAGACCAAGGCACCTCCCCAACCCCCACACCCCTGTGTCTAGATTGAGTAAGGTATCCCTGCATATAGAATGGGCTCCACTAGGTCAGTTTGTGCATTAGAGTTAGTTCTTAAACCCACTGCCCATCCCCTCATATGTTACTCCAGCGCCATTAATTGTCCCCTATATTGAGAGAACCTAATTCAGTCTTTACAAATTTCCCATTTGTCAGACTGGAGTCAGTGATTCTCAATAGCTTGGGTCAGCTGGTTCTGTGGGTTTCTCCATCAAGGTCTTGACTCCTTTGTTCATATTTTTGCTCCCCCCTCACTTCAACAGTACTTCAGGAGATTGTTACATTGGTTAGTTGTGGGTTTCTGCATCTGTATCCATCTGTATCTGGAAGAGGGTTCAAACTTCTCTGGGATTATGGATTGTAGCCTGGGTATCTTTTGCTTTATTTCTGGTATTCGCTTATGAGTGAGTACATACTATATTTGTCTTTCTGCTTTTGGGTTACCTCACTTAGCATGTTTTTTTCTAGTTCTGCCCTGTTGGCTGCAAATTTTAGGATGTCATTGTTTCTTACTGCTGAGTAATACTTCACTGTGTAAATATACCACATATACTCCTTCGAGTATATGTCCAAAAGTGGTATTGCAGTGTCTGGAGGTAGGTTGATCCCTAATTTTCTGAGAAAAATTCATACTTATTTCCAGAGTGTCTGTACAAGTTTGCACTCCAGCAAAGGAGGGGTATTCCCCTTTCTCCACATCCTCTCCAGCATAAACTGTTATTGGTGTTTTTTTATTTTAGCCATTCTGTTCAGTGATGGAATCTCAGAGTGGTTTTGATTTGCATTTCTCTGATGACTAAGGATGTTGAAGATTTCCTTAAGTGTCTTTCCAACATTTGAGATAGTTCTGTTGAGAATTCTCTATTTAGATCTGTACCCCATTTTAAAAATGGGTTATTTGGGGGGCCTGCTCAGAGCCTCCTGAGGCCTGGGGCCTGCCTGTGCATGGGGGAGACCATTCAGGTAGACCAGCCTGCCAAGAGTCTGCCAGTGTACTGGTCCCGCCTCTGCTCAAGGAGGGAGGCCGCCCTCCAGTTCCCTGATCAGAGCCTCATGAACACTGGGGACTGTGCACAGGGTAACCCGTCCCAGCAGACTAGCCAATCCACAGTCTGCCAACCCAGACTACTATACGCAGCAAAGCTTTCAATAGACGGAGAAACCAATATATTCCATGACACAACCAGATTTAAACAATACTTATCAACTAATCCAGTTTACAGAAAGTTCTGGAAGGAAAACCCAAGGAAGTCAACTACACCCACAAAAACACATGTAATAGATAATCTCACTTTACCAACAGCCAAAAGAAAAATGGGGTATCATAATACCACCACCACCACCAAATCCAAAACAAACATGAATTAATCCTCAATGGTCATTAATATCTCTTAACTCACTTATATTAATGGTCTTAACTCACTTATAAAAAGACACAGGCTAACAGAATGAATACAAAGACAGAATCCATCCTTCTGTTGCATACAAGAAACACACTTCAACTTCAAAGACAGTTGTCACCTCATAGTTAAGGGTTGGGAAAAGATTTTCCAATCAAATAGACCCCCCAAAAAGTGGATGTAGCAATTCTAATATCTAACAAATTAGACTTTAAACTAAAATTAACCAAAAGAGATGAATAAGGTCATTTCTTATTTATCATAGGAGAAATCCATCAAGATGAAGTCTCACTTCTGAACATTTATGACTAAAATACAAAGGCAACCACAAATCACACATAAAACCTCACACACTTATAGTGGGAGGTTTCAACACCCCATCCTCAACACTAGACAGCTCCACCAGACAGAAACTTTACAAAGAAACAAAGGAACTAACAGAAGTTATGACCCAATTGGGTTTAACAGACAGGTATAGGACATTCCATCCAAACACAAAATAATATAGCTTCTTCTCAGCGCCACATGGAACATTCTCTAAAATCATCCACATACTCAGCAATATGATAAACCTCAATAGATACAAAAAATTGGAATAACCTCCTGTATCTTATCATACCACCCTGCTCTAAAGTTAGAATTCCACAATAACACAAATTGCAGAAACCCTACAAACTCATGGATATTGATCAAGTTGCATTTGCACCATCCCTGGGTCAAGGAAGAAATAAAGAAAGAAGTTAAAGACTTTGTAGAATTCAATGAGAATGAAGACAAAACATACCCAAAACTTATGGGACATTTTGAAAGCAGTACTAAGAGGAAAGTTTATAACACTAAGAGCCCACATGAAGAAACTGGAGAATAGTCACATTAGAGAATTAACTGCACAACTGAAAGCTCTAGAACAAAAAGAAGCAAACTTACCCCAGAGGAGTAGATGCCAGGAAATAATCAAATTGAGGGCTGAAATCAATAAAGTAGGAACTAGGAAACAGTACAAAGAATCTATATAACAATGATTTGGTTCTTCGAGAAAATGAACAAGATAGATAAACCTTTGTCCAAATTAACCAAAAGGCAGAGAGAGAACATGCAAATTAACAAGAACAGAAATGAAAAAGGGGACATAACAATGGACACTAAGGAAATCCAGAGAATCTTCAGATCATACTTTGAAAACCTGTACTCCACAGAATTAAAAAAATTTAACGGAAATGGACAATTTACTAGATAGATATCACTTACCAAAATTAAACCAAGAACAGATAAGCAACTTAAATAGACCTATAACCCATAAAATGAAATAGAAGCACTCATCAAAAGTCCCCCCCCAAAAGCCCATGGCCAGATGGTTTCATTGCAGAATTCTACCAGAAATTCAAAGAACAGCTAATACGAATACTCCTCAAATTGTTCCACACAATAGAAGCAGAAGGGTCATTGCCAAACTCTTTTCATGAGGCTACACAAAGGCACAACTAAGAGAACTACAGACTAATATCCATCATAAACATCGCTACAAAAATACTCAATAAAATACTGGAAAATCGACTCCAAGAACACATCAGAGAAATCATTCACCATGACCAAGAAGGCTTCATCCCTGGGATGCAGGGATGGTTCAATATATGAAAATCCATCAATGTAATCCACCATATAAACAAATTGAAAAAGAAAAACCACATGATCATCTCCCTAGATGCTGAAAAAGCCTTTGACAAAATCCAACACCCCTTCATGATTAAGGTATTGGAGAGACCAGGGATAACAGGAACATAATTATATACAGCAAACCAACACCCAACATCAAACTAAATGGAGAGAAGCTTAAGGCAATTCCTCTAAAATCAGAAACAAGGTAAGGCTGTCCACTCTCTCCATACCTCCTCAATATTGTACTTGAAGTTCTAGCTAGAACAATAAGATAACAAAAGGAGATCAAGGGGATACTAATTGGAAAGGAAGAAGTCAAACTTTCAACATTTGCAGATGACATGGCAGTTTAGATAAGCGACTCCAAAAACTTTACCAAGGAATTCCTACAGCTGATAAATACCTTCACCAAAGTGGCAGGATACAAGATGAACTCAAAAAAATATCAGTATCCCTACTATATACAGACAATAAAGGGATTAAGAAAGAAATCAGAGAAACATCATCTTTTACAATAGCCACAAACAACATAAAATGTCTTGGGGTTACACTAATCAAACAAGGAAAAGACCTATATGGCAAGAACTTTGTGTCTTTAAAGAAAGAAATTGGAAGATCTTCCATGCTCTTCAATAGGTAGGATCAGCAAAGTAAAAATGGCAATCTTGCCAAAAGCAGTCTACAGATTCAATGCAATCCCCATTAAAATCCCATCACAATTCTTCACAGACTTTGAAAGAACAATACTCAACTTTATATGGAAAAACAAAAGACCCAGGATAGCCAAAATAACCATGTACAATAAAGGAACTTCCAGAGACATCACTTCAAGCTCTATTATAGAGACATAGTCCTGAAAACAGCTTGATATTTGCACAAAAAGCCCCCCCCCAAAAAAAAAAACCAAAACAAAACAGAAAGAACAATGACCAATGGAACTGAATTGAAAACTCTGATATTAACCCACATACCTACAAACACCTGATTTTTGACAAAGAAGCTAAAATTATTCAATGGAAAAAGAAAACATCTTCAACAAATGATGCTGGCATAACTGGATGATGGTGTGTAGAAGGCTGCAGATAGATCCTTATTTACTGCCATGCACAAAACTTAAGTCCAAATGGATCAAAGACCTCAACATAAATCCAGCCACTCTGAACCTCTTAGAAGAGAAAGTGGGAGGTACCCTTGAACAAATTGTTACCAGAGACCACTTCCTGAACATAACACCAGTAGCACAGACACTATGATAGACAATTAGTTAATGGGACTTCTTGAAATCAAAAAGTTTCTGTGAGACAATGACACAGTCAATAAGACAAAATGGCAGCCCACAGAATGGGAAAACATATTCATCAACCCCACATCTGACAGTGGGCTGTTCTCCAAAATATACAAAGAATTCAAGAAGCTAGTAACCAAAACACTAAATAACCCAATTAAAAAGTGGGGTACAGAACTAAATAGAGAATTCCTGATGGAGGAATCTAAAATTCCTGAGAGGCATTTAGGAAAGTGCTCAACATCCTTAGCCATCAGGAATTGCAATTCAAAACAACTCTGAGATACCAATTACTCCCATAAGAATGGCAAAAAAAAAAAAAAAAAAAAAAAAAAAAAAAAAAAAAAAAAAAAACCACCAAAGACAGTTTATGCTGGAGAGGATCTGGAGAAAGGGGAACACTCCTCCACTTGTGGTGGGAATGCAAACTTGTACAGTCGCTTTGGAAATCAGTATGGTAGTTCCTCAGGAAAATGGTAATCAGTCTATCTCAAGATCCAGTAGTTCCACTGGCAGGCATATACTCAAAAGATGCACATTCATACAATAAAGACATCTGTTCAGTTATGTTCATAGAGTTATTTGTAATAGCAAGAACCTGGAAGCAACCTAGATACTCCTCAACTCAAGAATGGATGAAGAAAATGTGGTACATTTACACAGTGGAAAAAAACTACTCAGTGGGGAATAAAACCCCTATGGAATCTTGAAACGCACAGGTAAATGGATGGACCTAGAAAAAACCATCCTGAGTGAGTTAACACAGTCATAAAAAGAGGAACATGGTATGTACTCACTCATGTATGACTTTTAGACATAGAGCAAAGGATCACCAGCCTGCAATCCACACTGCCAGAGAAGCTAGGAAGCAATGAGGACCCTAAGAGAGACATACATGGTCCCCTGGAGAAGGAGGAAAGGGACAAGATCTCCCAAGCAAATTGGGAGCATGGCGGGGGGGGGGGAGGGATTTAGGAGGAAAAGGAGGGGAGTGGGAAAGAATAGAGGAGAGCAAGAAAAGAGATGCCATAGTAGAGGGAGCCATTATAGGTCTAAAGAGAAATCTGGCACTAGGGAAATGTCCAGAGATCTACAAGCATGACCCCTACTAACAATCTAAGCAATAGTGGAAAGGCTACCTTAAATGCCCTTCCTCAATAATGAGATTGATGACTGCCTTATATGCCATTCTACAGCCTTCATCAGGTAGCTGATCGAAGCAGACACCCACAGCTAAACACTGAGCCGAACTCTTAGAATCCAGTTTCAGACAGGGAGTAGTGATGAGCAAAGGGGTCAAGACCAGGCTGGAGAAACCCACATTAACTGCTGACCTGATCAAGGGGGTGCTCTTGGACTCCGTCTAATAGGTGGGAAACCAGCATAGGACTGACCCAGATTCCTTGAATGTGGTGTTAGTTGGGAGGACTGGGCAGTCTATGGAGCCTCTGGTAGTGGATCATTATTTACCCCTAGTATACGAATGGATTTGGGAGCTCATTCCACATAGAGGGACACTCCCTCAGCCTAGACACATTGGAGAGGGCCTGGGCCCTGCTCCAAATGATATGACAGACTTTGAAGACTCCCCAAGGAAGGACTCACCCTCCCTGGGGAGCAGAAGGGAATGGGATGGGAGCTAGTGGTGGTGGTGGGGAAACAGGAGAGACTGGAGGGTTCGGGAACTGGGATTGATTTGTAAAACAATCTTGTTTTAAATTTAATTAAAAAATTATTTGGTAGTTTGATTTCTAATTTCTTAAGGTCTTTGTACATTTTAGAGTTCAGCCCTCTGTCAGATTTGGGGTTTATGAATAACTTTTCCCATTCTGTAGGGAACCATTTTTGTCTTGTTGGTCATGTTCTTTGCTTTATAGAAGCTTCTCATTTTCAGGATGTCCTGTTTATTAATTGTTGGTCTCAGAGTCTATGCTACTGGTGTTCTATTTAGGAAGTGGTCTCCTGTTCCTATGTGTTTAAGGGTATTTTCCGCTTTCTCTTCTATGAGGTTCAGTGTGGATGGATTTATATTGAGGTCTATAAAATCCTCAGACCAAAATGCAAGACAATTGGTGGTCATTATATGTCTATTAATAGGCCTAGGTGAGTTCATGGAGGGTCATGACACACAGAAATATATTTTTTTGAAATTTACATACCCACCTTTGTCAGTCCCGTGGACCACTGTATCATGTGAGATGACAAGGACAATTTCTCACCCTCTGGAGCATTTGGAGAAAATGTTCCTACTTTCACATTTAGCACAAGACCTTTTGGGAAGTTCAAAAAATTGAGAATGTCATATTCTTCATGAGATTTCCTTTTCCAATCCAGAACCACATGGTCTCCAGCATGACTGTTGAGTTGTGTGTTCTTTAGAAAAGGGTGAAGCTAAAAGAGATGCATGCTCTTATGTTACATTGACTCCCCAAAGTGCAACAGATGCAGAATCAGGGAACATTCCTTCTTGATTTTAATCCGTGGTGTGAAAAGCACCTTTAATGTAGGTATCCATCAAGATAATGGAAACATTATTATGTTAAAAAATATTCTAATCAGTTCCATTAGAAAACTTAGAACCAAGCTCACCTAAATAATAAATGTGCATGGAAAAAAACTCTCACCTTCTTTGAAAATATAGTAATACCCTACTAAATTTTGAAAATATTTAGAGTTTCGTTCTGTAAAACAAATGCTTTTATGTAACACAAGCATTTTAGAAGTGTTCAAGTTCATTGTGATAATTACCTGTCTCTGACTTTTCTGTTGTGTGAAATCTCTGGGATAGGTGGACTTTTATATTGAAATTTTTTTTACCCTTGAAAATATTGTATCGCCTTTTGAAATACAAATATATATTGACTTAAAACAGATTCCTCCCTGCACTGTCTCTCTTGCAAATTTTTGAAAAAATAATCTAATCTGTATATTGCCCAGTTTTAGTGGGTTTGTAAACCCTTAGAGTCTCATGTTGCTGCTGGTATAATACTACAGAAGTGACGTTACCTGCCAGGGGAAGGATACCACCTCTTTTCCCTTTCCATGTGCTTGAAATTGTACTTGGTCGAGCATCATCTCATGTAGACTGTGGGCCACAGCATACACTGCATTATACACATTGTAACTCTCCTCACTCATGGCCATATTAAATATGTTCCCTGGCAAGAACTCCAAGGAGGCATTAGGCAGACAGTCATCCACAATTTTACAGTCTTTCCTCAGAAATGAGCAATTGAAGAATGTATGCCACAGTACATGAAGAAACAAGTCTTCTGGGTATTTGGAAGGATTGGCTGTCTGCATAAAGTCTGTGAAATTAATAATCTCCTCATTGTGGTGTGAAAAAATAAGGGACCCATGCAATGCATCTAACAGCAAATAGTGATCAAAGCTGGAATAGTCCCAGTGTGAGTTCAGTACCCAGACTTTCCACATAAGTAACTTCTGCTTTATATTTGCTATTAAGCTCAATAGAGAATCAGTGTCCCCATAAATAATAATCACATTTGCTGATGATTCCAGGATCTGCAACTGATTTTTCCAGGCTGTGGTAAGAAATGAACCCCTGCTGACTTGGATCATTTCCACAAATGCAATGCAGATTCCATTTTTCTCCAGCTCCCTTCTCAAATCTGACAGAACCTGGGCACCTTTGTGATCATCTATGATGAACAGTCCCACCCAGGTCCAGTGGAAATGAACCATCAAAGATACAATGCCAAGTGTCAGAAACGTGTCCTTGGGGGCCACTTGGTACAGGCAAGAAAACTGTCTTCGTTCATTCAGAGTACTGTCAAAAGGCCCAAAAGTAAGCTGTAGGGAAAAACAATCAGAAACAAGAACATTGTCATAATAAAATTCCCCTTAGTTCTCCAGCAGTAGTTTGAAGCCTTTAGGAAAATTCTTCTTATCTATCTCCTTATGGGTTTATCAGAAAAGTACACTGATAAGTTTCTATTTGTTTAGTAGACACACCCAAATCTACCGATATTTAAATTACTGTCTGTAACCTCCCAGGCCCACAGTCAGCACCTCAACAGCCACCCAGGTTGCAGCCTAAAGGACTTCAGGTTCCAAGGTCCAGTTTTGCTGTGGCTGCGTTTGTAGGTTTAAACAAAATGTCTATTGTTCTATTTACCAACAAAGACTCAGAAGTCTGATTTGGGGTGGGGGTGGGGCGGTGAAATCCTGTTAGATCTGAGAGGCCAAAAAGAAAGCATCTGTGTAAGGAGTACGGTTTCTCCTCCCGCTGCCTTGTCTTGTCCCGCCGCTGCGCCAGCCTTTTTAGCCACAGACCAAACACGAGTCATGTCTCTCCACTCACCCCAGATAAGAAAGAAAGCACCAAACTCCAAGTTCCTCCCTCTTCCTTCCTGTGAATCTCTCTATCTGTATTGCTGGATCATTCAGAATCTCTATGGCTAATTCCAGTCAAATAGCTGGAAGCTTCACCCCCCCTCCCCGAAACCAAGGTTGATTTTATTTAATTAGCACAAACACAAACTCAGGGTTCACAGTGTGATCAAATATCCCTCTACAGAAAATATCCAGAGGTTTACTAGTGTGGAGTCTGTGCTTCAGCCTTCCCCTCCTCTCTATTCTAAGCTACAAAGATATAGGTGCATTGTCAACTATGTCTGCATTGTTTCCCTGTCCATGACAAGTTCCTCAAGTTTCTTCTCTTTCCCTGACAGACAGCTGAAACGTCACCAAGCAGAGCTGACATCATGTCCTGTTTCATCACCATCTCTCACCTGTGGAAATTTGTAAAGATCCAGCAGTGTCCCTATGTTTTCAGATAGAGCCCATGACGGACCTGTAAGTACAGCAGCTGGCATGCTCTCTCTTGCACATCTGTAGTTACTGATGCCATAACCAGTGCCTGTAAGTGAGACAAAAAGATTGGCCAGAGTGTGCCTTTGACCATGTGGGACATTGTGGACCTCGAATCCCAGGGATGTGTTGGGTAAGAGATAGGGATTGCTGTTGATCTCCTCAATGGCAAACATCATGGCCAAAATACATTGGTAGTTCCTCAACTTAAACCTGCACAGAAGGTAGAAGAATGTTTAGGAGGAAGACTCACACCGCATGACACAGGACAGATGTGGAACTTTAATGCAATGGCTTTCACAGTTTGTATGCTTCTATTTTTATCTTCCCAGCACTTTTTTTCATGCAGAATATTCTAATTACGTTTTTCCTTCCACCAACTTCTTCCAGGTTCTCCCTACCTCTGCTCCCACCCAAGTTCACTCCTGTTCTTTCTCCCTCTTATTAGAAAACAAATAAGAAATAATTTATTATCTAAAAGGTGATAATAAAACAAAAACAAACAAGCCAGAGTTAGACAAAACAAACTACAAAGAAGTACATAGATGCAGACACTTGTGTTTCTGCACACAGAAAACCGTAAAAGCAAAAATTCAGAAACCATAATTGTACATAAAAGATGTGTAGCGTTCAAAGAATTAACCTCCACAAATGCCATTGAGTTTATTTATCTTGTTTTCCATCTATTACTGAGCATAGGACCTGCCTTTTAAGAATTGTTTGTATACCCAGTTATACTCCCTTAAAGAAAATGAATTTTTGTATTTGCAACTGGGTTAGGGGTGGGGGCTTATGATAACTTAGAGATAACTTCTGAATTAAAGTTGGGGGCTGGTTTTCACTTCCCCTCTCAGTACTTGTATTCCATCTGTCTTAGTGTGGTACAGGCCCTGTGCATCCTTCTACAGTCTTTGAAAGTTCACATGCGCCATCAGTCCTGCTATGTTTAGAAGGTCTTGTTTCCTCAGAGTCTTCCACCTTCTCTGGCTCTCATAATCTTTCTACCTCCTCCACTGCTGGGTTCCCTGAGCCATGAGGTAAGGAACTTAAGGAAGACATCCCATTTAGAACTGAGTGTTACACTGCTGGGGGGAACTTCTCTGATGATGGCTGAGTGACACAATGATCCATGAATATAACAGAATAGTATAGGAAGCAGTTAATTGCTACATTTCCTTAGCATCTGGATCCAAGGCCTATCTAGATTCAGGTTCTTGACAATCTGAGAAGTGTTGTGTTCCATCTCATGGAGTGAACCTAAAATCCAATCAAATATTAATTCTTCAGTTCCACACATTTTGTACCATTTTTCTTCAGTATATCGTGCAGGCAGGACACCACTGTAGATCACAGGGTCTGTAGCTAGGTTGGTGTTCATCTTATCCCTTTGGTAAAATGCAGACTGCCTTCCAGCACCATGAACATCAGTCCATAGGAGTAAATGCTCTTAATAGACAACATCTTAACTTCTCCAAGTTCAACAAGTCCTTTAGGCGTTGTCTTCAGGAATAGGGCTTTACCATCTAATTGTGGAGAACAGCCAGTAGCCTGGATTGTTTGGGCATTTCCAGGGGTTCTGTTTGGCTAATTACTCTATTGACCCATCCAAAACAGGAAGTTTAATTTGGTGGCGAGAAATATCTATTGTGACTTTGTCTCCCCTGTTGTTTAGTGATTGCATTGAGATTTCCTTCATATATGTATATGTTTTAAGAAGCCTCCACTGAATTAAGTTTTTATGTGATTTAAATGGCTCTCTGTTTCATTTTTTTAAGGACTATATAAAAACCTGAATGTGAACCTTCCAATGACTAGAGCTCTAAGAAGGTAAGGGAAGATTTGGTTGCTTTATATCTGTGATAGACTCTGTACATGAGTTAGGACAAGGTCTTCACATCTCCTAGAATTTAACTTCAATCCACACAACCACAAAACCCCCAAATGGTTCTTGATCAAGCCACCACTTACTAAGATACCGCTTAGTTCAAGAACATTCAGGCCACTCAACCTGTTTGAACAGCACTTTACAGTTCCATAACAATTTATCTTTATATCTGTGTTGGGTGGTATGTGTATATATTTCTCTGTGGCGAGTGTGTGTGTGTGTGTGTGTGTGTGTGTGTGTGTGTGTGTGTGTATGCATGCACATGATGTTAGACAGAGAAAACTTAAATTGGGGTTGTTATCATCCACTGTATTTAATAACAGGTATTTCCATGGCACATGAACTTGGGGGGTTTCTCCTGCTTCTCCCCCTCATTTCTCCAAAAGTAACAGGTTTATACAAGTGCACCACAATGCCCTCCCCTTTTGCTTTTGTGATCTGCAAAAGTAAACTCGGTTCTTATATTTGCACTGCAAGCATGTTACCTTCTGACCTATTTACTCTCTTTCTCCCTCTTCTTCTTCCTCTCCCTCTTACTCCCCCCTCCCTCTTTCTTGTGATTCATCATGGATGTGCAAAATAATAATAATAATAATAATAATAATAATAATAATAATAATAATAATAATACACTGGGAAAAAGCACTTTCTTTAGTGAGTTACCAGGGCAGTTGGAAAGTCACAGACAGAAAATTGAAATTTGTCTCTAGTTTCTCATTCTCATAGTTCAACGAAAAACATATCAAGTACATGAATGTAAAAAGTAGGAAACAGATCCAGACAGTTTTCGATCATCTGTGAACTTACAGTCACAGGAAACAAAACAAGACTTTGAAATGGCTTCACAGCAATCTAAAAAGCTGTGGAGTTGAGTTAGAAGGCAAAGAGACATGGAACACCTGCAGAAAAGGAAGTGCTTTGCAAACTCTTCCTCAACCAAATAATTCAGAGTATCTAACTCAGTCAAAATATCCAGTATCAAGAATTCCCAAATAGCTTAACTGAGGTTTTATGTGAACAAACAGACACCAAAGAAGAAAATCAATTGCTTCATCAGTTTTCGCTCCCACCAGTAGTGAACAAGTTTTCCCTTTCCCCGAAATCCATTGTCCTTTATTTTTTTGGATCTTGTAATTTTGATTTGCATAAGATGATTTCTTAAAATAGTTTTAATTTGTGTTTTCCTGATGGCTAAGGACATTGGTGATTTGAACCATTGTTTCTCAAACATTTGTACTTCATCTTTTGAGGTGTCTATTTATCAATGTCCAATCCTAATTTATTTTCTTATGTTTAAGATTTTTAGTTTATATATATATTCCAGTCACTAGCTCTCTCTTAGATGTCTATCAGACAGCTCTTCTCATTCTGCTTTTTCCACTTAAGTGATAGTATTTTTGCCCTTCAGATTTTTTTTTTAGTTTCCTGAAAACAAATTTCTTTTGTAAGGTCTTGGTATGTTTTTGAAATCATGATAATATCAATTTCCCAAGGTCAATATTCTTTCTTTTTCTATTTTGTATAATAATTTGAGATATTTTTGTGTTAGTTCTTTGAAGGCCTGGTAGAATTCTGCACTGAGGTTGTCTGACTTGAACTTTTTAAATTTGGGATATCTTTAAATTAATGTCTTGATCTCATTGGTTGCTATAGGTCTATTTGAATTATTAACTTCACTTATATTTGACATTGGTAGGTCATATGCATATCTTGAAAATTCATCCATTTCTTTAGATTTTTCCAGTTTAGAGGAACTGTCCTTATGAATCCCCGAATTTCTTCAGTGTCTGTTGTAATGTTTCCTTTTCAATCTCTAATTTTATTATTTGTATTCTCTATCTTCTTCTTTTGTTAATTTGGCTAACATGTTGTCAATCTTATTGGTTTCATTCATTGTTTGTATTGATGTTTTTTCACTTCTCGTTCATTAATTTCTGCCCTGACTTTGATGAAATCTTCCCATTTACCTTTATGTGTGTTGTTTGTTCTTGTATTTTTAAACTTTTCAAGATTCCCATGAATTCATTAGTTTGTGAACTATCAAACTTAGTTTTTGTTATAATATATAGTTTTATTTTTTAACATTTTAAAATTTATTTTTATATTCCAATCTCAGTTTCCCACCTCCCCTCCCCATTCCCCCACTCCCTATCCCACCTCCTATCTGCTTCTTGAGACTGCCTTAGGAAATCTACTAAGGCTGTCCCATCATCTTGTTGAGGCAAGACCAAGGCACCTCTCCCACCCCACTGTGTCTAGGCTGAGCAAGGAATCTCTTCATATAGAATGGACTCCACTAAGTTAGTTTGTGCATTAGTGTTAGGTCTTGGACCCATTGCCAGTGGCCCCATATATTGTCCCAGCCACACCATTGCCATTTATATTAAAGGAGTTTAGTTTGGTCTTATGTAGGTTCCCCATTTGTCAGACTGCAGTCAGTGATCTCTTACTAGGTTGGGTCAGCTGATTCTGTGGGTTTCCCCATCATGGTCTTGACTCCTTTGTTCATATTATCATTTCTCACTCACATGGATTGTACTCCAGGAGCTTGGTCCAATGGTTAGTTATGGATTTCTGCATCTGTTTCCATCAGTTTCTGGAAGAGGGTCCTAGCTTCTCTGGTATAGTGGGTTGTAGGCTGTGTATCATTTATGTTTGGTACTTAGGAGTGGGTACCAAACATTTTGATATGGACCCAGGGTACCATAATCTTTCTTCTTGTGACAGCTTTAATGTGTTCCTTAGATTTTGTTATGTTGTGATTTCATTTTCATTCAGTTCTAGGTATTTATATACTTTAGTTTGAAAAAACTAAAAAATGGAAAATATCCACACTAAAATAGAAAACAAAAATAAAATAGAAAAAAAATACAATAGAAAAAAAATAAAATAGAAAAAATATAGAAAAATAAAATAAAAACCTGACTTTTCTTGTTCTAATACAAAAATTGTTTCAAGTTATTAATATACAAATGCCCACATATCTGGTACAATGACACTTGGACATACTTAGCCAGTCATATTTTTAAGTTAGTGTTAAGGAAAAGCACTCCCGTACACAGTGAGAAAAACTTCTGACATTGTTTTGCAGGTAAGTTAACCAACATACATAAAAAGATTCTGTAATGTGCATAAACACTTGCTCATGTAGATTAATATGCTTTAGTCATATGGTAGACATATTGTGTACCATTAGATATTATTCTGCACTTATCAAATATTCATTCACCAGATTCTAAATTTTGACAAGAAAGTAAAATCTAATTAGAAAATTAGACCACACAAAATTAGTGTCATATAAAATAATGCTAACTGCACAAGCTATTGTCTTTTGTGGTTATGGTAATTAAGATGAATATATTTGTGTAGTCACAAAAAGAAAATTTAACTAGAGAAAGATAGTACAATTTCTCTTTCAAATTACATACATAGTTTCTCACACCTATGTAAAAAAGTTTATCAAAAGCATGAAAGTGGTGGTGAGTCTTGAAGTGCATATGCTCACAATTCCTCACTCTATGAAAACTATGATTTCAAAATGTCTTGCATAAATCAAATATGAGAATTGCTTATACCTTTTATAAGTTTATCTTAGTTTCATTTTTGATTTCATAAGATATCAAATCACACTGACATAGCACTCTCTTCTTGTACACATTGGACAAGCCAGTGACAGAGCTCATGTAACTACAAGTGTGATCTTTGCAGGCATGGGGTTGCTCTGTACAACCTAGAGAGGGACTCAGGCAGATTCACGGTGTCACTTGAGCTGCTGAGACTAGAAAGTAGAGAAGGGCAGGGGAATGGAGGAACAGGGACAGTATCTGCTGGAGGGCAGAAGAATCTCTTCTAGCATCAAGGTCAAATGTCTGATAGAGCATACAGTTTTGTAACCTTACTTGAAGTAAGCAATGATCCCTGGAGCCAGTGGATTCTTCCAAGGAATATTTTGTCTAGATGTAAATTTTTACATCTCCCCGGCTGCCTTCATTATGTCTATTTCAGACTAAATCTATGTCAATGTCCTCCATGTCAAATGATTACTCACACTTGAACATTTTCCCTCTTTCACTACTGAATTGATGACTTGTTCCATAGTCACATTGTGGCAGACACATTACTACCACATGGACAAAAATCCATCAGTCCTATGTTTATTTAAGGTGACTTTTCATCCATTGCCACCAATCTAATTCCTGAATATGCTGCCCTTGTTGAGCTCAGACTTGAGTGCAAGCTACACTTCTCATTATCATATACTTATTGTGTGGTTACATACAGCTATGGGCATGTCAGCCTGGGATAAAATACACCTGACTTTTTTTTTTTAAAGCCTAACAAAAATGCTTGTTTCTCTTTAACAGGACCTAAGATACTCAAGCAGACTTGTCTGACACTATATACTAATCTTGCATCTTTGAGAATGCCTGGAAATATCTTGCAGAGGACCCATCACAGTGTGCACACAGAAACACATCCATAACAAAGAACAAATACACATTGGCTATATATGCAGCAAACAGGCAAACATGGCAAACTTTCAAAGAACACAAACATTAAAAGTCAGATAAAAGAATCTGAGACAGATGAAGGCGTTCCCAAAGCAGAGAGTAGGTCCCAGTGTCTAATTCTGCTCTCAAGTCTTCAGTAGCAAACACAGACAATATTTGTCACTCCAGTCTTACACAAGGGAATTGCTGGTCACTAACTTCAGTGGCATTATCCCTTCTCACAGAAGCACAGCTAGATCTCTAGAATCCCCTCAACTATCCTGTCAATCTTTCATTCTATAATCTTTTACAAAGATAACATTGAAAAAAAAAAAAACCCAAATACTGAGGAATTACAAGCATGGCAGAGGACACAGGGGAAATTCCCAGTGTCTTCTGCAGAAAAGAAAACAAATAAACCTCAAATTTCTTCTTTCCCTTTGAATATACCAGACGAGTCACTAAGATGAAAACACTGTAGAAAGGTCTAGGAATGGAAGACAGGAAATGTCTTCTTAATGGGGTAAAGGAGATAATAATGCTTGAATCTGTACTTCCTCTAGGGCATATGAATATCAACCTTGGAAAGGAATAAATAAATAAAGGACTTACTCGATCATAAAATTTCTGGTGAATTTAGTCATTCTCCAATCAGTTGTTTTGTTGAGTGGGTAGGCAGTATAAGCAGGGAAGAACCCAGCAATCACCACATTTCCTTTACCATTTAAACGGTAATGCATTCTGACTAAGCACTCACTGCTCCCATAGGACCACACAGGAATAAGAATCTGTGGAAAGCAAGAGATAAAAATCCAAGAGAACAGCATATTAACAAGGTGTCTGTCCATCCATGAGAATGATGGGGTGGACTCTGCAGCGGCCAGCATGGACATGCATAGCTCATGGAGGTGCATGCTTGTTTCTAGTTTTATTGGTGACTGTAGTGATCCCTTGAATCATCCCAAGTTCTTTCTGACAGGAGTCTTCCCTCCCCTGTGGAATTATCCAATAATTTCTTCCCTCAGGCTTTGAATCTGAGGCTCTGAATTCAGAATAACAAACAATATGCATAAAAATAGTTTTTTTTTTTTTTTTTTTTTTTTTTAGAATTGTCTCTAGCCACAGGCAGTACAATTTCATCCAAGACCTTAGAGAACCAATCCCAGTACATAAAACCCTCTTAGTGGATTTGGTCACTAGTGTGAACCAAGAAACTACACATGGGAAAGCAATTTATGATGATACAAAGTTGTTACAGCAGAAGATGCCATAGTAGATAAAAGGGAAAGGGGCCAAAAGTGGCCCATGTCAGGTCTGACGAAGTCACAAGAGTAGGCACCATGTTCTGTAGAACTAGAGACTATCTGTCCTAGTTTTGTTTTCCAGGGTCTCCATGAGTCACAGAATCTTTTTCTACAGATGTGTGCCTGAACACCAATATTACATCCATGCCCCACTCGACAGAATTTGTGTCTCTTTCTGATGGAGCTAGCAGTTCTGCTGTGTTGATTTCCAAATGATCAACTTCATGTTAATGCAGAAAACAAGTTTCCTGTTTGAAGCTGAACTTTGACTTTCTGCAATATTCTTTTAACCACTGTGAGCTGCAGAATCAGCATACTGTCATGATACCCCCTCAATCCTAGAACACTGGCTTCACCTACTAATTATTTATACCTGAGAACATAGTGTCATGAAGAAATACATATACTACCTTAGAAACACAGAGTAAAGCTGTCAGGAGAAGGGCTCTGTTTCCAAAGGCGCAGGGATGAGTTAAGTCTGTGACTCTACTGTGTGTGACACTGTAGCCATGATACATGTTAACATAAAGGTGACCACAACGAAAGCTATGCACAGGACAGCATGTGCATCTTTGTGTAGATAATGGCTTCTCCTTGATAGTGTGGAATCAGTATTACTGGGCTAGGTCACAGGTGAGTTTCACTACGCTTCCTTCCCCACTCTACCTTAACACTCTGGCTGCAGTAGCCCCTCCTCGAAGCCTATCTCAACTCCATGAGGACTCCATGGCTTGAATGGTGTTGTACAGCCCCTAAGATTTGTTGTCCATTGTTTTGCCAGTCTTTGCCATTCTGACTGAGGTAAGATGAATTATCAAAAGTCTTTTGATTTGTATTTCATTGATTTGCATTTGCATTCAATTGATTTGATTGTGTAGCTAAAGATGATGATCTTTTTTTTTTTTTTGAGATTTCCTGACCACTTTTTAAAAATATTTTTAAACTTCTTTGAGTTGGTCATTTTTTTTCTTTTTTACTCATTGTGTCCTGAGCAAATTGGGAGCAGGGGGGGAGGGGAGAAGGAGCTAGGAGAAAGAGAAGGGGAGAAGAAGAGGGGAGAGGAGAACATTAGGGAGCCCGAAGATTGAGTCAGGGGAAGAATAGAGTAGAAGAAGAAGAAAGAGGAGGAGGAGGGAGAGGAAGAGGAGGAGAAGAGAGATACCATAATAGAGGGAGCCATTATAGGTTTAAAGAGAAATCTGGCACTAGGGAAATGCCCAGAGATCTACAAGGACAACCCCTACTAACAATCTAAGCAATAGTGGAGAGGCTACCTTAAATGCCCTTCCCTGATAATGAGATTGATAACTAACTTATATGCTATCATAGAGCCCTCATCTAGTAGCTGATGGAAACAGAAGCAGACATCCACAGCTAAACACTGAGCCAAACTCCAGTTCCAGAGAAGGAGAAGTGATGAGCAAAGGGGTTGAGACCAGGCTAGAGAAACCCACAGAAACAGCTGACATGAACCCCAGACTGATAGCTGGGAAACCAGCATAATACCCATCCAGACCCCCTGAACGTGGGTCTCTGTTAGGAGGCCTGGGAAGTCTATGGTACCTCTGACAATGGAACCAAGATGTATTCCTAGTGTAGGAACAGACTTCAGGAGTTCATTCCCCATGGAGGGATATTCCCTTAGTCAAGAGACACAGGGGAGGGCTTAGGCCCTACTCCAAATGACTTGACAGATTTTGATGATCCCTCATGTAAGGCCTCACCATCCCTGGGGAGTAGATGGGGGATGGGATGGGTTTTCTGTGGGGGGGCATGGGAGGATGGGAGGGAAAGGGAATTAATTTGACACATAAATTAAGAAAAATATTTTAAAAAAGAATTCAAGTGAGGGTTTGGGAAGGGGCTGTCTGTGGGCGCCATGTCAGGCCACGAAGGTGGCAAAAAGAAGCCCCTGTAATAGTCCAAGAAGCAGGCCAAGGAGATGGAAGAGGAAGATAAGACTTTCAAGCAGAAGCAAAAAGAGGAGCAGAAGAAACTCAAGGAGCTAAAAGCCAAGGCCGCGGGGAAGGGACCCCTGGCCACAGGTGGAATTAACAAATCTGGAAAAAAAATAAGCTGTTCCCCATATCTGAGATGATGGTGACCCTCTTCCATTCCTATTTGAACATCTGGATTCCCTGCCATAACATCTTTGCCACCTACAGCTAGAATGAAGTGTTATCTTGGAGGCTGTTGTACATTGTAATAAACTTTTGTAAAAAAAATTAATAAAATGAATAGTACAGTCTCTAGTGTTCAGCAATTCCTACCTCAGCTGTGAATTTAAAGTAAAACCCAGTCTGGGATCTTACCAGAGCCTTCTGTTTCCTCTTTGTTTTCTCTATCACTTTGAATTAAACCAGCTCATTAAAAGGCAAAAAAAAAAAAAAAAAAAAAAAAAAAAAAAAAAGAATTCAAGCAAAATGATTTCGCATCAGAGAAAACAATACAATTTACTAGTGAACAAGTGGGCCTCTAGATTTATGGGTTGACAAATTGTCAGTGAGTATTTGTTATTAATATTTTATAGCTCAGAGTAGTGATGTGTTCCTGTAACCTCAGCAATCCAGAGGCTGAGGCATCAGGGTCACCAAGTTCAAGACCATCCTGGAGAATGTTGAGGTCCTGTATTGAATATAGAAGTCTTTATACCTAGTAAAATTTGTGGAACTTTGTTATATTACATCTCACCTACTGTATGATCACTGTTGGGTGGTTATATAGCACTAGCAGACAGATGTTATTTTTGGAGCTGAAGCAATATGTCTGTGGTTTAAGAACCAGTATGGCTGTCTTACAGAGGACCTGAGTTTGGTTCCCAGCATCCATGTGGAGTGGCTCACAATCACCTGTAGCTTGTAAGTTTATTTCTAAATGATAACAATGACTTCCTATAAATCAGTAGTTACCCCTTCATCTTCTGTAGTTCACATTTTGAAAATTAAAATTCTTGTTTGTGCTAATAACACAAAAACACTCATCAAAAAGACCACACCCAGTGAGGAAGTAGGCTTCATTCCAGAAATGCAGGGATGGTTGATTATGTGAAAATCTGTCAACGTAAACTATCACATAAACAAACAAGAAGAATAAAACTTCCACAGTGGGCTGGCTCCACTGCCTAGAAGGGCATCCACAGAGTTCATTAAAAGTAGAGAGGTCAAGCTGTTGCATGCATGGAGCCTCCACCCAGCGGCAAGCTACTCTGCAGGCTACAGAAAGAGAAACCTGGACACCAACCAGGTCACAAAACCCTCAGCCCTGCAAATTATCCTGACTGCATGATGTGCTGGGACAATGGCGGCCCAGACCTTGTGGCAGTAGTCAACCAATGTCTGGTTTAACTTGGGACCTAGGTCACGAGAGGGAGACATTGCCCCACACTGACTTGGATGGCTGGAGACCGGATAGCCGAGAGACCTAGAGTAGTTAAACTAACCAAGATTGGGGGAAAAAACAATCAATAAAATGATTCCTTACGATAGTCTACAGTACTCATAGATCAATGCCTTGTTTAGTGTTCATCACAAAGACTTCCTGTTTCAGAGAGCCACAGCCAGACATTATCCAGAGAGAGAGTCTAAATTGAAGGTTTCAATTGAAGGTCCCACCATTTTGGAGTTCAGGGAACCCCAGGGAAGAGGGGTAGGAAAGACTGTAGGAGTAAGAGGGGATGGGGGACGGCAAGAGAATGTGCCACACCAAATCAACTAAGCAGGGCTCACATTAGACGGAGATGGAAAGCATGCGGCCTGCATCAACTCTTCATCATATATATGGTTATAAGTTTGATGTTTGTGTGAGATTCCTAACACAGAGAATGGGTGTTTCTCTGACTCTTTTGTCTGCTCTTGGGACCCTTATCCTCCTATTGGGTTATCTTTTTCAGCCTTGATAGGAGAACTTTTGCCTTGCCTTTTATTTTTTTTTTTTTTGGAGTGGGCATCACTGTTTATTGTAGTTTGTGTTGGGAACCGAACAGAGCACATTGTCTGTGGAGAAGATGAGAAAGGGAAAGAAAAGAAAGTATGTTTCTAAAGATTTCATTTCCTTAAAACACTTTATGGTTTCAAATCCTTTCTTTTTTTTTTTTTTTTTTTTTTTAACCCCAAAGGAAATTCAAAGGATTCAAGTATGTTGTGTAGGGAGCAGTAATACAAAGGATGTCTGCTTGCGTGTACCTGTGTGGTGGCGTTTGTCCAGGCATGTAAACAGACAGATTTCCACATTTCTTATACTTCCCATTTTTTTTTTTTACTTTGATAAGGCCAAACCCCAAAGGATACAGCTTACAAATGAAGCCAAGGTTGAGGAATCTATTTAACATCAGAGGATATAGTTTTGAAATTGTTACACAGGATGAAAAAAAACAAAAAACAAAGCACAGTCTTCACCTCCCCAAACCCCACCAGTCACACAAGTCCCGATCATTTCAGCCATCCTGCTGTGCTGCACATCTTCTTCAGGATCTTAAACCAGGGCTCGGTAGAAGGGTCAGGCAACAGGGCTCTAATTGTACTTTAATAATAATAATAATAATAAATAATCAAAGGGCTATTTCAAAAGCAAAAATCCCAGAAATTCAAATTCTGAAAATATCTTGTCTTTTTTTATTAATTATGCCATCTAACACAAATATATGTGAATATGATATAAAAATATAATCCCAAGATTAACACTTTGTCGCAGGCACAGTTATCTCACGGAAGACATGTTTGGAGGGCGGAGAAGGGAGTCTGCTTCTGTCTCTCTTTTAAAAACCCACAGCAGTGCAAGGAGGGAAAGGAAAGGGGAGATTCTTTAGCAGCAAAATGTCTGAGTTCTCTAGTCACCTTGAAAAAACAAAACGAAACGAAAGCTCAGGGTCTGCTACCGAGACCCACTCCCATCACTACAGACCTTGGTTGCCATAGCCCCAGGTTGTGACAGCTGAAGGACCGGCTTTACTTACTACACAAGCAAACGTAAAACTCGCCCCTCAAGCTTTTGACTGTCATTTAGATATATGTACAGCAATCAGGCTTCTCTTCTCATCAAGTCTTTCAGATCTCTACTGTTTAGTCCCTCGGGGTAGGCTCTCGGGATCTGGCCACATCTGGTTGCAGGTTTAAGCAGCAGCTTCAAGGTGGGCTGGCTGGCTGGCTGGCTGTTTCTAGCTGAGATGCGTGACAAGGATGGCTCAGTGCTATCCTTCAGCTGGGGCACTGGTTCCAGTATGCTCTCAGTCAACATCTGGAGGCTGAAGGGGTCGGTATGGGGAGTTCAGCAGATGCCGCAGGATGATGGAGCGGTCCATTATGGTGCCAGAGGGCAGTCTCACTGGGTCAGTCATCAGGGTGTCCATCAGAGGGCCTCAACTCATCCGGGGCATCGCTACAGTCAATTTCTGCCAGCGCATTCTTGGCCACTATTTCTTCCACTTCCCCAGCAAGAAGCTTTAGCTTCTCTTTTGCGATGGTGGATTTGATTCCCGCCTTGCATATCTTTGAAAGGACTTCCTCAAACAGTCCCTTGCTGTAGGATCTCTGGTCATCAGCGATGGCTTTAGCGGAGTGAGTACAGTCCAGCTGCAAGTAAATATCCGTCAGTTTGTCCAGCTGCTTTTTTGGGTCAAAACCATCCTTCTCTGGGTTTTCAACCATCTATGCCAACTCGGTCAAGACACTAGATGAGGTAGTTAAGCATGTCTGCTTCCTTGCAGGTTTCGGTGGTGAAATGATCACTGCGTGAATCCCAGTTACTCATCCACCAGAGGCTCCCAAACTAGACAATGAGCTGTCCCTGAAGGAGCCCAAGTTGCAGAACATGGGGCTTAGTCCTGAATCGGAGATTTCTGTCAGGTGACCAAGCTTCTGTGGCAATAGGCAAGGATATGGCTGTCAGACTGGCAAATGGATTTTCGTCTTGCGTCTGAGTGGACATCATCAGCACTTCCATTAGAATCTGGCCAATCAGATCCTTAAAATCAGAGAACACTTTTTTTTTTGGGGGGGGGGTTCTGTTTAAACTGCGCAGAAAGAGAAGAAAGGAAGATGATGTCTCTGTCTCGGTCCTTCCAGGAGACGTGGAAGATCTTACAGATCACCTATAAGGCCTGCTCTCCAGACACTTCAGGAGATGAAGAAGGCCCCTTGCCACTCAGGCTTGTTTTCTCTCTTCGGTCAACCTCATCTACTTCCATGTTTTCAGGTCCCGAATCCACGTCCACCTGGGACATGTGTTCCTCACAGGAGACACCATCGATATCCATGATCTTGGAACCGGAGAGGGACCGAGACTGCGTCTCAAGACTGTTGGTTGGAGAGCTGCTGAGAGAGCTGTCTCCTTTGCTGCTCTGGCTCTGTTGGGCAACTCCTGCTGCACCTGTGGGGGAGGTAGCTGGGGTCATGTGGTGGACAATGAGACCAAGACTCTGGGAGGGGCCTGGGGCGGATGCAGTTATTGGAGGTCCTGGAGGGTTCTCCCTCTAGGGAGTCATAAGTGTGGTGGTCGGTTGGGAGGTCTGTCTACCAGCAAGTCGTGCCAGGTGCCTCCTTCGAATCTTCTCCTCCTATAACCTGGTTCTCTGTTATTCCCCACTGCCTAGGGCATGCTAGCTGCCCTCTGTCCTCCAGAGTATCTGTTAAGTGTCATCCACCACACCCCTGCACCTCCTACACCCACCCCTGTGTGTAGAAATCTACCTTCTCTTAATGTATCTTGTTTTGATGTGTTTTGCTCTAGTCTCTTGGAGGCCTGCTTTTTTTTCCCTCAAGAGGAAACTGGGGGTGGGTGTTGTATCTGGGGGAGTGGAGGTACGGGAGCTTGGAGGAAAAGAGGGAAGGGAAACTGTGGGTGGAATGTATTGTATGAGTGAAGAATACTTTGAATAAAAATGAAGTAAATAAAACACACCTTTCACTATTATCTTTGAATATTTTTCTTTTTTTATATTTCATTTTACACCACAACTGTAGCTTCCTCCACTGCCTCCTACCCTCCCATACCTTCCCACTAGTCCACCCCCAGTTCATTCCTCCTCACAGGTAGGGCTCCCATGAGGAGTCAACATAGTCTGGCACAATAGTCTGGGGCAGAGCCAGGCCCCTCTCCTATGCATTAAGACTGAGCATGGCATCCCACCATAGGGAATGGGCTCCAACAAACTAGCTCATGTACTGGGATTATATCATGGTCCTACTGCCAGGGGCCCCTCTGATAGCACAAGCTTCACATCTGTCTACCACCTATGGAAGGCCTAGTTCAGGCCCCTGGAGTCTCCATAGTTGA
Organism: Phodopus roborovskii; assembly: GCF_943737965.1. Classification (NCBI taxonomy): domain Eukaryota; kingdom Metazoa; phylum Chordata; class Mammalia; order Rodentia; family Cricetidae; genus Phodopus; species Phodopus roborovskii. The sequence continues at coordinate 16,239,714 of NW_026126636.1, forward strand.
AGTTCTAGAGTTCATGAGTTTTCACGAGCTTGGGTCAGATGTCTCTGTAGATTTCTCTATCATGATCTTGATCTCCCTTGCTCATATGTTCCTTCCTCCTTCTCCAACTCTTGGTTGTGGATCCCTGTGTCTTGTTCCATCAGTTACTGAATGAAAGCTCTATGATGATAGTTGGGGTACTCATCAATATTATTACAGAGATAGGCCAGTTCAGGCATCCTCTCTACTATTGCTAGGAGTCTTAGCTGGGGACCTCCCTATGGATTCTTAGGAATTTCCCTAGCACCAGGTTTCTCCTTAAGCCTATAGTGCCTCTCTCTATTAAGATATCTTTTTCATTGTTCTTCCACTGGATCTCTCCCCACCTAAGCCATCTCATTCCCTCCTCTCCCTCCCTCACCCCTCCCTTACCATGCTTCTACCTCCAGTTTTCCCTGTAGATATCTTCTAATTTCTCTTCCCAGGGTGATGCATGTGTCCTTCTTAGGGGCCCACTTGTTGTTTAGCATCTCTGGAGCTGTGGATTTTAGTCTGGTTATCCTTTGCTTTACTAGTATCCACTTATGAGTAAATGTCTTTCTGAGACTGGGTTACATCATTCAGGATGGTATTTTTAGTTAACTTTGAATATTTTTCAACTCAGTTTTCCAGTCAAAGGACAAAGGCTAGTATAACAGATCAGATCATGATCAAAATATTTTTTTTCATTCTTCCTGGAAACATAGCTAGCAACAGACATAGACAATGTCTAGGAGAAAAGTATAGGCATGAAAATTTCAAGGAAGTGAAACTAACAAATGAGCACATGTTGCTACTCTAATACAAAAGAAAATACATACAGAAAATCAGTCTGAAGAGTTAAATAGATATTATTCTGGTAGAAATCACAATACATAAATAGGAAATTATAATTCTAAAAGAGTATACACTGAACTGAGGTGGTACCAATCACATAAACAATTACTACTAGATAGATACAAAGTTACAAATTAACCCCAGCACAATTATAATGGATTATTGCAGTACCCTTCTTTCACCAAGAGGAACACCATTCAGAGCATACACACACACACACACACACACACACACACACACACACACACACAGAGAGAGAGAGAGAGAGAGAGAGAGATTGACATTACAAGCCAACATAGACCAAATGAATTAACACATATTTACAAAAAATTCATCCTAAAACTAGAAAACACACATCATTCTTCTTAAGCCTATGGAATTTATACTTTCAAGTAGTTCCCATATTGGTATATAAAACAAGTCTCAGCAAATATAGGAAAATTTAGACAAGGTCTGCTATTCTATCTGACCACAGTTGAATGAAGCTAGAAACCAGCAGCAAAAGGAGCTACAGAATGTTCATAACCTTTTGGAGTTTAAAAACACTTTATTGAATGATGACCAAATCATTTAAGACATCAATAAGGAAACAAATTCCTAGAACTGAACAAAAATAAGGAGGGACTATCAAAGACCGCGAGATTCAGCGAAGGCAGTCCTAAGTAGGAAGTTTATAGCTTTAAGGGCCTCCATTACAAAAATCAAAGAAACCTCAAATAGATCACCTGAAAATGTACCTAGAGATTTTGGAAAGCCAAGATCTAGCACCTGAAAGTAGAAGACAGGGAGAAGTGAGTGGGAATAGCACAGGCTATTAAGTGGAAATAAAGAAAACAATACCAAGAATCAGGATATGGAAGAGGTAGCCCTTAGATAGTCCACTAATATTAAAAACACCCAAATGGCAATTGACAAGCATACTGAGAGAGTAATGTAAGGACGATTTTCATAATACTTAAAAATCAAAAGAATTCCCTCAATTTGAAGACCATTTATTAAAATATAAGACATACAAAAATTGATACAATTATTAAAAGCAGGAGCTCCAGTGGGCACAATCGGTTAGCACGTGGTACTTATACAATTATTAGAAGCATAAAATATAGGAACAAATTTTAAAAAAATATACAAGTATTATCACTGCAATTATATGGAAACGATTTTATAAACAGTAAGCATATATTTGTATACATCAAGTTGAGATGTTTAAAACTGCATGCGAAGGGAGTGATAATCTGCAGATACAAAATTGATAAGTAAGGAAGTTCCTGAAAGTTTCTCTGGCTTCAGGCCAAAGTCAAAGAAATGCTTTTCCACAGAAAGATATCCATTTGCAAGGAACTTGGTGTGGTTTATTCAGCCTCATGGCATAAATGTTTATTTCAGTTTCTGTATCCTCGGCCACAGAATTGTAATATGCCAATCTCAAACAACACAAAACGTAGCTTTGTCCCCAAGCATTTGATTTGTGTAAATTCATTTGATGTGCCCAGATGGTGCAAATAACTGTCATGTAATTTATCTCCTGGAAATGTCAAAACTTTATTTCTAACTATAATAAAACAGCATTATGATCTTCATGCAAGCTTTATTAGATCATAAACAATATATTGCCACAAGAGACATTAGTCTATATATCTGGAAGGAAAAGTAAAGGATATGATGAAGGCTATATAACTTTTGTGAGATCCAGACATTATGAACATATAAACCATTTCTTTCTTACAAACCAACTTATGCATTCGTATTGGAAGCATTTAAATATGGAAATATTACTTTAGTCTGGTGTTGTATTCATCCTTAATAAACAGAGGATCAAGTACAACCTGTACATAAAAAATGTAAGAAACTGAAATCATATTATTCGGGGTGAAGACTGTTTCTTAAGTGCAGTTCTGGAGGTATCAAGATTTTCAGGCTAATTCATCCCCAAGTTGACAGAAGAGGGGAGAATTGCATGCAGCCCAAATTAGCTTCCCACAGAATCTCCATTCTGTGCCTCCAGTGGCAAGGTCTGGGGGCACAGAAGGAAACTCTGCTTCATGCGGTGCAAATAGTTGCTTTTCATATGGATTATAGAGATTCTCCTGGGTTTATTTTCAAGCAGATCCCATCCATCATTTTCATTTCTTCGCCTTTGTCTCATTTTAGTGTGAATAGTGCTAACTCAGTTTGGCCAGTATAGGTATCTGGTCACCGTCAATGTTGCCACTGTCCTCATCCTGAGCTGACATCTGATTTCACAGAACAGGTCTAAACACAAACCTGGTTAACTCAGTGCCACCAGAGCCTCTCATCTTTCTGTGTATCAGAAGACAGATACAGGTGGATCTCTGTGAAGTCAAGACCACCCTGATCTACATAAGGAGTTCAAATCCAACTAGGGCTGTGCAGTGAGACCCTGCCTCAAAGAGGGGGTGTGGAGTGAGAGAGATGTTCAAAGATTAAAAGCATTTGTTGCCCTTGAAGAAGACCCAAGTTTGATTTTCAGGACCCACATAGCCAGGGTATCTGACTCCCCCTTCCTGTCTTCTGAGGGCACTAGGTATGAACATAGTGCATATACATGCATGCAAGCAAAACACACATACACTTAAAATAAAGTAAATAAAACTAAAAATGATGCCATATGCATAAGAATTAAATTAGATGTTTATCAACTCTGAGGCCATCAAAGATCTTCACTGAAGAGTTGAAAGCCATAACTTGCTAAAGGAAAACACAGCGACCAGAGAGGCGACTCAGGGGTTGAGAGTACCATTGCTTTTGCTGAAGACCTGGAGTCAGTAGTGCTCAGCACCCACATGGTGGAGTAAAACCATCTATACATTCAATCCCAGGGGAATTTATGCTCTCTTATGAACTTTATGGGCATCAGGCATGCATGTAATGCACATAAGAGATTCAAACAATGCATTCACAAGGATAAATAAAAAAAAATTTAATATAGGTACAGCGGAAGACTTTCTTAACAAGACCTCAGGTCAACAACTGTCAATTAAGGCTCATGAAATTAAAAGACTCCTGCATAGCAAATAACACACACACACACACACACACACACACACACACACACAAACAACCAAGTCAATAAGTATCCCACAGAATGGAAGAAATTCCTTGCACACTATACATTTAACAGAGAACTAATGCCTAAAATTTATAAAGAACTCAGACGACTGAACAACAACAATGACAAAAACAACAAAATATCAGCCAATTCAGTTACTGAGTAAGCTAATGAACTAACAGTTCTCAAAAGATGAAATGCAAATGGTCAACACACATGGAAAATATGTTCAAGTTCACTTACCTTTGAGGAACTGAGAAACATTTAGCTTCTATCTTATCCTAGTCAGCATGACAACTAAGAAACCCAGTAACAAACTCTAGAGTCTGTTGGTATGTATCTCCCCAGATCCAAGGATGCCTTGGATGGGTAGGTAAGCTAATGATCCCAGTAAGATGGGTTTATGACATTAGAGAAAGGTATTGCTGTGTTTGGGATCCTTGTTGAGGAGGGATAGGTGAGAATTGGGATGTCTCACAGGTCAGATTTCACCTAGGAATGTGTGAGGGTGAATGAAGTTCCAGTGGCCATTGGTCTGAAAGTGAGTGCGTTTCTGAGGCTCCTGGGTGATTTTAAGTGAGTGAGATGGGGAGGATGGAACATGACAGGACAGAGCTGTCCTAAGGAAGCTTTATTCCCACACCCCTCCCCACCCTGTCGTGAATCAAGAGCACTTGTTGTGTACTATATCGGGACCATGTTCCTCATACTGCTCACGCTGGATCCAGCGGGACTGGAAGGCACACAGTGAGGCCAGAATGGACCCTCCAATCCACACAGAGAAGTTTCTATTGGGCTGGGCCATCACAACTACACGGGCATCAGGACTCAGACATTGCAGCAGCTCAGCCCTGAAGCGGCCTTCGAAGCCAGTGAACAGAGAGGAGCCTCCGCACAGCAGCACATTCTGTTCCATGTCGGCCCGCAGCTCCTGGGGCACTGCGCAGAGGCTGTGTTCCACCATGCCGGGGAGGCCCAAAGATGAAGGTCCCGAGGTCTCCGGGGGATGGAATAGTAGTTCAGGGCACTGGAAAAGCTCCTTCCCGACTGTGATCATCTGTCCATCTGGCAGCTTCAGGCACCGCCGCAATTTGCTATCAGGGCGATCTTGCTCCTTCTGGAAATCTGAGGCCACGTAGCAGTAATGATGCTTGATGCTCTCCATGGTGTCAATGTCTTCCTTCTTCAGTGGCAAGTTCGATCTCAAGATTTTCTCTGCCAAGAACGTAGTCAAGTGGTGGCCAGCCAGGTCCAGGCGCTGGATGCCATTGGGTAGGTTGTAGCCTTGGAAGACTGGCACTGTGTAGCTGACCCCATGGCCAGTGTCTACCACCAGCCCGTTAACGCGCCCATTGGCATAGACCGACAGCACAGATTGGGATGCCACATATATAGCAGGGGAGTGCAGAGACTCGAAGGCTAGTTCCACCAGCTTCTCACGGTTGCTGGCAGGGCTGAAGGGTGGATCTGTGAACAACAGAGGATGGTCTTGGGTGACCACCCGGAGGTCATTCTCCAGGATGTGGTGGCAGATGAGCTCAGCTGCTTCCCAGTCCACCACAATACCATTATGAACTGGCTGCATCAGGGTTAACTCCGGGCAAGCATGGGCGGCCTCACCAATATACGTCTCCATCTTGGGCTGGCCCATGGTGGTTTGTTTCTTGGGTTGGCAGCCCACAATGTTGGTCACGACGTAGGTGGGCCGAGTCTGTCCTGCGAAGCCCATCTTACACGTACCAGAACCCATGTCGATGACCACAGCACACATTTTTGTTGGCAACTTGTTACCAACCATACCACAGGGTTCTTGTTGCAGATTCTTGTGTCCTGGGCTTGAGCGAGGGTTCGGATCAAGTGACTTGTGGGGCTCCCAGCGCTTGGGACCATTTATATCCATCGTTGCAAATGGATTCGGTGAGGCTGATTGACAATGTTGAGGCCTTTACTCAGGGGTGCAGGGAAGAAGAGGCCCAGCTAGGACCAGCGTGAGCAGAATGGGAGAGGTGCACCATGGTATCTATGAGATCACTCTACCTGCCTTAGCTTCACAATGCAAGGGCAGGGTGTGGTCAGAAGAGGTGCACCCTGCCTTCCTCAGGCTCTACAGCTGATTAAGACCACAAAGCCAAATATGGAGTGTAAGGAGTACGGTTTTTCTACCTGCTGCCAGTCTTGTCTTGTCCCACCGCCTCGCCAGCCCCAAATAACACACAGAGACTGTATTTGATATGATGCTGTTGGCCAGGTACTAGTTTCTTATCGGCTAGCTCTGTCTTAATTATTAACCCATTTCTGTTAATCTAATATTTCCACATGTTTCTCTTACTGGGGAGCCGGCTGGCATTCTGCTTTCTCCAGACTCTCCATCTTGACTCCTTCTTACTACTTCCTCTTTCCTCCTTGTCCCCTAGTCCTGCCTATCTTGCTTTCCTATTGGCCAACAGTGCTTTATTCATTAAGCCAGTATGAGAACATATACAGAATGACACCTCCCATCAATGGAGAGCTAGGCCTGGCCTTTGCTCAACTCTTTGATTTCACATCATCTCTGCCACAATTAATATCCAGCAGCTAGGGCAGTTGGAGTAGAGTATTCTGATGTAGGAATTTAGTAGAGTCGCTATATCAGCGGTAGATATTAAAATGAACAGCCGTTTTCTGGAAGTACTTTGACCTTGAAGAATCCTTGTGGAAAACTGATTGTTTTCTGTGTTTTGTAGGATTGTTTTACTGAAGGGGCATTGCAGCCATCCCATGACTTTGGACACGAGACACCTCAGTCACATCCGAGGCTTTGCGTTATTGTGTATTGCAAACAACACATAATAAAGAACCAAAGTCATGAGGACATGCGATGCTTCCCTTCAGTAAGACAAGTGAATTTGAATAGGGACCTTGGTATGAGGAAACATTTTGTGTAACAATCAATAAATACACCTACGTATGGCTGTTCCTGTTTCAGTCCAGTAGAGAAGCTGGACCTTTCTGCTGTCCAATAGGCCTTCAAATTTCATCTTGGAGTGTCTTTTTTCTTCAACAGACTTCCACTACATCCTGGCAGCATTCTGTGGGTGGAACCTGGCAGTTAGAGGTCCTCTGCGAAGGGCCTGGTCACACTTGTGGCTCTAGGGGCTTACAATATTCTACATTGTCCTTATTTTCTTCTGTCATTTGCTTGTGTTTTTTCATCCATCAATCATTTTGCTCCTACTCCCTTTGAGTAAGTTCACACGCTTTTCCTGCTTAAACATGATGTTTTACTGCTTTGGCCTCCTTGAACATGATGTTTTACATGCTTTAGCCTCCTTGGACATGACTGGTTTTGACTTCTGTATACTAGTTATCATTTAACTTGCTCTCCTTAGTGGACACAGCTACAGCTTGTGATTTGAGTAAATGGAATTTTGTCTAAGTTTTTGAAGGGGCTCTAGTAAGCCTCAGCATGGCAAACATGGCTCAGGGAGGCCTTGCGGCTCCCCATTCCCTCCTCCTTGCTAAAAATCATTAAATTACGATTTTAAAGCTAACCACCAAGGTCTGTTCCCTTATTTGGCCACTTCCTCCTCCTCCAGGAGTTGACTACCAAGGTCTAGCAATTAAGCATTTAAGTCTAGCAATCAAATGCCCCCTTTGGCTAACCTAATTAATATTTCCAATTAAAACATACCACCACATCCCAGTCCATTCTAACACAGACCTCCCTCCACCTTTTTCCTCTTAAAAAAAAAAATCACACTTTCAAGTATGTTTGCTGCTGGTTTTCTGCCCAAGTCAGAAATCAGACACTTTCTCCACGACTTAATAAAGTATCTCTCTGTGAAGGTAGGTGTTTGGGTGTGGTTTGTGCCTAATTCGGGGTCAAGGAGGGCGCACCCTGCTGTGGGCGGGTCCCTTCAGTTTTAATGTTGTGTTTTGGGAATGGAACACAAACACATCAGAATTTAGGGTGTTTGTTGTCTTTTCGCTGTGCGTTTTTAGGCCAGAAGGTTGATATTCCAAGGTGAGAAGTTAGGTAACTGACCCAGTGTGGGATCAGATACCGGGGTGCAGCATCCTCCTGGATGCAGTTCTGGTCTAAGCTGGCAGCAAGCGTGTGTGGAGTCTGTGCAGAGCGGGTCCAGGGCAGCCTGACAGCTGCAGCTGTGTGGAAGGGACCGGTCTCAGTGGGGAGGGGACAATTGCCAGAAAACTAAGAAAGGGAAAGCGCCTGGCGTGGGCGGGTTTAGGAGAGCCACGGTGACCAGATCCGGGTTGTAGTGGGCGGAGCCAGAGATGAGCTCTAAGGATCCAGGCCAGAGTGACAGGGAAACCCACCATTCACCGTGGGAACACAGGGAGCCCCGTAGTCCAGAATCCGGGGCGGAGGACGCCGGCTCTTTCAGGAAGAGGTGAAAACTCCCGGTAGCTACAGGTTCCCGGTCCGGTGTCCTGGGAAAGTGACAGTCAGCCGCGCAGTGGCGGGAACCGCAGCCCGGCGGCCCTGGAACCTCCCAGGTGAGAGGAGCTGCGGGGCTGGGACCCAGGAGGGAGGGGACCGGGCTGTGCTCGCTGAGGCTGCTCAGAAGGACACGGCTTTCAAAATTCTCTTGTGGATATCGTTCCGATGTCCGTAAGTTTGAGATCTTATAAACTGGGACTTACTGTGATTTTTTTTTTTTTTAAATTATCTTATGGTTGCCAGAACATTTTCAGAAAATAACCTGATAGAGCGGTTTTTTTTTTTTTTTTTTTTTTTTTTTTTTTTTTAATCTCTGCAAACACGTTCTCTTTGCTATTATTGTGCAGTCACAAAGCTCCTGGAATTTAAATCCATCTTAACTCCCCTGTTTTACCTCTTTCCTATTTAGGAGAGTGGCCTTTCCTTTCTTTGCCCCTGGGATGAGGCACGCAGAGAGAGCATAGTAGGTAGTAATCACATGAGGACATGTGCTGGGTTGATTGAATCAGAAACTGCAATGTGACAGGACAAGACAGTGCAGAGGTTCCTCCATCTTGTATCCTTGCTGACGCCGTTTCCAGGGTTAACTAGAATCCGATTTCCTTGATCGAGAACCCAATGTAAACTACCCAACTCTCTTCATGGAACCAAAGGTCAGGATGCCCTGGCTGACCTATCTTTCTTAGCTTTTGTTAAAACTGCTTGTTTGAGGAGAACATCGTCCAGTTAACCTTTTATCCTAGTTGCCTGTGTGTGCGGGAACCTCCCCTTAGGCAGGCTAACATCTTATCTTAGCTTCTGGTAAAAACTGCTTGCTTCAACCTGCTTATGCTGCAAAAACTTCCCCTGCAACTGGACCGAGGGCTCTGTCCTTAAAAATCCCATGTTCTGGATACTTGGAGTCTCGCTTGGGTCGCCAAACACCTGGGTTTGGCCCCACTGGCTGGAATAAAGACTTTGAGATGATGATAAAGTGTTTGAGAGCTAATCTCTGGCGGGCTACGCATAGCATTGCTTCATCAAGTGTCCCAGCTTTGGTTGAGAACATCAACTTTTACTAAGCAAACTTTCACTCCCCGTTAATTTTCCATCTGAGACACATGTGTTGTAGGATGTCAATGCGGCATTCAGAAGCATGTGTTCATGTACTACGTTCTTGCTGTGACCTCTTAGGTCCAGACAAGTGCAGTATGCCTGCTGTGAGAGGATATCAGGCCAGGCCACACTATTTTTATAGTTAGAAAAACTCAATATAGATGGAGACAAAACGAGATAGCACCGTTTGAATACTCTGCCCATACACACTGGCCAAACTTGGTTTTTTTTTTTTTTTTTTCTTTTCAGGGTTGGTCGATATTGACTGTGGGTTTCAGTCTTGTGGTGGGACTGGGAATGCCTAGACCCTGCTCACATGGCTCTACATAGAGATCTGTTGAAGAACTGTAGCAGCCTGGATTCTGAGAGTGAGAATAGCCTTGTAGTCTCCCTTGCTCTTCAGAGAACTGCTCTGCATGTGTGTGAATGAGCCTTACAGAGTAAAGCGAATTCCTCAGAGAGAGAGAGAGAGAGAGGTTTTTGCTGATATTTTTCTCCCTCCTTGATGTTTATCTTTTTTTCACAGGCATTAGCATCTTTCGTTTTTGTTCCATGAAAAATTCCAGGTGCTTTCTGAAGAATCTCTTTCCCATGTGCAAGTCTGACGCTGGTCAGTCAGTCCTGCTCACCCGTGAAGCAGAGCATAGAGCTCCGGATGGAGAAGAAAGAGGAGACAGTAGCAAGGGACCCAGGTATGTTAGAGGGACTGAGGAAGAGGTAGGGAGGTGCCGAGTGTTTTGTGTTGTTTGGGTTAGTCGAACAAAGAAGGTCACTCCAAGATGAATTTTAGGTCCTTTTTGATGATGGCTTCACAAAAGTTGTTGGTTTTTTTTTTTTTTTTTTTTTTTTTTTTTTTTTTTTGAAAAATAAGTTCCTCATACCAAAGCCCTGATCTAAACTACATGTTTTCTGAAGAAAAAACATCACACCCCTGTAGCATGAAAACTAAAAGACCAAGAGACAGATATTGGGGTTCAAGCTTCAAGATGAAGATCAAAGAAGCAAAACAGCCAAGCCAGTAGATCTTAACCTTACCCAACTGAAATGGCAAATCCTGTGTCCATGAATCCTTATTTCCTTCTCAGCCTAGCCATATCACTCCTGTCTCCACCTCCCTAGCGCTGGGATTAAAGGCTTGTGCTGAAATCACCAGTGTGTAAGATGTTTCTCTTAGTACTGGATCACTTTTGTGGAGTCAGTGTGGCCTTGAACAGAGATCTGTCTAGGTCTTAATCCTGAGTCCTGGAATGGAAGGTGTGTGCCACCACTGCCTGGCTAGCTGGTATGGCTTCTGGGATTAAAGGTGTGCATCACCACTTCATGACTTCTATAGCTTGTGGCTGGCTTTGCTTTCTGAATCCTCAGGCAAGCTTTAATAAACCAAAAATAATATATCACCACACACCCCTGCCACTTCAGTCCTTATTGTGTACTGTTTGTTGTACCCAATAATTCAAGATAATCGGGTGAGTCTGGATAATCTTGTGACCAAAAGCATGCAAAGGTTGTAAAGCTGCTTCAGAAAGCAACTCTAAATCACAGAAAACAATCATTGCCTTCCACACTGATTTCTTCAAGGTCTAAGTACATTTAGAAAACAGCTATTCATTCTAATGTTTACCCTCCATAGAGTGACTCCGATAGAGTCCCACTACTGGGGGGGGGACTCAAGCGACAGTAGAAACAGGGTGAGGATGTGCAAACTGAGGTTTCAGAACTATCCAACACAACTGGATGATGCTGATTCTTAGTCCTCCCAAGAAACTGTCATTTCAATTTAAATGAGCATTGGAATCACTTAAAATATTAATGGTTGTTTCAAATTTTAATAAAACACCTAATAAAACTTGATTAAATGTAGCAAGTTCAGACCAATGAGCTATACAAGGGGTACAGCTTGTGTGTGTGTGTGTGTGTGTGTGTGTGTGTGTGTGTGTGTGTGTAGCATATGGAATTTGGATATAAAACATACGTTTCATGTCCTTTTGAAGAGCCATATGTAAAAGCATTAAAGTTAATCTCTACAGGCAATGAACCCATAGGGTATCTTTAAAAATATTAAAAGGGGATTTTTTGGATAGTGATTACAGAGCACAAGTAACATGCTAATGCAGCCTGCGGCTGATTATCAGTGGGGAACAAATCAACTTACATTTTATTTAATGGCACAATGATTTCTGTGGGCTGTTTGCCAGGAAATTCTTTAAGATGTGTCCTTCCCACCATTATTAAGTGTATAATTTCTTGTAAATAAGGAGTTACAGATTTTTGTACATAATTGTGACATGAATACATTTCTATAATACCCTTACCGTGTTGACGTATACTTCCAGCAGGAGCTGAAGGAAGGATAAGTAACTGATAAGGAGGTGAGAGATTAATTCTGAGTTACTGCTTCAACAGCAGCTTTATTTAATAAGCTAATTATCCACTCTGCTTCAGGTGTTACATTTCTTATAGAATTTAGCCAGAAGTCTCCAGCAAGCAACTTAAAGAGGAGAGCTAAATCCTCAGTAGTGGTAGGCAGATAAGAGTGTAGCCAATTGACCTGTCCCAAAGTTTAAATTTTGCTCTTTAGTTTATTTACCATGAAATTTAAGCATGCATTTAAGTGTTGATTTGATGAGCAAGAGAAGAGAAGGTCATCCATGTAATTAATCACCAATGCCTCAGGGAATTTAAGCAGCTTAATGTCCTAGTTGCAATTGTTCCTGTATTAGAGGTTGGGTCTGATTTAATTTCTCCCAATGAAGGGACCCTTCATAAATCTATATTGAGTTTTTTTTCCAAAGTGAGGAAAAATCAAACAAAAAACTTAAGTTCTGGGGCAACCAGACTAACACTTGTGTCCCTGCTTATCAGGAATGCCTCAGATGTCTGTGCTCTAAGCTAAGCCAGACCCCAGCCGGGAAGAGGTTTTGGGGCTGGAGGACTTTGAGTTCCAGTCCACTTGTGTGGCCCTGAAACACACACATGGCTCATGTGGAGGCTGAGTGGCTGTGGCATTCATTTGGCCAGGTGTAAGGAGTAAGGTTTTTCCTCCCGCTGCTGGTCTTGTCCCGCCGTGCGCCAGCCCCAATTAACACACCGAGACTCTGTATTTGATATAATGCTGTTAGCCAGGTACTAGTTTCTTATTGGCTAGCTCTGTCTTAATTATTAACCCATTTCTATGTATTTCCATGTGGTCTTACCACGAGAGGCGGCTGGAGGTTCTGCCTTCTCCAGACTGTCCATCTTGACCCCTCCTTACTACTTCCTCTCTCCTCCTTGTCTCCTAGTCCCACCTATATTGCTTTCCTATTGGCCAACAGTGCTTTATTCATTAAACCATTATGAGAAACATATATACATAATGACATCTCCCATCAGCCAGGCGTGCCAAAATGTGTCCAGCAGAAAAGTTTTTCTCTCTCTCATTTATTTAATAATTGACAGGGATCTCTCTCTCCCCTTTGCAGGGTCTCTCTTTACATTAGTTCCTGTGTAATAAAGTCGCAGAGCTATAGCTTTGAATATTTTGTTTTTCTGGATCTTGACAAACATTTCAGTAACTGTATAGAATGCTTTGTTGCAGAGGAGTGAGAAGAACCCGTGTTAATTCCAATATCTCACTTATGGTTGTGAACCCTTGGGCAAGAGGCCGAGTTTCCCAAACCCAGAGTTTCTATTTAAAGTAAACACGTTTCATCTTCTCAGAGGACTGGACTCCTCTCATTGATATTTGTGATTGTGATTTTCCTGTGACCATGTGACTGTATTCATATGTATTTTGTGTGAAATGTCAGTATTTTGTTGATGGGAATTGCATCAATTCTGCTGGTTGCTGTTAGTAATATAATCATTTACACTACGTCATTTGTCATTCAGAGTGTGTGGCAGTCCATTTGCTTGTGTTCAGACTTATTCCTGGACCTTTCCGAAGCAACCTGAATAAGCTGGATTTCTAATTTAATTCTCAAATGGTCATTATAGATTTGTAGAGGAACTGATTATTTTATGTGTTAGTTTTGTATTTTTCAGTAATAGCCGAAATTTGTCAAGTCTAAGAGCTTCCCATGGCATCTGTGGGGGAGTTTTGTGTGTGACTTGTCATCATTAAAGAGGAGGTTGTTGCCTTTACTTCCTACCTGTACCTCCCTTTATCTTTTGGCTTATTTAGATTTCTCTATGCCACTGTTGTGACCCTGGAGTAAATGAGACTGGAGCTTGCATGCATCTTTCTTCTGTTTACAGCTTTCCTGTTTATGCTGTTCATGTTTTTCTCTGCATAGTACTATTGGCCTATGGGGGACACATGTGCCCTTTACTGTGTTTAGTCATGTTCCTTTTCTCCCTAGTTCCTTATAAATTCTCATTGAACATTGAATGCCATCGACATGTTAATTTCTACTGAGATTTTCATATCACGGGGCTTTTATTCCTTATGAGTTTTAAAAAATTTCTGGTTGGTGTAATCACTGGTAGTGTTTTCATCCCTCCACTCAGAAATGGTGTTTGCATGAGTTGGGCATGGTATGTTGTGTTCCTCCCAGCTCTTCCTTTCTGCGTCTACTCTTTATGTAAAATGTCTTTATTTCCTGTTTTCTCATGGATCACTTCTGTGTGATTTTTCTACTTATAGTTTTCCTCCAATTATGATTTTTAGTTCTGTTTGAGTGGCTAACATGTCTAATTTGTAACTTCCTTCAAATGCAATTCCTTCTTCATGAATTTAAAAAGCCTATATTTCTGGGTGCAATGATAATGTTCACAGTTACATTCTTTCCTCCCGGAAAATATATTTTCCCATGCTCTAATGTCTATAGAAATGTTGACAATACCTCTGGTATCATTTTTCATTTGGGGGTTTTGTTATATGGGTTAGCATTGTTTATAATAAGGTCGTACTAATTTTAGCTTTTTATTGTCGATATCTTTATCTGAAATGTCTAGGAAGAGTTACAGTCTTTGCTCCTAAGACAGAAACTCAGAGAAAAGCAACAGTGACAATGGCTGCTTCTCCAATAAATGCTATCCAGGTAGGCATCATGTCCATATTTCTTTGAAAAAAAAAACTTTTTTTTTAAATCGAAACCATGCAAGCCTTTAATTCCTTGCCCAAAGTGTATATTCCCTATTATTTTCTTCTTCTTTTTTCCTCTGATAATTAAGATTAAACCTTTAAATTTGTCACCTATGTTGCTCAGTCTTGTCCCATTGTATCCTCCCTTGATTATTACAGGGAGGACATATATTTTCCATGCACTTAAGACCTGCAATTCAGAAAGATTCCATTGTGAATGATGATCAAAGAAATATATGGATGCCCATTTCCTATAGATGCTGGACTTGGGTCTTTTAGTGAGGAGTAAAGGTGTCATGGGCCACATAGGTTCCATTTCAGGAATGATAATGTTTCCAGAACCTTGTTATGAAAGTATCCCTAGAAATACATGGGTCTTTTGGGCTACATCACTGAGCTCTTTATGGAAAAGTAGAACTGGAAGAGACTCAGAGGCTTAACTCTTACTAGTAAGTATTTCAGCATCCTAGAGTGCAGAGCTGATGGATGGAATTTGTGCCTTGCTCTTGCTATAAAACTGACTTTCCTGAGAGGAGATGCAGATTGCAGTATAATGGCTTTTTCTCATAACTATTTGCTGTTATACACAAGTGATGGATGGGTGTGCTGACACATGAAATCTAGTTGTCTCAGGAGAGATGCTGCTCATGTCTTTCTCCTGATAACAAAATCATGCTCAGTGCGAAATTCTCAACAGACACATCAGAGTTTTCTTTGCCTTTTGCTTTAGTTTCCAGACAAGGCGTAAGCAGTCCTGTCCCCACCTCTTTTTCTATTATCTAGAATTTTCTAGAGGTATGGACTTGGTGCTGTACACAAGCCATTGATTTTCAAGCATAAACAAATGTCTTTCTTAATGACTCTGCTCTCTTCTTTGGGCAGAGAAAGGCTCCCCTCCCCCACATGTTTCCTTTCCCTGAAGCTATGCATCACATAGGCAGAGATTCTGTAGAGAGGTGGCAGTGGACAGGTTTCCATTTCTTACATTAAACAAAAAGTGAGTTATAAAACATGTTCATTTCCATGTTTTTATGGGTACTGCTTGGACCCATTGATGCATATGGAGCCCTGAGGTTGGCACCAAACCCTTGGCATGGGATTAAAGCACTGTAGTAAGCTCCCATGTGTATTGTGTATTGAGAATTAAACTGTATGTTTCTGTAGGGAAAACAAGTGCCCTTTACCTCTGAGCCATCTTTCCATCTGTTGGGTTTACCTTTTTAGTGCACATTCATGATGGAGCTAGGGTATATCCTTGTGTCTTCTATTATTTTTGTAAATATGAAGGAAGAATTATAAATGATACTTATCTATGAAATGTAAAATCATGTTAGACTATTGAGTTCAAATACAAAAGAAAAGCATAGAGTTGAAGCCTGGCAGGTGTGGTGCATGTCTTTAATCCTAGCACTTGGGAGGCAGAGGCAGGTGGATCTAGGTGAGTCTGAGGCCAGCCTGGTTTACAGAGCAAGTTCCAAGACAACTAGTGCTACATAGAGAAACCAAGAAAAAAAGAGTTGAATTTATGAGATTCAAATTTTCAATTGAGACATTGTCATGAACAAAAATATATTCAAAGTTAATGAAGAGTTAGCATCATTCTCACACAACTTAATACAATCTTGTTGATCATAGAAAGTTTTTCTACTTTATATAGGACATGTATTTATACATATT
Organism: Phodopus roborovskii; assembly: GCF_943737965.1. Taxonomy (NCBI): domain Eukaryota; kingdom Metazoa; phylum Chordata; class Mammalia; order Rodentia; family Cricetidae; genus Phodopus; species Phodopus roborovskii. The sequence goes on from NW_026126636.1 coordinate 16,255,917, forward strand.
TTTCTAACAATTGTCTAGTGAACTCTATAGGGAATTTCTGAAATTTTAATTCATTTGGGTTGGTTTTGTTGACATTTAGAAAAATGTAGAAATGTTAATGCTGATTTTTCTACTTGATGCTTGTGAAAAATATTCTCACTACAATAGCTTCACAAAGTAAATGAGTCTATATTTTGTTTGGAATGTTGGATGTCTCCACTGATACTACTTACTGACTAAAGCAAACACTAACTTTTAATTCATCGATGAATTATACATTCCCTATACTACTTCTTTGCTTTAGAAAGGGTGCAGCATTGCATCTGGACCTCAGGATTTCCACTGGGTATGTTAGAATAGAGTCAGGTGAGGCCCATCTGTGGACAGGACTGATACAGTGTCCATATTTAAGCAAGGTTGACAGTTGTATAATTGGAAGCACAGTTTTGCTCATATCTTTTCCATCTATGAAGCAGCAATGTGATCTTGTTTAATTTCAACATAGCCTTCATAAAGATACATCCTGATCCTAGACCTCAAATGCATATCTTACATTCCCTCAGAGTTTGCTGATTGTGGGTCTGTTATACCATCCTGTTTTCACAGAGATAGAAAATACAATATTGATTATGAAATTTCTAGAATGTATCTTTTATTAACTTTCACTTTTATGTGTGTGTATATGTTGTATTTGTCTGAATGTTTACATGAATAGTATTTGTACTTCTGTCCTATAGAGTTCACAAAACAGCATTGATTGACCTGGAGTTATACTCTATTGTGAGGTTGCTGGGAACCAAACGTGGGTCCTCTGGAAGAGCCACCAGTGATATTAACTTCTCAACTATCTCTGAAACATTGTTAGAAAACTTTTGCCTTTGAGTAATGCTATGTCCCATCTATATCATGAAAGTGTCTCTAATTCCTTAGATCTCTTTTACCCACGAAAGTATTTTTTTTCCCCCAAGAAATAGTAATTGGGTAATTTTCCATTGCAGGGTCTGTTGACATTCAGGAATGTGGCTGTGAACTTTTCCCAAGAGGAGTGGGAATGTCTAGACTCATCTCAAAGGGCTCTGTACATGGATGTAATGTGGGAGAATTACAGCAATCTAGTTTTTGTAGGTAAGAATGCTTTTCTTGAACAATTCCTGACTCTTCTTTTGTATGTATCTATTTTGAAGGTTGGGAACTCTCTGATCTGGCCAGAGACTGCCAGAAATAATGGAAATTCTTATAATAATAACCATAACTTTACATTTTCAGTGTTCTCTGCAAGAGCAATGGATGCTATATACTGTTCAATCTGTCCAACCCTCTTAACTGGTTTTTAGTCCTTATTTGAGAGTTCAAAGGAATTGAATATTCAAAGCAAGGAAATTCATTGTAGTACACTTAGTTGTTGAATATTTTTATTTTTACGTTGGGTTAAGCTATTCACCTATTTCTGATTTCAAAAAAGTGAGGCGATTTTAAATTAGAGAAAGAGCTGTTGGTGGTGTGCATAATGTTTAATTTTTTTTTTTTTTTGAGATATAGTCATTAGTCCTGGCATAGCATGATTTTAATTTTGTCAGTAGGGAGGCTGAATCAAGTGGATCTCGTGAGTTCCATGCCAACTTGTGTTATATAGTGAGTTTCCAGCCAACGAAGGCTACACAGTGTGATGCAGAAAATATAAACAAGGAAAAGGAGAAGCATTCTCCAAATGATTATTAAGAGAGCTCCTTTCTCAAAGTACATTATTGCTCTATCACCTATTTGTTCAAATCTCTTCAAAGTATGAGGATTGGATAAGAATGAAAAGACTATTATTGGTCCTTGTGGGTTGATGGAGATCAGAATGGAGGTTCTTCTGAGCATCCATTTAATGACAATGAAACACAAAAGGCCTCTGGTGAAAGTTCTATTCCTATGATTTGCTAATTTATTTGTCTTAGAGAACTTCAGGATGCAACAGTTATTGAATCTGTTTAATAAAGCATCAATCCTTATTATCCCTAATTGTGTTAATTTTCCAGAGAACCATTGTATTTGTGGTAAATATAAGAATGTCTTGAATCGAAGCTCAAAGCATATTGTCCATGAGGATGTGAATACCCAAGAGAAGTCTCACAAATGTTATGAGCTGGGCAAAACGATTCATGAATCCTTCCAGTGTATACCCTATACCACAAATGGTACTATAGAAAACTGCAAGAACTACAGAAGTGATTACCATAGGGATACTTCTACTGAGTCATCAAACCTAAAGAGACATGAAAGTAGGAACACTGCAGAAGAACACTATAAATATAAAGATTATGGAAAGTGTTTATATATATGTTCCACCATTAGCCAGTCTCAACGAATTCATACTGGAAAGGGTGAAAACAAAAATTCAGATTATGATGAACTTTTTGACTCTAAACATGAACTTACAATGAAACTAATCCATAATGGAAAGAAACCACACCAATGCAGAAAATGTGGAAAATGCTTCAGGACCTATTTGAGTCTCAGTAAACATCAGAGAACGCATCCTGGAGAAAAACCCTATAAGTTCATAGAATGTGATAAGTCTTCTTTGCATTTGTCACACCATAAAGTACACAACACCCATTATAGAGGAAAACCCTACAAATGTACAGAATGTGGCAAGTGCTTTTATCATTCATCAGGCTTTAAAAGATGTTGTAGAATCCACACTGGAGAGGAGACTTACAAATGTAAAAATTGTAGAAAATCCTTTATCTGTTGCTCAGTTCTTAGAAAACATCAGAAAATTCATGGAAGAGAGAGGCCTTATAAATGTAAACAATGTAGTAAGTCATTCTATACATTGTCACACCTTGAATACCATTATAGACGGCACAGTGGAGAGAAACTTTACAAATGTAATGAGTGTGGCAAATCCCTTTCTACCTCCTCAAGTCTTAAAAAACATCAGAGAATTCATACAGGAGAGAAAATTTACAAATGTAGTGAATGTGGGAAATCCTTCACCTTTCGCACATCTCTTAGACTGCATCAAAGAATTCATACTGGAGAGAAACCTTACAAATGCAATGAATGTGGCAAATGCTTTATCCAGAAAGTCAACCTTAGAACACATCAGACAATTCATTCAGGAGAGAAACCTTACAAATGTAGTGAATGTGGGAAATCCTTTACTGTTGGCTCTGGTCTTAGAAGACACCAGACAGTTCATACTGGAGAGAAACCTTATAAATGTAGTGAATGTGGGAAATCCTTTACCATTGTCTCAGACCTTAGAAACCACCAGAAAATTCATACTGGAGAGAAACCTCACAAATGCAGTGAATGTGATAAGTGCTTCATCTGGAAAGCTGATCTTAGAACCCATCAGAAAGTCCATACAGGAGAGAAACCTTACAAATGCAATGAATGTGGAAAATCATTTACCACTGGCTCAGGTCTTAGGAGACATGAGAGAATTCATACAGGAGAGAAACCTTACAAATGCAGTGAATGTGACAAATATTTTGTTCAGAAAACCAACCTTAGAAGACATCAGAGAATCCACACAGGAGAGAAACCTTATAACTGTAGTGAATGTGGGAAATCTTTTAATACGGACTCATATCTTAGAATACATCAGAAAATTCATACTGGAGAGAGACCATACAAATGTAGTGAATGTGACAAATACTTTATCCAGAAAGCCAAGCTTAGAATACATCAGAAAATTCACACAGGAGAGAAACCTTATAACTGTAGTGAATGTGACAAATGCTTTATCCAGAAAGGCAATCTGATAAGTCATCAGAGAATACATACAGGAGAGAAACCTTACAAATGTAGTGGATGTGAAAAATCCTTTACCATTGGCTCAGTTCTTAGAAAACATGAGAAAATTCATACCGGAAGAAACACACTAATCCTTTATTCAGGAAGCCAGGTTTAAAACTCATTAATGAATTAATACAGGAGAGAACCTTACAAATATAGTGTATATAGCAAAGTCTTTACCACTCTCAGGTCTAAGAAATGAGTAAATTCAAATGGGAGACTAAAGTTTCCAAATTAAATAATGTGGCCTATGCTTTATACAATCTCTGTCCTTGTGGACTAAGGCAGACTCCACACTAGAGAATGATTATGAGCATGAGAATCTTGTGAAAGCCTTTATGTGATGTTCCAGTCTTAGGAAAAAAAAAAAAAAATTAAGACTTTACACTGAGGAAAAATTCAGGAAGTGTGACATTGTAGGAAAATTTTATTCAAGTATTTTTACTTTTTCACCCTCAAATACTTCATAATGAAGACAAAATGAAGAAGCCTGAAGAATGTGTGTTGTGTAGCAGTTTTGTGGAGCCTGAAGCATTCCATCCTTCAGGGAAACTGATTAAGATAGGAAATAAATCATTCAAAATAGCTTCAAGAATTTCCCGAAACTGACAGGATTCACTATGCTTAATACCACTGAAAAAAACTTATCAGTCTTGATGCTTAGAAGAGGCTTTGATGAATTGAGCCAGTAAAGTATGATGCCCTTCACCACATAGATATGCTGACAGGTGTGTATGCTGTGGATGTCCACTGTTCAAATGTTGTATTTCATGCTCTCTTGGAATTTCATGATGGCAACTTTTGCTCTTGTAAGCAACTCCAGTCCCTATTTATGTAAGTAACCACAATAAAGCTCATTGGTTCAATAAGATGGATTTCAGTGGCAAGTATACAAATAAAGCCTGCCTGGGGGTCAGAGAATGGAGCTTGCCACTAGCTAACCATAGAGGTCTGAAGGTCTGTACAGACAGACAGGAAGTGAGGTAGCTGGGCAGAAACAGGATATAAGTAGGGAGAAATAGGATGCTAAGGAGGTAAGGTGTGCTGTGGTTTGCTCCTTCTCTCTGATCTCTTAGCATTTCCCTCTATATCTGATTCTGGCTTTTTATTATCTAGACTAATTAAGAACTCCATTTACAGGCACGTATACTTGGTTCTGTTGCCAGTTCCCATTTTGCCTGAGTGGGTATATAAGAATGTTGTGTCTCCTCAGGAACAGTTCTCATGCAACATGTGCTGAACCCATTAGCTGTTCTTCTAAACTTGTACACCAGAAAAATCAATGTTAAGGATTAAGCATTTGATTCAACTAATGAAGGGAAGAGTGATTGTACTAACTGCTTCAGGCTTACTTCTAATAGTAGTACATGGTCCCATGGAAAGGGCTCCACACAGACAGAATGTAGAGGCTTAGTGAGCCTAAGAAAGAAGTCTACTCTCTTCCTCACATTCATGGAAGAGAGTGAGAGGTCTGCATTGGGACAAATTAAAATATGGGTGTAAGTCTGTGTTAAATATAGACACCCTCCAAACTGGGCTTTGTCTGTGCATGGCTCTGGAATCATGCTTAGACTCCACAATTCAATGACCCTTAGGACACTGATGCCCATGGATAAAAACTGAATGCCATTGTGCTATCCTCATGTCCTGCTGTACCTTAGAAATTCCAATCTACAATCCTCAACAAATGAATCAAATTCCTTTTGTAAATGCTTTACACAGTGCTAATATGTAGACATCAGAAAATTCAGCATGAAATAAAACTAAAGAGAATGATTTAGTAAAGACATATTCAGCTTAATATTGTGTGAGTCCATCCATACAGTTATCAAGAGACTATGAAGTTTTAAAGAGATGACCTATGAGCAAGAAAAGGTGCCCATGCTCATTACAGCTAAGAAATCTCCATTTTGAAGTTCTGAAAAAGGATGGTGAGGTGTTTAGTCCAATTTCAAAGTACTATATTAGAATATTGATACTAAAAATAGCAAGACTCAAAAGTTTTAGACCTTGGACAAGGTGGCAGGTTACAATGAACAGAACCATACCATTATGTAAGTATTTCATGTGTTTCAGGCCAAAAGGATAGTTATATTAAACTAATAGGGAAATATTGTTTGAGAACATTTTGGTGTTCTCAGTATGGGAGTTTATAAAAACATGAACTCAAATTGTTCTTTAGTTACAGTTATAAGAATAAAAGGTGGAGTGGTCCCGAGTGAGGGTCCCAAGTGAGTGGGATCCCAAGGTAAGGGATGACTTGGGAGAGTAGCAGGTTCCTTAGCAGGTGAGGTAGCACGGCAGAGGGAATAACACACCATGCAGATAGAGCTTGAATGAGGAGTTTATTTAGAAAGGGGAGTGAGGGAGAAGGGAAGAGACATAGAGGCACCGGGAACAGAAGAGGAGAGAGGGAGAGGGAGAGAGAGAGAGAGAGAGAGAGAGAGAGAGAGAGAGAGAGAGAGAGAGAGAGAGAGAGAGGAAGAGAAGAGGGGTGTACCTGGTGGCCAAGCAAAACCAGTCAGCATGAGTAGCACTAGGGCACAGAACCCGAAAACCTCATTCATGCAGAAAAATGAAAAACTCAAGAGTATCTTGAGCAGATGCTGCCTCAGGCCAGCCTACTGTGAGCCAATGACATCTGCACAGAGAAGAAACAATATAGGACAAACACGAGAGTAAGATATTTGAACACGAGCACAAGATGCCTAGTGGAACAGGACATTTTTAGTTGGAGGGAGGTTTTCGACCTGAGATGGGTTGCAGCTGCGGCAGGCAGGAGAGTTTTAGTATGCCGGGAAGAGAATGGAAACAGAAAAATGTAAGGAAAGAGATTGTTTAGCAGAGAGGTAGAAAAAAGCTTGGACATATGGTAACTCCTTCCATCTACCTGTTTGCTGGCAGCAATTGTGGCCAATTTGACTTATTTTCTAAAGGATAGCTAGGCCATTTCTCAATATAAAGGTAAATGAGTCTGGGTGCCTTAACAAGTGGCATTAAGTGAAAGGGTTTTAAGTATTTACAATGAAAATTGTAGGCGGTGTATTTCCAGTGGATGGAAGTGGACTGCTGGTTCATAATCAGGGTCCCCGAATGCTTCTGGCTGGCCATCCAACAGCAGGAGGCCACTGAGTTATTGAGGAGGGCCTGACCAAGTTTCCACACCAAAATGTTTTCTTTAGTTACCGTTACAAGAATAAAAGGTGAAGAAGGGGATGTGGTCCCGAGTGACAGTTCCAAGTGTGTGGGGTCCCAAGGTAAGGGACCACATGGGAGAGCATAGTAGGTTCCTTAGCAGGTGAGGGTGACCAAGGTGGGATGGAATAACACACCAGGCAGACAGAATTTAAATGAGTTTATTTAGAGAGGGGAGTGAGGGAGAAAGGAAGAGACAGAGGCAGTGGGAGCAGAAGAGAGGGGGGGGGAGAGAGAGAGGAGAGAGAGAGAAGGCAAAAAAGCATGAGTTGGCAGGGGTCTGACTTTTAAAGGGGTCCTTTACACCTGCCTGCATACTAGTACTCATGGAACCCTGGGCTGACCAGGGCACTGCCTGAGTGCATTCTGCCAGGTGACAGGGGCAGGCCAGTGTAATGCCTGAATCCTTACACAAATGGTTAGTACAATCTTCAGTAAATTCAGGCTCTTGTTGGCAAATAATAATTTGTATCAATTGCTGCTGTATCAGGGCTGATTAATCTGAGACAGGATACATTAGAAACTTAGGCTTCTGGACTGGCCCTTACAAATCTGGTGGATGCAATCAGCTGGACAGATTCTTGGGATGGATTCTGTTTCGTATCCACTCTTTTAGCCTGTGTCTTTGTACAGGTGAATTGATATCATTTATATTAATGGATATTAATGACTAGTGATTGCTAGTTCCTGTTATTTTTGTTTTTGTTGTTGGTGATGGCACTGTGTGTTCAGTTCCTTTCTTTGGGGTTTGCTGCTGTAATCTTATCCATTTCATGTGTTTATTATGGGCATAGGTTGATTTCCTTGGGTTGGTGTTTTCTAGTACTTTCTGTAGTGCTGGGTTTGTGGATAGGTATTGTTTAAATTTGGTTTTATCATGTAACATCTTGTTTTCTCCATGTATGGTTATTGAAAGCATTGCTGGGTAAAGTAGTCTGGCATCGTGGTCCCTTAGTGTCTGCATAACCTCTGACCAGGACCTTATGGCTTTTATTGTTTCCACTGAGAAGTCAGGTGTAATTCTGATAGGTCTGCCTTTATATGTCACCTGGCCTTTCTCCTTTGCAGCTCTTAATGTTCTTTATTCTGTATTCTGATTGTTTTGATTATTATATGATGAGGGGACTTTTTTTTTTTTTAAGATTAATAGTAAAATGTTTAACATTACAGGTTTTAAATTTTCTCCTGTTTGTTGTGACATGGAGGCTCCAGCTGGTTCTACTCAAGGCAAATGATTTGAAATACTTGACTACAAGTTACTTTTACTTCATTCAGTCATGACACCCACCTAGTCCACAAAATGAACATTGTCCAATTGACAAGTAACACATAAAGCTAAACAAATGAAATTATCAGAGATTAGTCTAGTGACCATTTCTTTACTTCTTTAACTGTATGTACTTCGCTTATGAAGGTAAGCTTAAAGGTAGGTAGGGATAAAGGCAAGACATGCTTTCAGGGAAAATCCTCATTTGTCTTGGGGTTCTGCCCTAAACAGAATAGCTACCTTTTTGTTCTTATTCTTGTTTTATTCTAATTTTTTTTTTTTGCATTTAGAATGGTTTTTAACATGGTATAAATCTGATGCTGTCATAACTTTAAAGTGCTACCTAGCAGATGACCTTGGTCCTTTTCTCCAGATGCTATCTTGGCCTCATCACATTTTATTCATGTCATCAATTACAAATAACTCATTAGAAAAGAAAGAGAAAAAATAAAAGCAAAAGCAGGTCATTATTTAATGAAGATTTTTAGTTTTGCACTTCTTCAGGAAGGAGGCATCAAGAGTTGTTTACTTCTTCCTTATTGTACTCACCGGCTTTGTTCCTTTGAAGAATGATGTGCAAAACAAAAGTTATTTATTTATTTTTATTTTATTTTTTGATATAAAGCTGTTGGCCTGGTACTAGCGTTTCTTATTGGCTAGCTCTGTCTTAAATTATTAACCCATTTCTATTCATCTAAGTGTTTCCATGTGGTCTTATCTTACCAGAGGGTCCAGATATCTTACTCCTCTTGCATCCTACATTTCGTCTCCTCTCTACTACATCTCCCAGAGTCCTCCTTGTGTCCTAGTCCCACCTATCTTGCTTTCCTATTAGGCCAACAATGCTTATTCATTAACCAATAAGAAAAACATATTTACAGAATGACATCTCCCACCATCTTCTCTTTTCTGCCTAAAAAAGAAGGGTTTTAACTTTAACATAGTAAAACACATAACAAAACAGTTATCAAATAAGAACGGTAGTTAACAATATTTAGTCCAGTAACATTTAGCAAGATTTAAAGTAAATATTCCATCATCTATCCTATCTTTGTGAGTCTAAAGTCTTATATGTAACTTATCTTTAATCCTAACTAAGGAATACTATAACCATAACTATCTTGTCTTCAACTCCATCAAAGACCACAGAAGGATAGTATATAAACTCTAGAAATGACAGAGAACATCTCACTGCCCGGTCAGTCACCCATAGTTCTTCTGTAATCTTCCTTCTTCAGCCTACAGGCCATAGTGTGTCTGGCAGACTCTTCATCAAAGCAGGAAATTTGAAATTTCAAATTGTCTACCTGTATTGGCAGTTTGTTAGTCATTGTGTGTGTGTGTGTGTGTGTGTGTGTGTGTGTGTGTCCTGTAGAATGACTGGCAGACTCTTTCATGGGACTTTTGCTTTCTTTGGTCCAGTCTATATGGTGTTCTGTAAGCCTCTTGTATTTTCACAGGCATGCCTTTCTTTAGGTTGGGGAAGTTTTCTTCTATGATTTTGGTGAATATATTTTCTGTCTTTGAGTTGGACTTCTCCTTCTTCTATTCCTATTATTCTTTTCATGGTATCTGCGATTTCCTGCATGCGGAGGGTTTGTTGGATTTAAATTTTCTTTGACCAATGAATCTATTTCATTCAAGTTATCTTCAACGTCTGAAATTCTCTCTTCCATCTCTTGTATTCTGTATTCGTAGTTTCTGACCATTTACCCAGATTTTATGTTTTCAGAATTCCTTCAGTTTGTGTTTTCTTTATTCCCTCTATTTCATATTTTATGTCCTTCACTTGTTTTATTACTTTTTCTTGGTTTTCTTTAAGGGATTTGTTGATATCTTCCAATTTTTTTGTTTTCTTTTTCCTCCATTTCTTTAAGAGAATTTTTGTTTCCTCTTTAAGGGCCTCAATTATCCTCATAAAGTTATTTTTAAGTAATTTTCTACTTCACCTGTGTTGGAATGTTCAGGTCTTGCTATTGTAACATCACTAGTTTCTAGGGGTTCCTTAATACTCTTTATATTGTTGAATGTGTTCTTGTTGTCAATGCATCTCTTTCTCTAATCAGTATAGGTGGAGTTTGTGCTTCATGGGTTCCCCCTTTCTCCAGTTGGTATAGTTGGGGGCTGTGGCTTTGTTGACTACTCCTTCAGGCACAAGTAGAGCTGAAGGTGAGAATGTAATTATATTACTTTACCCAAGATAAATGATAAATGGATGTTTATTGGGAACAATTACACAGAACAATACCAGAGTGTTTCCCTGCTGACTCACCAGAAATAGCGCACAATGGAAAGTCATGCCTCAAGCTCCTCCCTTTCTGCTTCTGTCCACCTGAAGCCACACCCAAGGGGGGTGTGGCACCGGTTTGGTTCCACAGACCAGATGCATACATAGAGCAGAGCTCCTGGTGAGGGCGCCTCTTGCTGGAAGTGGGCCCAGTGCTCATGTGGTCACTCCTTGAGGTACTGGGGCTACAGCTCCAGTGGATGCTCTTCCCATTGGAGGTGTAGATGGGGGCTGAATTGATGTAGTGGGGGGTATCACCCACAGAGAAATGGCAGTGGATGCTGGCTGGAACACAGGTGATTTTTCCTACAGAAATATTTTGCAATGGTTTCTGGAAGCTACTGCAGGAAAGTGCTGCTGTTGCTTCATCCAGTAATCACTCCTTGCTTCTGGGGCTGAGGCTAGGGCCTCCTTCTAACACTGCTCCCAGTTCTGAGGCTCATGGCTCCCTTGATGCTGCTTTGTGTCTGAAGCTCGGGCATTTCTCTGATGCTGCTCATGGGCTGGGATTCAGGCTCTCACTGAAGGTTGAAGGTTCTTTTGTCAAATGCATGAACACAGAGAGACACTGTCATCTCTTCTCATATCCCATCCTTCATCTGTAGATTATTCCTTTTTTCTTGTTTTACATATTGATTCCAGTTCCCTGTCCATCTCTCTATCCTTCCCACCTCCCAACCTCCCCTCCCATTCCATTCCACCCCCCACTCCAAGGGGATGGTGCTGCCTTCCAGGAGCGATCATCAAAATCTGTCAAGTCATTTGGAGTAAGGACTAGGCACTCCCTCCTGCCTCTAGGCTAAGGGAGTATCCCTCCATGGGGAATGTGTTCCAAAAGCCCATTAGTGCCCAAAGGACACACCCTGGTTCCACTGTCAGAGGTCCCCTAGAATACCCAAGCCTTCTAACTGAGACCCATGTTCAGGGGTCTGAGTTGGTCCAGGGCTGGTTTACCAGCTATCTGTCTGGGGGTCCATAAGCTCCCCGTTGTTCAGGACAGCTGTCTCTGTGGGTTTCTGTAGCCTGGTCTTGTCCCCATTTTCTTATCATTCCTCCCTCTGCAACTGGATTCCAGGAGTTCGGCTCAGTGTTTAGTTGTGGGTATCTGCTTCTGTTTCCATCAGCTACTAGATGATGGCATATAAGTTAGTCATCAATCTCATTATCAGGGAAGGGCATTTATGGTAGCCTTTCCACTGTTGCTCAGATTGTTAGTTGGGGTCATCCTTGTAGGTCTCTGGAATTTCACTGGCTTTCAGTTGTGCTGTTATTCTCTAATGTGACTATCCTCCATTTTCTTCATATGGGCACTTAGTGCAATGAACTTCCCTCGTAACACTGCTTTCTAGGTGTCCCATAAGTTGGGGTATGTTGTGTTCTCATTGAATTCTAGGAAATCTTTATTTCTTCCTTGACCCAGGTATGATGCAATTGCGCATTATTCAGTTTCCAAGAGATTGTGGGCTTTCTGCATCTTGTGTTGTTGTTAAAATCCAATTTTAAAGCACTGTGGCCTGATAAGATAGAGGGGACTACTCCATTTTTTTTTTTTTAATCTGTTGAGGTTTGTTATGTTGCCAAGTATGTGGTCCATTTTAGAGAAGGTTCCATGTAGTGCCGAGAAGAAGGTATATTCTTTAGTGTTTGAATGGAATGTTCTATAGTTGTCTGTTAAACCCCATTGGGACATAATTTTGGTTAGTTCCTTTGTTTCTTTATTAAGTTTCTGTCTGCTGGTCCTGTCTAGTGGTGAGAGTTGGGTGTTGAAGTCTCCTATTATGTGTGAGGTTTTATGTGAGCTTTGAGTTTTAGTAGCATTTCTTTTAAGAAGGTGGGTGACTTTGTATTTGGGGCTTAAATGTTTAGAATTGATACTTTGTACTGTTAGATTTCTCCTGTGATGAATACGAAATGACCTTCTTCATCACTTCCCTGCTAATGAGATCGATGACTAACATATCCACCATCATAGAACCCACATCTTGTAGTTGATGGAAACAGAAGCAGACACCCACAGGTAAACACTGAGCTGAACTGGAATCCAGATGCAGACAGGAAGAAGACCAGGCAAAAGAAACCCACAGAGACAGCTGACATGAACAAGGGGGAACTCATGGACCTCCATCATTGGACCAACTCAGACCTCCCTGAACATGGTTTTCAGTTAGAAGGCTTGGACATTCTAAGGGACCTCTGACAGTGGAACCAGGTTGTATCACTGGTGCAGAAAGGATTTTGGAGTATCCAATGGAGGGATATTCCCTTATTGTAGAGGCAGGAGGGAGGGCCTAGTCCCTACTCCAAATGACTTGACAGATTTTGTTGATCCCTCTTGGAAGGCATCACCCTCCCTGTTGAGTGTGTGGGAGAGGCATGGGATGGGAGGGTGGTTGGAGGGCATGGGAAGGAAGGAGAGAGAGAGGGAGAGGGAACTGGGATTAATATGTAAAATAAGAAAAAACAAAAAACCCCAAAACAAAATACAAACAAACAAACAAACAAAAGAAAATAATCAGTACACTCTCCCATCAGCAATTAAGATTCTAGAATTCAACATTCAGTGGCTGACTACAACAATGGCATAAGAGTTTATGTTTTCATGATAGGGCCACTGCACAGTTACTATTTGCTTCTAAGATACTCAGCACAAGACTTCTTCAAGCCACAACTGGAATGTAAATAAACAAAGTAATGTATGAAATCATGGATAAAGTTGAAGAATTTGGTCATCAAAAGACATCTGTGAAAAGGGAAGATCAGAGAGATTAATATTTGTTTGGAACTCAAATGATTGGTTGTGAGGAAGTGATATGTCTTATGTAGTATTTGAAATAAGGCACTAAGGTCTGGGTTTTTTCTCCAGATATTTTGAATATTTACAAATCAACATTGAACATGTAAATGAACTGTGATTCTTTGATGAGCTGGATAGGTTTAGATACAGTAAGATTCAGGAATTTTGTGTATTGACTGTATTATTTGTCCTCTGTAGAATAGAATCTCAGGTGTTGGGTGGATAATTTGTACTTGTCCCTGGTGCAGCAGAGACCACACTGCATATTATGTGGATGTTAGAGGCTCCACAAATTAGGCTACCTAGCCCTGTTATGGACTTGGTGATGTAATTCCCAGTTTGTAACCATGAATTCTGACTTTGTGTGTCCTTCTTAAAGCATTAATTTATGGATTCCCTATGGGTCATCTGAGAAAATAGCACTCACCTCAATTATATTGGTGTTACCAAAAGGTGAGGTAGTCCTGGGACCAAATTTTCAAAAAAATGTTTCATCCCAAGGGCCTTGTAACAACAATCATGAATGATGTCATGGAGTGAGAGACTGAAGTACCCTCTTGTATTGTTCAACCCATATTTTTCACATGGACTGTTCACCCCAGATGCAGAACCCCACTTCCCATGTCCTCTGAGGGACTTGTCCCTTCCCCCTTCTGTGAGGGACTTTATATGAATCTCTTAGAATATACCTTGTGTCCTAGTTCCTCAGGGTTAGGTCTAAAATCCATATATGAGCGAGTACATACCATGTTCCTCCTTTTGTGCCTGGGTTACCTCATTCAGGATGGTTTCTTCTAGTGCCATCTACTTGCCTGCGAATTTCAAGATTCCATTATTTTTTTCTGCAGAGTAGCATTCCATTGTGTAGATGTGCCACATCTACTTTATCCATTCTTCAGTTGAGGGGCATCTAGGTTGCTTCCAGGTTCTTGCCTAGTCCCTACTTCAAATGAACAGACAGATTTACATGACCCCACCTGGATGGCATTGACCTACACATGGAATTGGGGTTGGGGGGATGGGAGGGGAGATGGTCAGGGTGCATGTGAGGGGGGAGAGAGGGTAAGAGGAAGGTAGGAAGGGAGAGAGGGAGGGAGTGAGGGGGTTCTGGGATCGACATATAAAAAAATAAATAAATAAAAATAGTTATTTCTGAGACAAAAAAATAAATATGAAAAAAAAACCCAATTGCCTGCAACAGTTAAACCTAAAAGAAAAGAAAGAGCAGTATGAAGATGGACATGAGGGGATATGTTAACTAAATTGTTCATTAATTATCATGAACTATAAGTCCATAAGGAAATGTTGCTCCCATATACACTATTGTGTACTATCTGTGATTTTTTTTGTCAAAATTTGTCAGTTCAGTAATTTTCATAGGAAATAATATAAACTCTGTAGCTAACGTGTCACATACATTTTTAATATTAATTGATAATTTCAACATGAAGATGATCATGTTTACTATTTAGTCAATGCCTGTGCTTTTTTATATCTTCTGAGGTGGAGCTCAAAACCAGACATGGAAAATGCCTTCTATGGAAGATGGTAGTGGCAAATCTCATTCATGGGAGATCCTGAACATGGAATTTATAGCTTTTGCAACCTTCCAGATTCTTGTATCTTTCCAGCCTCACAACACAAGATATTGTTTCCATCTTTGAGGAAGTTTAGGAATAATATTCAGTACAAGATAGCCCATGCACTGACTACAAATAATCATGTATTGATCTCTGTCCATATTAAACACTGTATCCTTTTACAGAACACCAACTGAGAACTACAAGTTTGCACTGGCCTTGGCTTTCGCCCTGGATGAGGTCAACAGGAACCATGATCTATTACCAAATAAATCTTTAGTATTTGATTACTATGGACATAAGCATGTCACTCTATCTAAATTATACAATCTCATGCAACTAATAAGAGAAACGACTGGTTGGTCCCCTAATTCTTTCTGTGGTGAAAATTTCAAATGTCAAATGATGATTACAGGACCATATTGGGAAATATCTATGTTACTTTTGTCATTTGTAGACATGTATGAACCCCAGCAGGTAAGATTTTCAAGATCTGGGTTTACTGATACTGTTCCTTCATTGGTACCATCTCCAGATATGAAAGTCTGTGTTTAGAGAGGGCTAGCCTTGCATTTATATCAATATATGTAGCTCATGAGTACTATTCAGAGACTGAAGGGCCTTCCATGTTACCTTGTTTGGAATAGAGATGAGGGAAGAAGTATTAACTAAGAAGATTGGACAAGGAAGTTTTCTAGAACTCATTCCAGAAAAGACTGTGTTTACAAGTTCTTAGGAGTGCTTGGTAGCTCATGCTGCTCCCTGAATCCATCCTAGGTCATTCATCTTACATATGGACCCTTCCATCCAATCCTGAGTGATCATGAAAATTTTCCCTATATATATCAGATGGCCCCCAAGGATACATCTTTACTCTTGGCCATGGTATCCATCATGCTTCACTTCAGCTGGAACTGGATAGGGCTGGTCATCTCAGACAATGATCAGAGCACCCAATTTCTCTCATATTTGAGAAGAAAGTTGGCCAAAAATACAGTCTGCTTTGCCTTTGTAAATATCATTCCAATGGACATGCAGTTATACAGGTCGAGAGCTGAAGTGTATTATAACCAAATCAAGACATCATCCACAAATGTTGTTATCATTTATGGTGACACAGACAGTACTCTTGCTGTGAGCTTTCAAACATGGAAATCCAGAGGTTTACAGAGAATATGGGTCATCACCCCACAGTGGGATGTGACTACAAGTAAAACAGACTTTATGCTTGACTCATCCCATATGACTCTAGCTTTTGCACACCATCATGGTGATATTTCTGGTTTTAAAAATTTTGTTCAGACTATGAACCCTCTCAAACATACAGATGAATATCTGGCAAGGCTGGAGTGGATGAACTTTAACTGTGAATTCTCCACATCCAACTGTACAACACTGAAGAACTATTCATCAGATGTCTCTATGGAGTGGCTAATGCTACAGACTTTTGACATGCCCTTTGGTGATGGCAGTTATAACATATACAATGCTATGTATGCTCTGGCCCATGCACTGCATGATATGGTCATGCCAGTGGACAATGGGAAAAGACACCAATCTGGCTGCTTGAAGGTAGTATTTCTTCTATTGGATGATATTTGGTGTCAGCAATGTCATATCTTTAGGAGTCTTTCAGATGCCCAAACTCAGTGGACTAGGAAATATTTCTCCCAAAATGAAAGGAGTTTGAGCATACTTTTCTGCTGAGGGAGTTAAATGAAAAGTTTGGTAGACATGTCTAGTGCAAAGCAAATGGAGCAGAAGACACATGCCTAAAGGACAATCAGTGATTTTCTTTCTGAACATCTGAATACCATCACCCCGGTTCTTTTTTTGTTTTGTTTTGTTTTTGTTTTTTGACTATGACAGTCTTCTGATTTTCTTTTTTTCTTTCTTTTTTTTTTTAAATTTATTTTATATAACCAAGTCCATTTAAATGAAAACAAACATTTATACACAATATTTGGGAATTTGGGTGTCGTTCTTTCCAAACTACTTCCTGCTGGTAAGGGGCGCTGTCATGGGGGATTCTAAGAAGATGCAGATATCCTGGCTGTAGTCTGTAGGGCTGTTTTGTCCAGCTGTTTTTAATGTAGGATCACCTGGGACTCTGTTTCAGGTGGTCTGGCTTGATCAAACCACATTAGACTGGAAGGAATCTACATCTTTTCATTTTCTGCCATCACCCCAGTTCTAATACTGCAAACAATATCATTACTTTCTCATGAATACTCTGTGTCATTGATAAGTTCTTTGTATGTTCATCATCAAGTATGTTGTAATAAGTATAGGAGATGATAGTCATTAGTGTTCTCAACTGATTCTTCCACATCTCTCAGCTCTGTGGACCACAGTTGGCATACTGTTAGTAATTTCACAGGCAGTAGTGCTGTGATTCAGTCCACTACATACAAGTGCATTCATGAGCATGACTGTAGGTTTCTCAATCTCTATATGAACGTTTGTTCTTTTCTATGTATCTCTCTTTGTATATGTCTTCATATGCATATGTGTGTGTGTGTGTATGTGTGTGTGTGTGTGTGTGTGTGTGTGTGTATAAGTTTCTCTATTCCTTTCTGTGGAATTGATAATGAATTTGTCAGTGTGTTTTTGTATGCGTGTTTTTTTTTTTCTGTTTGCATCTTCCTGTGTCTATTAGGCTTTTTTTATGTCTGCAGGAGCCAATCTGCGTATTTATATGTTTCCATTAATGTGCTTACACATACGTATATCTGTTTTGTTGAGTCTGTTTATATATGTTTGTGTGCGTGTGTCTGTCTGTCTTTTGATATAGATCAAAATTTTCTCTTTATCAATGCCTCACTCAATTGGTGTTTGTGCCTATGTGCTTTTCCCTGTATATATTTGTATATGTGTACCTTGTTGTGTATGTGTTTTCTGTGTTTCTGTATGTATGCTTGTACAAATATGTCTGTCTGTGTTGCCTGTATATATATAGGAATTACATGGCATGTGTGTGTATGTGTGTCAAATAAATTTAGAGCTGTGTTTTGTGTGTATTGCTGGATGTATGTGAGATACTCTCTCTTTCTCTCTTTTACATGTGTGTGGTTTTTTTTTTGTGTCTGTGTCTTTATGTGGGTAGTTACCTATGTAAGTTGTCTGTAAGTATGGCTTGGCAATTAAGAGTTTACTCTGAGAGAACTTAAATTCTAGGAACATAAGGAAAATCTCATTTATCCATTTAATTTCACTGAGATTTATCCACTGGGCACCTTCAAAATTGCTGCCTTTAAGATAGAATCAGTAGTTTTCTTATTTATTTATTTATTTATTTATTTATTTTATATAACCAAGTCTATTTAAATGAAAACAAACATTTATAGACAATATTCGTGAATTTGGGCATCTTTCTTTCCAAACTACTTCCTGCTAGTAAGGGGCGCTGTCATGGGGGATTCTAAGAAGATTCAGAAATCCTGGCTGTAGTCTGCAAGGCTGCTTTGTCCAGCTGTTTTCTTCTAGGTGTATGTTGGAGCATTATCTGTCTTTATTTGTGCATGTATACCCATGATGGCCATGAGTTCTAGCAAACGTATAATTATTGAATCAGCCTTTCCCAAATTCAAAGGAGTTTGGTCATTGAAAACATGAATGGGTTTTGAAAACATGAATGATGTGGTGTACATATTTTAGTTTTCCATATTCTATGAAACTGAACAATCCATCTCTCTGATTTTATTCTTTGAGTACACTTTGGATTACATTTTGTGGATTTTGATTTTATAAAGAAAAAGTAGTACTCAGAAAAATAGGAATCAGTGTACAACAAGAGGAAATTAAGAAAAGATTTCATCAAAAATTTTGTGATTTAATTTTCATATATACAAAGATTCCTTATTGCTATTTACAATGCATTCTTAGAATTTTGAAAATTGTGTTTTATGAATCACCACACTTAAATATATACACAGTGATTTTTAACTAAACCTATACATTGGTTTAGTTAAATAATCAGTTAAACAAGTTTTAGAAAAGTTTAAATAAATAGTTTCTACATCAAAATGATTGATACCAATATTGAATTTAAACAAATAAGATTACTGGATATTTCTCTTAGGCATATTGGAGTTCATATGAAAGTCTCAGAAAAATTACACAAAATGGTAAGAATTACATTATATCATTAGCAGGAATTGGTGGGGGAGTAGGAGGTCATCATGTTGACAAATAGATTGTCTCTGCTAATTCAGATTGTTCACAGACACTAGATATAATAGTGTGTGCGTGTGTACGCACATGTGCAAGCATATATACCTATATTTTTACATAAAGAGTTGTAGACCTGAAGGAATCGGGGATGGGGCACAATGTGAATTCATTATGAAGATAAAATCACATCTGTCCCATAAATTGAACAAGTGCACAAGTATCATAAAGTGAGAATGAAGTTATGTGAACTGAGGAAAGGAATCAGAAATAAGATGACCAACTGATGTAGTCAACAAAGGATTGAATACCAACAAAGGGCATGCTATGTTTATGTGAAGTATCATAATAAAATAATTTAGGCTGCACACTAATTAAAAATTGTTGTGCGCAAAACTGGATATTGTGCAGAATATAGCCCACTGAAAATTTTATTTGCACTATGAAAGCTGAATTGGCTGTCTTCCAATGAAAGAATTTTCCTGTCACATTAGTCTATATTTACCTCTTAGGGCCCCAGGATGGCTCGTCACAAAACCAGAGGTCATGCACCTTTTAAATGTTTAATTTTAAATGTATAATAAGATCTAGAAGAGGACAGTAGTCCCGTTTGCCTCATCCCAATAAATAAATGAGACGATCACTATCCACAGGAAAAACTTGCTCTACATTGGTTCTGTTTTCTCTGCAGTCCATATCCACTGAGAGAGACTCATCAGCCCATTTGGCATTGCAGGTTTTAGAATGCAAACAAAAACAGATGATTAAGAAATTATTATATGAAGAACTTACACATTAAACAGAGGATCACTTCCCAGTTTCTATTTATTTTTAAGATACTCAAGACAAAACTTCTTTTTAGCCACTTCTGGACTTTAAAATGAGCAAAAACAACACAGGAAATCAAAGATAGAGCCAAAGAAATCAGTCAACACAAGGTATTGATTTGTGAGAACTGAGGAACAGTGAGGAAGATCATGTTCAAGAAATGAAATATTCAGCTTATCATTAATAACGGTTGTTTTGGGGAAGGAGTGATAGGTTTTAAATGGTGTCTGAAATAAGACACAAAGGTCAGATTTTCTCTCTGGATCATGTTGAATATTTAATAATAAACATTTATCATGAAAAGGAACTGTAGATTTATGATGAGCTGGAACAGCAAGATTCTGGATATTTAGGGATTTGGCCTGATACTTATTTTTCAAAACAATGGTAGCATAGGCTTGGTTAGATATACTGTACCTGTCACTGGAGTAGGATAGTCCACACTGTCCATGCCTTATGGAACTAAATTACTCTAAATATGAAGCTGCTTTTCCCTGACTTGGACTGTGTGATGCAGTTACCAGGGTGTAACCATGAATTTTGATTCTGTGAGTTCTCCTGAACGTATAATTCATGCCTCACTGTGAATCACCTAACCAAATGCACTGACATCATTTCTAAAAGTGTTAACATAACCAGATTGATGAGGCAGTCATGGAGCCAAATATTCCCAAAACGACATCCTCTCAGAGGCTTTGATTTCCACAAAGGCGAGTGATGTCATGAAACTAGTTAACTATTGCCATATGTATTTATCAACCAAATCTCATCACATAGATTGTGAGCATCATATGCAGAGCCCCAGGAAACAGAGTGTTCGGTGTTTTCTCAATGGACAGGGAAACAACTGCAGAAAAACTCACGAATGCACAAGTAGGCTCTCCTTTTGCCACAGAAATAAAAGCAAGTGTGGATGCATGGGTGCCCAATTGATGTGCTGATTTTCAGGGCATGTCACAATCCACACTGCCCATGTTTTAAAAATGTTCACCTTTGTTTTTCTATATTTGCTCCTGAACATTCCACTTCTGGTGGCCAGTTTCCTTCATCCTAGGTGCTCTTGGAAAATGAAGCAGGATGAATACAAGGGTGGGGACTTAGTGACAGATTGTGTCTTCGCCCTTGGTGCAGTGCAGTGGCCAGTGAACACAGAGTATTTCAACCATGTGTTGAATATGCAGTAAGTACCTTTGTATTCTGTCTGTAAATGTTATAAGGAGTATTTCATGAGGGGGCAGGGGAATGAGAATCAGAGCAATACCTTGAATCTTCTGCCTGTTTGATCAGACTTATATACCAAAAAACAACCCCAAATTCTTTTAAAGTCAAAACGTTTTAAGCAATATATGATTCAAAAACATCACTATTAATATGGATAGTATGTCAAATTCAACCATAATTTTGTTAACAGAAATTATTAGATAAAATTTTAACATAATTCCATTTTTATTTTTTAAGAACTTACTTTTCATTTTACATACCAACCCCAGTTTCTCTCCCTCCCCTTCTCCTGCCCACTGGCTACCATCCTTCATTCCTGCAAATTATTTTAGAGACTTGAAGTTATTTTTCTACTTTTAATTTGTCCAGGGTTTTCTCCCAGTTACCCTCCAAATTTCAGAGCCAGAAGCTGACTTTATACCTTGTTTTATCACATACAGTACACCTCTTCACAGTTTTCATAGCACTGAAGTAAGTGATGTCTTATCAAAAGAATCCCCATTCTATTTTAAAGAATGTCATCCAAAGTTGGTACAAGTAAATAGCCATAGAGTCAGCAGATAGACAATCTGTCAATGTGTACATCCTAGTGTATTGCTAGGGCAACTAATATTTCTGACACACCTAGCTGAGGAGATTTTTCTCAAAGATATTCATTTACTCTCTCTGATGCTCTGCATGTGGTCACCTTATGCCTTCTTAAGCTGCATGGAGCATGGAAATAGGAGTGTCCACTGCGAACTTCATATGTCTTCCTGTTTCTTCATGTCACATGTATGTACAACAACTGGCCTTTAATTTCAAAATTCAGTTATTCACTCTTTAGAGCAAAGAAGGAAATGTATGGACTGTAAATGATGTGTTTGCATTCTTTGAAAAGTGAGGTTATCGCTAATAGTGGTGCCTGCTTACTTCCCTTATCACTAGCCCGAGTGTCAGATATATGCTCAACTTTGCCATTATTTAAGAAGCATATATCTGCTATTTGTGTATAAGTTGTTTATTCTCTGACAACACTTATATCACACTTATCTTGCATGTCTTCTTTCTAGTTAAAGCTGTGTATTGTACCTATGTGGAAACTATACACAGTTTTGATTTTTTGAAATGGAGATAGTTGTTTCTTCTTTCTAGTTAAAGCTGTGTATTGTACCTATGTGGAAACTATACACAGTTTTGATTTTTTTGAAATGGAGATAGTTGTTTTCAAACAGAGCGCTACTACTCTATCAGCTCAAGCAGTTGAAGTTTCTTAATGTTTGGTGTGCAAAAGTTAGTGTTTGAGTTTCACAATTTCTAGTCTCAAATTCCTGTTGTATGCTACTGAAATTTCAATGATACTTTTTTCTGTATGATAATAAAGCATTGTCTAAAATGATTTTTATTTTAAATAATGTATATATAAATAGTGTTTTAAATAAAGACACTGCAGAGGAACAAATTCTAAGCCAGTAGCATTATACCTAACTTTGAATTAATCATTCAGAATGAAGGAGTATGTTTGATATTGATTGGTCATATATATATATATATGAATGAAACAGGAGTTATTATTCTTTCCATAGACATAAACTCAAATGGCCACTTACTTGTTACTCATTTTATTATAGAAAAAGATCATAAATATTTTCCATTCATTTTATATTTTGTATTCTTCTATTTTACAAAAATGTAATACCATCACATACAAATCTCACTGCAATTTTTAGATGTTCCTAGTTCTCAGTAGAATATTAGTACTGTGTTATTGTACCTGGAAATAATGATGAAAGATAGTTTCAAGAAGAAAAGTAATTTTGGTCAGAAAAACTGAGTGTGAGTACATCTCACATGCCTGTATAAATGTAAAGTAAGTGAACAATACTGGTGTAAGGGATGGTGCATGCCTTTACTATCTGTACTCAGGACCTGGAGTGTATCCCTGTGCATTTTAGGCAAGTCTAGTCTAAAGCAAAGTACCACTCAAAGCCATGGAATCCATTGATGGTTTACGGAGCATTAATAAATTAGCATTATTCCTCTCAGTACACACAGATGAATCAGAAATACGTCTTTTTCAAATACATCGTTGGTATTTTGATTTATTTAAAAATAAATCTTTAAAAAATTATTCCTGGAATAGGTAAGCCAGAAAGAAAACCAAGATGAATATTGATATGATGGGGTATGTTAACTATATTGCCTACTGATTGTAATGACTTATAAGTAGAAGATCAACTGCTGCCCAGGATATAGTGATCTTATGAAATATTTCACTTCCTTATCCAATTCAGTTAATTTCATAAGAAAATGCCACTAACTCAGTGGTTCATATTGTATTTGTCATATTGCTCAAATATTTGTTTGGTCAAAACCTGTACCTTTATTTTTACCTCTTGAGAAAGCACTCAAAAAACAAAAACAACAATAGCAACAACAACAAAAAACCAGGGATGGGCAGCACTTTCTGTGGAAGATGCTGATGGCACATCTCTTTTATAGGAGATTCACCCTCATGAACTTTTGCAACTTCCAGCAGCTTCTTAAGTTGTCCCAACCTCACAACTCAGGACATTTGTTTCAGTATTTGGGGGTGGTTGGGGATAATGTCCAGTACAGAATAGTCCTTGTTTTGATTACAAATGATCATTTGTACATCTCTATCCTTAGTAAGCAGTGTGCCTTTTTACAGAACACCAACTGAAAACAATCAACTTGCACTGGCCTTAGCTTTTTCTGTGGATGAAGTCAACAAGAACCCTGATATTTTACCAAATATATCGTTAGCATTTAAGTTCCCAGAAGGAGGTTGTAAGAATGTGTCAAAGTTGTACAGTCTCACTCACTTATCGGAAGAAGACCATGATAACGTCCCTAATTATATCTGTGATGAGACGACCATGTGTATATTGGTGCTTACAGGACAAAACTGGGCAATATCTATGATGGCTGGAACTTTCCTGGAACTCTACAAATCTCAGCAGGTGAGTTGTGTGGTGGGTTTTAAGGAAGTCTTGTCTCTGTTGTTGCCATTCAAAGATGCTAAGAACAATATGAAGAAAAGACTGGTGTCTGACTTACTTCAGACTGCTTAGTTCAGGGCTACTATTCTGAGGCTTGATGAGACTTCCTTTTCTTCTCTGAAAGGAAAAGTACAGGTATGGGTTTTTTAGATCGCTTTGCTGAAAAATGTGTTTACAAGTTCTTAGGAGTACTTGAAACCTCATGCTGCTGCCTGTGTCCTAGGTACTTCAGCTTACATATGGACCTTTCCATCCCATTCTGAATGATCATCAACAATTTCCCTATCTGTACCAGATGGCACCCAGGGACATGTATCTAGCCCTGTCCATGGTCTCTTTGATACTTCACTTCAACTGGAACTGGGTTGGGCTGGCCATCTCAGATGATGATCGTGGTACACAATTTCTCTCAAATTTGAGAAGAGAGATGGAAAAACATATAGTGTGCCTTGCCTTTGTGAACATCATTCCACTCAGCACACATTTATACATGTCAAGAGCTGAAGTGTATTACAACAAAATCATGACATCATCCACAAATGTTGTTATCATTTATGGTGATACAGACAGTAGTCTACTTGTGAGCTTTAGAATGTGGAAATCTCTAGGTATACAGAGAATATGGGTCACCACCTCACAATGGGATGTGTCTACAAGAAAGGGAGACTTCACACTTGACTTATTCCATGGAATTCTAGCCTTTGCACAACATCATGCTGATATTTCTGGGTTTAAAAATTTTGTTCAGACATTGAACCCTCTCAAATACACAGATAAATACCTTGCAAGTCTGGAGTGGATGAACTTTAACTGTGAAGTCTCAGCTTCTAAGTGTAAGACACTGAAGACCTGCTCATCCAATACCTCATTAGAATGGCTATTGGAAGGGACTTTTGACATGGCCTTTAGTGATGGCAGTTATGACATATATAATGCTGTGTATGCTGTGGCCCATGCTGCCCATGAGATGCTTCTCCAGCAAGTATATAATCTAACAATGGACAATAGGAAAAGACCCAATTCTAATTGCTTGAAAGTAATGGCTCATCTATTGGATGATATTTTCTCTCATTGATGTTATAGTCTTTAAGAGTCACTCAGATAGATGAATTGGGTAGATTATGAAATAGTCCCCAAGAAGAAAATATGTCTCATTATTTTCTGTTTTGTAGAAGTAAATCTAGAGGTTGGAATAAAGCTGGAGTACAAAGGCAGTGTATTAGAAGATGCAATTTATCAAGGAAAATAAGTGATTTTCTTACAAAGCACCTGAAAATCATCACCCAGTTCTAATGTTGGGAACGTATCAGTCCTTCCTTATTAATATTCTCCATGTTGAGAAGATGAACCCTGATTTATTGATTCTGAAATATTTGTAAATCAGTGTACAGAATGGTTGTCACAAAAGTTCTCAACTGACTCTGCTTCAGATGTAGGCTTTGGGAACCTCCCTTCTAACTCTGAAAGAATAATTACACAAGAAATTGTGCTGTCTTTTAGTTCAGCACATACATGTGTATTCATGTAAATGGATGTTGTTCATTGTGTATGGATGTATATATGTTTGTTTGGTTCTGTGTATCTGTGTGTATATCGGAGCTGCTGTGTGTATATATATTTCTGTCTATCTGCATATCTCTTCCCAGAAGTGAGTATACATTTTTCTTGTGTCTATGTCTTTCTGTATGGGTGTTTGTTTCTGTCTTTATGTACATATTTGGCAGTGCATGTCTGCCTATTCCTTTGTATGTTTCAGTGTATGTGTTTGCACATATGTATATTTATGTTGCTGTGTATGTGTGTACACGTTTCTATATGTCTGCCTGTCTGCCTGTCTTTTGAAGTGGGTGTAAATTTGATTGTATCAATGTTTCTCTGTGTGGTTGTTTATATATATGTGTATTTTTCTATGAGTTTGCCTATGTGTGAGGCCTTGTGTATGTGTTTTGCTTGTTTCTCTTTCTGTATGTCTGTTTCAGTGTGTATGTTTCTCCATCTGTATGTGCTTATATGTTCATATGTGTGTCTTAGCATGTGTGTGTATGTAAATAAGTATAAAGCTGTGTTATGTATGTATCTCTGTATAGATTTGAGTCCCTCTGTGTAGTAGTAGTAGTAGCAGTAGTAGTAGTAGTAGTAGTGTGTGTGTGTGTGTGTGTGTGTGTGTGTGTGTGTGTGTTTGTGTGTTTCTATGTCTGTTTTCTGCACATATGTCTATTTTTATGTGTGGTACTTATCTGAGAAATCTAAAAGTCTAGGAACATTATCATAATTTTATTTATCTGCTTGCAATCATTGAGATTTCTCTCCTCAGCACCTTCTAAAAGTTTCCTTTAAGTTCAGATTGGTATGTTTTCTGATTTCAAGAATGCCATATACACTATAGAATTCTGCCTGTCCTTCAGATGTGCTCCTTCTTGAGGAATACCCACTTCGCTAATTCTGTTGTGAACAGTGTGAATATGGGTCTCAGTTAGAAGGCCTGGGCAGTCTAAGGGACCTCTAACAGTGGAAGCAGGATGTATCCCTGGTGCACAAAAGGACTTTGGGAGCACATTCTCCATGGAGGCATACTCCCTAAGCCTAGAGGCAGGAGGAAGGGCCTAGACCCTACTCTAAATGACTTGACAGGTTTGATGATCCCTCCTGGAAGGCATCACCCTCTCTTCAGAGTGGGGGGGATGGGATGAGATGGGGGTCAGGGGGCATAGGAGGGAGGTAGAGGCAACTGGGATTGATGTGTAAAATAAGAATATATATATATATATATATACACACACACATATCTAAATCTATATCTATATCATGAAATCAGAATACATTTTCTGACTTAAAGCAAGGGCACACACACTATAGACTGCTACCTGTCTTTTCAGCTGCACTCCTTTATGAGGAAGACACAATTCACTAATCCTGTTGGGGACAGAGTGAATATGAACCAGAAGGACAAACTTCAGGAAGAGTATGACATTTTCCAGATTTGGGATTTCCCACAGGGTCTTGGATTTAAGGTGAAGATAGGAAAGTTCAGTCCGTATTTTCCACATGGTCAACAGCTCCACTTATATGAAGACATGATAGAGTGGACCACAGGAAATGGACAGGTGGGTCTGACCAAATTGTGCTGATTTCCATTACATAGCAGTGACACTGTCAATTGGCTCCATTTTGCTTTCTTGTAAATTAGTAAAGTGAAATAGTTTCCCACACATTAGGAAACATTTTCTACCCTCCTATATAGTTTTTCTTTTCACTTTTTGATGTAACATTTTATTAATTATCGAGAATTTCAGATATGCATAAAGTGAATTTTTATCATGCCAGTACATATTTCTGGTTTTTAATGTAAATATAAAACAGGTTGTTACAAACGTTTAATATTATTTCCAGTAAAATAAATGATATTCACTTGGTGCCATTCTGATTACAACACAGCAATTTTCCTGTTTTCTGCGGAACCTCTGACACAGATACTGAAAGACTGAAGCCCATTTTAAGGGAAGAGGAAAGAAAATGTATGGAAAGCATTGATTTACATTCTATGATTTTCTAAAGTATTTTTAACAACTGGTTTTATTTTTTTTTATTTTATATATTTATTTTATATAACCAAGTCCATTTAAATGAAAACAAACATTTATAGACAATATTTTGGAATTTGGGTGTTGTTCTTTCCAAACTACTTCCTGCTGGTAAGGGGCGCTGTCATGGGGGATTCTAAGAAGATGCAGATATCCTGGCTGTAGTCTGTAGGGCTGTTTTGTCCAGCTGTTTTGAATGTAGGATCACCTGGTACCTGTTTCAGGCGGTCTGGCTTGCTCAAACCACATTAGTCTGGAAGGAATCCACATCTTTTCATTTTCTGTGGAAACAAAAACAGAAATCCTTTTCCCCAGTAACTTGTCCTTCAACTTAAATTTTGGAGTCAAAGCATTTTTTTAAAATTTATTATTTTACATGTCGATCCCAGTTCCCTCTCCCTCCCTCCCTCTTTCCCTCTTTTCCTCCTTCCCTCCCTTTTGCCCTCTCTGCCCTCTCACATGCACCCTAACCACCCTCCCCTCCCATCCCCCCACCCTAATTCCATATGTAGGGGAATGCCATCCAGTTGGGGTCATGTAGATCTGACAGGTCATGTGAAGTAGGGACTAGGGTTTCTCTCCTGTCTCTAGATTAAGGCAGTTATCCCTCCATGGGGGATGTGTTCGCAAGGACCTTTTGTGCACCAGGGATACATCCTGGCTCCATTGTCTGAGGTCCCTTAGACTGCTCAGTCCTTCTGGCTGAGATCCATATTCAGGGGGGCCTGAGTCAGTCCCATGCTGGCTTCCCAGCTATCAGTCTGGTGGCCCGTTAGCTCCTCCTTGTTCAGGTAAGCTGTCTCTATGTGTTTCTGCTGCCTGGCCTTGTCTTCTCCATCTGCATCTGAGTTCTACTTCAACTCAGTGTTTATGTGTGGGTGTTTGCTCCTGTTTCCAACAGACATTAGTTGAGGGCTCAATGGATAAGTTAATTGTTGATCTCACTCTCCGGGAAGGGCATTTATGGTAGCCTTTCCACGGAAGCTCAAATTTTAACAACTGGTTTTAAATTGCAAATATATTTAATGATACATTTAGATAACTAACACATTTAGATATACTATATATTATAATCTTTCTTTTAATTTCTTTTTTTCCTTACTTGAATATGTGTGATTTGTCTGCATGTATGTCTCTTTAACACTGGCATGTAGGTTGCATATGGATGATGGAAGAGTTATTTGAATCCCTGGAAACTGAAGACAGCTTAGTGATACATAGTGGGTGCTAGAATTTAAATTTGACTCGTGTTCATGGGTAGCAATTGTTATTGACAGTTGAGCCATTTTTCTAGCTTGGAAGATTATCCTGTGAAAGAAATTGTTCACTAGAGGAACATTTCTTGGTCCCATTAATTATTTCATTCTTCACTCAAACAAACGATGTGTGTCTATATTCTGTTTTCTGTGTGTGGACATATAGATAGTAAGACAATTGAGTATTTTAAATTTAAAAAAATGATATATTACACTATGGTTCTTCAGTGTAAATTCAAACTGCCAGATCTCAAAGTGGCTTGAATTTTAAAGGTGTTTGTTAACTTCAGGAAAGTCTTCAATATTGGGCTGAAGTTTTATCTCAAAGTAGTCAATATAATATGAAACCTACAAATAATATTCCTTCTCAGGGATATGAGAAAATTCCTTTTCAGGGAAAGGGACATATGAGCTGAAGATATAAGTACTGAGCCACTTATTCATTCACAGAGCAGAAATAAACTTTCATGTATAATCTAACCAAACCTCACTTTAACTTTATACCGAAACATCCAAAGGTGTAGTACAGAAGAGTAATAACAGTGGAGCCAGTGCTCTGCTCCAATACATACAAATGTCAATGCACAAACAAAAGAACAAAAATATGAATATATCAAAGCAACACAACTCCAAACATTAAAGTTATAGGCTTAAATGAGAGTATGTTTAGTGACGTACTAAACAAAGAATTCAAAGAGGATCTTGAAAATAAAACAGGACACAAATCACATTCTGCAGAATGAAATGAGATCACAAAAACTTGCATACAATAAGTTACTGACACAGAATGTGACAAACATACTCCAAAAGGTACAAAATAATGAAAAAAATTGGACTAAAATGTGTAAAGGAAACAAAAGAAATCCAGTGAAAATTCTTACTAAGAGAATGTTCAAGTTGAAGACAGGATCGCAAGACTTGAAAACAAGAAAGAAAAGTTAGAAAACTGAAAGTATGACAATAATAAAAATAAGGAAAAATGGCCTGGCCATGATGCCTAATTGCTGTAATCCCTGCACTCAGGAGACAGAGGCAGGTGGATCTCTGTGAGTTTGAGGTCAGCCTAGTCTAAAGAGTAAGTTCCAGGACAGGCTTTAGAAATACACAGAGAAACTCTATTTTTTAAAAAAGGGAAAAATTAAAGATTTACAACACCAAGAGGATAGAATTAAGATTAAACTGTATAAGCTACAGACAGAAGTACTCGTCGCAGTAGTCATCAACAATATATCAAATAAAACAAAACAGTATTTTCCAAAATTATGGGATACATGGCCATCTAGAGACAGATGACAATTAAATACCGAACAGATAATATCAGAAAAAAATCTTCCCTGACACATTTTACTTAAATTTTAATGTTATAGGACAAAGAGAGGAAATTGGAGGCTGCAGAAGACAAGCAATTCCATAGAATGGCCTCTTCTGGATAATAGCAGATTCGTTTATGAACTATCTTAAAATGGGAGTGTATTGATGTAATTCAAATAGTTAGAGTCATAATTCCCAACACCAGTTATTACAACCAACAAAGTTATTCTTTATAAATGAAGGACACTGAGGTGGCTCTTTTTGGGTATAAAGTTGACTACATCTGCAATTTAGTAAAAGCAAAAGATGAAGGGCACAATTATAAGGGACTTTTGCTTAATTTGAAGTATGAAGATCTACTCATGACCCAGATCTTTGTGATAGGAAGACCTTGGTGGCATATACCTTTAATACCTTGACTCAGTAACAAGGGAAGGTAGATCTCTGAGTTCAAAGCCATGATGTTCCATAGAGTGAGTTCCAGGAGAGCCAGGGCTACAAAGAGAATCATTGCTCTAAAAACAAAACAAAAAAGGAAGAAAAAGTGACAGAGATGGGGAAGACATGCCTTTGATTGAAACCATTCGAGCTAAGAAAAGACATATCCTTCTTGTGAACCTTAAATTGGGAAGACACAACTTTAATTTGGATGATTTGATCTTGGAAAACTAATGTCTAAATTGGGAAACACCCTCTGCTGGAAGCCCATATAATAACAGAAAAAAAAAAAGCGTTTTTTCTTTGCTTTCTGTCACCTTTCTAAAAAGTACAGTTCTGCACTGGCATTAGAAGCTGCTTTTTGGGGATTCCAGTGCATACTGAAGATCATCTGAGATATTCAGCCTCATGGACTGAGAATTATCTGGGTTCTTGGAGTTTTCATTCAAAGCTAGCAATTGTTGAATTAGTGAGACCACAGCCTGCAAGATAGTCTAATAAATTGTGTGTATACAGAGAGAAACAGACAGTGAGAGAGACAGAGACAGATTCATTCTGTAAAAGATGCTACTAGAGAGAAGAACCCTAATAAACAGACATAACAATTTCAAAGTTTAACATAAAGTAAACGAATTTGTAACTACTCTAATAATATTAAGACACTAGAAAACTCCCTTATACTGAAAAGTAAGATAAATACTAGTGGTCAAGAAATACAAAGACAGACACAGAACACCAGAAAGAAATAAAAACTGTTGGAAAAGAATCACATATTGCAATTACAAAAAAATGGACAATAATAAAGCAATAGTACTCAATACTAATTCAACATGAATCTTCACAAGTTCTATTCAAAATACATAAACAGCTAGACAGTTGGTAAAAGCAAACATTAATTTTTTGCTTCCAAATACAATCTTCACTTGTAAACATGAAGAGATCCCTTCTGTAAGTATGGGGGGGAAGAACTGTAAAGAAATGAAACATGATAAAGAAAATTAAAGACTAAACACATTGATGGATGTGGATGAAAAAATTCTCAGCTAAACACTGGCTAATATAACTCAACAACACAACAAGAAGACTTAACACTGTGCCAAAGATGACTACATTCCAAGGATACAAGGATGATTCAACATATACAGAACAGTTAAGTAATAGTGACAGATAAAGAAGCTCATGGACAGAATTATATGGATATCCAACTACATGCCCAAAGGGCTCCTAAAGAAGGTTTAGTGTCCATTAAGAGTTAAAATGTAAACAAACAGAAATCTAACACAATAGAAGAAATACATCTTGACTTAATAAAGTTTTCTTTTTATTAATTAATAAAACTTTTCCAGCCCTATCACATTAAAAAGGTTTTTCTATGGCAAGTCTATTGACAATACTGTATTACATAATGACAAACTCAAAGAAAATTAAAATTGTAAGTGAGGTCAGGTGTGTATGGTGGTGCACACCTTTACTCCAAACTATTGGTAGGAAGAGGCAGACAAATCTGTTTATGGCCATGGTGGCCTAAATAGTTAGTGAAAGCCAGCTAGGATTGCTTGTAGAGACTCTTCCCTAAAGGAATTAAGCAGAAATTGGACAAGGATATACATTTTTCCACTCTTCTTGAAAATTGTCTTTACTGTTTTAAAAAGCACAAATAGAAATAGTAAACATGAAATACCTTGAGAAGAAATGTGCCCA
Source organism: Phodopus roborovskii (assembly GCF_943737965.1). Taxonomy (NCBI): domain Eukaryota; kingdom Metazoa; phylum Chordata; class Mammalia; order Rodentia; family Cricetidae; genus Phodopus; species Phodopus roborovskii. The sequence goes on from NW_026126636.1 coordinate 16,288,319, forward strand.
CTGACAGCATGCACCTTTAATCCCAGCATTCAGGAGGCACAGAGACAGACCTCTGTAGAGTCCAAGAAAGCCTTGTCTATATAGGGAGTTGAGGTAAACAAATACTACTTTGTGAGACCCTGTTCCAAGTAAGTCACAAAAAAAGAGAATATTTGTCCTTAAGCATATTGTGGAGAACATGAAAAATTACATGCATAGAAGACACTGGCTTTGACACAGAACTCAATCCTGAACAAAGGATGCAAAATGAGCATACAACAATCAGGAACATTCTGAAGTAGCATATAGATCCCCCCCTCTCTCTCTCACACACACACCCCAAAGCTTTCTTTATTTTAAGGTGTAAGAAATCCTCTTTTAGGCAATATAACTTTTATTCAGGTTCCCCCAGTATTTAAATAGCAGTCTTTGCAGAGCACTTTGACTCAGCAAACACTCCACCATCCAGTTCAATACACGTAAACTCAGCACTTCCTCATAACAAATGCATGAAGTTCTCCCAATATATTTGTTTTCCTATTAACACTCTGTCATGGTTTGCAGTGCTATTTTATTGGAGTTAATGTTTGCTATCTGAGATTTAGGGAAATATTTCCCATTTCACATGTTCATTAGTCCTAGCTTACTATGTTGTTGCTGTAATTAAATATTGACCATATGCAAATTGAGGAGGAGGGCTAATTTGGCTCATGGGTTACAGTCAAGGGAAGACAAGGCAGGAATATAGAGACAGAACTGAAGCTTAGGCCCTTGAGGAACACTGGCTTGTTCTGCTGGATTTCTCAGATAGCCCTGCCTAGGGATATCACAGCCCAGGGTGGGCTTGGCACGCCTATATCTAATACCAAAAACTAAAAGGTCATAGATGACAGATATAACATTAATAGTATAATTATTTTTAATTTATGATTATGTTGTTAATGTCATATCTGTCATCATATCTTTTAGTAAATATAATTATAAGAGTTATAGATATAGCACTAATATAATATTACAGACATGACAATAGCCTAGTAGAATGGAGAGATTTTTTTTAGTTATGTTTTCCTCTAATTTTAATGTATTTTGTGACAAGTTTACAAAAATTAAGGAGAAAACACATTCGAAATTTCTGTAGTGTTTGTTCAACAAACAACCAATTGTTCTTCTCATATCTCTAGAATCAGCTGTTTCCCTGCATTCATATGTTTTGGCATTATATAAAACACCATGTGCAATGTGGTCACTCCTTTTGTATATACAAAATAAGCTAATTGATTTTTCAACATGCTAATACAATTTAGTTGCAAGGAGTGGGTATAATTCAGGGTTTCATCATGTGTCTTACTTTCCTCAGATGCCGTCCTCTGTGTGCAGTGCTGATTGTGGTTCTGGATCCAGAAAATTCCGGCAGGAGGGAATGGCAGCCTGCTGTTTTGATTGCAGTCCCTGCCCAGAAAATGAAATTTCTAATGAGACAAGTCAGTGTTTTTCCTGAGAAAAATCCTTCTCATTGATCATTCTCTTCCACTCACACTGGGATAATGAACAGCCACTGCCTAAATAAAATATATTACTTTCTTAAATTAGTTTTTATAGGAACATTATCATTAACAATGTCCCTTTAAATAACTCCTTATACCATTACATACATGTTTGACTCATTAAAATTCATTGCAGGTGGCATTTTCTCAGAGAAACCGTTTTGATTATCAAACTGCAGTGTGAGGGAATACTACTTAAGGTATTTTGTATTAATTAATCTTCTCTAAAACTGCATGTAGATAAGATTCCAGTCATAAATCTTCAATAATATTTATTTATTCTATTTGCATATGTGAATTAGTTCCTACAAAAATTTTAGGTACCACATATGTGCAGGAATCAATGCATAACTAAATAGGGCATCAGATCCACTGAATCCTGCTATATGGGTGGTAGGAACAAAATGCAATTCATTTGTAGGATAATAAAGTCCAGAAATAATTCCTTGTAAAATTGTCAGAAACTCTTAAGTATGACATGGAAGACTCCTAGCAATATCAAGGCAATCTATCTCAAAGGATCACTGTGATTTAATTTCTAGGGAAATGTTGACACATGACATAGAAAATATTAGGAGTCTTATAATCAGTATTTTTATATACAGCACACAGTTAATAATGAAAGCAACTTTTGAATGTTTCCAAACATTTCTAATCTTTTTGCCCATATGTGTGTACCTACAAAAGTTTATATATACCATGTATGTGCATAGGTGCAATGGATATGATTTACTATATAATGTGGTTGCTGGTGATCAAATCAAGTCCTCTTTGTGATTAATTAAGACAGAAAATTATTACTTGTTCAGTTTTCAGGAACTGCCAAGAAGACACAGAAGATGACAAACAATATCCAGAGAACTTTTATTAGAGTTTCAGTTTATTAGGAAGTTTAGGAAAGTGGGGATAAGTATTGACACATAATATGGAAAATATATTAAATATTTTTATACACATCACTTTGTAATAATGTCACAAAATTAGCCACAATTATTCAAACAATATTATCCAATACACAGCCCTATTAATCAAGTGATTATCTACTTAGGATTGACATAACACAAATGGTAGGGTAATGGTGTTTCACTACTTCTGCCTGTTATGCTATATAATGAAATTAAAGTCCTTAGTGATATTTATGTCCAGTGACATGCATGAGCTGTGAAATCACTTGCCACTAACATTGATGACCTTAGCTTACTCTCAGGACACATGTAGTAGTAGGAACTCCATGCATCTCACCAAAATATATTCCAAAGTAATTAAATCAACTATAGTTAACTGTTTTATATGTAAAATGCATACAAATAATGATTATTTATTAAAAATTAGCAAAATATCTTTATTATTACTTTCATTACGTATATGTGTGAGGTTAGTGGTTATGGGCACATATGGGACATTGCTGAAAAGACCCATCCAATGCCTCTGTATTTAGTTTCACACATTTGTGAGACACTTGTTATTATGATGAGAACTGAGTTCAGTTCTTCTGGCACAGCAGTACATTCTCTTAGAGTTCCACAAAATTCTCAGATAATTAAAAAATTAATTAAATAAAAAATGAATGAAAACATTGTTCTTTAAAATATCGGAAGCCTGGTATTACTGTCTGCAATTGTCCAGTGATTCAGAGGAATTACAATATGGTTTACTACACTTAATATCATGGTTATCACGAATTATATATAGGGTACTATTAATCAACACAACACTCTGTTTTTACATGCTGTCTTAAAAGCTCTTGTGTTATAGTTTCCATGTTGTTTATCAGTATCTAATTCACGTTGGACTACGTATGCAGACTCTGGTTCTCATATAAATGGAAATTAGAGAAGAAAGAAGATGTTGCTGTTCCCAAATGGAGCAGAATAAAGTTGTAGGGGTGCGTTAGTGCTAAGTTTTTACATAGGTTTTTATTTTCAGTGATAAACTACAGCTTCTTAGGAACATGATTTGGAGTTTGCTGTTGTTACTTCCAGGAAAGGCAGGACTGTATTTCTGTATCATAAATAAGACTGTATTTATGATAATTTTTATTTTTGTAATTCTCAAACATCATTCATCTATTATTTCACCTACCTACTTACCCCATATAATTCAAATCACTTTTAAATTCATTAAATCTTTTGATACCTTTATATAAATGGAAACCTATGAATATATACACACTCATAGAAACCTCTTATTTCATTTGAAGTGATTTTATTTCAACATGCTTGAGCCACATAATTTGACATAGAAAATGGATCAGAGGTACGGTCCCAGTGGAAGGCACAGTCTCCATACTGCATGGGGAGAGCATTCACAAAAGTAGCAAATACCTCAGGAAGCATTGAATCCATGGGGTCTTGGATTTTTAAAACACTCAGTAAAACTGTGGTTAATGAATTTAGCATCTGGGAACTCATCCATATAAGTAATTTCTTCATAGCCAGCAGAATGCACTAAAAAATATCTGTGCTTCCTGCTGTCATGTCACATGATTGCATCAATGCACCTAACAGACAAATCAAATCTTTGCCATGTTTCCCATAGAGACAAAGAGGATTATGAAATGGAAGCATTTGTGTGCAGCAAGGTCTTTCAAGGACAGCCTCAACACCAAAATGTATACATTGTAATGTTTCTACTGTACGTGTAATGAAATGTTCTGTCAATAAAAATACTCATGGTTAACTAACGATACAGTTCTCTCTCCCTCAGATGTCGATCAGTGTGTGAAGTGCCCAGAGGACCAGTTTGCCAACAGAGAGCAGAACCAGTGCATTTACAAAGAGGTGACATTTCTCAGCTATGAAGACCCTTTGGGGATGGCTCTTGCCTTAATGTCCTTGTTATTCTCTGCATTCACAGCTCTGGTTCTTGGAGTCTTTGTCAAGCACCATGACACTCCCATTGTGAAGGCCAATAACCGGAAGCTCAGTTACATCCTGCTCATCTCACTCTTCTTTTGTTCCCTCTGCCCCTTGCTCTTCATTGGCCGTCCAAACTCAGCTACATGCATCTTGCAGCAAATCACATTTGGAGTTGTGTTCACTGTGGCTGTTTCCACTGTGTTGGCCAAAACAGTTACTGTGCTTCTGGCCTTCAAAGTCACAGCCCCTGGAAGAAGAATGAGATACTTCCTAATTTCAGGGGCATCTAACTACATCATTGCCATCTGTACTCTCATCCAAGTTATCATCTGTTCAGTCTGGCTGGGAGCTTCTCCTCCCTCTATTAACATTGATGCACACTCTGAGCATGGCCACATCATCATTGTGTGCAGCAAAGGTTCAGTCACTGCCTTCTACTTTGTCCTGGGATACCTGGCCTGCTTGGCTCAGGGGAGCTTCATTTTGGCTTTCTTGTCCAGGAATCTGCCTAACACATTCAATGAATCCAAGTACTTGACGTTCAGCATGCTGTTGTTCTGCTGTGTCTGGGTCACTTTCCTCCCTGTGTACCATAGTACCCAGGGTAAGGTCATGGTAGCTGTGGAAATTTTCTCCATCTTGGCCTCCGGTGCTGGGATGCTGGGATGCATCTTTGTTCCCAAGTGCTACATAATTTTGTTCACATCAGCAAGAAAAATCTCTACAAACCATCAGTGCAAAACCATCTTCCGGAACTGATACTTCATTAATTTTAACTGACAAATTTATATTTAACTCATATCCACCAAATATTGAGTAGCAAAGCAAGACCTATGTCTTTTAGACGTGCCTCTTTTATACTAACTCTCACAGTTACCTGTTATGTTTTCTGTTGCTTATCAGTATCCTGTTGACTATTGTTCTATCAGTTACTGATTTTGTAAGACTAGTCATAGTTCAGAAGTGCAGAGTGTAATTATTCTTTTCTTCTCTAAAATAAAAAAATAATCCAAAATACAATGCAATTTTCTTGTTTAAAATCAGAGTGAATGAATGATTCCAGTGGCATTTGAATGCTGAGATAAAAAATAGAAGATATTTTTGACCCAGGGAATTGTTGTTTGTAGACAGGGTTAAAATAATATTCTCCCTTATGGGGGAAAGGGAAACGGTTCCTGAAGCATACTAGGCATAAGAATTGTATAACATAGAAGATGATAGAGAACCTTTTGTCCTGCTGGTCCCCTGCTTGATGTGAGCAATGGGACAGATCACGTGTGCATGACCCTCCACCTCCATGGAAGTTTGTGGGTCTGCTCTGAGCACAGTGAACCTGTCTATCCACTTGGGACCACTTTGAGGCTGCACTAACCTTATTTTTGGATCCCATCGCTGGTCCTCTGCTGGAGGTGAGTCTGGGACCAGTTCTTGCCTAACCCCTCCCTCCAACTCCTATCATTCCCTGGGAATTTCGTGGGTTAGTTCCACATCTCGCTCTAGCCTAAACCTTTCCCTGGATAGTACAATCTTGGTACTCAGCTCCATACACCACCCAGAGCTTCTCTTCTCCTCACCCTTTGTCTTGCTGGCCCCACTGCTTCAAGTGAGCATTCAGCCAGAGTGTGGGTCAAACAACATCCATGATACTTCCTGGGTCTGCTCTGAGCACACTGGACCCACACCTATCCACAAGGGACCACCTTGAGGCCAAACTCCCCTGATCTTTGGACCCCATCACCTGCCTCTGCAGGATGTGAGTCTGGGACCAGTTCAGGCTGAATACCACCCACATCCTTCCCTGGGAACTTCCTGGGTTAGCTCCACATCTCACTCCCTCCTATACCCTTGGTATGGATAGTACAGTCCTGGTACTGTGCTCTATAAACCACCCAGAGCCTGCCTTTCCTTCACCTGTTCTCCTGCTTGACCCATTGCTTGAAGTGAGCATTGGAACACGGTGGGCATCCAACTCCACCTCCATTCCTGGGTCTGCTCTGAGCACATTGGAACAGACTATCCACCTGGGACCACCTTGAGGTTTCACTCAGCTGATGTTCAGACACCATCCACTGCCCCTGCCTGAGCAGAGGCCTCCAAGAAACCTCAGATCTTCCAGAGCTATAGAAATGGTGCTTCTGAAACAACAACACCAACTGGGAGAGCTGGATAGAGAGAGACTCCACCTGCACCCACTGGTAAAAGCAATGGGAAGAATGCAATACAAGAAAACACCCAATAATAGAAAGACAAGCATGTCACCACCAGAATCTAGGGACTCTACACCAACTAGACCTGAACACACCAAAGCAGATGAAGCAGAAGACAGTGCCTTAAAATATAACATCATAAAACCAACAGAGGCCCTCAAAGATGATATGAGAAAATCCCTTAAAAAATGGAAGAAAAAAGCAAACAAAAATTCGTAGAAATAAAGGGGAAAAAAACAAAGAAAAAAGGCAATAAAGGAACAACTGTGTTAAAGAAAGAAAGGAAAGCCAAGAAAAAAAAAACAATAAAACAAGTGAAGGAAACAATTCAAAGATTTCAAGACCTGGAAACTGAAATAGAGACAATAAAGAAAACACAAACTGGTGGAATGCAGAAAAGAGAAAAACAGGGTAAATAATTGGGAACTACAGTTGCAAGCATAACCAACAGAATAAAAGATATCAAAGAGAGAATCTCAGGTGCTGAAGATAAACAAGAGGAAATAGATTCATTGACCAAAGGAAATCTTATATTCAACAAATCCTTAACACAAAACATCCAGGAAATATGGGACACCATGAAAAGGCCAAACCTAAGACTAATAGGCATAGAAGAAGGCAAAGAAGCCCAGCTCAATGGTGCAGAAAACATATTCAACAAAATCATTGAAGAAAACTTTTCCAGTCGGGAAAAGGATTTCTATTTTTGTTTCCACAGAAAATGAAAATATGTGGATTCCTTCCAGACTAATGTGGTTTGATCAAGCCAGACTGCCTGAAACAGAGTCCCAGGTGATCCTATATTCAAAACAGCTGGACAAAGCAGCCTTACAGACTACAGCCAGGATTTCTGAATCTTCTTAGAATCCCCCATGACAGCGCCCCTTACCAGCAGGAAGCAGTTTGGAAAGAACGACGCCCAAATTCCCAAAGATTGTCTATAAATGTTTGTTTTCATTTAAATGGACTTGGTTATATAAAATAAATAAATTAAAAAAAGAAAAAAAAAAAAGAAAGAAAACTTTCCCAATCAGAAGAAGGGCATGCCTATGAAAGTACAAGTATAAAAAACACTAAATTTACTGGACAAAAATGTCCCCCAGCCACATAATAATCAAAACACCTAACATACAGAATAAAGAAAGAATATTAATGGCAGCAAAGAAAAAAGCCAGGTAATATATAAAGGCAGAGCCATCAAAATTATACCTGACTTCTCTATAGAAACTCTCAAGGCCAGATGGTCCACAGATGCCAGCCCAGGATACTATACCTAGCAAAACTCTCAATCACAACAGAAATAGAGAAAATAAGATATTCTTTGATAAAGCTGGATCTTCACAATACATATTCACAAATCCAGCCCAACAGAAAGTTCTCAAAGGAAAACTCCAACCCAAGGAAGTTAACTACACTCACAAAGATATAGGCAATAGATTACGGCACTTTACCAGAGCCCAAAAGAAAAAGCAGGGCAAATATATGCACAACACCACTGCCAACAACAAATCTAAAACAAAAGAGATTTAACATTCAATGGGTCTTACTTTCCACCAACATTTTTGTTCTTAACTCACCTATAAAAAGATATGAAGACAGAATACATCCTTCTGCTGCATACAAGAAAAACATATCAGACATTACCTCAGGGTAAAGGGTTGGGAAAAGATCTCCCAATCAAAAGGACCCGAGAAGCAAGCAGGTGTAGCATTACTAATATCTAACAAGTAAGACTTCAAACCAAAATCAATCAAAAGAGATGAAGAAGGTAATTTCATATTCATCACAGGAGAAATCTGTCAGTACAAAGTGGCAATTCTGAACATCTATGCCCCAAATACAAAGGTACACATATTTGTAAATAAAAAAAAAGCCTCACACATTCATAGTAGGAGACTTCAACACCACACTGTCAACACTAGACACTTAAAAAACTTAAAAAAGAAATAAAAGAAGTAACAGAACTTATGTCCCAATTGGGTTTAACAGACATCTATAGAACATTCCATCCAAACACAAAAGAACATATCTTCTTCTCAGCCCTATGTGAAACTTTCTTTATTTTTTTTCCTTTCGAATTTTTTTATTTTATTTAATTTTATATAACAAAGTCCAATTAAATGAAAACAAACATTTATACACAATATTTGGGAATTTGGGCGTCGTTCTTTCCAAGCTACTTCCTGCTGGTAAGGGGCGCTGTCTTGGGGGGATTCGAAGAAGATTCAGATATCCTGGCTGTAGTCTGTAGGGCTGTTTTGTCCAGCTGTTTTGAATGTAGGATTAGCTTGTACTCTGTTTCAGGCGGCTTTGCTTTCTGAATCCTCAGGCAAGCTTTAATAAACCAAAAATAATATATCACCACACACCCCTGCCACTTCAGTCCTTATTGTGTACTGTTTGTTGTACCCAATAATTCAAGATAATCGGGTGAGTCTGCATAATCTTGTGAAACTTTCTTTAAAATGGACCACATACTAAGCAACATAAAAACCCTCAACAGATACAAAAAACAAACAACAGTAACAACAGCAAAAACAAAAACAAACAAACAACAAACAAAAAGGGAATACTCCCTCTATCTTATCAGACCAACATTCTTTAAAGTAGGAATTCAACAACAGCATAAATTGTAGAAACCCTAAAAACTCATGGAAACTTATCAATGTGCAATTTCACCATTCTTGGGTAAAGGAAGAAATAAAGAATGAAATTACAGATTTCCTAGAATACAACGAGAATGAAGACACATCATGCCTGCACTTATGGGACACTTTGAAAGCAGTACTATAAGGAAAGTTCATTGCACTAAGTGCCCATAGGAATGCAACAGAGGATAGTCACATTGGAGAATTAATAGCATAACTAAAAGCCTTAGAACAAGAGGAAGCAAACTCACTCTAGAGTAGTAGATGCCAGGAAATAATCAATTTGAGTGCTGAAATCAATAAAGTAGAAACTAGGAAAACAATGCAAAGAATCAATGTAACAAAGAGTGAGTTTTTCAAGAAAATCAACAATACAGAAAAAAACTTTACCCAAGCTAACCAAAAAGCAAAGAGAGAACATGCAAATCAACAAAATCAGAAATGAATAGGGGAACACAACAATGAACACTGAGGGAATACAGAGAATTTCCAGGTCACATTTTGAAAACCTGTCCTCTACAAAATTCAAAAAAATCAAAGAAAATGAACAAATTTTTGGATAGCTATCACTTACCAAAATTAAATCTAGAGCAGATAAGCAATGTAAATAGACCTATAACCCTTAATGAAATACAAGGAGTCATCGAAAAAAAAAAAAAAAAAAAAAAAAACAACCAACCAACAAGACCAAACAACAGTCCACATACTGGGAAAAGATCATCTCCAACCCCACATCTGACAGGGACTGATCTCCAAAATATATACAAAGAACTCAAGAAACTTGTCACTTAAACACCAAATAAGAATAACAAAATGTGTGGTACAGAACTGAATAGAGAATTCTCAATAGAGGAATCCAAAATGGCTGAAAGACACTTAAAGTGCTTAACATCCTTAGTCATCAGGTAAATGCAAATCAAAATAACTCTGAGATACTATATTACTCCTGCCAGAATGACTAAAATTGGAAACACCAACGACAGGTCATGCTGGAGAGGATATGGAGAAAGTGGAACACTCCTCCACTGCTGGTGGGAGTGCAAACTCATACAGCCATTTTGGAGATCAGTATGGCAGTTCCTCAGGAAAATGGGAATTAGTTTACCACAGGACCCGGCAATCCCCCTCTTAGGCATATACCCAAATGATCCACATCCATGCAACAAAGACATCTGTTCAACTATGTTCATAGCAGCACTATTTGTAATAGCAAGAACCTGGAAGCAACCTAGATGCCCCTCAATTGAAGATGTGGCGCATCTTCACAATGGAATACTACTCTGCAGAAAAAAATAATGGTATCTTGAAATTCACAGGCAAGTGGATGGCACTTGAAGAAACCATCCTGAATGAGGTAATCCAGTCACAAAAAGAGGAACACAGTATGTACTCACTCATATATGGATTTTAGACCTAGATCAAATGATCACCAGCCTATAATTCACAGCACCAGACGAACTAGGATACAAGGTGTATTCTAAGAGATTCATATAAAGTCCCTCACAGAACTGGGAAGGGACAAGTCCCCCAGAGCTCAGGTGAAGTGGGGGAGGACAGCGAATGGAGAGAGAAGTAGGAGAAAACGAGGGGGAGGAAAGGAAAACCTGTGCGACCAGGAAGATTGAGACTGGTTAGGAATAGAAGATAGGAAAGAGAGAGAGAGAGACAGAGACAGAGAGAGAGAACATAAAAGAGGGAGCCAATATTGGTTTGAAGATAAAATTGAACACAAAGAAAGGTACTACAAGGGAGTACTACAAGACTGCTCCCAACTAACAATCTCAGCTTCCGTGGAAAGGCTATCATAAATGCCCTTCCCGGAGAGTGAGATCAACAACTAACTTCTCCATGGAGCCCTCAACTAATGCCTGTTGAAAATAGGAGCAAACACCCATACATAAACACTGAGTCGAACTAGAACCTAGAAGCAGATGGAGAGGACAAGACCACGCGGCAGAAGCACATAGAGACAGCTTACCTGAACAAGGAGGAGCTAACGGCCACTAGACTGATAGCTGGGAAACCAGCATGGGACTGACTCAGGCCCCCTTGAATATGGGTCTCAGACAGAAGGACTGAGCAGTCTAAGAGACCTCAGACAGTGGAGCCAGGATGTATCCCTGGTGCACAAAAGAACTTTGCGAACATATCCCCCATGGAGGGATAACTGCCTTAATCTAGAGACAGGAGAGAAGCCCTAGTCCCTACTTCACAGGACCTGTCAGATCTACATGACCCCAACTGGATGGCATTCCCCTACATATGGAATTGGGGTGGGGGGATGGGAGGGGAGGGTGTTTAGAGTGCATGTGAGAGGGCAGAGAGGGTAAAAGGGAGGGAAGGAGGGAGGGAGGGCTGGGGGGGGAGGGAGGGAGGGAGGGAGAGGGAACTGGGATCGACATGTAAAATAATAAATTAAATTAAAAAAATGCTTTGACTTCAAAATTTAAGTTGAAGGACAAGTTACTGGGGAAAAGGATTTCTATTTTTGTTTCCACAGAAAATGAAAAGATGTGGATTCCTTCCAGACTAATGTGGTTTGAATACGCCAGACTGCCTGAAACAGAGTACAAGCTAATCCTACATTCAAAACAGCTGGACAAAACAGCCCTACAGACTACAGCCAGGATATCTGAATCTTCTTCGAATCCCCCCAAGACAGCGCCCCTTACCAGCAGGAAGTAGTTTGGAAAGAATGACGCCCAAATTCCCAAATATTGTGTATAAATGTTTGTTTTCATTTAATTGGACTTTGTTATATAAAATTAAATAAAATAAAATTAAAAAAAGAAAGAAAACAGATCCAGGAATTTCACCGGAGGTGGAGGGGTTGTTTGACCTGCACTCTGGCCCCATGCTCAACCAGAGCAATGGAGCAGCAGGCGGCTGTGTATATTTTTTTCTTAGTTTATATATCAATCCCATTTCCCTCTCCATCCCTCTCTTCCATCCTCCAATATACCCTGACCCCCTCTGTAGTGAGGTAGTCCTTCTGTAGCACTGACCACGCCCATTGGGGGGTGGAGCGATGGGCGGAGGTGACCTGAGGAAGGAGGTCGGAGGGGGCCAGGAAGGCGTTCTCTCTTTCTGGCGTGACTCGGAAGGAGAGGATCGGGTTGAATTTCCTGGTGTTCATCTGTCTAGGTTGTACGTTATTTCTCCCTGAATAAACATCTATTCGGCCTATTTGTTTATCCTGATCCTTATTTACCGCAATACCCCTCCCATCCCATTCCCCCCCAACTCCACTTGTAGGGTAATGCCTTCCTGTAGGAGTTATCTACATCTCTCACATCATTTGGAGTATGGACTAAGCCACCCTGCCTCTAGGTTAAGTGGCTGTGTATGTTTCATTGTCTTTACTTCATCTTTCAAATCTTGCACTGTTTTAATTATTTCTTGCAAAGTTTTGTTTGTTTTTTTTTTTAATTTATTTAAAGTATTTTCTCATTTCCTCTGTAGGGTCTCTGTAATCTGTCATCTTATAAAGTTGTTTTCTTTTGTTTTTGTTTTTGTTTTTTTGGTCATTTTCTTCTGCTTCATCTGTATTGGGATGTTCACATCTTCCTGGTGTATATTCCCTTTACTCTGGTGGCATCTTATTAGTTTTTCTGTTGTTGGATATGTTCTTATATTGTCATCTTCCCATCCCTTCTTCCAGTGGTTGCAGGTGGGGTCTCTTCCTCTCCAGTTGGAATGGGTTTCTTCTGGTGTGTGCAATCAGGTCCAGTCCTCTGATGGGTCTGTCCATGGGTGCAGACAGGTTTGAGAGACTCCCTCTCCCACTAGGTTTAGGAGGCACTAGCACCTAGATGTCAGCAGACTCTGGATGGCTTGATCTGCTGGAAGCAAGTTGACTTCCTGCAGTTGCCAAGCTAGCAGATACTAAAGAAGGCAAGTGGAGGTTGTATCTGAGACAGGGGCCCATGCTCACCTCTTCCCTGAGTGGGGACCAGTACATGGTGTCAGCAGACTCTGGACTGGTTTATCCACTGGGAGTGAATTGATGTGCCTGTAGCCACCAGACCAGGAGATCCCAAAGAGTTGCTTGTCTGTTTGTTTGATTTTTGTTTATTTGTTTTTGTTTTATTGACAGTGTCCTTTGTCTTACAGAAGCTTTTCAGTTTCAGGGGGTCCCATTTATTGATTAAATGAGTTTATTCTGGCTAAACTACAATTGACATACCATTGTGATGTAGTGCAATATATTCCTGAAGGAAGAACAATGATGCCCAGCTTACAATATTCTGAATAATGAAACATGTGACAGTTGAATTTCAGGTTTTCAAATAAGAGTGGGTGTTGATTTTTATTTTTATCCTTTGAAGATGTTGATTTTCAAAGCTCAATCACAGCTCTATCGCTAATGTCACTTGTTATGTTAAAGAACATTTTCAAGAGTTCTCCCCCCACTCAGGAAAGAGGTGAGTATAGGCCCCTGTTTCAGACCCTAAAAGAGGAAATGAAAAAATCCTTTTAATAAAATGTAAGACACACACACACACACAGAGAGAGAGAGAGCAGTGTTTTTCCTGTTGTTTAAGAAATAATAATGTACATGTGTATGCACACACACACACACACACACACATACACACACACACTCACTCACTCACTCACAAACATCAGTGCCAAAATATATTTATTTAGAACATCTCTCTCCTGACAGTCTGGGGCTGTAATGAAGGCTGATATCACCTGTGCACATTAAATAGGTTTGGGGCCTTCTGACACTACAGGGCTTTCTCTTCTTTCGTGTAGGCCAGGGTCACAGGACACTACCCCTCACCACACTGATTGGGTTATATAGATTTTTTTTCTACTTAACTATTGGCAAAGTCATCTACCTCAGGTCTGCACCTGATGGATCTCAAATGGGATGGTATTAATCCAGTGGGGAGTGGGCAGATGAGGGAAACTGACTCAGAGAAATGTTTAGGAATCCAGAATTGACTTCCAGTAGAGAAATATTTGAATGTGAGCAAGAGATGTTAGGTCAGTGTAATCACTCATCCAAGTAGTTCTCAACCAGTCTTGCTTTCCTGTGGCACAAACCAACTCTGCATACAGTGTTGGAACTGCTTCTGACCTAATAGAGAACTTGAGTAGAATAAAGACCTTTAGGTCTCTCCTCTTCAAGAGAAAGCTGTTTTATCTGACAGGAGGGTCTGAAAACATGCCATTTTAGATTGAATCCTAAAGGTCCTGTGTGGAGCATTAAGTAGTTGAAGGGAATGAGAATCCCTGACTTCATGATTTTATTTGTAGCTGTCTGCACCCAGCAGGACGTCTGTCACCATGGCGCAGCCTTGTCTACAATGATTGGTGATGTGTGCATTGCTCTTTGATTTGATTTGTCCTTCCTACAAAAGACTACACTTTGACATTTGTTGTGCCCCTCCCACTCTTATTTTCTTGTTTGTTACATACTTGATAAATTTGAGAAGCACATGATCAGCAAATGCTGTCCTGTTAACCTACCTCTATACATTGTTGTAACCTTCTGGTCAACCTGGATGAGAGCATCCTGAAGGCCACCAGAGTAACTGGGTTTTGGGTTTATGAATAAATGTCACCGTGAAGAAATACCTCAAAAAAAAATGTAAGAAAAAAGAAACAAAAAATTCAAGAAATGGAGGAAAAGACAAAGCAAAAATTACAAGATACAATTCAAACAGTATAAGGTGTTTGATTCCAGGAGTCCAGCTTAGTGCTTAGATGTGGATTCTCTGCTTCGGCTTCCTTCAGCTATTTGATGAAGGGTCTAGGATGACATTTAAAATAGTCATACATGTCATTATAGGGGAAGGGTATTTGAGGTAGCCTCTCCACTGCGCCTTAGATTCTTAGTTGGAGCCATACCTGAGGATCCCTGGACGTTTCCCTAGTGACAGATTCCTCTTTATATCTATAATGGCTCCCTCTATTAAACTATATCTTTTCTTGCTTCCCCTGTCTTTTCTTCCCCTGACTCGATCTCCTGATCCCTTATGTTCTTCCCCTTCATCTTCACCCCTCCACTTTCTCCTACCTCTCCCCATTCCCAACTTGCCAGTAGAACTTGTCTCTTTCCCCTTCTCTGGGAGACCATGTATGTTTCTCTTAGGGTTCTCTATGTTTCTTAGCTTCTCTAGAGTTGTAGATTAAAGATTGGTAATTTCTTGTCCTTGTCCAGTATGAACATATTAAAACATACCTTGTTTTTCTTTCTGCGTGTGAGTTGCTTCACTCAGGATGGTTTCTTCTAGTTGCATCCCTTTGCCTACAAATGTCCAGATGTCCAGATGTCCTTTTAACCCCTCTGAATAGTACTCTATTGTGTAAATGCACCACATTTTCTTTATCCATTCTTCGGTTGGGGGCAACTAGGTGCTTTCAGGTTCTGGCTATTACAAACAATGCTGTGAAGAACCCAGTTGAACAACATGCTTGTGCTATTAAGAGCCAGGTTTTTGTTTAATAGAAATGTGACAGATGTGGAGAATTTTGATGGTCAGTGTCTCAAAAAATCCAGACATTCTCTGAGACATCAATTCAACAAATCTTCCCTTATCAGTTCCTTTTCTGTGTCTCCTATGCTACAATGAAAGTTAAAGATGCTTATGTTAAATGCATTAACAGAGACCCAGTCATCTCTTCTCATATCCCATTCTTTATCTGTAGATTATTTCTAATTCTGATATCGTAAGAGCACATTGAGAAGCTGAACCAATATCATGGGTTTTTATATTTTCCTATGTTTAAAAATGTATATAATTTTAGGTGTGTGTGTGTGTGTGTGTGTGTGTGTGTGTGTGTGTGCACGTGCACATGTGCACATGTGAGTCCAGTTAACCACAAAGCTTAGAAGAGGCCATTTAATCCTTTGGATATATTGCTGTAGGTGGTTCTGAGGAGAATTTTGAAAATGGATATTGACTAATGTCCCTTGCATGTACCGCACATGATATTAAGTGATGAGTCATCAATCCAGCTTCTGTAATATTCTTCTGTTTAGCAAAACATCTTTCTCATCCTCTATTTTCTACTCTTCTAATGCCAAGTATGCACCAATATCTTTATCCCTTTCCCCTACAAAAAATACAGTTTTAATTCTATCTGCAAACAGAAGTTTGCCATCTCAAAAATGTCTTGTATTTTTCTCTCAACACTCAACTGCCATCAAAATAAATCATTCACCCACATATTCTAAGAAGAAAATTGCATATATTTTGGACTGTTTTTTATTTTAAAGAAGAAAAGAATACTTATACTCTGCACTATATAACAATGACTAGTCTTACAAAATCAGTAACTGAGTAAAAATTATAGCAAACAAAAAGAGAACAGTAGTCAACAGGATACTGCTAGGCAACAAACAACATTAGAAATAACAGTGAGATTTAGTCTAAACAGATAGGTCTTGTCTTGCCTTGCTATTCAATATTTGGTGGATATGAATTAACTATATATTTGTCATTTAGAATTAATGAAACATCAGTTCCGGAAGATGATTTTTCTCTGATAGTTGGAAGAGACTTTTCTTGCTGGTATTAACAAAATTATGTAGCACTTGGGAACGAAAATGCATCCCAGCATGCCAGCACCGGAGGCCAAGATGGAGAAAATTTCCACAGCTACCATGACCTTACCCTGGGTACTATGGTACACAGGGAGGAAAGTGACCCAGACACAGCAGAACAACAGCATGCTGAATGTCAAGTACTTGGATTCATTGAATGTGTTAGGCAGATTCCTGGACAAGAAAGCCAAAATGAAGCTCCCCTGAGCCAAGCAGGCCAGGTATCCCAGGACAAAGTAGAAGGCAGTGACTGAACCTTTGCTGCACACAATGATGATGTGGCCATGCTCAGAGTGTGCATCAATGTTAATAGAGGGAGGAGAAGCTCCCAGCCAGACTGAACAGATGATAACTTGGATGAGAGTACAGATGGCAATGATGTAGTTAGGTGCCCCTGAAATTAGGAAGTATCTCATTCTTCTTCCAGGGGCTGTGACTTTGAAGGCCAGAAGCACAGTAACTGTTTTGGCCAACACAGTGGAAACAGCCACAGTGAACACAACTCCAAATGTGATTTGCTGCAAGATGCATGTAGCTGAGTTTGGACGGCCAATGAAGAGCAAGGGGCAGAGGGAACAAAAGAAGAGTGAGATGAGCAGGATGTAACTGAGCTTCCGGTTATTGGCCTTCACAATGGGAGTGTCATGGTGCTTGACAAAGACTCCAAGAACCAGAGCTGTGAATGCAGAGAATAACAAGGACAATAAGGCAAGAGCCATCCCCAAAGGGTCTTCATAGCTGAGAAATGTCACCTCTTTGTAAATGCACTGGTTCTGCTCTCTGTTGGCAAACTGGTCCTCTGGGCACTTCACACACTGATCGACATCTGAGGGAGAGAGAACTGTATCGTTAGTTAACCATGAGTATTTTTATTGACAGAACATTTCATTACACGTACAGTAGAAACATTACAATGTATACATTTTGGTGTTGAGGCTGTCCTTGAAAGACCTTGCTGCATACAAATGCTTCCATTTCATAATCCTCTTTATTTCTATGGGAATCATGGCAAAGATTTGATTTGTCTGTTAGGTGCATTGATGCAATCATGTGACATGACAGCAGGAAGCACAGATATTTTTTAGTGCATTCTGTTGGCTATGAAGAAATTACTTATATGGATGAGTTCCCAGATGCTAAATTCATTAACCACAGTTTTACTGAGTGTTTTAAAGTTCCAGATCCCATGGATTCAATCCCTCCTATGGTGTTTTCTACTTTTATGACTGCTGTCACCATGCATAATGGAGACGGTGACTTCTGCTGAGCCCATATATGTGATTCATTTTCTATTTCAAATTATTTGGCCCAAACATATTGAAATACAATCACTATTAAATATGTAGTTTCTATGAGTGTGTATATATTCATAGGTTCATATTTATATAAAAGTATCCAAAGATTTGATGAATTTAAAAGTGATCTGGATTATATGGGATAAGTACTTGTGTAAAAATGATAGATGAATGATGTTTGAGAACTACAAAAATAATAAAAAAAATCATAAATACAGCCTTAGTTCTTCATTATCCTTGGAATACCAACAGCAATTTCAAATGTGTTCAGAAGAATCTGTAGCCTATCACTAAATAGAAACCTATGTAAAAACTTCACACTAAAACATCCCTAATTTGTTATTTCCAGCAACCACATTATATAGTAAATCAGATCCATTGCCCTATTGTGTTCTTTGTGAGCACCTATGCACAACATGTTATGTATAAACTTTTGTAGATACACACATATGTGCAAAATGATTAGAAATATTTGGAAACATTGAAAACCTCAATACAATCTACATGTAATATTACAGGAGATTAATCACCAAGAAAGAACATGTGTAAAATTCACTCACACTGCACATTTATTATCAAAACTGTATCTTTCAGAAAATGCCACCTGCCATGAATTTATAATGAGTCATTGCTTGGGTCAAGGCATGAGGATTTTTGTACATAGACATAGTTACTGATCATTTTTCTATAAAGTCTAACTTATGAAAATAATACATTATGTTTGTCAGTTCCCTTGTAGACACATTTAGCTTCCCAGTGTGGAGGTTTGGTGGGATGATCAATGTGAAGCATTTATAACTGCCTCACATACTCACTTGTTTCATTAGAGATTTCATTTTCTGGGCAGGGGCTGCACTGAAAACAGCAGACTGCCATTCCCTCCTGCAGGAATTTTCTGAATCCAGGACCGCAGTCAGCACTGCACACAGAGGATGGCATCTGAGGAAAATTAGATACATGGCGATATCAGAAGTTTCTCCTACTCCTTTCAGATCCATATTATGTAGCATGTTTAGATATTAACGAGGTAATTTCATATAAACCAACTGCATGACCACATTACAAAAAATGTACAGTTTTAAAAAGACACAGAGAAGCTTAAATAAAAATTTCTCTTTTTCAGACTAGTCTGTCATTCTAACAGAGAAGCTTTTTATTAATTTTTAATGGGCATTGTTGTCTCTCAGAAGGACTTTATGATAAATGCAAACAGAGGAAGACAGTTGTCAGTGTTCCTTCAGGGTCTATGCCTTTGCTGGTGTCTCCAGATTCCTGACCGCCCTTTTATTGACTGTAACCCTTGAGACAAATCAACCATTCCCCTCAATTACGTTTGTTCAGTGTTGGATCACAGGGACATAACAGCAAATTAGGAACAGTGGGCACCTGAATCAAGGGAAATATCTCCTAAAATATCACACAACACACATTAACTCCAAGAAGACTCTACTGAAATACATGACATACAGTGTGTGAAGAGCAAAGAGATGAAGTGGCAGATATCAGTGTCTGTTTTGGGGATGAAGTGCTGACTTGATGTGTAGTGAGCAGGAAGGTGGAGTGTTTCCCAATGGGCAAAGTCTTACAAAGACTGGGAATAAAAGAGAAACCTTAATAAAATATTGTTTAAAGTTAATTGAAGGAATCCGTGTATGCATGTATACATATATATTTCTTTGATTACCATGAAATTAGTGATGGCTATCTATATGTTGCATTAGAAAGTTCGTGATTCTTGTATGGTAAATTTTCAATCTTTGTTTTGTGTTAAGTTCTATGTCAAAACAACAGCATCTGCTAAGTACAGAATCATCTCATGTTCTCTCCAAATATTGAGAACTACATTGCTTCCTTTTTGGCTGTTGGTTGTTGTTGTTGTTGAAACAGTGTCTCAGTGTTTAGCTTTGATTTATTAAACTCCCTAGTCCAGACCATATATCTTTCCTTCATTTTTGTGTTTCTTCATTTATTTTTTAGTTTGATAACATTTTAAGGACTAGTTTGAATAAGAATGGACACAAGGCATGTCTTTGTCCATTTTCTGCTCATTTCACTTAAGGATTCCATATGGACCTCTGTGTTGCTTGAGCTCCCTATGTAGTTCAGGCTGTGTATAAATAGAGTCTCCAGCTTCTATGACAAAAGAGATTGAATTAAAGACATGTACACCACTCACCTGCTCTATGTGACTTTAGTGGGTATTCATTGAATTTTCTCTCCATGTGCTACTATGCCCTCAATATGTGTGCCACAGAAAACCTTAATATGTCAAGGTGTGTTCTTTCTATTCTGTCAGGCTTTGTTTCTATTGTTTTTTTTTTCAATCTGAATGGAGGTTGGGCTTTGTTAAAAGTCCTTTCAGCACAATTGTAGATAATAATTTGATTCTATTCTTCAGTTTATTCATGTCATATGTCAGTGTTAACTTCTGCGTATGTTGAACCATGATTTCTTCCTTGGAATGAAGCATTTTGGTTGCAGAGACTGATCTTTCTGTTGTGGGTTGAGTTCAGGTGGGAAATGTTTACTCCAGAATTATTAGATCTGTGTTCTTTCAAGAGATGGTTCTCTTGTTTCACTTTTTTAAAATTTCCATTTATAGCAATGCTTTTCTGCCTTTTACAGGTTTCTAACATATTTCCACATGAAGGTAATGAAGCAATGTTTGTTTTTTTAAAGCTTTTTTTTTTTTTTGGTCCAGGCATTTGAATTAGAAAATGTGACAAGTAACATTCAATGTTTATTGAAAACTACTAGTAAATGATTGTCCTCAAAATATTAATAAAGTGTCACATCAAAAAGGAGAAAGCAAGAGGCATAAAACAGTAGGCTTGATATTGGTTCATAATATGACAATTTATTACATTAAGTTACAATGAAGTACAATTGGTCCCACTTGACAATGTTACTGCTAGATGCACATCAGTACAATTTGGTCAGACCTACCTGTCCATTTCCTGTGGCCCACTCTATCATGTCTTCATATACATGGAGCTGTTGACCATGTGGAAAATATGCACTATATTTTCCTATCTTCACCTTAAATCTTAGACCATGTGGGAAATCCAGAATTTGGAAAATGTTATATTCTTCCTGAAGTTCTTCTTTCGGGTTCATATTTACTCTGTCCCCAACAGGATTAGTGAAGTGGGTCTTCTTCAGCAATGAATTTAGCTGAAACACAGGCAGAATCCTATAGTGTGTGTGCCCTTCCTTGAAATAAAAAAACCTTCCGGTTTTATTTTAAAGGTAGCAGTTTTGAAGGTGCCCAGTGGATAAATCTCAGTGAAAGTAAATGGATAAATGAGATTTTCCTTATGCTCCTAGAACTTTATTTCCCTCAGAGTAAATTGTTAATCACAGAGGCATACTCACAGACACCTTAGATAGATAACAAACCACTTACACACACACACACACACACACACACACAGTCACACATGAGAGAGCGAGGAAAATATACATAGAGAGAATGCCTCAATTCATCCAGCAATACACATAAAATACACCTCTAAATTTACTTGCACACTCATACACACACGCCATGGAATTCATATATATATATATATATATATATATATATATATATATATATATATATGGGCAAACGCAGACAGACATATTCATCCAAACATACATACAGAAACACAGAAAACATGTACCCTGCCATGTACATATACAAATTTATACAGGATCAAACACCAATAGATAGAGACATTGATAAGCAGAAAATTTTGTGTCCACATCAAAAGACAGACAGACACACACACACAAACACACACATATACACACACAGACCCAACAATACAGATGTACATATGTGTAAGCACATTGGTGGAAACATATAAATGCGCAAATTGGCTCATGCAGTCACATACACAACCAAGTTGACACAGTAAAAAACAAACAGAAAAAAAACACTGATAAAGAAAGACACAAAGAAATTCATTATCATTCCACAGGAAGACATACAGATTCTCTCTCTCTCTCTCTCTCTCTCTCTCTCTCTCTCTCTCTCTATATATATATATATATATATATATATATATATATATATATATATGAAGACATATACATACAGAGATGCATCAAAAAGCACAAACATGCACATATAGAGATTGAGAAACCTATAGTCATGCTCATGAATGCACTTGTATGTAGTGGACTGAATCACAGCACTACTGCCTGTGAAATTACTAACAGCATGCCAACTGTGGTCCAGAGAGCTGACAGAGGGGGAAGAATCAGTTGAGAATACTTACAACTATCATATCCTACACAGATTACAACATACTTGATGATTAACATACAAGGAACTCACAATGACACAGAATATTCATGAGAAAGTAACGATATTGTTTGGAGTTAAGAACAGAGGCGATGGTATTCAGATGTTCAGTAAGAAAATCACAGATTGTCCTTTATACATGTGCCTTCTGTTTCATTTGCTTTGCACTAGACATTTCTGCCAAACTTTGGATTTACTCCCTCAGCAGAAAAAAAAATGTTCAGATACATTTCTACTAGTGCACTGATTGTGGAAGACTCCTAAAATTATGACATTGCTGACACCAAATATCATCCAATAGAAGAAATACTACCTTGAAGCAGCCAGATTGGTGTCCTTTCCCATTATCCACTGTCTGAGCTTCTGCTTGTTGAAGAACCATATCATGCAGTGCATGGGCCAGAGCATACATAGCATTGTATATGTTATAACTGCCATCACTAAAGGCCATATCAAAAGTCTGTACCATTAGCCACTCCATAGAGGCATTTGATGAATAGTTCTTCAGTGCCGTACACTTGGATGTGGAGAATTCACAGTTAAAGTTCATCCACTCCAGCCTTGCCAGATATTCATCTGTATGTTTGAGAGGGTTCATAGTCTGAACAAAATTTTTAAAACCAGAAATATCACCATGATGGTGTGCAAAGGCTAGAGTCATATGGGATGAGTCAAGCATGAAGTCTGTTTTACTTGTAGTCACATCCCACTGTGGGGTGATGACCCATATTCTCTGTAAACCTCTGGATTTCCATGTTTGAAAGCTCACAGCAAGAGTACTGTCTGTGTCACCATAAATGATAACAACATTTGTGGATGATGTCTTGATTTGGTTATAATACACTTCAGCTCTCGACCTGTATAACTGCATGTCCATTGGAATGATATATACAAAGGCAAAGCAGATCATATTTTTTGCCATCTCTCTTCTCAAATATGAGAGAAATTGGGTGCTCTGATCATTGTCTGAGATGACCAGCCCTATCCAGTTCCAGCTGAAGTGAAGTATGATAGACACCATGGCCAAGGGTAGAGATATGTCCTTGGGGGCCATCTGATATATATATGGAAAATTTTCATGGTCACTCAGACTTGGATGGAAGGGTCCATATGTAAGATGAATGACCTAGGATGGATTCAGGGAGCAGCATGAGCTACCATGCACTCCTAAGAACTTGTAAACACAGCCTTTCCTGCAATGAGTTCTAGAAAACTTCCTTGCCCAATCTCCTTAGTTATTACTTTTCCCTCATCTCTATTTCAAGCAAGGAAACATGGAAATCCCATCAGTCACTGAGTACTACTCATGAACTACATATATTGATATAAATCCAGGCTACCCCCCTCTAAACACAGTTTTTCCTATCTGGAGATGGTACCAATGAGGGAACAGTTTCAGTAAACCCACATATTGAAAATCTTACCTGCTGGGGTTTGTAGACGTACATGAATGCCATTACTGACATCGATATTTCCCAGTCTGGTCCTGTAATCATCAAATGGCATATGATATCTTTCTCACAGTAATAATTTGGGAAAAAACCAGACTTTTGTCTTATAATTTGACTGAGACTGTATAATTGAGACATAGAGATATAATTATGCCCATGGTAATCAAATACTAACGATTTATTTGGTAATAGATCAGGGTTCCTGTTGACCTCATCCAGGGTGAAAGCCAAGGCCAGTGCAAACTTGTAGTTCTCAGTTGGTGTTCTGTAAGAGGGTACAGTGTTTAATATGGACAGAAATCAATACAAGATTATTTGTAGTCAATGCATGAGCTATCTTGTACTGAAAATTATTCCTGAACTTCCTCAAAGATTGAAATAATATCTTGTGTTGTGAAGTTGGAAAGACACAATAATCTGGAAGGTTGCAAAAACTATAA
Source organism: Phodopus roborovskii (assembly GCF_943737965.1). Taxonomy (NCBI): domain Eukaryota; kingdom Metazoa; phylum Chordata; class Mammalia; order Rodentia; family Cricetidae; genus Phodopus; species Phodopus roborovskii. Next base: position 16,312,590 of record NW_026126636.1, read on the forward strand.
ATTCCATGGGGAAGCATCTCCCATAAATGAGATTTGCCACTGCCATCTTCCATAGAAGGCATTTTCCATGTCTGGTTTTTGAGCTACTCAGAAGATATAAACAGGGCACAGACCTTGTCTAAATAGTAAACATGATCATCTTCATGTAGAAATTATTGATTAATATAAAAATGCATATGATGTGTTAGTTACAGAGTTTGTATTATTTCCTATGAAATTACGGAAGAGACAAAGTTTGACAAAAAAATCACAGATAGTACACAATAGTGTTTATGGAAGCTACATTTGGTTATGGACTTATAGTTCATAATAATTATTGGACAATTTAGTTAAAAAAATCCCCTCATGTCCATATTCATCTTGCTCTTTTTTTAGGTTTAGCTGTTGCAGGAATTTTTTTATATTTATTTTAAAACACTTTTCAACACCAAAGAAGTATTTGGTAAAAGATGTACATGTCTGTCTTTTTCTGTGTGTTTGACAAGATTAATTCTAACTTTGGCCACAAAAGGACACAGACCACATGTTTTTGAATTTCAATTTCCTATAGTCTAATCAGGTCTCCAATACACAAACATATACTTGCTGTAGGTACTGAGTGCAGATATTAAAGGCATGCAGCCCCACTGCAGGATTGTTCAATTATTTCATTTTTGCACAAGCATGTCATATATGCATGCTGGGCATATCTGACCAACATATTTTTTTCTACTATATAACATCTTTTGACAACTAATACAACAATATCATCATATGGAGATTTTTTTAAAACCAGGATCCCATATTTATAAATTAGAAGAATTCAAAGTGTAAAATGTTTGTGAATGTTTAATTGTTTTGTAATAAAAATGAAGAACAAGTCAGTTGGAAGACATTAGCCTTCAGCATTTGTGCTTATGGGAAGAATAGTAACTCGTTTCCTCCTAGTCATTTTATATAATCTGATCAATATACATAAAACTACTCCATTATTCTTAATGTTTTAGTCAGAAATAAATACAATCTGGTTTATATTTAGAAATTGTACCTTTCTCATGTCTCTGTACATAAAAAGAGACACTTTATAAATATTCTTCATAAACAGAAAGAAAAATCATCATTGATCTCTTCAGAAAAAGGAAAGGAATTTGAGACTAGATTATATGTGACTGAAACATTAAGTTCAATAAACTAAAATTAAGAAACATCAGTGACTTGAGCTGTCATATTTCCCTATTGAACTAAAATGCTGTGTGTAAAAACTAGTACCTGTATTTCACAAAATCAGCATGTATATAGTGCCTACATTGTGAAAATATGAAGCTATAATTAGTAAAAATTCCGGAAGAGAAACATAAGAGGCCAGTGTGATATAATTTACAGAAAATAAACAACTTATACATAAAGGGAAAAGACATATGACTTTTAAATAACAGTGAAGATCAGTTAGTAGGTAACTTCTCTATCCATGTCCTCAAGTGTTTACAAATATCACGTGCCACAGCTGTCACTTAAGCAGGTGACAAGGAAAGTAACCATCCATCACTATGAGTTGTAGCCTCAGTTTTTAAAAGTACAAACATACCATTTAAAATACATATATTACTTCCTTATTGAAAAATGGAGAGTGAAGAAGTGGACTTTTTAAATACTTAAAAGCCAGTGGTTTTTCATGTTTATACATGAACTATCAATAAACGGAAACACATTTGGTGTTCACAGTGCATAGGTTTCCCTCTTCCATTCTCGAGTCAGCTTCAGAAGGCAAATGGAACACATACAAAGAGTTAGAGGGAGTAAATTATTATCTATGTAAAATCTCTGTGCAGCTATGTGTGGCACAACATCTTTGGTCTTCACTCAAGCACACGCTGATGAAAGGAACATCAACTAACTCTAAGGTATTTGCTTTCATGTTGTTATGGGGTTTCCTTTGATGAGATGTTACCAGCTAAAGCACTATAGACAATGTCAAAAGAAGGCTCTTTTTGATGATGGATCATGGTAGAGACTGCTCCCTTCATTTCACTTCCAGCCTTTCTAAGTGGGAGGCTACTGAAAAAAAAAAAAAAAAAAACAGAGCACACACTGGACTCACTAGAAATAATAATATAGGAATGAGTCTCTAAAAGAATTTGGAGTCATTTCTTGATGTGGAGCCTAGAAAACAAGATAGAAAACTCAAGAACAATTATGAGATCTTTATGACAATATTTACATGGAAAGTAATAACCACTTACTGTATTTTCAAAATCTCATTAAAATACTCTTTCTTCACTTGCCACTGCACTGTTCTGGGGAAGAAGATACAACTTGTCTTCAAGTCTCCATCCTTGTCTTCATTCTGATTCATTTTCCAAAAACATCTGGGCTGCATGAAACTGGCCATGAGAAGAGGAATGTTCAGGAGCAACAAGAGCAAAATCAAAACGAACATCTCTGTCCAGTGTTACACCAGGGCAGCGTGAAAGGTGAAATGTCACGTAGATAAGCCCATTAAATGGGAAAACACTTATTCCTACCTGATTTTATTTCTTGGCCAAATGAGAAGGTATTTCATTTTTTCTCCCAGGTGTTTCTTTACCACTGGAGGAATATAGGACACTATCTTCCCTGGGGTTCTGTGAAAAACATGGGTTGATACATATACAAGAGAAGAGAGTACTTCAGTCTCTCATTCCATGACATCATTTATGTTTGTTGTTATAAGGCCCCTGGGATGAAACATTTTTTGAAAATTTGGTCCCAGGACTACCTTACCTTTTGGTAACATCAATATAATTGAGGTAATAATTTTCTCAGATGACCCATAAGTTAAGAAGGACACACAAGCCAAAATAATTCATGGTTACAAACTGGGAATTACATCACCAAGTCCATAACAGGGCTAGGTAGCCTAATTTGTGGAGCCTCTAACATCCTCATAATATGCACAGTGTGATCTCTCCTCCACCAGGGACAAGTAGAGAATATCCATCCAACACCTGAGATTCTATTCCATAGAGGACAAATAATAAGGCCAATACACAAAATTCCTGAATCTTATTGTATCTAAAACTATCCAGCTCATCAAAGAATCACAGTTCATTTATATGATCAATGTTGATTTTTAAAAATTCAAAAATATCCAGAGAAAAACCCAGACATTAGTGTCTTATTTTAAATACTACATAAGACATATCACTTCCTCCCAACCAAGAATTTGAGTTCCAAACAAATATTAATCTCTGATCCTCCCTTTTAACAGATGCCTTGTGATGACCAAATTCTTCAACTTTATCTTTGATTTCATACATTGCTTTGTTTATTTACATTCCAGTTGTGGCTTGAAGAAGTCTTGTGCTGAGGATCTTAAAGCAAATAGTAACTGTGCAGTGACCCTCTGATGAAAGTGTAAACTCTTATGCCATTGTCATAGTCAGCTACTGTAGGTTGCCTTCTGGAATCTCAATTGCTAGTGGGAGAGTATTATTATTTTCTTTTTCTTTTTTGTTTGATATTTTAGTTTTTTATTGTTTTTATTTATATTTTTTATTATTTTACATATTAATCCCAGTTCCTGCTCCATTTCTCCCTCCCATGTTCCCAAACACCCTCCCATCCAACCCCACCCACTCCACAGGGAGGGTGATGCCTTCAAGAAGGGATAACCAAAATCTATCAAGTCAGAGGAACGAGGCCCTCCCTCATGTTTCTAGGTTAAGGGAGCATCCCTCCATGGGGTATGTTTTCCCAACATCATTTTGTGCACCAAGGATACATCCTGGTTCCACTGTCAGAGGTCCCTTAGACTGCCCAGGCCTTCTAAGTGAGACCCATGTTCAGAGGACTGAGTTGGTCCAATGCTGGTTTCCCAGCTATCACTTTGGGGATTGTTCAGATAAGCTGTCTCTGTGGGTTTCTGTGGCCTGGTCTTGTCCTCCCTCTGCAACTGGATTCCAGGATTTCGGCTCAGTGTTTAGCTGTGGGTGTCTGCTTCTGTTTTCATCAGCTACTAGATGAGGGTTCTGTGATGGTGGATAAGTTAGTCTTCAATCTCATTATCAGGGAAGGGATGAAGAAAGTAATATCATATTCATCACAGGAGAAATCCATCAGTACAAAAATCTCAATTCTAAGCATCTAAACCCCAAATACAAAGGCACCCACATTCTTCAATGCTACTAAAACTCAAGTTCACATGAAACCTCACACATTCATAGTGGAAGACTACAACACCCCACTCTCACCACTAGACAGGACCACCAGACATAAATATAATAAAGAAACAAAGGAACTAACCAAAATTATTTCCCAATTGAGTTTAACAGACAACTATAGAACATTCCATCCAAACACTAAAGAATATACCTTCTCAGCACCACATGGAACCTTCTCTAAAATCAACCACATACTAAGCAACATAACAAGTCTCAACAGATACAACAAAATTTGTAATAGTCCACTCTATCTTAACAGACCATCATGCTTTAAAGTTGGCATTCAAAAACAACACAAACTACAGAATCCCTACAATCTCTTAGAAACTCAACAATGCACAATTGCACTATTACTGGGCCAAGGAAGAAATAAAGAAATAAATTGAAGATTTTATAGAATTCAACAAGAATGGAGACACAACATACCCAAACTCATGGAACACTTAAAAAGCAGTGCTATGAGGTGACCATATGAAGAACTAAGTGACCATATGAAGAACACAGAGGATAGTCACATTAGAGAATTAACAGCACAACTGAAAGCCTTAGAACAGAGAGAAGCGAACTCACCCCGTAGGAGTAGACACCAGGAAATAATTAACTTGAGGGCTGAAACCAATAGAGACCAGGTAAACAATACAAAACATCAATATAACAAAGAGTTGGTTTTTTTGAGAAAATCAACAAGATAGACAAACCTTTATCCAAACTACCAAAAAAAGCAGAGAGAGAACATGCAAATTAACAAAATTAGAAACAAAAGATGGACATAACAATGGACACAGAGGAAATCCAGACAATTTTCAGGTCATACTTTGAAAACCTGTATTCCACAAAATTAGAAAATTCAAAGGAAATGAACAAATTTCTGGATAACTACCACTTACCAAAATTAAACTAGAAGCAGTCATCAAAAGCCTCCAAACCAAAAAAAAAAAAAAAAAAAAAAAAAAAAAGCCCAGGGCCAGATGGCTTCAGTGCAGAATTCCACCAGACATTCAAGGAAGAGCTAATACCAATACTCCTCAAATTGTTCCAGACAATAGAAACAGAAGGTTCATTACCAAACTCTATTTACGAGGCCACAATCACCTTGGTACCCAAGCCACACAAAGACACTACTAAGAAAGAAAACTACAGACCAATATCCCTCATTATATTGATGCAAAAATACTCAATAAAATAGTGGCAAACCGAATCCAAGAATACATCAGAGAAATCATCCACCATGGCCAAGTATGCTTCATCACTGGGTAGCAGGGATGGTAACATATGAAAAATCCCTAGATGCTGAAAAAGCCTTCGACAAAATTCAACACCCTTTCATGATAAAGGTCTTGGAGAGATCAGGAATAACAGGAACATACCTAACATAATAAGAGCAATATACAGCAAACCAACAGCCAACATCAAACTGAATGGAGAGAAACTTAAGGCAATTCCTCTAAAATCAGGAATAAGACAAGGCTGACCTCTCTCTCCATATCTCTTCAATATCGTACTAGAAGTTCTAGCTAAAGCAATAAGACAACAAAAGGCGAACAAAGGGATAGAAATTGAAAAGGAAGTAGTCAAACTTTCACTATTTGCAGACGATATGTTAGTTTACATAAGCAACCCAATAAACTCTACCAGGAAACTCCTACAGCTGATAAACACCTTCAACAAACTAGCAGGATACGATAAACAACAACAACAACAAAAGCAAAACAAAACAAAACAAAAAAATCAGTAGCCCTACTACTACATACAGATGACAAAAGGACTGAGATAGAAATCAGAGAAACATCACCCTTTACAATAGCCACAAACAACATAAAGTATCTTGGGGTAACATTTACCAAACAAGTGAAAGACCTTTATAGCAAGAACTTTGTGTCTTGAAAGAAAGAAAGTAAAGAAGATACCAGAAAATGGAAAATCTCCCATGCTCTTGGATAGGTATCAGGGAAATAAAAATCAGCACATCTCTGAGATACCATCTTACTCCTGTCAGAATGGCTAAAGTTAGAAAAAGCAATGACAACTTATGCTGGAGCGGATGTGGGTGAAGGGGAACACTCCTCCACTGCTAGTGGGAGAGCAAACTTGTACAGCCATTTTGGAGATCAGCGTGGTGGTTCCTCAGGAAAATGGGAATCAGTCTACCACAGGACCTGGCAGTCCCACTCTTAGGCATATACCCAAATGATCCACATCCATGCAACAAAGACATATGTTCAACTATGTTCATAGCATCATTATTTATAATAGCAAGAACCTGGAAGCAATCTAGATGCCCCTCAACTGAAGAACAGATTAAGAAAATGTGGTATTTTACATAATGGAGAACGTCAGACTAGGAAGATTGAGTCAGGAGAGGAATAGACGGGGGCGGGGGGTGCCATAAAAGAGGGAGCCATTATAGGTTTGAAGAGAAAAACTGAATCTAGAGAAATGTGCAGAGACCTGCAAGACTGACCCCAACTAACAATTTGAGCAAAAGTGGAAAGGCTACCATAAAGGTCCTCCCAGATAATGAGAGTAATAACTAACTTGTCCACCATCATAGAGCCCTCATCTAGTAGCTGATAGGAACAGAAGCAGACACCCACAGCTAAACACTGAGCCAAACTGGAATCCAGATGCAGAGAGGGAGAACAAGACCAGGCTACAGAAACCCACAGAGACAGCTGACCTGAACAGAGAGGAGCTAATGGCCCCTCTGCCTGATAGCTGGTAAACCAGCATTGAACCAACTCAGATCCTCTGAACATGGGTCTCAGTTAGAAGGCCTGGGCAGTTTAAGGGACCTTAGACAGTGGAACCAGGATGTTTCCCTGGTGCACAAAAGAACTTTGGGAGCATATTCCCCATAGAAGGATACTCCCTTAACCTAGAGGCAGGAGGGAGGACCTAGTCCCTACTCCAAATGACTTGACAGATTTTCTTGTCCCCTCCTGAAAAGCATAACCCTACCTGTGGAGTAGGGGGGGTGAATGGGATGGGTGGGAGGTCGAAGAACATGGGAGAGAGGAAGAGATAAAGGGAAAGAGGGAGAGGGAACAGGTAAAATAAGAAAAACAAATAAAACATAAGAAAAGAAGAATACATTTTTTAAAAAAGAAATAAAGTACTGTAATGACAATGTAAGCATATCTAAAAGTTAGTGCAGTGTATTCCAAGAGACAATTCTCTCCCCATCTACTTCAGACAATAAAACACACAGTAAAACCTTAATATTTGAACATCATTGTTCCAGGATCATGGGATCTATATTATCTATAAGAAGACACACATCTTGATTCTTTGTTTCAGTCATACTGAAAAAAAAGATCCAAAGGTGTGGGTGCAAATATTTCACTAGACCCAAGATAAATGATAAATGGTTGTTTATTAGGGAACACTTACACAGGAAAATAGAAAGAACTGTTGGAGTGTTTCTGTGCCCTTCGTACCAGATCGTCTGACCCAGGAGAAAACAAAAGCCGGACTTCAAGCTTCTTTCTTTCTGCTTCCGTCTGCGTGAAGCCACACCCAAAGGGATATGGCTACAGATACGGGTTCACAGACAAGATGCCTACAAAGAATGTACGTATATTTTGTGGTTTGAATAGGTATGACCTCCATAGACCTGTGTTTGAATGTTTGGGACATAGTGAGTGACACTATAACAAAGTATCACCTTGTTGGATTAGGTGTGGCCTTGGAGGAAATGTGCCACTGTTGGGATGGGCTTTGAGGTCTGTTATATGCTTAAGCTACACCCAGTTTGGTACACAGTCTCATGATGTTTATACATTGTTGAGGGTTTGTGCCTTTTTTCTTTTATTTTTCTCTCACACATTACATCCTGATTGCAGTTTTCTTTCCTTCCATTCCTCCGTGCCTCCCCCATCTTCCTTCTCCCTAAGATCTATTCCTCCTCCATTTCCCTTAGGAAAACATTTCAGGTTTACCCTGGATATCCATCAGACATAGCCAAAATTGTACAATAAGATAAAGGACAAACCCTCATATCAAGGCTGGGTGATGCAGTACATTAGGAGGAAAAGGGTCCTAAGCCAAGGCAAAAGAGTTGAATACTCCCACTGTTGGGAATGCAAGAATACTAAACTAAACAAGCATAAAGTATATGTAGAGAATGTAGATTAGACCCACATGAGGTCCATGCTTATTGCTTCAGTCTCTGTGACCCCCTATGAGGACGGCTTGATTGCTTCTGTGGACCAGTGCTGGTGGTGTCCTCAAACATTCTGACTCCTACAATCAGTTCTCCCCTCCTCTCCAGGGTTCACCTGGCTCTGCCTAGTTCTTGTCTTTGGGTCTGTGCATCTGATTCCATCAACTGCTGGAAACCCCTCAGATGACAATTGGGCTAGGCACTGACCTATGTGTCTAGCAGACTATCATTAGGAGTCACTTCATTGACTTATTTTTTTCCAGTTGTGTTTGGTTCTATCCTGCGTCTCTGGGTTCTCCTGGCTCTGATTTCTGAGCATCTAAACAGTGTCAAGATTGGCCTCCCTCTTAGGGCATGGGTCTCACGTTGCACCAGTCATTGGTTGGCACTCCCACAAGTTCTTCACCATTTTTATCCCAGCATGTCTTACAGGCACGGCAGATTTTAAGTCGAAGATTTTGTGGTTGTGCTAATATCCCAGGCCCACTAATAGGAGCCTTGCCCAGTTATAGAGGATGGCCAGTTCATGCTCCTTCCCCCCATTTGTAGTGAGATAGTCCTTCTGCGGCACTGACCACGCCCATTGGGGGGGTGGAACGATGGGCGGAAGTGACCTGTGGAAGGAGGTCGGAGAGAGAGCCGGGAAAAGCTCTTTTGCTGGCCTGACTCGGACAGGAGAGCATCGGGTTGAATTTCCTGGTGTGCATCTGTCTAGGTTGTAAGTTATTTCTCCCTGAATAAACATCTATTCGGCCTATTTGTTTATCCTGATCCTTATTTAACCGTGATATTTGGTGTCAGAAGCGGGATTAGGATTTTCACGGGACCTGGGTTTCACCCAGGTGGCAGACCCATTATTAGTAGACTTTGCTAGCATCACTGTCAGATTTCAGCCAGTTTCCATCATACTAGTTTTCTACATCTTTTCCTAAATGGCTGTCCATTCCAATCAACTATTCCATTACTCACTGCCTCCATCTCTCCTACCCCCATCTGATCCCTCTTGGTTCAATCCCCACACACTCCTAGTCTGCCTCAAAAATATATTCTATTTCCCCTTCCCTGGAGATTCATGGGTTTACTCCTGAGCACTCCTTGTTACTTAGTCTCTCTGGGTCTGTGGGTTGTAGCATGATTACCCTTTACTTAACAGTTGTCCATTTATAAGTGAGTACATAGCATATTTGTCTTCCTGGGTTTCATACCTAAGCCCTCACATTCTGTATTGAGCCCAGCTCTTTCAATAGGACCATGTACTACCATAGTAGTGAGCCTGGAGCAGTAAGCACTCTTCCTACTTCAGTTATCTAAATGCTTTCTCTCTATTGTTGCTTTTCTGGTATACAAGTTTGGAGGAATAATTAATGGGTTCAGCACATATTGTTTGAGAGATTTTCCCTGGAGAGACACAATATTTATATGCACCCACTCAGCTAAAATGGGAACTGACAAGTGAACCAAGTATGCTTGTTCCTGAAATACATCTTTTTGAACCAACAGGCTTTATTGGGGTTGCTCACATAAATCATGGAAATGGAGTCGCTTACAAGAACAAAAGTGAATAGAAGACAGTTGCCATCATGAAATGTCAAACCAGCATGAAACACAGCTTATGAACACTGTACACCCAGAGAATACTACATACCTACAGGCATATCTACATGTTAAAGGGCATTGTATCTTACTGGTTCAATTCACAAAAGCCTCTTCTAAACAGCAAAACTGGTATAAGTTTCTTCAGTGGGATTAAGCATAGTGATTCCTGACAGTTTCAGGGACTTCTTGAAGCTATTTTTTTATTTACTGTCTTAATCAGCTTCCCTACAGGATGGAATGTTTCAGGCTCTGGAAAACTGCCAAACAACAGCACTTTCTTCAGGCTTCTCAATTTTGTATTCATTATGATTTGAAGGTGAGAAAGTAAAATGTTTTACTGAAAATTTTCTTGCAATATCACATTTGCAGAATTTTTCCTCAGAACAAAGTCTGGATTTTGTTTTCTAAGATTTGAATGTTATTCAAAGGCTTTCATACATTTCTCATGTACAGACTGATTCCCCAGTGTGGATGCTGTAATGGTCCATAAGTGTAGAGCTTGGATAAAGAATATGCCATATTACTTCAATAAAAAGATTTGTCTTTAGTATATTTTCTGATGTTTTCTTAGACCTGAGAGACAGGTAAGGAGTTTGCCATATACATTGCATTTATAAGGTTTCTCTCCTGTATCAACTCTTTGATGAGTTCTAAGGTTGGCTTTCTGGATAAGGGATTAGTCAAATTCACTGCATTGGTAAGATTTCTTCCAGTATGAATTTTCTGATGTTTTCTAAGAACTGAGCCACCAGCAAAAGATTTCTCACATTCACTACATTTGTAAGGTTTCTCACCTGTATGAAGTCTCTGATGAGTTCTAAGATGGTCTTTCTGGATAAAGCATTTGTCACAGTAACTACATTTATATGGTTTCTCTCCTGTATGGATTTTTTGATGTGTTCTAAGATTGGCTTTCTGGATAAAGCATTTGTCACATTCACTGCATTTGTAAGGTTTTTCTCCTGTGTGTATTCTTTGATGTCTTCTAAGGTGGGCTTTCCGGATAAAACATTTGTCACATTCATTGCATTTGTAAGGTTTTTCTCCAGTATGACATTTCTGATGCTTCCTAAGATCCGAGCCAACAGTGAAAGATTTACCACATTCATTACATTTGTAAGGTTTTTCTCCTGTATGAATTCTCTGATGAGTTCTAAGATTAGCTTTCTGGATGAAGCATTTCTCACATTCATTGCATTTGTAAGGTTTTTCTCCTGTATGAATTCTCTGATGTCTCCTAAGGTTGGCTTTACGGATAAAGCATTTGTCACATTCAGTGCATTTGTAAGGTTTCTCTCCAGTATGAATTTTCTGATGTGTTCTAAGATCTGAGCCAACAGTAAAGGATTTTTCACATTCGCCACATTTGTAAGGTTTCTCTCCTGTGTGAATTCTCTGATGTTTTTTAAGCTTGGCTTTCTGGATAAAGCATTTGTCACATTCACTACATTTGTAAGGTTTCTCTCCAGTATGAATTTTCTGATGCATTCTAAGATCTGAGCCAACAGTAAAGGATTTCTCACATTCATTACATTTGTAAGGTTTCTCCCCCGTATGAGTTTTCTGATGTCTTCTAAGGTGGGCTTGCTGGATAAAGCATCTGTGACATTCACTGCATTTGTAAGGTTTCTCTCCTGTGTGAATTCTTTGATGTATTCTAAGAGATGCACCAACAGAAAAGCATTTCTCACATTCACTACATTTGTAAGTTTTCTCTCCTGTGTGAATTTTTTGATGTGTTTTAAGTTGGGATTTCTGGATAAAGCATTTGTCACATTCACCACATATGTAAGATTTTTCTCCTGTATGAATTCTTTGATGTCTTTGAAGACCTGAGGAGGTGGAAAGCGATTTACCACATTCATTACATCTATAAAGTTTCTTTCCACTGTGAGTTCTGTAATGATATTCAAGGTGTGACAATGTATAGAAGGACTTACTACATTGTTTACATTCGTAAGGCCTTTCTCCTCCACTAATCTGATATTTTCTAAGACCTAAGCAGCAGATAAATGGTTTTCTACAATCACTACATTTGTAAGTCTCCTCTCCAGTGTGAATTCTGTAACGTCTTTTAAAGCCCAGTGTATAATAAAAGCACTTGCCACATTCTGTACATTTGTAGGGCTTTTCTCCATAATGGATGTTGTAATGTACTTTGTGGTGTGACAAATAGAGAAAGGACTTACTACATTCTGTAAATTTATAGGGTTTCTCTGCAGGATGAGTCCTCTGATGTCTACTAAGGCTCAAATAGGTCCTGAAATATTTCCCACATTTCCTGCATTGGTATGGTTTTTCTCCACTATGGATTTGTTTCACCTTTAGCTTATGTTTATAGTCAAAAAATTCATCATACTCTGTATTTTGATGTTCTTTCTTTGCAGTGTGGATTAGTTCATATTGGCTAATAATGGGGCAGAAATTTAAACATTCTCCATAATCTTTATATTCATAGCGATCTTCTGCAGTGTTCCCACTTTCATGTCTCCTTGGGTTTGATGATTCAAGAGAAGTATCACTGTGGTTACCACTTCTGTAGTCCTTGCAGTTTTCTGTAGTATCACTTATGTTATAGGGTACACCTTGGGAGGATTCATGAATCATTTTGCCAGGCTTGTAACATTTATGAGACTTCTCTTGGGTATTCACATGCTGATGGACAATATGCTTTGAGCCTTGATCCAAGACCTTCTCATATTTACCACATATGCAATGGTTCTCTGGAAATTAGCACAATTAGGGATGATAATGATTAATGCTTGATGAAACAGATTCAGTGACTGGTGCATCCTTAACGTTCTCAAAGACAAACAAATTAGCAATTCTTAGGAATAGAACTCTCACTGGAGACCTTTTGTGTTTCACTATCATTAAATGGATGCTCAGAAGAGCCTCCACTCTGATCTCTGTCAAACCACAAGGACCAGTAATAGTCTTTTCATTCTTAACTAATCTACATATCTTGCAGAAGGTTGAACAGGTGATGGAGCAATAATATACTTTCAGAAAGGAGCTCTCTCTCTCTCTCTATATATATATATATATATATATATATGTGTGTGTGTGTGTGTGTGTGTGTGTGTGTGTATATCTCAATCCCAGTTCCCTCTCCCTCCTTCCCTCCCATGTCCCCTGACCCTCCCATCCCATGCATTTCCCCACCCCTACTCCACAGGGAGGGTGATGCCTTCCAGGAGGGATCATCAAAATCTATCAAATCATTTGGAGTAGGGACTAGGTCCAGCATTCTTACCTATAAAAACTAGATTGCTATAATTCTCCCACATTACATCCATGTACAGAGCCCTTTGAGATGAGTCAAGACATTCCCACTCCTCTTGGGAAAAGTCCACAGCCACATTCCTGAATGTCAACAGACCCTGCAATGGAAAATTACACATTTACCATGTGCTTCTGGACAAAATGGTTTCCTAGGTAAAAGAGACCAAAGGAATTAGAGACACTTTCATGATATAACGTCAGTGTGACATTATTCAAAGGAAAAAGTTTTCTAATAATGCTGCAGAGATGGATCAGAAGTTCAGAGCACTGGTGACTTCTCTGGAGGACCCATGTTTGGTTCCCAGCAACCACATACAGTAGATTATAACCAGTCCCAAATGTTCATAGGCTTAACATTAACCAGGGAGTTCTGATAAGTCCTGTGGTCCTCTGCTAGAGGACCACTAACTACCATGATCGGAGTCACAAGCTCAAGAATTTAAATTCAGTTTGGTTGTTTTCTAAGTACACATTAAACAGTGCTTCTCACTGGGCTAGAAACATCTGCCTAATCTATATACAACCAGTCTTGTGGAAACATCTAAGAGTGTTAATGCTTTTAACGAGAATCATTTTAGGTCCCCTACAACGTGAGTCTACTGCCTCTTCTAAAATGTGGGTGTCAGTACAGATTACAAACAGTGGGAATGCCACTGTGTCTACAATCTATCTCTTGGTAAACTCAAAAATAATTCGTGTAAATCTTATAAGCTTCGGGGAGTTGACTTAAATCCACCCTGGACAGGTCATCAAATGAACTCCAGATGACTACTGTTAACCAATACCCTAAGTTTCCCACCTACTGCCTGTTCCTGTGGGTGGGATCTCCCCTACCATTCTCTGCTCTTGGGACTCCCCTTTCTTAATTGCCAGGACCTAATAATATCCCCCTCCCCCTCCCCAACGTCTTAACTTTATCTTCTGCTCTGACAGCATCCTGCCAGGTGTCCTCTCAAAATCTGCAGCCTGAAGAGCTTGAAAATGGCTAGCCCGAAATGCTCCAATGCCACAGACTGCTTCAACCAGATCTGGACTTGCATAGCTCCTAGCACTGGACAAGCTCTCACAGAGCCTAGACAGCAAGTTAAACAGCTAGGTGTCCCAGGACTTGGCAAGCACCCCAGCTTTCTCAAGGCCACCAAAGATGTCAACACCCCCAGACACCAGGAAGCAGTCTGGACAACGTGGCACCCCCATTCCTGCCTCACCTGTTACCGGTCTCCCATTTTCTAATAAACAAAAGGGAGTAGTTAGCTTCTGCTGCAACAGTAGCAGCCTGCCTCTACACCAAAGCACTGACATCATCACCTGTTGCCAGGTGCCTTTCCATCTTACGCTTTGTGATACGTGCACCCTTTAAGAGTGCCCACCAAAGCACAGCAAACTCCCCTGGCTCGTTTTTTGTCACCTCTTTCCTCTCTTGCCTCTTCTTGACCCCACTCCAACACAGCCTTTCACTCCCCCTCCCCCAATGAACCTTCTGCACCAACTCTGGCACGTGTAGTGTGTTTGCTGAGTGGCATGCTTTGGCAGGTCCCACCAAAAGGCACCCACTTTGCTTTCTTTTTTATTTACCTTTTCATCTATATCTATATATTTTTAAAGATAAAAAAATTTTTCATTTTGCTTTGATTATAGTTTTAAATTATGCATAAAAACAGATTTTTTTTTTTAAGCTTCAAAGGAACAGTCAAGTCTGTGATTATGCACGGTGCTCATAGGATTCACTGGATGTCACTTTTCTGCCTTCTAATGCTCCACACTGCTGATCTCCCAAAAGGCATTGTGTGTGCCATCCCAGACTGTCTTCCTGTTGCTGTCTCTCTCTACAGACCTTAATGGCTGCAGGCTTGGCTCAGGGAACCTCTCTGACATGGGAACCTCTCTCCCTCATTCCCAGGCTTGGTTGAGATCCTGATCTTCAGTTCACAGGATCTTTGTTCCTAAAGGGTTAAATGTGGCACCCTGGAGATATGAGCTCTTCATGGGGTGAAACTTGACTTTAGAGAAATAGAGGAAGGAAGCAGCCAGGCACATTGTCCATTTCTGCTTAATTCCAGTTACTTCCCTGAGGGTGATTGCCCTATCATTCCGTCTCTGATGTGGAGCATGGAGGAAGCCCTCAGTGTGTTAAATCCCAAGTAGATGTGTATTGTTGACATGTGATTTGGGATCAAGAACCAATGGTTCTGTCCCATGGGAGTTTCAAGGAGTGTCAAAGCTCATAGGAATGGCAAAACCTTCCTTAGGTCTGGTGTAAATATGAACAGGTTGTGGAGAAAATGCATACCACTGCTTTCTCCCCAATGATGTATAGCTTTCTTCTTGGAATGCATGACTTTCTCCCTGGGATGTTTACTTCCTCAGGACTGTTCTATAGAAACAGCTCCTCCTGAGTTTAGGTAAACTTGCCTCCTTATTCAGCTGTACATAATAAACACACTGAGCTTCCAGGGCTGCTGTAGCTTCTCCAGAGTGCCCAAACCACCAAAAAATTTCTTTGAAAAATGTGTGGACATGACACTGACCTGGGGTACATCTACAGAATCATCCATCCTTTCTGTTGCTCTTCTCTGAGTTTCTGTTTCAGTAACAAAAACTGGAACTCTTCTTGACATTTCACATCAAGGCATCAAAAATAAAAAGTTAAAATTAATACAGTCCTGTTACAACAGTGTTAGATAACATTAAGAAAACACCCAAATGCAAAAGATAACAGAGAAATTATCAACATTCTTACAGATAGGAAAGCATGGAAGGATATATTTAGAGTGATGAAAGAAAATAACTCTAGGTCGTACAATTGCACCCAGAAATGCTGGCTCTTAAAACTCACAGGAAAGTTAAGTTCACTGGAAGAAAGTTACAAAATAACACAGGTCATACACTCCAGCAGCACTAAAGATCCATAACTGGAGGTAAACTACACATATAAAAAGCAAGAGAAATTATCCATCATACATAGAGAATAAAGACATTTTACATGAAGAAGGACAGAGGATAAAGAACAGAAGGACAGAGGAGAGCTGGGACTAGGATACCATACCCAACTCACAAAAAACAACAAACCATTATTTCTAACTGGAGGGAAGAAAAAGACTTAGTAATCTTATCAACCAGAATATTTAAAAAAAAAAAAAAAATCATTCAGAAATAAAAGCCCTGTACTATAAAAATCTCAATGGAAATGTCTAAGACAAAGTTCAACGAGATTTTATGATGAATTCCTAAAGGAACTAGGACAAAATGAAAGACATATCAACACAGTAAAGGGCACATGTGCCACACAGAGGCAAACCATAGAGTGCAGAGAAATAATGAACAACATTTGCAAGAAAACTATAAGGAGAGGAAAATGCAAACAATGTAAGGAAATGGATAAAACCTGAAGAGGGAAATAGAATCAATAAACAAAACACAAGCTCAGGAAATTCTGAAAATGAAAAAACAAGACAAAAACAGGAATTCAAAAGAGACCTACAGAGGAAAGCTTCATGAACAGAATACAAGGGATGGAAGACAATTATACCAGTCAAAGAAAACCTCCTGAAACAAACATCCAGGAAATCTGCAGCACGATGAAGAGAAGAAACCTATGAAAAATGGGGATAGAGGAAGGAGAAGAAATGCAACTCAAAGGTTGAGAAAATGTTTCAACATAATTACAGAACAAAAGATTCTAACCTAAAGAAGCAAATGCCTACAAAGCTGCAAGAAATATCCAGAACAACTAATACAATGGGCCATAAAAGAAAGACCCCTTGGTACATAATAACCAAAACATTAAGCATACAGAATAACAAAGACTATTGAAACCTGCAAGAGAAAAGGACTAAATAATATCTAAAGACAGGCCTACTAGAATTACACCTGACTTCTCAATGAAAACTCTAAAAGCCAGAAGGTCATGAACAGATGTGCTACAAACTCTAAGAGACCAGACATGCCAGACCAGCATCTTTACCCAGCAAAACGTTCAATTTACATCAAAGGAAAAAATGAAATATTCCTGGCTAAAGACAAATTCAAACAGCATCTATAAACAGTCTACAAAACCAGTCCTACAGAAGGTGCTAGAATATAACATCAACCAAATGAGGTAAACCACACCCATAAAAACACAAGGATAATCTCAGACCAGCAAAGGGGAAACACAAACACACCCACCCACCCACCCACACACACACACACACACACACACACAGAGAGTCACACTGACACACATGCTACTACTACCACCACCAACAAAACAACAGGAAAACAGGAATCAACAACCATTAATCACTGATATATCTCAATATCAAAGGTCTCAATTCCACAATAAAAAAAAAACAAAACAAAACAAAACCACACACAGACTAAGAGAACGGATTTGAAAACAGATCAGCATCCATCTCTTTGCATCCAAGAAATAAACCTTAACATCAAGGACAGTCATCACCTTAGGGTAAAGGGTTAGGAAAGAGTATTCTAATCAAATGAACCTATGAAAACAAGCTGATGTATCCATTTTAATAGGTAACAATATAGACTCTTCACACCAAAATTAATCAAAAAGGGAAAGACACTACAAACTCTCCAAAGGGAAAAAATCCACAAAGATGACATTTCAATTCTTGACATCTACAAACCAAACACAAGGGCACCCACGTTTGTAAAAGAAATATTTCTCCAGCTTAAATCACATATTGACCCTCAAACAATAATAGTGAAAGACTTCAATACACACTCTCACCAATGGACAGGTCACACGGACAATAACTAAAGAGAGATGCTGGATATAACAGACATTATAAACCAAATGGTCCTAAAGGTTGTTTAGAGAACATTTCGCCCAAACACAAAAGAATATGCCTTCTTCTCTGAAACTCATGGAACTTTCCACAAATTTTGACTCGCTTTTCCAAAACAAAGCCAAGTCTCAACAAATACAAGAAAACTGAACTAACTCCCTGCATCCTATCAGACCGCCACTGGATACTAACAACAGAAGCAACAGGAGGCTTAGAAATTCATGGAAACGGAACAACTCTCTAATAAATGAAAAATGGGTAAAGACACACAAAGGCTTTCTAGAATTTAGTGGAAATGAATACACAGCACACTCAAACTCACGGGACCCAATGAAAGCAGCTCTAAGATGCAAATTCATATCACTAAGTGCCTAAAGCAAGCAAGCAAACAAACAAACAAAAAAGCAAAACCCAGAGAGATCTGAGACTAGCAATTAAACCAAACACATGCAATCTCTACAACAACAACAACAAAAACACGTAATCATAGCCAAGAGGAGTAGAAAACAACAAGAATCAAACTCAGGGCTAACACTAAGAGCAAAGAGAGCTCTGAAACAAATCCAAGAGTTTGTTCTTAAAAAAAAAAAAAATCAACCATATAGACAAACCCTTATCCACGCCTATGAAAAGGCAGGAAGAATATCCAAATTATCAAAATCTGAAGTTAAAAGGGGATGATGTAAGAACAGACACCCAGGGAATACAGAGGATCATAACAGCATACTTTAAAATTCTACACTCAGTGTTCAGCTGTGGGTGCCTGCTTCTGTTTCCATCAGCTACTAGTTGAGGGCTCTATGATGGCATGTAAGTTAGTTATCAATCTCATTATCAGGGAAGGGCATGGGGGGGGGTGAGAAATAAGAAAAGTGTTCAAGACCAGGCTACAGAAACCCCCCAGAGACAGCTGACCTGAACAAGGGGGAACTAATGGACCCCCAGACTGATAGCTGGGAAGCCAGCATGGGACTGACTCAGACCCCCTGAACATGGATCTGAGTTAGAAGGCCTGAGCAGTCTAAGGGATCTCAGACAGTGGAACCAGGATGTATTCCTGGTGCACAAAAGGACTTTGGGAGCACATTCCCCATGGAGGGACACTCCCTTAGCCTAGAGACAGGAGGTTAGGACACTCCCTAACCTAGAGGAAGAAGGAAAGGCCCAGTCCCTACTCCAAATGGCTTGAGAGATGTTGTTGATCCCTCCTGGAAGGCACCACCCTCCCTGTGGAGTGTGTTGCGGGGGTGGGTGGGGTGGGGAGGGGATGTGTGTGTGTGGGGGGGGGTAGGATGGGAGAGAGAGAACTGGGATTGATATATAGACTAAGGAAAAAGAAGAACAAAAAAGAAACAAAAAGACTGGGAGAAATAGAGGGATGGAAACTGTTATAAATATATATTGTATGAGAAAAGAATAGAGTAAATGGAAACAAGTTAAAAAATAAAGGTAAATAAATAAAATAATAAATCCAATCCTATTAAAGCTCAGCAGCGCTACTGATGTGCTAGCACCCCTGTCTCTAGAGGACACAAGCAGGAAAATCCTCCCTAGAGGGGAAGCAGGAACAGCTGTGGGTGCTGTTGGTAAAAACCTGCTCCAAAGGGTTTGTGCAATCAATGAGCTGTCTTTGTGGAAACTATAGATACTTTCCCTGCTCTTTCCTGGTCAAATTATGCATGAATACAGTGCACAGAAGATCGGCGAAATAAAGAAAATTACTTATCCTTTACATCAAAGATGGACATTTCCTCATTTTAAGGCACTGAGAGACCAAACACCACCCAGACTCCTTTGTATTCATTATTACTAAAACTTCATATTTTAAATTTGTATTTTGTACAATGTAACAAAAATTTTAAAATAACTATGGAACCATGCTTGGGATAGACTCAGAAATAAATTAAAAAATAGTATTTTAGCTGGGCAGTGAAGGCATAATCAGGAATGTGAATGAAAGGGACAGCAAGCATCACTCATATTTATTTGACTTTGAGGCTTTCATAGTTAGTCTTCTAATACCTACAATAGAATAATCCAGAGGATGATCCTCAGTGGAATTCTCTAGAATCAATTCAAATGAAATAGAATGTGGCAAAATCAATTCCATGTCCTATTTCTACTGTCACTTGAACCCTTCCCCATTCCTTCATGCCTTCCTCAGTTCCTCTTAGATACCTGGATCCTCTGTTAATGTCTCCTCTCTCTACACCATCCAGAGCTTATTGTCTGATTGACAGGTGAGCAGGACTGGTTGAGCAGTTGGAGACCTGCATATGAGAAAGAGATTCTTCAGAAAGCACCTGGAACTTTCCATGGAACAAACGTGAAAGATGTTGACACCTGCAAAACGAGAGAGAAAACATCAGAAAAATGTCTCTTTCTCTGAGGATTTCACTTTACTTTGTGGGATGTGAGACTCATTCACACGCATGCAGAATAGTTTTTCAAGGAACCCTGAGCAGGAGAAAAAGAGACTGCAGAAAAACTATTCTTACCCACAGAAACCAGACTGTTGTACTTCAACAGGAGATCTCTGTAAAGTGAGCAGGGTCTAGGCATTTCTACTCCTCCTGCAAGAAAGAGGTCCACAGTCATGGCATGGAATATCAACAAACCCTAAAATAAAAAGCAACAGACTGGCCAAGCGTGCATGGGCAGAGTGCTTTTCTTGAATCATAGAGACATTTTACTGATCTAGGTCATTCAGCATAATTACACAAAAAGTGCTTGCTAATTTTGTTTTCATCTATAGTGAGTTTTCTAATTATAAAATGTGTGACCTGGTAGCCACTCACAGCATCCATATAGTGCTTGCTTGAATCTAAGGTATAACATTAATATCTAAGCATAGGAAGACACATTTCTGCTGCTTGTACATCATAAGAGTGCATACATTTCAGATGGAAAATTAACTGGCTTCAGTTAATAAAGTAGTTATGGGGTAGCCCACCAAAGATCATCATTCAAACCAACTCAAAGCATTTATTCCAGCCAACTGAGACCACACCAAAGTGTTTGGGGGCCTAGACAGAAGCTCCAAGTGTCCAGAACATGGGATTTTTAAGGACAGAGACCTAGGTCCAGGAGTCTTGCGTGGCAGTTGCAGGAAGTTTTGCAGAATAAGCAGTTTGAAGCAAGCAGTTTTTAACAGAAGCTAAGACACACACACATAGAGCTAGGATAAAAGGTTAGGTGGAGGAGGTTCTCCTCAAGCAAGTTTTAACAAAGGCTAAGTAAGATAGGTCCCTCAGATAGAGTTGGGTAATTTTCCATGGGATTCTCCATCAAGGAAATCAGATTCGAGTTAAGCCTGGAAACGGTCTGCGCAAGAATACAAGATGGAGGAAGCTCTGCACTGTCTTGTCCTGTCACAGTGTAGCTTTTGATTCAATCAAACCTGCACTGGTTCCTCGCTCGACATAGCTACAAAGCTCTCTGGGTGCATAGTCCCAGGGAAAACATGCCTGAATTTAAATTCCAGGAGCTTTGTGATTGCTACAATAACAGCGAAGAGAACCATGTTTGCAGACATCATATAAATGCAAACGCTCTGCCACGTTATTTCATGAAAGTATTCTGACAACCGTAAGACAAATGAAAGAAAATAATAACGATAAGCCCCGGTTCATAGGATCTCAAACTTCCCGAGAACGGTAAGATTTCGGCGACAGAAGTTCAAGAGCGGGCTCGGCGAGCACAGCCCTGCTCGGTTCCCGCAGGCCCCAGCCCCGCAGCCCTTCTGACCTACGAGGTTCCAGGGGCGCCGGTGGGAGGACGCGGGGCTGCAGGGCTGCGGGGCTGCGGTTCCCGCCACTGCGCTGCTGGCTGGTGACTCTCCCAGGGAACCCCACGTGGCACCTGTGGCCACCGTGAGTTTCCAGGTCGTCCTAGAGAAGCCAGGGTCCTCCGCCCGGGAATCCGGACCACGGCGCTGCCCCGGGTCCCACAGTGAATGGTGGGTTTTCCCGTCACTCTGCCCTGGATCCGTAGAGCTCACCCTGGCCCCGCCCACCAGGCGCCGGTTCCGGTTACGTGATTCCTGTAAATCCACGCACGCCGGGCGCTTTCTCTTTCTTAATTAGCTGTCCAAATCCATCTGCGTCTTTTGTTTTGTTTTTTTCTTTTACCATTTCTCCTCTGACCAGGCAGGTGTCCCCGCCCCGTGCAACCCTCCCAGCCCACTCCGTCTCCCGCTGCCTCCCACACAGCTGCAGCTGTCAGGCTGCACTGGACCGGCTCTGCACAGACTCCACACACGCTTGCTGCCAGCCTAGACCAGAGCTGCATCCAGGAGGACGCTGTACCCGGGTATCTGACTCTGTGTTCTCACACCCACCCATAAGATACAAGTTATCCCGCCCAACTTCTCATCTTGGGATAGCAACGCCCCTAAAAAACGCACAGCAAAAGACAACGCCCTAAATTCTGGTGCTGGGTCCCATTCCCAGAACAAATTAAAATTAAGACAAAATACCTTTGACTCAGATCTCAATCCATAGCTGTGTCCCTTGAGGAAAGCACTTTAAGTGATATCCAAGATACAGAACTGGAAAACCAGAATCATGTTCAAGGAGGTCAAAGCATATGAAAGCACGGGAATGCCCATAAAATGGTTGATGGGCAAGGAAGAAAAACAAATGCCACAAGGAAATGGGGACAATGCAGGACATGAAAACTAAATTCAATAAATAGTTAGAAACATCGAAAAAACACAAACTGAAATGAAACAGGAAATGGAAAGCGCAATAGCCTAGTGTTAAAATAAATAAGGTAGGAGACTATCAGGGTTAGAAGACAAGGTAGAGTAGCTGGATATCTCAATGAAAGAAAATGAAGAATTAAAATAAAATGCTCAGTGAAAGCAGCGTGAAACCCAGCTGCACATTCTAATCTTCTTATATAAAGTATCTTCAATTTTAAACACAGTAACTCACTCTGGATAGCTTTCCTGGGAAGCTGGATAGTCATTTCCATCTCTCTGCAAATGAAATAACACTAAAAAGCCATCTTTATCTCCCTCACAGACCTCCACTTTTGCCAGTCAAATATCTGGAATTACACTATTAGTGATATTGACATGGGGGAAGACATTTCAGGAATTCAGCGTTTAGAAAGGAAATCGGTGACTGAGGAGTCAGGGGTAAGTCAGCCCGTTAACAGCCTAGTGCTGAATTCATCCTGTGCTGTTGTTAGACCCTAATTCCAGGGTTCTGATGGGCCGGTGGGAGAGCCCCATGACACAAACACCAAAACCAGGAGATGCAACAAGCAAGAGGTGTTTATTGAACGAGTGCACTTGGGTGACAGCAATCTCGGGGAAAGCTGCACAGCCCTCAAAGGGTCCAGGTTCTTTTTATAGAGAAGACCACAAATCAGCATGCATGCATGGGGCACAAGGTGATTGATTACAAAGTATGATCTCATGTTTGAGAGATCACCCAGGTGTGACCAGTTCTTATTCAAAGGATAAACCATAGAATGACTTGGAAAGTCCCTAGACTGTTGGCCAGGAGTGACCCAGACAGGGCTGTTCATCTGGAATCATTTGTTCCAGGGTTGGGGGCCTATTTCCTTGTTGTGGGCCAAGACCTGTGAGAAACTTCTTTCATACTCTGGCTTTCTCTTGGCTGTACATTTAGAGCCTTCAGTTATTCCACAAAGGTTTGATGATACAGTAACTAGCCCTATTTAACAAGATCAGCCTAGCATAAAACCACTAGCCCCATCAACATAGTAACCTTTCTTGTTCTCATAATTCATGTTTTTTCCTCCCATGTCAACGTCCATTCTTTATGATTTTCTATATTCTGCTAGCATGAACTATTTTCTTGCCCCTTTCCCATATCCTTGCTCTGCAAACTAAAATCTTTCACTGTACTGCTGTAACTGCTAGATGGTGGCATTGGCATTTTGTTATCTCCCAAGGAACTTTGTCTTCCAGAAATCACTTAAAAGGCATTTGTAGATAAAATATACAGAATTTACTTTTTTTAAAAAAATTGCAGTAGTGAATGCAGAATCCCAGTACTGTTCCAGATACAGAAAATAAACAATGTACATGGTCACAGCCTTACGCAAGTCAGCTACACCATGCCACCTAAAGCTCTCGGAATATTGAGGGAGAGGAGGGGGAGGAAATAAGGAGTGGAAGAGGTAGAAGGCCATGACCTTGCCATTCTCCAGACTCCACACAACTGTAGTAATCAGTGACTCAGACCAACTGTGTTCACCTGCTCTGGGCTCACTCAAGACCAGCCGTAACAACAATCAGTCTTAGGAACCTGAAAGGCTCACAGGGCCCCACCCTTTACCTTTCAACTGTGGCTATGGATGGACTTTAGGAGAAGGGGAATCACTGTCTTTAGTTGTGTCTCCGCTGCTGAGCCCACCAGGCTCCAACACATGTCTCCAAACCCATGCTCTCACAGATGGCCCTGGTTAATCTTGGTGGGTCAAAAAAAAAAAAAAAAAAAAAAAAAAAAAAAAAGAAAGAAAGAAAAGAAAAAGAATAGAAATGAACTAGAATGAGAGACAGAAAGGGGTAGGGAAGGGGACACACACATACAGGGAGACAGAGAGAGGGGAGAGGGAGAGAGAGAGAGAGAGAATTATTGGGAAAATGGTCAATGGTCCAGGATTGTAGGGAGTCAGGGATGCGAGTACACTGAGTAAGTGAGGTATATCATGTGGAAGGGAAAACAATAATAATACAAATGACCACACCAGCCTGCACTTTTATTTTCGTATCTTTATCTGGTATGGAGCCAGGTAATGCTAGCTTCATTAAGAGTCTGGAAGCCTCAGTTTCTTTTTGTATCAAGAATTGCTTTAAGTCGCGTCAGTATGTTATTCTCTGAAGTTTTAACAGAACGCTGTCAGGAATTAATCTTCAGTGATTCTTTGTTTTGTTTTGTCTTTTCTTTACTCTTCCTTCATTTGCCACTGCATTGTTGTTGCTGGATAATTATCAGTTTATTTATTTCATGTTGGTGTAATTTTGTATGTGAAATGAATCAGGGTATTTGTCCATTTCTTTGGAATTTCCAGTGTAGTTGCCTGGAGGTCTTTAAAGTCAGTAGGCATCACATATGCTTGTCCACTCATACCTACTGATTAGGCTGTGCAGTTAGGTTTGTGTACGTCTCAAGTCATGTTGACAAAAAAAGGGCTGTACACACAGCCATCAGGGGAATGGGAACTAAATCTCCTTTAAGATTCCATCTCACCACAGTCAGAATGGCCATGACCAGGATAAATATATTCTGACATGAATGTGAGGAAAGGAACAGTATTATACACTTTTTGTGGGAGTGTCAATTAGAGCAGCAACTTTGGAAAACAGTGAAGATTTTTTTTTTCTCAAAAAAAAAAAAACTAGAAGTATATCTACCATATATACTACATTGTTTGGTCATGTCTTCCTAGATGGTCTCCTGATTGTAGCCTCCACTTCTCTGTGTTCACCCATGCCCATGTGCATAGGCTGAGGGAAAAAAGACTCCAGAATATTCCAAGTCCCTTTAGAGATTCTAGCTAAGAAATAGATTTATCATAATTATAACAAGGACCAGGTTTGTCTGGTGTGTTCTGAGGTTCAAACTGTTCTGTCACGATTGTGATCTTTAAAAGGGCATGTTCACTTTTCAGATGTCATGGAGGTGGAGGGGTTCTTGGACCCGCACTCTGGCCCAGTGCTCACCCGGAGCAGTGGGCCATCAGGACAAAGGATGGGGGGATGGCAGGCTCTGGGTGGTGTATCTATTTTCTTCTTTTTTTCTACTCTCTATTTATTCTCTCTGACTGACAGTTCTCACTATCCCTTTCCTGTCTAGCTATTGGCCAATCAGCTTTTTATTAGACCAATAAGGTGCCTTAGGAACACAAGGAGAAACAAAAAACGCATCCCTACATAGTTATCCAAATGCAAGATAAACAAGTGTAACGCATCCTGACATCATTAAACAAATGCAGCATGAACAAATGCGACACACCTTACACAGATAAATCAACATTCCATAACGTTGTCCTCATATTGCTGAACTACTTCAGCTAATGAGTCTCTCTAGTGATAGAGCTACGACTATTTGATTTTAACTGGTACCTTTTTGATAATGAGGGATCTTGAAATCCACTATGTGTTTTGGTATGTCAATAGGCATTCTATGTAGCCATTTGCCCATTTCCTTTGACTGGACCAAATATTCACACCTTCTGTTGAAGATAAGCGGTGTTTTGCCCTTTTCTGGAATTTTCTCTGATGAAATTAGGATGCTGTCATCCATTGAGGCTTAAAAAGGAAAGAATGTTAGTGAAACACTGGCAGGGAATTAGGGAAACAGAACAATCGTGAGAAGCAATCACACAGACTGAACTAGTTGACATCAGCTCTCAGCAAGTCCAAGTTTCTCCCAGGATTGCCTGGGGCTGTCATGGTGTAGACTAGTTTTGGAGCAGTTTGTAGTCCACACATGATTTATGGATGGTATCTAACAGCTGAGTATAAATCTGCTGCATAAGATGCAGATTAGTGACAGGAGTTAAAATTAAAGAACTTAAGGAAAGTCTTGTTAGAGCTTCCTCCTCATGAATAAGCAATGAAGCTCAATAAGCAATGAAGCTGAGTCTGTTAATTGACATGACCAGATGATTTATCTGGAGTCCATTTGACCTGTGACAGGGGTTCAAGTTGTGACTCCATGAAGAATACATAAATTCTTTTAAGTTCTGAAAAAGAGATCAATAAACTGCTGGAGTAGAGTCATACCTTTGAGTCATAGCAAAAGTTTGTGGACTGGAAAAAATGATTTGGGGTTAAAATATTAATTTGTTTTTGTTCAGAGAGTTGCTCCATATAATCTCAATCTAATTCTCAATCTCTTCAGAAAAGGAACTATCCTAAGATTCATATATAATCACAAAAGATGCCAGACAGCCCAGATAATCCAGAACAAATATAGGGTTTCCCATTCCAGATCTTGGGACATAGTGCAGAACCATAGTAATAAAAGCATTTTGTCACTGGCATGAAAAAAAAAACATTTTTGAGAACATTGCTAAAAACATGCTGGAGAAAAGAAAACATATTCAACTAATGGTGCTGAGAAAACTGGAAGTCCATATGCAGAAGAATGAATTGAGACAGTATCTATCACCTAGCATGACAATGGACTCCAATTTGATGACAGAAAGACCTAAACCTGAAACACTGAAACAGCTGGAAGCATGGGCAGTACCACACATGCTACCAGTGTTGGAAAAGACTGTCTGAATAGGCCTCCCTTTGCTGGAAAATTATACCCAACAATTGACAGGTAGAATTTTATAAAACTAAAAGCTTCTTCATGGCTAAAGAAACCATCAACCAGGTGAAAAGGAAGCCCACAGAATAGCAGAGAGCCTTTGCTGACTATCCATTTCTCCAAAGAAATCTATCCAGGATAAAAAAGAAAAATAAAATTTCAAGAAAGTATGAGTCAAATAAATAGCTGACCACTTTTAAAAATGGTCATGGGACCGGCTGATGTTCATGGAAGGCAAAAGAGAGGAAGTGGATGGGGTGTGCTGAGAGAAATACTTGGAGGAGAGGAAGAAGAGGAAGCTATGATAGGGCTGGAAAAATTAATTTATTGATTAATAAAATACAAATAAATTGGGCCTGGGATCTTTGCTGACCATTCTCAAAAGAATGAAATAATGGCTAAGATTGATGGTAGATGTCACTATGTAAATATGTTTCTCTTATTGGTTAATAAATAAATCACTGTTGGCCAATAGGAGAGCAAGATAGAGGGGACTATATCCCCAAAAATGATCATCATCAACAACTATTGGGAAAATGCAAATACAATTTTTTAACAATTCATCCTATCCCAGTCAGGTTAGCACAAATCAATAAAACAATGGACAGCAAATGTTAAGGGTAATACATGGAGTCCTCAGGAAATGGAGGTAGTGTGGGGGAGTGGCTCCTTTAGACAGGCTGTTAAAGTAGATGATGTAGGGAAGGGTAGTGAGTCTCACAAAGCTGTGTCCAAATCCAATAACACACATCCATCATTATCGAATAGAAGTCATTGTTCACACAGGATTTACATTTAACGATGTGCATAGTTGTCATTGCTGTCATGTTTACATTAACATGCATCATGGCTACAGCGCCACACACAGTAGAGTAATTGATTTAACTCATCCCTGGGCTTTTGGAAAGTGAACAGCATTTCTCCTGACAACTTTGCTCACAGCAAATGGCCAAATGAAACAACTTCCACCTAGATGTATTTATAAGGTATTACATCTCATAATGCCACTAAGGACTCAAAATTAAAGTTGTGGATGGACCAAATAATCTAGGAATAGAGGGTGTTGTGATAATATATTGATTCTGTCATTCATAGTGGATAAAAGAATATTACAGAAAGTCAAATTTCAGATTAAAACAGGAAACCTGATCTTTTCATTGACATAAAGTTGATAATTTAGAAATCAATTTTAAAAAACAATTATTTACATCAGAAAGAAACACAGACTATTTAGACTGGGCTATCAATACAATATATCCATTCAGAAATATATTTCTGGAAGAAGGAATATTCTGTCACTTCTAGAATCCTTGGAAATCAAAACTATTGATAGTGTCTGGTTCTACTGAGCATCATGCCTGTTATTGTGACTTCCTTGTGCCTGGCATCAGCCTTTTCTGACCATTTTTCCTTTCTTCTATTATGGCACCATCTGGTTTAACATGTTTGTCTCATCATAAATGGCTTTCCCATGAGTAGTTTCTTGGTTCACACTTATGGCCATTTCCACTAAGAGAATTTTGTGCCTTGGGACAGGTTCTACCTGGTATTAGATGAAATCATACTGCCTGTGGCTGGCGAAAATATTTTTCATCCATCTTGTATGTTATTGTTAACTCAGGGTCTCAGATTTAAAGCCTAAAGGGAGAAAGTGTAAGATAATTCCACAGGGGAGTGAAGAATATTGTCAGAAAGTACTTGGGTTGATTCCAATGATAATTAGGGTCACCAATAAAATTATAAACAAGCATGCACACACATATGAGCTGTGCATATACTTGCTGTATACTTGAGTTCCTGTTGTCATGCTCACGGATGGCCAGATACTTTGCTAATATGCTGTTCTCTTGGATTTTTATCTCTTGCTTTCTGCAGATTCCTACTTTTGTATGCTCCTACAACAGCAATGAGTGCTTAGTCAGAATGAATTACCGTTTAAATGGTAAAGGAAATGTGGCCATTTCTGTTTTTTTTCCAGCTTATGCTATCTATCCACTCAATAGAACAATTGACTGGAGGATGACTAAATTTAACAGAGAATTTATGGTTGAGTATGTCTTTTTTTCCCATTTATTCATTATGTAAATTTGACATCCACATGCCCTAGGGAAATATGGGTTCAAACATCATTATCCTCTCCTAATCCCAATAAGGCATTTTCTCTCTTGAATTCCTAGATCTCTTCTGTGGTGCTGTCTTCTTAGTGACTCATCTTATGACTTCAGAGGGGAATGGGAATTTGGGTTTTATTCATTTTCTTTTCCACCGTAGACACTGGGGATTTCCTCTATATTCCCTGCAATGCATGTAAATGCTCAGGATTTGGATATTTTCAATATTAGTTCTGCTGGAGATGGATTTCATAATGGAAGGTTAGTAGAGACTGAGGGGACTCGAGAAGTCTAGCAGTGATCCTGTGAGAAGAGCTGATGCCACCAAAGTTAGTGACCATCGATTCTCTTGTGTGTGAATGACAAGCAATATGTGTGTTTCCTGCTGAAGATTTGTAAGCAGGAATGTCAGAATTAGACACTGGAACCAACTTTCTACTTTAGAAATGCCTTCATCAGTTTCAAATTCTTCTATCTGACTTCTAATATTTGTATAATCCTATAACTTACATGTTTCCTATTTGGTCCATGAAAATACAATACAATTTGTATTGTTGTCATGAATGTCTTTCGGTGTACCCATTAATTGTGGTGAGGCCTCTGAGAAATGTTTCTAATCATTATCAAAGATGAAAGATTAATGCGTAGTGTCAGACAAGTTTAATTGAGTATCTTCGGTCTTGTTAAAAAGAAACAGCATGTATGTGAGGCTTAAAAATATGTCAGGAGTATTTTATTCCAGGCTGATATGCTCATAGTTACAACATGTAACTGAAAATGAGAAGTGCATTTTGCAGTCAAGTTGGAACTGAACATGAGCAACATGGAAATACATATACAAGAATTAGATTGGCAGCAATGGGTAGGAAAACACCTAAAATAAGAACAGGACTGATGGATTATTGTCTGTGTGGCATTACTGTGTCTGCTGCAGTGTGGTTGTGGATTAAGTCATCAGTTCAGCAGTGGAAGAGGGAAAATGTACAAGTGTGAAATGTCATTAGACATGAGGCTGTTGTAATAGGTTTAGTCTCAAATGGACATAATGCAGGCAGCTGGGGATACTTAAAAAATGTGTATCTAGATAGAAATATTCTGTGGAAGAGTCTACTGGCACTAGGGATCACTGCTTACTATCAGACATTTGGCTTTGCTTGCTAGAAGGAGACTCTTATGCTTTATAGCAGATGATGTCCCCATTCCTCCCTGTTCCTCCTTTTCTCTACTCTTACATATGAGCAGCCCAGGCACCACTGTGCATCAGCCTGAGTTGCTCTCCGGGTTATATAGCAGCAACCTCATGCCTGCAAAGGGATTGTTATAATTTGAGCTCTCTGTAGCAGGGTTGTCTAATATGAAAAAGTAGAGAGTACTGTGTGTGATTTAATGTCTTATGGAAGTAAAACTAAAATAAATTTACAATTATAAACACTATAAAAGTTATCATGCTTGATTTAGACAACAAATTTTCAAATTATACTTTTCATAGAGAGTGGGATAGATGCAATCAATCATATACTCTTCAAGGCTCACAAAGGCTTTCATACTTTGATAATTTTTTTTTTTTTTTTTTTTTTTTTGCTTATGTGTGGGAAACTCTGTATGCAATTTGAAAAGTGGATTTTTTTTCTGGTTAAATTTCCTCATGTTCCAATTGTATCTACATATGTATATTTATCTTAATTTCCATAACTACAAAAGATCAGCAATTGCAGGGCTAGCATTATGTTCTATTACCATAGTTTTTGTGTGGTCTAATATTCTAATTTTATTTTAGTTTCTTGTTGTGAAAAGATGGTAAATAAGTACTTTGTAGGTACAGAATAATGTCTAGTAGATACAAAAAATGCCTCCTATCTGAGTAGGCATATTAGTCTACATATGCACATATATATATGAACATTACAGAATCTTTTAATTTCCCTTCAAAGTAATAATAGCAGTCTTTCTCACTGTAATGGGATTGCTTTTCCTTTACATTAACTTAAAAATATTGCTGATTTTGGATGTGCAAGTTGCATTGTATCAATTATATATACATTTATATTTAAATAACTTGAGACAATTTATTTATAAGATGAACATAAAATTCAAATTTTAAGATTTATTTCTAGTTTACTGCAGATATTCACCATGTTTTCAGTATTTTTCAAATTGAAGGACATAAATATCTGGATGCAACTTACTAGGCAATATTCTAGAATGTGAGGTTTGTTTAAGATCTTTACAGTAGGTCAATCTGAAGGTGTAAAATAACCTGAACTTTTAATTGTGCAGAGTCTATTTATCTCTTTTTCTATAGAGTGTAAATTATGTGAGGCGGGAAACATTTAGCAACCCACAAAGAATACTTCTCTTTACCTATTTTTCTACTGAAGAAAATCCATGATTTCTGGCACAATTGTAACATTTTTAAAATATTATTATTTATCAAGTACAAGAACAATAGTTTTCAGAAATAGCACACTCTTTCTGTTTAATCTCAAATATTTGTACTAATTTCTTTAAGTTTGGAATTATCATAGTTCTCGGTAATATTTATAAAGCTCCTAAAATGTCAAGCAATTGTTGAATATATTTATCATCATGACATCAATATCTATTTATGCTACAGAGGATGATATTTCATCATGTGTAAAAATGTACAATGGTTAAATTATTGAGATAAATGTATCCTTTTGATTTTAATTATATTTTATACATTTTATGGTAAACCTTGTATACGTTGCTGGTTATTCTGTTGTTGCACACCTATAACCTGAACATTTGTGTGTCACAGACAGGTTTTCAAGGCAGGCATGGTCTTTATACAAAGTTTAAGAGAACCCAAATAAATACTTACATATATCGTGGTAAATAAGGATCAGGATAAACAAATAGGCCGAATAGATGTTTATTCAGGGAGAAATAACTTACAACCTAGACAGATGAACACCAGGAAATTCAACCCGATCCTCTCCTGTCCAAGTCACACCAGAAAGAGAGCGCCTTTCCTGGCCCCCTCCGACCTCCTTCCATAGGTCACTCCGCCCATGGCTCCACACCCCCAATGGGCGTGGTCAGTGCGACCTCCTTCCACAGGTCACTCCGCCCATGGCTCCACCCCCAATGGGCGTGGTCAGTGCGACCTCCTTCCACAGGTCACTCCGCCCATGGCTCCACCCCCAATGGGCGTGGTCAGTGCCACAGAACTATCTCACTACATACATATTTAACAATAACATCATTTTAGAAATATCTTTTTATATGTTCTTAAGTACCATACTTTGTAAGTACCATACATACTTTGTGGATAGACCTAATAAAAAAACACAATTTGTGAATACCTTTTATTGAAATTGTCATATTTAATAGATTTTGGGGAGAATATAAACTTCTATTGAGTTGTGCATAGTGTGTTTTTATCTCTGTTCCCAAGAGAACAAAATGCCAAGCTCCAAGCTTGTGTATTTCCTCTGAAAAAGACTATTGTTCCATTTAGTTTTGTGTTTTTGCATTCAATGTGTATAGTTTTATATTAAAGGAGTGCAAATTTAGAACAACCAAGCTCTATGGATGATTTTTAAAGTTTCTGAACTAATATATTTTGTGTGGCAACTGTCTTCTCAAAATGTTGAGCATCAAAGCCCATCGGTTGGTATAAAACATAACGTTTCTGATCCAGAATGCTCATATTGAGGACATTTTGAAAGTATTGTTTCACGTGAGTATGTTATTGAAGGCTGCTGTATGCATAGTGGGAAAACAGTAATTTCTGTAAATACAGCATTTTCTACAGATTTAGAAATGCACAGTGTGTTAAATATAATGACACAAAGACTTATGATGTCCTTTGACTTCAGAATTTCTCTATTCTTTTTCATATTATTTGTCTATTGCTGAAATCGGAGTATTGAATCACTCACCATCTCTGTTCTTGGGTTGATCTGTGCTTTAGAATATGTTATTTTATTAAGGAAGTTGGGTCGCTTATGTAAACTATCATATCATCTGCAAATAGAGACAGTTTGACTTCTTCCTTTCCAATTTGGATCCCCTTGATCTCCTTTTGTTGTCTTATAGCGTTAGCTAGAACTTCTAGTACAATATTGAAGAGATATGGAGAGAGAGGACAGCCTTGTCTTGTTCCTGATTTTAGAGGAATTGGCTTAAGTTTCTCTCCATTCAGTTTGATGTTGGCTGTTGGTTTGCTGTATATTGCTCTTATTATGTTTAGGTATGTTCCTGTTATCCCTGACCTCTCCAATACCTTTATCATGAAAGGGTGTTGAATTTTGTCGAAGGCTTTTTCTGCATCTAGGGAGATAATCATATGGTTTTTCTTTTCCTGTTTGTTTATATGGTGGATCACGTTGATAGAATTTCATATGTTAAACCATCCCTGCATTCCAGGTATGAAGCCTACTTGGTCATGGTGGATGATTTCTCTGATGTATTCTTGAATTCAGTTTGCCAGTATTTTATTGAGTATTTTTGCATCGATGTTCATCAGGGATATTGGTCTGTAGTTTTCTTTCTTAGTTGTGTCTTTGTGAGGTTTGGGTACCAAAGTTATTGGGGCCTCATAAAAAGAGTTTGGCAATGAACCTTCTGTTTCTATCTTGTGGAACAGTTTGAGGAGTAGTGGTATTAGTTCTTCCTTGAATGTCTGGTAGAATTCTGCACTGAATCCATCTGGCCATGGACTTTTTTTGGTTGGAAGGATTTTGATGACTGCTTCTATTTCATTGCGAGTTATAGGTCTATTTAAGTTGTTTGTCTGTTCTTGATTTAATTTTGGTAAGTGATAGTTATCCAGAAACTTGTCCATTTCCTTTGAATTTTCAATTTTTGTGGAATACAGATTTTCAAAGTATGACCTGAAAATTGTCTGGATTTCCTCTGTGTCTGTTGTTATGTTCCCCATTTCGTTTCTGATTTTGTTAATTGGCATGTTCTGTCTCTGCTTTTTCGTTAATTTGGATAAAGGTTTGTCTATCTTGTTGATTTTCTCAAAAAACCAACTCTTTGTTGCATTGATTTTTTGTATTGTTTTCCTGGTTTCTATTTTGTTGATTTCAGCCCTCAAGTTGATTATTTCCTGGCATCTACTCCTGCGGGGTGAATTCGCTTCTCTCTGTTCTAAGGTTTTGAGTTGGGCTGTTAATTCTCTTATGTGACTATCCTCTGCTTTCTTCATATGGGCACTTAGTGCAATGAACTTCCCTCGTAGTACTGCTTTCAAGGTGTCCCATAAGTTCGGGTATGTTGTATCCTCATTCTCGTTGAATATTAGAAAGTCTTTAATTTCTTTATTTCTTCTTTGACCCAGGAGTGGTGCAATTGCACATTGTTCAGTTTCCATGAGTTTACAGGTTTTCTGCTATTTGTGTTGTTCTTGAATTGCAATTTTAAAGCATGGTGGTCCGATTAGATACAGGGGACTATTCCTATTCTCTTGTATCTGTTGAGGTTTGTTATGTCACCTAGTATGTGGTCGATTTTAGAGAAGCTTCCATGTGGAGCAGAGAAGAAGGTATATTCTTTTGTCTTTGGATGGAATGTTCTATAGATGTCTGTTAACCCCAGTTGAGACATAACTTCTGTTAATTCTTTTGTTTCTTTGTTGAGTTTCTGATTTGTGGTCCTGTCTAGTGTTGAGAGTGGTGTATTGAAGTCTCCCACTATAAGTGTGTGAGCTTTGAGTTTTAGTAGTGTTTCTTTTACGAATGTGGGTGACTTTGTATTAGGGGCATAGATGTTCAGAATTGAGACTTTGTGTTGATGGATTTCTCCTGAGATGAATATGAAATGACTGTCTTCATCTCTTTTGACTAATTTTGGTTTGAAGTCTAACTTGTTAGATATTAGGATAGCTACGCCTGCTTGCTTCTTATTTCCATTTGATTGGAAAATCATTTCCCAACCCTTTACCCTGAGGTAATGTCTATCTCTGAAGCTAAGATGTGTTTCTTGTATGCAGCAGAAGGATGGATTCTGTCTTCGTATCCATTCTGTTAGCCTGTGTCTTTTTATAGGTGAGTTAAGACCATTAATGTTGAGGGTGAGTAAGGACCATTGATTGTTGATGCTTGTTTGATTTAGGTTTGTTGTTGGCAGTGGTATTGTGAATATATTTGTTCTGCTTCACCCTAGGTTTCTGGTGTAGTTGGATTATCTGTTGCCTACATTTTTGTGGGCGTAGTTACCTTACTTGGGTTGGAGTTTTCCTTCCAATACTTTCTATAGGGCTGGATTTGTAGATACATATTGGGAAAATCTGGTTTTGTCATTAAATATCTTGTTCTCTCCATCTATATTGATTGAGAGTTTTGCTAGATATAGTAGCCTAGGCTGGCATCCGTGTTCTCTTAATACTTTTAGAACATCTATCCAGTACCTTCTGGCCTTGAGGGTTTCCATGGAGAAGTCAGGTGTAATTTTGATAGGTCTGCCTTTATATGTTACCTGTCCTTTTTCCTTCGCTGCTCTTAATATTCTTTCTTTATTCTGTATGCTAGGTGTTTTGATTATTATATGTCGAGGGGTCTTTTTTCTTTGGTCCAGCCTATTTGGGGTTCGGTATGCTTCTTGTACTTTCATGGGCATGTCCTTCTTCAGATTTGGAAAGTTTTCCTAGATGATTTTGTTGAATATGTTTTTGGCACCTTTGAGCTGGGCTTCCTCACCTTTGTCTATGCCTATTATTCTTAGGTTTGGCCTTTTCATGGTGTCCCACATTTCCTGGATGTTTTGTGTTAAGGATTTGTTGGATTTATGATTTTCTTTGGTCGATGAATCTATTTCTTCTAGTTTATCTTCTGCGCCTGAGATTCTCTCTTCCATCTCTTGAATTCTATTGGTTATGCTTGTGTCCGTGGTTGCCGGTTTTTTGCCCAGCTTTTCAATTTCCAGCATTCCTTCCGTTTGTGTTGCCTTTATTTTCTCAATTTCAGTTTTCAAGTCTTGAACTGTTTCCTTCACCTGGTTAATTGTTTTTTCTTGGCTTTCTGTACTTTTCTTAAGGAATTTGTTCATTTCTTCCACTTTTTTGTTTGTTTTTTGCTCCACTTCTTTAAGGGATTTTCTCACATCTTCTTTGAGGGCCTCTATCATTTTTATGATGGTAATTTTTAAGTTGTACCCTTCTGCTTCCTCTGCTTTGTTGTTGTGTTCCATTCTAGTTGGTGTAGATTCCCTAGATTCTGGTGGTGTCATGTTTGTCTTTCTGTTGTTAGGTGTTCTTTTGTATTGCTTTCTTCCCATAGTTTCTTCCAGTAGGTATTGGTGGTGTCTCTTCCCTCTCTCTATGGTACTTCCCCGATCTTGCCCGCAGGACCTCCGAGTGGACCCGCAGAGATAGGTGGATCTCTGGGAGGGGCCCGGGACTCCAGCAGAGGACTGGAGGCGGGGTCAGAGACCAAGCCGGTGGAAATTACAGGTGGTCCCGCGTGGATAGTCTGTTCTCCTTTGTTCAGAGTTGCTCCGAGAAGTCTCCGAAGTAGGGTGGACTGTTGGCTCCACCCTCTGTCCCAGTGCTCAACCAGAGCGGCAGGACCGTGGGTGGAGTAGGGCACAGGGTAGGGGGGGTAGGCTGGCGGTGGGGATGGGTGGGGGTGTATCAGAGCTCCAAGGGTGCTCTTGATGGGGACCAGAGACAGGAGCAGCAGGATCAGGGGCCAACCCAGGGGGTTCAGGCGGGGGAGGGGGAAAAGAGGTTGTAGGGGACAGGCAGCCCCGATTGGGCCCAGACTCACCTCTGGCCAATAGCCGGCTGAAGAGGACGAGGGCTGAGCTGGAACTTCAGAAGGTTTTGCAGGGTAGTGGGATCTCACTGGAAACTGGCGCTCTCCAGCTGAGACCTCGTTCTTTGGCAGAGGCCAGGATTTGGGGGTCAAGGATCTTGCCCGCAGGAACTCCAAGTGGACCCACAGAGATAGCTCATTAACAAACATTTAAATAGAGACTATAATGATTGTTTGGTTTCATGACAGGTAAAGATAATGAATGAATACTGTGTAATGAAAGTATTACTATACAGCAAAGCAGACATTGCAATGCCTTTGCAACACACTTCATTGAAATGTCCATTCAATAAAAATGATGAAAGTGCAGTAATCATGCTTTCCCTTCTCCATCAGATGTAGATCAATGTATGAAGTGTCTAGAGGAACAGTATGCCAACTCAGATCAGAGCCAGTGCATTCGGAAAGCTGTGATGTTTATGAACTATGAAGACCCCTTGGGAATGACTCTGGCCTTAATGGCCTTGTGCTTCCTTAATGCACATCTGTAGTTCTTGTGGTCTTTGTGAAGCACCATGACACTCCCATTGTAAAGCCAATAACTAGAATCTCAGCTGCACTTTACTCATCTCACTCATCTTTATTCCTTGTGTCCCTTGCTCTTTTTGGCCATGCCAACACAGTTAACATGCATCCTGCAGCAAATCACTTTTGGAGTACTATTCACTGTGGCTGTTTCTGTTCAGTCAGGTTGGGAGCTTCTCCTCTCTCTGTTAATATTGATGCCCACTCTAAGCATGGCCATCTCTTGGGATACCATGGCTCCTTTACCTTAGGGAGCTTCATTGTGACTTTCTTGGCCAGAAATCTCCCTGATACATTCAATGAAACCAAGTGCATGTCCTTCAGCATGATGATGATCCACAATTTCTGGGTCACCTTCCTCCCTGTCTACCACAGCACCAAGGGAAAGGTCATGGTTGCTTTAAGGGTTTTCTTGGCTTCCAGTGCAGGGATGCATCTTTGTTCCCAAGTGCTACATAATTTTTTTCAGACTAGAGTGAAATTCTCTTCAAATGTTAAAGGACAAAACATCTTTCTGAACCAATATTTCTGAAACTCAAACTGAATGTTGTAGTGTTGATACAAAACAACTTATTAGGACACAAAGCAAGAGGTATGCATTGCATAGTGATTCTCTCTTCTAATGATGATGCATAGAATTATCATATATACTACTTTTCTGTACATTGTCTCCTATAATCTTCCACTCAACCATTTATTTTACAAACCTGGATATTGGATGATGGGGAATGTCTTTCTGTATGCTATGAATGTATGTTATTATTACTAGTTTGTGAATAAAGCTAATTTGGCCTATGGACAGACAGAATTTAACCTAGCTGGAAATCCAAACAGGGATAGAGAAAGGTTGTAGGCAGAGTCAGGGAGATGCCATGTAGCAGCTAAGGAAAAAGAGGCCCAGGCACCCTCTATAAGAAAAGACCATGTGGAGATACACAGATTAATAGCTATGGGTTAATAATTAAGAGTGAGAGCTAGCCAATAAGAAGCCTGAATCATCAGCCAAAAAGTTAATATAAGCTTTTGTGTGTTTATTTAGCACTAAATAGCTGCAGGACAGGATGAGACAGAAATGTCCATCTACACATGGTGCCCAAATGTTTGGCAAGAATTTCCACATAAAACCTGACAAAGGAATGTTCACTGGGCTTCCTAGTCTCACGGTCTCATGACGGCCATGGTTAAGAGACACTGTGGCATTTGGGATTGAGCATAGCATGGCAGGTTCCCACCGCTCCAAGCCTCTCAACATGCAGCATGGAAGATTTAGCTTTTACTCATTTAGAGAGAAAAGGTTTAGAGGCATGGTGCTATAAGCTGCTTGATGGTGACATATATCAGAGTCGTGGTAAGCAAGGCTCCCAGAGCTGACAGTAACCATACTTCTGCCAAGTCAGATTGGAACTGGTTGGAACCAGCAGCTGGTTCCAATCTTTAATCGTAGCCCTGCAGTTTAGCAGATTATAATCCTATGTGGTCAGATAAAGATTCAGATATATAGTAAAGACAGACTCAGGGGGAAAACAACAAGAAATTTCTAAACAGTTTACAGTGTGTTTAAAAATATATGTAGGCTTAGGAGAAAAAGCAAATGGATAGTAAAGTATTTCAAAAGGGATTACAGTAGCTGATCTTAGTGGCACATGCCTATAATCCAGCCCTCTGAAGTGTAGAGGCAGGCAAGTCTCTGTGATTTCAAGGCCATCCTGATCTACAGAGTGAGTTCCAGGACAACCAAAGATACACAGAGAAACCTTGCCTCACAAAAAAAAAAAAAAATAAAATAAAAATTAAAAATAAAAATAAAAGGAAGATAGTAAAATAAAAGGGCCACGTAAACATGGAAAATGCACAGAGTCTGTATACTGCTTGTTATTGTGTTGTCTTTGAATTGTGTTACTGCTGAGGAAGGAGCAACAGCTGCTAAAAGAATTCAGATTATAAATGCTTCTGAATTAAAGTAAGCTATATATTTTGAAAATATCTTGTCTTCAAAATTTAAGCCAAAGGACATGTTAAATTTGAATGGAGTTTCTGCTTTTGTTTCCACAGAAGATGAAAAGCTGTGGATTACTTCTAGGATAATATAGTTAGATCAAGCATGACCCCTGAAGCAGTGGTCCAGGTGATCCAACAACCCAAATGGTTGAGATCATTCATCATCACAGACCACTACAGCCAGGAGTTTGCAGGTTCTTGGGTTTTCTCAGGATCTCCATGGGATAGAGAGTGGGAAGCACTCTGGAGAGAACTACACCCACATTCCCAAATATTGTTTATAAACATTTGTCTTCTTTTAAACAGGGTTGGATTTAAATGGTTAATGATGGCAGTCCTTCTTTCTAAGAGAAAAAGTGGGAAATGGTATAGAAATAAATACTTTGCATTGGAATAGATTTTGGTTTATTAATACAAATTTAAGGGCGATTTTGTATTCACATTCTACTCTTGTTTAGCTATTGTGTTTATACAGCTCTTTTAAAACTGTAATGTATAATTAAATACAGGTTATAGATAGTCACAAATGACAGTAAAATCTTATAGTATGTCAACTGGGTTTTGTAGATAGATAGATAGATAGATAGATAGATATATTTCAAATGGATAGGTGTTGATCAATACCTTTCAAAAACCTACAGAACATACACATTTAAAAATCGTTTATTTGGATTTTCGTAACAATGAGACACAACTGCTCATAGCAACACAAATTATGTCAGAGAGGACGATGTACATCAAAGAAACTAGTTATGGAGTTTGCCCTTAACATGACAGGGATAGCCATTTAGACAAGAAATTGCTCTTCCTGCACTGCTTGAAAGCATGCTGCCCAAACTGGATAGGCAAGTTACAAAGAAAACTGGATGATGAACTTGTCAAAGGACAGGATGGTCATTCAATGTTCCTGCTTCATCAAAAAGTCTGCCAAACATTTTGAGCCTGTAGGCTGAAGTGGGATGCCCCAATGTTACATAGAAACTTTTGGTGACTGTCCAGGCTGTAACATGTCTCTGTCGCTTCTAAAGAGTATATATTATACTTCAGGGGTCTTTGATGGAGGTGAAGACTGATAGTCATGATTTTCCTTAGTTATGATAAAAGATAAGTTACATATAAAATTATATACTCACAAAGATAGGGTAGATGATAGAATATTTTCTTTAAATTTTGCCAAATGTTAATGGACTAAACATTTTAATTATAATTCTGACTTGATATATGTATTTTACTGTGTTGAAACTTTCCCTTTTATTTAGACAGAAAAGAGGATATGATGGGGATATGGTGTGAAAATGTTTCTCTTATTGGTTGATGAATAAAACTGTTACAGCCAATGGATAAGCAGGATTTTAATAGGCAGGAAATGAAAACAGGGATAGAGAAAGGGAGTAGGTAGATCTAAAGAGACAGAGTCACCAGACACAGAGGTAGCAAGATGAGAATGCCTCACTGAGAAAAGGTACCAAGCTACATGGCTAAACATAGATAAGAATTATAGGTCAATTTAAGTTGTAAGAGCTAGTTAGTAATACAACTGAGCAATAGGCCAAACACTTTATAATGAATACTAGCTTCTGAGTGTTTATTTGGGACTAAATTCTTCAAGGACTTGGCAGAACAAAAACTTCTGTCTCCATTTTCCTTCTGAACTATAGGTATATCCTGGCTTAAGAAGGTCAAGATACCTTTATCTTCTGAGCTTTAGATATAGGCTGGCTTCAAACACCCAGATTACATTTTCCTTCACAGCTGTAACACCTTACAGATGAAGCCTAGCCACTGACAGCCTTGAAACCTTTCCCTTCCCAGCTATAGCTATGTCTGGCTTTTGATGGCCAGGATGCCATTCTCTCCGAAGTTATAATACTTACAATAGTTGAGGCACAGGAAAATAAATATTTTATATATCCTCTTATCTCTGTACCAAGCTACAACCCATAGACACACAGAAGTTAGGTATGGAGGTATGGAGGAAGAGACTAGCATGACACATGAGTGTCCTTGGAAGGGGGAACAGAACAGATTTTATACGGGGGCTGGGGGTGGGTTGCAGTGGAACAGGAATATTATGTTGGGAGTAGGAGGAAAACTAGGGTTCAGTGAGGAAATGTGCAAAATGACAGCTAAAATTGTGATGTGGTATGGATACCTGGTGCAATTGAAACTTCCTGAAATATATGAAGGTGATATTAATGAATTCTACAAATACTGACAGAGATAAAGTACCGGCTGATCCTGGCCCTCTCTAATCACCAAATGAAGCTTCCTGTAATGGGACTGGGTTACATTCAGTTGTATCATTGGCCAAAATGGTCCTGAGAAATTCCCCCAAAAAAGCAGCAGGCTGTGGTTAAGGCAGTAGTTTTTCTCCACACACTGACAGCAAAGCCTTATCGCTTAAGACAATACCCACAGGGTTCACTGACATGGAAAGTTTGAGCTATTACCTACATAGAATTTTAAGCCTGTGTTCTAGTGTCTTTAACATGGAAAGGTGTGCTTTATAGTACCAAATGAGAAACACTAACTCCAAAGAAAGCCAAAATATCTTCAATGCATCATCTTTTCTAACTGCAAAATATGCTATGACAGTCATGGCCCAAAGCTGTGGGAGTAATCAACCCATGTGTGATTTGTCTTAAGGCTTGCTCCGCAAGACAAAATCCTTACCTGGCACTCCTTGGATGACCTAGAACTGAAGACTAGATACCCTGATACCTAGAGTACAGCCAAATACTACTTGCTTAAGAAAAAACATGTTTTGATGAAATGGTTCCTGAGGATCCTTGACAGCTACGCTATAGCTTTCAAAATAGTATTTTATTGTCCATGAATGAGTGGGCAAATGATTCCTGTGCCTTCTCTTGGAGAATTTTCCTCCTGTTGTTTTGCCTTGTCTATCTTTGATGTAGTAGGTTTTGTTTTAACTTATTATATTTTATTTTACTAAAAAGTTTCTGTGATTAAATATACATAGAATGGTTTCCTTTGCTTTAAAATTAGTAATGAATATTTCCTTCCTTTAAATATGTATTGTGTGTGTGTGTGTGTGTGTGTGTGTGTGTGTGTGTGTGTGTGTGTACATGCACGCACACAGAGGTCAGAATACTTAGTTTGATCCTCTAGAACTGTATTTATAAATAGTTGTGAACCTCCCTGTGGGTGCTGAGAATAGAATTCAAGTCCTCTTATAAAGCACTTTTACATAAAAAGGACAGTATTTGAGTATGAAAAGACTTGATGGAATTGGGCATGGTGTACCATGTGAAGCCAGTGAGAAGGAAAATAAAGAAGAAAATATTATCAGAACACTCTCCCACTGAGGATTCTAGAATGCAAGAAGGCAACCAAGAATAGATGGCTAGGATAATAGTATCAGAGTTTACATAGTCAATACTTGTCACTTCACAGCTATTGTTTATTCTAAGATATTCAGCATAAGACTTCTTCATGGATGCTACTAGAATGCAAAATAATGTAGGAAATTCAAGATAAAGTACAAGAAATTGGTCATCAAAAGGTATCTGTGAAATCCTAGGATTGGACAGGGAGATCAATATTTGACTATTTTAGAAGTCAGATATTCAGCTTATTGTCCCATTAATAAAGATTTGTTGAGAGGGGAAGGATTGATAGGACTCATGTAGTATTTGAAATAAAGCAAAAAGGTTTAATTTTTCTCTCTGGATATTGTTGAACATTTAAAAAACAACACTTGACATGTAAATTAACTGTGATTCTGTGATAGTTTTGGATACAACAGGATCCAGGAAATTGTAGGAGTTGACCTGATTATTGGTTCTCAAGACAATGGAAGCACAGATTTTGGTTCGATATTCTGTACCTGTCACTGGTGTAGGATAGGCCCCACTGTGCATACTCTGTGGATCTCAGATGCTTCACATACGAGGCTGCCTCTCCCTGGCATGAACTTGATGATGCAATGCCCAGTGTGTGGCCATGAATTTTGACTTTGTGCATTCTTCTTCTAAGGAAACCCACTGACATAATTTCTAATGGTGTTCACATAAACTGAGATAGTCTTGGGACCAAATTTTCACAAAATGTCTGTCTCCCAAGGGCCTTTTGTTCAGAAGCATGAGTGATGTCATAGACCAAGAGACTGAACTCACCCCATGTATACTTAACAACCCATGTTTTTCCCGTGGACTGTGGTCCTCAGATGCAGAGCCCCAGGGAAGAGAGTGTTCAAGATTACTCCAGTGCTAAGATGACACTTTAACAAAAAGGAATCATGGACTTTAAAATAGCCTCTCATTTGGCCAAGGAATAAAAGCAGCTGGGAGTAAATGGGTGTCTATTTAATGTACTTATCTATATGACATTTTACAACTCATTCTGCCCTGGTGTAGCATAGGACAGTGATGTTCACTTTGATTTCCCTCTTCTTGTTTTTGAACATTCCACTTTTCATGGCCAATTTTATTTATCCTAGGTGTTTTTGGAAAATGAAGCAGAATGAAGACAAGGATGAAGACTTGGGAAAAGGTTGTGTCTTCTTCCCCAGAATAGTGCAGGGGCCTGTGGCAAAGGACTATTTCAAGCAAATTTTGAATATACAGTAAGTGCTTCTTGTATTTTTTCATGTAAATGCCATCATGAATATTTCATGAGGGGCCTTGGTTCTTTTTCCTGTCCTTTCAATTCCACAACAAGAAATGACCCCAACGTCTTTCAGAGACC
This sequence comes from Phodopus roborovskii, assembly GCF_943737965.1. Taxonomy (NCBI): domain Eukaryota; kingdom Metazoa; phylum Chordata; class Mammalia; order Rodentia; family Cricetidae; genus Phodopus; species Phodopus roborovskii. The sequence goes on from NW_026126636.1 coordinate 16,357,031, forward strand.
AATTGCTATTTTAACACTTTTAGTTTGTCCAGTGTGTATTCTTTTTTTCCTGTTAGCCTCCCACTTACAAGACTGAGGTGGAGTGAAGGAAGCAGTGTCTACCATGATCCATCACTGTCCATAGTACAGTAGCTAGTGTTGTCTCATCAAAAGAAATCCATACAATTTCAATAAATGTTGTTCTAAGCACATGAAAGTAAAGAGCCTTAGAGTCTACTGATGGTCCTTTCATCAGTGTGTGCTTGTGTGAGGACCACAAATGTTTGTGCCACACATAGCTGCAGAGAGGTTTCACATAGCTATTAAGTTATCTCCTCTAATTCCTTGCATATAGTCATTCTGCCTTCTGAAGCTGACTGGATAATTGAAGAAAGGGACCTGTCCACAGTGAAGTCCATATGTGTTCTTCTTTCTTGATACTTCACTTATATATATGAACAATCACTGGTTTTTAAATATTTTCAAAGTCAAGTTCCCTACTCTCCTCTCATAGTAAGGAAGGAATGTATGGATTGTAAATGATATGTTTGTAGTCTGTGAAAAGTGAGGCTACAAATATTAGTGATGGCTGGTTATTTCAATTGTCATTTGCCTGAGTGACAGCTGTGACATATAATATTTGGAAATGTATGAGAACAGGAATAGAGGAGTTTCTTACTAGATAATCTTTACCAATATTTAAGAATTGTGTGTCTTTTCTTTTTATTTATAAGGTATGTATTCTCTGATGTATATCACACATCTTATGTTTCTCTTTCAGTAATTTTAATAATAATGGTTGCATATTTTACCGATGTAGGCACTATACACATGTTGATTTTTGTGGAATGCTGGTAGTTGTTTCCATAGGCAATTATGACAGCTCTAGTCACTGATGTTTCTTAATTTTAGTGTGGAGAAGTCAGTGTTTCAGTTGCACAAGTTCTAGTCTCAAATTCCTTTGTTGTTTACTGAAAATTTCAATGATACTTTTTCTTTGTGCTGATAAGGAATATTTTAAATGATTATTTTCATATACATAGACATGACATAGGTACAATTTGTAAATGGAAAATGGATTGCATTTAACTCTGAGTAAATCATTCAGGATAAAGGAGTATTTTATGTATATTGGTCAAAGTATATGAAATGTTGAGAAAGAAATATTAGTTATTATTCTTCTTCACATAAACATGAGCACAGCATGCTAAAGTTCCCTTCCACCTGAGTTGTTGTCCATTTTAATTAAAATCAATTAAACATTCCCACATATATTACACTTTATATTTTTATTTTACAAATATGTAATGATGGCATTACAAATATCAGCAGGATGCTAGTGTTGTGTTAGTGTAACTGCAAATGTATTCAAAAGATATGAACTAGAAAAAATATGTTAGTCAGATATGTCAAGGGTGAATATGTGACATGCCTGTGTACATGAAGTAGTTAAACAATACTGTAGTAGGGTACATGCCCTTAATCTCTGACTTGAAGACCTACAGCAGGTGTATACTTATGCATTTGAGGCAGGTCTGAAATATAGAAAATTGTCATTCAAAACCATGTGATCTGTTTCCTTTTGTGGTCTAAATTAACATAAATCCTGTCAAACACACAGATGGGTGCAGACATACATCTTTCAGTTTGGATTTATTTAACAATAAAGTTTTAAGAACTTATTTTTTGCCTGCAATAGATAAACCTGAAAGAAAAAAAGAACAAGATGAAGTTGGACATGAGTGGATGTGTTAACTATATTGTCCACTAATTATCATGATGTAAGTCCATAAGCCAAATTTCCCATTTAAATACTAATTGGCTATTTGTTGACAGCTTAACTACTTCGGTTGTTTTCGGAAGTAAATAATATAAACTCTTTAGCTGACACATCATGTTGTATTTATTATATTAATCAGTAATTTCAAAATGAAGGTGGTCATGCTTACTGTTTGGTCAAAGCCTGTGCCCTTGCCTTTAACTTCTGAGGAAGAACTCACAAACCAGAGATGGAAAATGCTTTCTGAGGAAGATGCTAATGGCACATCTTATTTATGGGAGATCCAGTCCCAAAGATTTAAAGCTTTTGAAGCTTCCAGACTCTTATGTCTTCCAACCTCAAAACAAAAAATATTTGTTTCAATATTTGAGGGAAGTTGGGAATAGTAATCAGTATAGGACAGTCCTTTTATTGACTACAAACAATCATCTATTGATCTCTGTCCATATTTAACACTGTACCCTTTTACAGAACACCACCAGATAACTACAAGTTTGCTCTGGCATTGGCTTTTACCATGGATGAGGTCAACAGGAACCCTGATCTATTACCAAATAAGTCTTTAGTATTTGATTTTGCAGCAGATATTTGTTTGAGTGCATCTCGATTGTACACTCTCAATCAATTTTTGGAACACAGTCATGATATTTTCCCTAATTATTTCTGTAATGAAGATACCATGTGTCATGTGGTGCTTACAGGACCAAACTGGGAAATATCTTCAAAACTTGGGACAATCCTAGACCTCCACAAAAGCCAAAAGGTAAGATTTATATGAGTTGGGTTTGACTGAAATGCTATCTCCATTGGTACCATTCCCAGATGTGCTAGGTGGGGACTAGTCTTGCATTTATATTAATCTATGTAGTTCATGAGTGCTATTCAGAGAAAAGTTGCCTTCCACATTTCCTTGTTTGAAATAGAGATGAGGGGTTAGGCAAAGGAGTTTTCTAGAACACTTTGCAGGGGGAAAAATGTGTTTACGTTACAAGTTCTTAGGAATGTATGGTACCTCATGCTGTTCCCTGCATCCTAGGTCATTCAGCTTACCTATGGACCCTTCCATCCAATCCTGAGTGATCATGAACAATTTCCCCATCTGTATCAGATGGCCCCCAAGGACACATCGCTACCCCTGGCCATGGTCTCCGTAATACTTCATTTCAACTGGACCTGGGTAGGGCTGGTCATCTCAGACAATGATCAGGGTACCCAATTTCTCTCATATTTGAGAAGAGAGATGGCAAAAAATATACTCTGCTTTGCTTTTGTTAACATGATTCCACTCAACATGCAGTTGTATATGTCAAGAGCTGAAGTGTATTATAACCAAATCAAGACATCATCCACAAATGTTATTATCATTTATGGTGACACAGACAGTACTCTTACTATGAGCTTTCGAATGTGGAAATCTCGAGGTTTACAGAGAATATGGGTTATCACTTCACAGTGGGATGTGCCTACAAGTAAAAGAGACGTCATGATCGACTCATCCCTTATGTCTCTGGGTTTTGCACACCATCATGGTGATATTTCTGGTTTTAAAAATTTTGTTCAGACATTGAGCCCCCTCAAATGCACTGATGAATACCTGAAAAGGCTGGAGTGGATGAACTTTAACTGTGAAGTGTCAGTATCCAACTGTAAGACACTAAAGAACTACTCATCGAATGCCTCTATTGAATGGCTAATGGTACAGACTTTTGACATGGTTTTTAGTGATGGCAGTTATGACATATACAATGCTGTGTATGCTTTGTCCCATGCAGTGCATGAGATGGTTCTTCAACAAGTAGATACTCAGCTAAAGGTCAATGGGAAAGGAACTGATTCTGCCTGCTTGAAGGTAATATTTCTTCTTTTGGATGATGTTTGTTGTCATCAATATCTGAGCATCTTTTTCTGCTGAGGAAGCTAATCTAGAGGTTGATAGAATTCTCTAATACAAAAGCAAAGGAACAAAAGACCCAATGCATCGAGGACAGTGATTTTGTTACTGAGCATCTGCATATCATCACCCCTGTTCTAATACTGTAAACATTATCAGTCCTTTCTCATGAATTCTCTCCATGATTCGATGAGATCTTTGTACATTAATTGTCAAATATGTGGTAATCAGTGCAGGAGATGATTTTCTTTTTTTTTAACCATTTTTTAATTTAATTTAATTTTATTTTATATAACAAAGTCCAATTAAATGAAAACAAACATTTATACACAATATTTGGGAATTTGGGCGTCGTTCTTTCCAAACTACTTCCTGCTGGTAAGGGGCGCTGTCTTGGGGGTATTCGAAGAAGATTCAGATATCCTGGCTGTAGTCTGTAGGGCTGCTTTGTCCAGCTGTTTGGAATGTAGGATCAGCTTGTACTCTGTTTCAGGCGGTCTGGTGTGATCAAACCACATTAGTCTGGAAGGAATCCACATCTTTTCATTTTCTGTGGAAACAAAAATAGAAATCCTTTTCCCCAGTAACTTGTCCTTCAACTTAAATTTTGGAGTCAAAGAATTTTTTAATTTAATTTATTATTATTCAGGGTAAGGAGATGATTTTCATAAGTGTTCTCAACTGATCCTTCTCCCACTGTCATCTCTGGGGACATCAGTTAGCACTCTGAGAGGAATTACACAGGCAATAATGCTCTGATTCAGTTCAGTACATACATGTGCATTCATGTGTGTCACTGGATGTTTCTCACTATTTGTAGGCATGTTTGTGTTTTTCTGTGCACTTGTGTCTGTATACGTTTTCATATGTATGTTTTTATGAGGATCTGTCTGTCTTCCTGTGGAAGTGAGAATAAATTTGTCTGGGTCTTCCTGTATGGGTAGGTTTTTTTCCCTGTGTGTTTATGGCAATTAATGTGTCTGAATGAGCCTATGTGTGTATTTGTATGTTTCTGTCTATGTGCTTGCACATATGTATACCTGAATGTCTGTGTCTGTATATGTGTGTGTGTGAGTGTGAGTGTATGTCTCTTTGTATTTTGATGTAGGCATGTTTTTTGTGTGTTTTCCCATGTTTGCCCATGCCTCTCTCTGTTGGTGTTTGTACCTGTGTGTTTTTCTCTGTATGTATTTGTGTATGTGCCTATTCCTCCTGTGTATGCATTTTCAGTGTTTCTGTATGTATTTTGGGATGCATATGGCTGTTTATGTTTACCTGCATGTACATACGAATGCCAGGGCGTGTGTGTGTGTGTGTGTGTGTGTGTGTGTGTGAGAGAGAGAGAGAGAGAGAGAGAGAGAGAGAGAGAGAGAGAATGTGTGTGTTCCATACCAATGTTTGGTGTCTGCATGTATCTCTCTGTGTTTGCCAGCCTCCTCTGAGGGAACTAAAATTCTAGGAACAATATGATAATCTTATTTACCCATTTGCTTTCATGAAGATTTCTTCCCTGGGCACCTTCAATAATGTTGCTTTTAAGATAAAAATCAGAATGTGATTTTTTTTATTTGAAAAAGGGCACACAAATTATAGGGTGCTGCCTATTTTTCAGCTGAACTCAATTCTGAAGAAGACCCACTTCACTAATCCTGTTGGGGACAGAGTGAATATGAACCCAAAAGAAAAACTCCAGGAAGAGTATGATATTTTCCAGATTTGGGATTCCCCACATGGTCTTAGATTTAAGGTGAAGATAGGAAAGTATAGCTCACATTTTCAACATGGACAACAGCTTCATGTATATAAAGACATTATAGAGTGGGCCACAGGAAATACACAGGTGGGTCTGACCAAATTGTGCTGATTTCCATTACACAGCAATAGCACTGTCAAGTGGGACCATTTGTGCTTGATGTAACTTAATGAAATAAATTGTCATATTAGGAACCAATATCTAGCCTCCCACTTTGTTTGTTCTTTTTGTCTTTTTGATTTGACATTTTATTAGTCTTTTGAGAATTTCCAGCATGCATACAGTACATTGCTATCATATCAGAACTTGTTTCTGGTTTTAAATATGAATATAAAACTAGTTGTTAAAATGAGTTAATATCATTTCCAGTAAAGCGAACAATATTCTCTTGGTACCAGACTGATTACAAAACAGGAATTTTCTCCCTTATGCTGAATCTTGGGCAAAGATGTTTAAAACTAGGCTCTTGTAAGGATAGCAAGTTAAAAACACATGAGACATGAATTTTTATTATTTCATTTTGTTTAATCCTTTTTACATAGAGTTCCTAAATGTCGACACCTCTAACCACAAATTAACATTTTCATGATACATATTAGATATTCTATCAATTATTACCTTGATTTTCTTTCTTTTTTCCCCCTTTTTTGTTGATATGGCTGTTTTATCCTCATGTATGCTTGCAACTGACTGCTGTGAGTGTGGTCCATATGGATGCCAGAAGAGTTATTTGGGTCCCTGTAAACTGGAGAAAGCTTAGTTCCATACAGTGGCTGCTAGAAATCAATCATCAGTCCTATTCATGAGAGAAGAATTGTTACTGAACACTGAGCCATATCTCCATTTCTGAATCATACAGTATAAAAGAAATTTCTCATTTAGAGATACCTCGCTTGCTTGTGTTAACTATTTCATAGTTTGTCCAAACTGGTAAAGGAGTGTCTAGTTTCCTTCTCTGAATTAGGAGCATTGGTTTCGAGGAAATTTGTAAATGAAATATCCCATCATTGGTCATGAGTATTTTATAGGGATGAAGTCTTATGTGGGTGTTTTTAAGGTATCCAGTTCAAACTGCCTAGTACAAAGTAGGTTGATTTTTGAAAGACTGTAACTTCAGGAAAGTCTTCAAACATGATCTGAAGTGATATGTCAGGTTGCCTAGATAGTATGAAACTTTCATCTTTTGTTCTTTCTCTGAATGTGAATGTCATTCTCAAGGAAAATAACATATGAGCTGAATGTGTACCTACTGTGCTGCATATCCATTCAGAGGACAGCAATGAGATTGCCTGTCTATTCTAATCACACCTCACTTGAGCATTACAGAAATATCCACTGGAAGAATACTGGGGATTGAAAGCAATTCAACCAGTGTTCTGATCCCAGAAATGCAAATTGCAATACAGAAACAAACAACAAATAAATATACAGGAAGATACCTAAGTAGCATGACTCCAAATCTTACAGTCATGGACTTACAGGGGAGTATGTTCAATGGTGTGATAAACAATAAATGAAAAGAATAATTATAAGAGTGTTCCAGAAAAATTAAAGAGGGCACAAATCACTTCTTGGAGAGACAATGGGATTATGAAATCTTGCAAACAATTAGACACCTAATGATCATGTCACAAAGGATTTCAATAAAGGTACAAAATAATTAAAAAGTTCAGAGAAACTATATAAAGGTAAAGCAAAATTATCAAATAAAAAGCTCAGTTAAAATTCTCAACAAGAGAATATTTTACATTGAAGACAGGATGGAAGACATGAAGAACAGGAGTATGAAATCAAATTATGACAAAAATAGTACAAATGGAATAAAAAAAAGAGAAGGGAAATCATGGTAATATGGTAAAGGTCAAATTTAGAAACCACAAATTCAAGAGTAGACAGACACACTAAATTCTTCAACATTATATCCACTAAAATGTAGGTGTAAATTACCCGAAATAAACCATGACAATGTCACTAGATGCAATAGTCACTTAAATAGCAAAGATGCAACATCAGAAAGGACAGAGTCCTTGAGTTATTTCATGTAAAATGACTTTTGTAAAAAAAAAATAGAAATTGAGAGCTGCAGGAGAAAATCCCTAGTCATACAAAGATTCCATCTGGATGACAGCAGATTCTACTGAGAATACTCTTAAAGGAGGAGAGTAAAAGATATATTTCAAATACTTAGAGACATATGCTGCCAACCCTGGTTACTATACAAGCAAAATTATCCCCAATTATAGAAGGAGACAGAACAAGTTTCAATAATGAAAATGATTACAGAATATGTAACCAATGAGGCGACACTATGAAAGTACATGTAGAACTCCTTCAGAATAAAAAGCAAGATAAACAACAACAGGTCAAAGAAACATAGAGCCAGCACTGGAACACCAGTCAGAAAATCAGCTATTAGGTAAGAATCAAATATTGCAATAACAATTAAAGGACAATAATTTACAAATAGTTTTCAATAAGAATTAAATGTTAATGGTCACATTTTCTAATAGAAGTGTGCAGACAATAAAATTGGTTTAAAAAACAAACAAACAATGCTTTGCTACATTCATGGGGAAAATATGTGAGAAACTTTCTATAAAAGCAGGAAGAGCACTATTATGAAGGAAAATTGAAAAAAATGTATTCAATTCAAATGGACATGGATGCAATAATTCTGGACTTAACACCTCCCAAAAGATTTCAGCAACACAACAGTCTCTGCAACCAAGATGACTTCACTCCAAGGATGCAAGCATGATTCAACATACACAGAAGTTAAGAGTAATATACCAACTCGAGGATAAAATTCAGTTGTTATCTACAATTGTGTAGAAAAGACTCTTAACAAAGCCCAACCTCCATTCAAATTGGAGAAAACACACAGAAGAAGTAAAGGCTGACAGAATAGAACAAACACATCCTGACAAGTTAAGGATTTCTGTGGAACATATTCACAACATTGTACCACACAGAGAGAAAAAAACAAAGACTAACCATTAAAATCAAATGGTGCCAGGTGTGTGTGAGTGTGTGTGTGTGTGTGTGTGTGTGTGTGTGTGTGTGTGATATTCATGTCTTTATTTCATGCTATTTGAACACAGATGCAAGAGACCCTTTTGTAGGCACTCTAGCCTACATACTTAGTTCAAGCAAGACAGAGATCTGTATGGAACCCATAACTTAAATGAAATGAGCAGAAAATCCACTCTTCTTCAAAATAATCCTTAAAATATTATCAAATTAAAAAAGAAAATAAATGAAAAGTCATACAAAAAAAGAAGGAAAGAAATATGGCCTACTGTGCATAGGGAGTTTAGGTAAACCAAAGCTACACACTGAGACCTTGTTTCAGGAAAAACAACAAAAGAGGAAGCATTGTGCTCATTACACATCAAGTCGGCACTTCCTCAGCGCAAAACACTCTGGGCTCTGACTATTCAGCTCTTTGCTCTTCACTCTGTTTACCATGCTTTGCAGTGCTATTTTATTGGGGTTAAAGTTTGTTGTCTGAGAATTTTAGGAGCTATTTCTCCTCTTTCAGATGCCCGTTCCTCCTAGCCTGGTATTCTGTTGCTGTGATCAAACACTGACAATAAATAAATTGACGGGAAATGATTGATTTGGCTCATGGGTTACAGTCAAGGGAAGATAAAACAGGAATCTGGAGACTGCAACTGAAGCATAGACTCTAAAGGAACACTGCTAATTGGCTTGCTATCCTTGCATTTACCACACAGCCCTGCTTAGGGACATCACTGTCCATTAACAATTAATAAAATGTTTCACAGACAGACTAGTCTGGAAAAGAGCAATTTTATTTAGCTTCTCTGTGTTTGTGGTTTTTTTTTAAACTGTAATTTTTGTAATGTGGTCTCACACAGTATAAATGAAAGTGCCTTATTGAAATCTAAACATGCTATATAATATAGGTATGAAAAGAGTAGGTAAAATTTGTGATATCACTATGTGTCTAATTTTCCTCAGATGCCAACCTCTGTGTGCAGTGCTGACTGCGGTCCTGGCTTCAGAAAATTCCTGCAGGAGGGAATGGCAGTCTGCTGTTTTCAATGCAGCCCCTGCCCAGAAAATGAAATCTCTAATGAGACAAGTGAGTATGTGAGGCAGTTATAAATGCTTCACATTGATCATCCCACCAAACCTCCACACTGGGATGCTGAAGAGGTCTAAAAGGGAACTGCAAAAAATCCAGTGTACTATTTTACTAAGTTAGGCTTTATAGGAATATGATCAATAACTCTGTCCTTCATGCCTTTACCCACATCTTGACTCGTAAATTCATGGCAGCTGGCAATTTCTCAAAGAGACAGTTTTGGTAATCAATGTACAGTGTGAAAGAATTTTATACAGGGTCTTTCCCAGTGATTAATCTCCTCTAAAATTAAATGTATTTTAGATTTGGGTCTTGAATGTTTCCAAACATTTTAAATCTTTTTGCATGTATTTGTATCTACATAAGTTTATGCATACCACACATGCATAGGCACCCGCAGAGAACACAATAGGGCAATGCAACTGCTTTGCTATGTAATGTGTATGCTAGTAATCAAATCCAAATCCTCTGTAAGATTAATTAAGAGAGAAAATTATTACTTGTTCAATTTTTAGGAACTACAAGAATGAGACAGAAGACTTCATACAATATCGAGAAACTCTTATAAAAGGTTCTACTTGATTAGAAATTTAGGAAAGTGGGGATAAGTATTGACAGATAATATGGAAAATATATTCAGTATTTTTATATAAAACATCTAGTAATAATGTCACAAAATTAGCCAGCCACAGTTACTCAAATAATATTATCTCCTATATGCCTCAAATTAATCAAATGATTATTTATTCAGGATTGACTAAATACAAAAGGTAAATAATAGATTTTTCACTGCTTTTTCCTGTCATCCTATATAATGAAATGAAAGTCCTTAAGGGATATTTATGGACAATGAGATGACTCAGCTGTTAAAACCCTTGCCATAAGCACAGACAACCTGAATTCATCCTCAGAAGCCATGAACTCCATGAAGTCTCACAATACTATACTCCAAAGTAATTAAACAAGGTTTCATTGAATTTTTAAATGTAAAAACACATGAGAATAATGTTTATTTTTGAACAATTAGCAAAATATCTTTATTATTACTTTGATTATGTGTATGTGTATGAGGTTGGTGGTTATGTGCATATAAAGGCCAGTGCTGGTGAGAGACATCCAATGCCTCTGTGGTTAGTTTCCTCCAGTGGTGAGACACCTGATATTACAATAGGAACTGAATACAGGTTCTGGGAGACCAGTACATTCTCTCAGAGTTGAACAAAATTCCCATATCATTACACAAATTAAAAAAAAATTAAAAACATTACATGAAACATTTTTTCTAGATAAACCCCTTAAAATTGGAAGACCACTATCACTGTCTACAATCATCCAGTGATTCAGAGGAATTACAATATGGTTTCCTACATTTACTATCTAGGGTATCACAACTTATAAGTAGGAGAATATTAATCAACACAACATTCTGTGTTAACAATCCGTCTTAGGGCTGCCCTGTTGTCTTTATCATATTGTTTATCAGTATTTACTTCACCATTGAGTCCATCCAAAGAGTCTGGGTCTCACAGAGATTGAATCAGGGAAGGAGGTGAGTGTTGTCTGTTCCCAAATGGAGCAGAATAAAGATGTAGGGGCATTTTAGTGCTAATTTTGTACACATGTTTCTACTTTCAGTGATAGGCCTCAGCTTCTTCTGAAAAATACTTGGGAATTTGCTGGTTTCACTGCCAGAAGAAGACAGAACTAAGGCTGTGTTTATGATCTTTTTTATATTTGCAGTTGTCAATCATTATTCTTCTCAGGCTTTCACCCTCCTAGTTGCCCTATATAATCCCAATCACTTTCAATTTCATCAGATATTTTGTTACTTTTGAATGTATATGCAGTTATAAATATATACACACTCATACAACCTGCTAATTTCATTTAGAGTTGCTTTTATTTCAATGTGTTTGAGGCAGGAAATTTGGACTAGAAAATGTATTAGAGTTCTGGTTCCAGTAGAAGACACAGTCTCCATATATCATGGGCACAACAGTCAGAATGGTAGCAAAAACCTTGGGAGGCACTGATTCCGTGGTATCTGGGATTTTAAAAAACCCTCAGAAAAATTGTGGTGAATGAATTTAGCATCTTTGAGTAAACAAATATAAGTTATTTCTTCATACCCCCCCCCAGAATATACTACCAAATCTGCTTCCTGATGTCATGTCACATGATTGCATCAATACACATAAATAGACAAAAGACAATGCTTTGCTTTTGTTTCCCATGAGATAATGAGCATTATGAAATGGAAGCATGTCTATGCAGCAAGGTCCTTCAAAGACATCCTCAACAAGAAAATGCAGACATTGCAATGTTTCTTTTGTACATGTAATTGATATGCCCTGTCAGTAAAAATACTGATGGTGAACTACTGACACATTCCTCTCTCCCTCAGATGTGGATCAATGTGTGAAGTGCCCTGAGGACCAGTTTGCCAACAGAGAGCAGAACCAGTGCATTGACAGAACTGTGAACTTTCTGAGCTATGATGACCCATTGGGGATGGTTCTCACCTTTATGGCCCTGTGCTTCACTGCATTCACAGCTCTGGTTCTTGGAGTCTTTGTCAAGCACCATGACACTCCCATTGTGAAGGCCAATAACCGGAAGCTCAGTTACATCCTGCTCATCTCACTCTTCTTTTGTTTCCTCTGCCCCTTGCTCTTCATTGGCCGTCCAAACTCAGCTACATGCATCTTGCAGCAAATCACATTTGGAGTTGTGTTCACTGTGGCTGTTTCCACTGTGTTGGCCAAAACAGTTACTGTGCTTCTGGCTTTCAAAGTCACAGACCCTGGAAGAAGAATGAGATACTTCCTAATTTCAGGGGCACCCAACTACATTATTCCTATCTGTACTCTCATCCAAGTTATCATCTGTTCAGTCTGGCTGGGAGCTTCTCCTCCCTCTGTTAATATTGATGCACACTCTGAGCATGGCCACATCATCATTGTGTGCAGCAAAGGTTCAGTCACTGCCTTCTACTTTGTCCTGGGATACCTGGCCTGCCTGGCTCAGGGGAGTTTCATCATGGCTTTCTTGTCCAGGAATCTGCCTAACACATTCAATGAATCCAAGTACTTGACGTTCAGCATGCTTTTGTTCTGCTGTGTCTGGGTCACTTTCCTCCCTGTGTACCATAGTACCAAGGGTAAGGTCATGGTAGCTGTGGAAATTTTCTCCATCTTGGCCTCCAGTGCTGGGATGCTGGGATGCATTTTCATTCCCAAGTGCTACATAATTTTGATAAGACCAGTGAGAAAAATATCTTCAAAATATCAGGGAAAAATTATCTTCCAGAAGTGATATTTCATTAATTCTAACTGACAAATGCATAGTTAGTTCATATCGAACAAATATTGAATTACAATGCCAGACCTGTCTCTTATGGAATGACTCTCACTGTTTCCTCTAATGATGTTGCTTAGCACTATCTCGGCAGCTAATCTTGTCTACATTATCTCCTATAAACTTTCACTCAGTTACTGGTTTCATAAGATTATAGTGCAAAGTGGAAATAGTCTTTTCTGCTCTAAAATGCAAATCTGTTCAAAATATATGCAATGCTCTTTTTTAAATATCTGAGTGAATGAATGACTTTGATGGCTGTAGAGTGCTGAGAAAAAAATACAAGATATTTTTAAGACAGTGAACTTTGGTGTGCACACAGAGTTAAAACAATGTTCCTCCTTGTGGTAGCATGGGTAAGGGGATCCTGATGCATCCTAGGAGTTAAAAGACTACATCAAAGAAGACAGAGGGAAGTTTTGATGAAGAAATTGAAAGAATATTATGGAAGCTGGATTGATGCCTCCGCAAGTAATATCATGTGCTGCTCTTGCAGAGGACCTTAATCAATATGCATCTTCAACATACTCTTTAAAGTTGAAGCTGTGTATCTAAAGAATCATATGGCCTCTTCTGGGCTTCAAGGTTACCTGGACTCACATGTGCATATAATGACATATCCACACATCCATATATGCAACACAAACCTAAAATTATATAACATTTTAATATGGGAAAATATGAAAGAATCCACAAATGGATTCAGTTTTTCCATGTGCTTTTAAGATATCAGAATTAGAAATACTCTACAGATGAAGGATGGGATATGAGACGAGATGACTGGGTCTCTGTTCATTCATTTGACATAAGAACCTTCAACTTTCAGTGCAGCATAAGAAACACAAATATGCAACGATAAGGGATGAACATCCTGCCAAACTGATGTCTTGTAGTATGTATGAACTTTACATGACAATGACCATCAAAATCCTCTGCATCTGTCACATTTCTACTGATGGAAAACATGGGTCTTAATACAGTAGTGTTATAGTGGAAACTACCAAACACATTTTATGTAGCATAAATATACCTGGTTCCAGAATAGAAGGGTTAGATTTCTTCTATTAAAAGTATTTTAGTTTCAGGCAAGATGATCATGGCGGAAAGGACAGCAATGCTGAGGCGGAACAGGCCAGGCACAAAGAAGCAGGATTTCTATAATTGGCCTGATGAATCATTTGATGAAATGGACAGTACACTTGCTGTTTGGCAGTATATTCAACAGAATATAAGAGCAGACTCCCCCAATATTGACAAGTGTTAAACCACCTGAAGGCCAAGATGAAGATGTATAGAAATATGAACATTGAAGACAATTCTGCCTTGAATTAAATGGATTTGCTGTCAAGCTTCTGAGTGAATGCCATCCAGATATGTGTCATGAAATGACAGCAACTGAACAATGTATTTTTCTTTGTGCAGCTGTAAAACTCCAAAAGAATGTCCTGCTATAAAGTATACAAGACACACACTTGATGGTGGTGTATGTCTTCTGAATAGCCATATTTTCCCAGCAGCAATAGCATAAAACAATCATCTATAGCAAAACTAAGATCAGGGTGCTGTAGGATTTATGGAATATTTTCACATGCCTATTTTCTTCACTGGCAGATATTTGATGAATATGAAAATGGAACATTTTTATGTCATCAATTTACAAAACTTGTGATGAAATATAATATGGTGTAAGAGGATAACCTTATTGTAACAATTTCAGAAGAGAAATTTCAGACTTCAGTTTCTGGAGGAAGTAAAGCATGAAGGGAATCACATAGAGCAATGTATGGATCACATACATTATATATATGTATTATATATATGTATATATATGTGTGTAATTTTAGACACATCAATCATGTACCCATATTATAGCTTATTAGTTTAGTCTAGGCTTTTGTATGCTATGTTTTGCCTTTTAAAATGGATAATGCATTTTAAGTTATTCATGAGCTGTATATTCAATGGTGTGGCACTATTGGTTTTTAAATAAGTTTAGTATTATCTGTTTGTAATGCCTATTAATAAAAGAGTTTGCAGTTTGGGAAAATTGCTGCTGAACAATCATTGGATCACAATCCTTTCCAATCTATTGGGTTGCACATAAGCCATTAACTAACAAAATGGTAATATTCTTTAGTTTAACCCCCTAAATATTGATATTTTAGGAAATTCAGTAGTATTGCATATGTACTGTTAACTTTTCCAAAAAGAGATAAAAGTGTTTAAGAGGTCTGTTTATATTTTTTGGTATGTATAACCACTTATGTATAAGTTCAGAGAAATGCAAGGAGTCATAGTAATACTTAAATAATCTCACTCTGCTACACAGAGTGTATTCAAGGTCAGTACACTTGGAAACAGCATCTTTTTTTTTCATGACAGTGGAATTCTAAATACATGGTGATACCACTGGGCCCGCTGTTTGGGGTGAGAATTGGGCCAGAGTGCGGGTCTAACAAAAACAAATCAAAAACAAACAAGCATTAACAATCAATGGTCTTTTCTTTCCCTCAACATTAATGGTCTTACTTGCCTATAAAACATCACAGGTTAACAGAATGGATACAAAGACAAAATCCATTATTCTGCAGCATACAAGAAACGCATCTAAGCTTCAAAGACAGACATTACCTCAGAGTAAAGGGTTGGGAAAAGATCTTCCAATCAAATGGACCAAAGAAGCAAGCAAGTGTAGCTATCCCAATATCTAACAAGTTAAACTTCAAACCAAAATTAATCAGAAGAGATGAAGAATATTATTTCATATTCATCACAGGAGAAACCCATCAGTACAAAGTTTCAATTCTGAACGTTTATGCCCCAAATACAAAGACACCCACATTCACAAAAGAAATGCTACTAAAACTCAAAGCTCACATAAAACCTCACACACTCATAGTGGGAGACTTAAATACCCCACTCTCACAACTAGACAGGACCACCAGACAGAAACTTAACAAAGAAATAAAAGAACTGACAGAAGTTATGTCCCAATTGGATTTAATAAACATCTATGGGACATTGCATCCAAACACGAAAGAATATACCTTCTTTTCAGCTCCACATAGAGCCATCTCTAAAATCGAACACATACTAGGCAACATAACAAACTTCCAAGATACAAATGAAATAGCATCCTGTATCTTATCACACCACCATGCTTTAAAGTTGGAATTCAACAACAACACAAATTGCAGAAACCCTACAAACTCATGGAAATGGAACAATGTGCAATTGCACCATTCCTGGGTCAAGGAAGAAATAAAGAAATAAGATTTCCGACAATTCAACAAAATTGAAGACATGACACATGGTAAATTATGGGACACTTTGAAAGCAGTGCTATGAGGAAAGTTCATTGCACTATGTGCCCATATGAAGAAAACGGAGACTACTCACATTAGTGAATTAATGGCACAACTGAAAGCCATAGAACAAAACAGCAGCAAACTCACACCAGAGGAGTAGATGCCAGGAATTAATCAATTTGGGGGCTGAAGTCAATAAAGTAGAAACTAGAAAAACAACGAATCAATGTAACAAAGAGGTGGTTTTTCAAAAAAATAAATGAGACAGACAAACATTTATCCAAAGTAATCAAAAAGCAGAGAAAAGCATGCAAATCAACAAACACACAAATGAAAAGGAGTACATAACAATGGGTACTGAGGAAATCCAGACAATTTTCAGGTCATATTTGAAAACTTGTACTCCACAAAATTTGAAAATTCAAAGGAAATGAACAAATTTCTGGATAACTATCACTTACCAAAATTAAATCAAGAACAGATAAGCAACTTAAATGGACCTATAACCCCTATTGTAATAGAAGTATTCATCGAAAGCCTCTCCCCCGCCAAAAAAAAAGCCCAGGGCCAGATGGATTCAGTGCAGAATTCTACCAGAAATTCAAAAAAGAGCTAATATCAATACTTCTCAAATTACTCCACACAATAGAAGCAGAAGGTTCAATACCAAACTCTTTTTATGAAGCTACAATTAACTTGGTAGCAAAGCCACACAAAGATACAACTAAGAAAGAGAACTACAGACTAATAACCCAATACATTGTGGATATGTATTGTGAAATTTTGGTTTGTCATTGAATATCTTCTTTTCTCCTTCTATAGTGATTGAGGCTTTTTCTCAGTATAATAGCCTGTGGACTCTCAGTATTTGTAGAATATCTATTCAGGACCTTCTGGCCTTGAGAGTTTCCATGGAGAAGTCAGGGGAGACTTTGATAGATCTGCTTTTATATGCTACCTGGCCTTTTTCCTTCACTGCTATTAACATTCTTTCTTTATTCTGTATGTTAGGTGCTTTGATTATTATGTCTCAAGGGATCTTTTTTCTTTGGTCCAGTCTATTTGGTGTTCGGTATGCTTCTTGTACTTTCATGGACATGTCCTTCTTCAGATTGGGAAGGTTTTCTTCAATGATTTTGTTGAATATGTTTCCTGCACCTTTGAGCTGAGCTTCTTTGCCTTCTTCTATGCCTATTATTTGTAGGTTTGGCCTTTTCACAGTGTCCCACATTTCCTGGATGTTTTGTGTTAAGGATTTGTTGGATTTAAGGTTTTCTTTGGTCGATGAAGAATCTATTTCTTCTAGTTTGTCTTCAGCGCCCGAGATTCTCTCTTCCATCTCTTGTATTCAGTGGTTATGTGTGTGTCTGTAATTCCCGGTCGTTTGCCCAGTTTTTCTATTCCCAGCATTCCTTTAGCTTGTGTTTTCTTTATTATCTCTATTTCAGTTTCCAAGTATTGAACTGTTTCCTGCACCTGTTTAGTTGTTTTTTTTTCTTGGCTTTTCTTACCTTCTTTAAGAGACTTGTTCCTATCTTCCAAATGTTTGTTTGTTTTTTCCTTACATTTCTTTAAGGGATTTTCTTACATCTCTTTGAATGCCTCTATCATTTTTATGAAGATAAGTTTTTAAGTCGTTCTCTTCTGTTTTATCTGCTTTGGGGTATTCAAGTCTAATTGGTGTAGAGTCCCTAGATTCTGGTGGTGTCATGCTTGTCTTTCTATTATTAGGTGTTTTCTTTTATTGCTATCTTTCCATCACTTCTTCCAGTGGGTGCAGGTAGGATCTCTCTCTCCCTCCCTCCCTCCCTCCCTCCCTCTCTCTCTCTCTCTCTCTCTCTCTCTCTCTCTCTCTCTCTCTCTCTCTCTCTCTCTCTCTCTCGTGCTCCACCAGTGGGCTTAGGTGGGTCAGAAATTTGATGCCTGTAGCTCTGGGTAGCCCAGGCTCTTTAGGAGGTCTCTCCTCAGGCAGGGGCCCAGCGATGGGGGTCAAAGATCTGGCAGGCAAGGACTTGGGACAGACCTGGACCTGCTGGAATAGGCGGATCTCTGGCTGGGGCTCAGAGCTCCAGCAGAGGACCCGCAGTGGCGGTCAGAGATCAGGCCAGCAGGGACTCATGGTGGTCCTGTGGATAGGCGAGTCTAGTGTGCTTAGAGCAGTTCCAGGAAGTTCACCAAAGTTGGCAGGATGTTGGATCCCCCCTCTGTTCCTGTGCTCAACCAGAGCAGTGGGACTGTAGGCTAGAACTGGCACAGGTTATGTGGGAATTTAACCCGAACTGGTTCCAGACTCGCCTCCAGCAGATGGGGGTCAAAAATCCTGCACACAGGATTGTCCCACTAGGATAGGCGGATCTCTGGCAGGGCCCTGAAGCTCTCTCAGAGAACCGGAGGTGAGGGTCAGAGATCAGACAGGCGGGGACTCCCCATTATTGTTTAACAGTTGTTGCCTAGCTCTTGAGAATCTTTAAAATAGTGAGCTACTTTGACTTTTTCTTATCAAAAGGCTTTCTTTACCAAGCATTTAAACCTACTGTCAATTACACATATACAGCCATATGAAATTCTATTATTGGGAAAGTTTACATCTATACTATTTGTACTTATATGAATGACGTGAATGATTTGAAAAGTGCTGGTTTTCCTAGAGATGAGGTCATGGCCAGTGATCATGCCTCAGGGAATGGTTTCTCATTTGTATCTTTTGTTTTAAATGTTAGCATAGGCTTTCCGGAATACTTTGTTAATATGTGAAAAGAATGGAGGAAGAGATATTGCCATGAGAACTACGGCTTAATACTTTTCTCTGACCTAGAGTTCCACAACTGATTCCAGGAGACCTCCTTCCTTTAAACTTATGGCCTCAGTCTGTGGAACTTGTCACACAGAATCTAATGGATTTGGTGTGGCATATTCCCATTGCAAGAATGGGCTTTGGGAGACTATTTTTCTGTGGAGTGGTAATGTCTCAGCCTAAGTATATAGGGGAGGGACTAGGCCCTGCCCCAAATGATGTGACAGACTTCAATGATCCATGGGGCCCTCACCATACCTGTGGAGTGGATGTGGGGGGAGTTGGGGAGCTGGTGGAGGGCATCAGAGCATGGTAGAGTGAGGGAATGGGGATTGGTATGTAAAATAAGGTTGTTTTTCATTTAAATCTTAACTCTACACTGAAAAAGTGGGACTTGGTTCTAAAGGAGGTTTACCAAGTTGTATGTATCCATCAGGAATTCCTGTTCTCTTATTGCATCTTTGTATGCCCACATTTTTTCTTGCTATCAGATGGTATCACTCCCATTCATCTGATTGTTCAGAATAAATTCTCTCCAGCTGAGCTGGATGATTCTCATCTTTCATTTATATCATGAATGTAAATCATGATATGATGCTTGTTGTCATTGTCTTTGAAATCTTGCCTTACTATGGGCATCCTGACTGCTACACATTGACAACTTAAGACATACATGACCTACAGCTGTGGCCTCCTGTGGGTGGGGTCAGCTTGGTAGCCCAAGGGCCTAATGAAGTACCTAGATATACTTAACACATGGTTAAGGAATACTAAATGACACATGGCACAGCTCCTGATAATAAGCTAACAAATACTGAGAAAGTATTCAGTAGACATGATAGTAAACACCCTGAACTCAAGCCCTGGTGATGCTAAGAAAATTTGAGGCCAGCCTGGGTTTAATAAGACCTATTTAAAATACCAAGAAGTAGGAGTTGGAGAGATAGCTCAAAAGCTATAAAGAAAAACTGATGAAGTCTTCTGGACTAAGGTCCTTCACCAAGCCCCAGGAAACTAGGCCAAACCAGAAGGAGGTCCAAGATCCAAGTATTAGTTCATCAAAGTGAACTTAGAAAAGGTCAGTTTTCAAAACACCCGGAGATTCCAATCAAACTGCATGAGCCTAATAAGGAAGTCCCCTGTGTTTTAACTATTAAAAACAAAACTTTCAAAATCCTCAAAAAAATTTATTTAAAAAAAACTGTGCCTATGCTATTGCCACATTCCTGGATTTTCCCACATCCCCTGATGCTGATTGGGGACTGGCCCCCAAATTGTTGGCCTAAATGGACATCTGATTCTGATAGAGAAGGCAGACAGACAAGGTTGGACATACATGGCATGTTCAACAAACACTGCTGGTTTAAATGAATGTCTGCATTGTGAATAACCTAAGTAGATCTATACTGACTACCCTCCACAAAACTCAAGTCCAAATTTACCAAAGCTATCAACTTTAAACCATAAACACCAAACCTGGCTGAAGCAAAAGTGTGGAGTAGCCTTAAACTCATTCGAATAGGAGAACAATTTCTGAAAAGATGACCATTAGTACACAAAATAAGACCAAGAACTAAGAAATAGGTCCTCATAAAACTGTAAAGGACCCCTTAGACAAAGAATGCTAACTTTGAGACAAGGAAGCAACCTAAGGAATTTTACCAACTACAGATCTGATCAAGGACCAATATCCAAAACCTATGAAGAACTCACGACACTAGGTATGAGAAACTAAGTAATCTAATTTTAAAATGGGGTACAGATCTAATATACAATTCATTAATGAGGAAAATCAAATTGCTCAGAAATTGTTAAAGAAATGTTCTTTTGCCTTGTCTTGATTCTCTTACTATATATTGTTTTGTCATGTATGGGGCTTGTCCCTGGAGTGTTTTTTTTTTTTTTTTGGAGTGGTGATAGAGACATAATTAGAGAAGGTAGGCAGTAGGAAGGCAATTATGACAATATCGCTTATTGTTTTGTCTCAGCACTCAAGTCCTATCACAGTAACACATTCACTCTGAAATCAAAAGAAGAACACAATTTATTTCAAATAATATTGTATATTAGAACAAAAAGAACTTCTAGTCTGGAGTAATCATCAATATGCACATCTTGCAAAGTAAGTGGTTGTGTGGAGGATTATAGGAGACAATATACAGAAAAGTGGCATGTATGATAACCCTAGGAATCATTATTAGAGGAAACAGTGAGGTTTACTAGGTAATGCATAATCCTGCACTGCATCATGATAGGTAAGTCTGTACCAATGCTACTGTTGTCAGTTTCAGTTTAGGAAATGTTGGGTCACAAAGATGTTTTCCCCTTTAACTTCTGAAGAGAATTTCTCTCAGGTCTTAACAAAATTATGTAGCACTTGGGAACAAAGATGCATCCCAGCAACCCTGCACTGGAGGCCAAAATAGACAAGACCTCCACAGCCACCATTACCTTGCCCTTGGTGCTGTGGTAGACAGGGAGGAAGGTGATCCAGACACTACAGAACAACAGCATACTGAAGGTCAGCAACTTGGCTTCGTTGAATGTATCAGGGAGGTTCCTTGCCAAGAAAGCCACAGTGAAGCTCCCTAAGGCAAGGATGCCATGGTATCCCAAGACACAGTAGAATGCAGTAACTGAGCCCTTGTCACACACAATGATGATTTGGCCATATTCAGAGTGTACATCGGTAACAATAGAAGGAGGAGAAAATCCAAGCCAGATTAAACATAGAAAAATTTGGAAGAGGGTACAGATGACAATGATATAGTTGGGTGCTTCTGAAATCAGGAAGGACCTCATTCTTCTTCCAGGGGCTCTGACTTTGAAAGCCATAAGCACCGTAACTGTTTTGGCCAACACAGTGGAAACAGCCACAGTGAACACAACTCCAAAACTGATTTGCTGCAGGGTGCATGTAACTACATTGGGATGGCCTATAAAGAGCAAGGGACACAGGAAACAAAAGATGAGCGAGATGAGCAAGATGTAGCTGAGATTACGGTTATTGGCCTTCACAATGGGAGTGTCACGGTGTTTCACAAAAACCCCAAGAAGTACAGATGTGAATGCAGAAAAGCACAAGGACATTAAAGCCAGAGTCATTCCTAAGGGGTCTTCATAGTTCAGAAATGTCACAGTTTTGTGAAAACACTGGCTGTGATCTGCATTGGCATACATGTCCTCTGGGCACTTCACACACTCATATACATCTGGTGGAGAAAGAAAAGAATGATTAGTTCAGTTTCATACTTTTTATTGAAAGAACATTTCAATTAAGTGTACTGCAAAGGCATTGCAATGAATGTGTTTTTTCTGAGTATGTTGTTGAAAGATCTTGCTGTATAGCAATGCCTCCATTTAACAATATTTGTGCATTATCTGTATGTGTAATGAAATCAATTAATCATTACATTGTCTACTTAACTGTGTGTTAATGATTCCATTTGTCATCTTTAAGGAAATCACAGATATTTTCAGTGCATTCTGGGTGCTATGATTAGCCGGTTAAGTGTCAGAATCTGAAATCATTAACCATTGCATTGCACAGTGTGTATTTTTAAATCCCAGATTCCATAGATGCATTTTCTGCTGAGGTCTTTCTTGTCTGTTTTATGAATGCTTTCAATAAGATATATGGAGAACATGTCTTATACTAGGGGAAGTCCTACATTATGTAGCTTGAATATTTCAGCCCAAATGCATTGACCTAAAAGCAACATTAAATAGAATCAGTAGGTATTCTCCAGTCAGCATAAGACACACCAGGAACAATTATAAAAGGAAATCAGATTTATTAGCCTCAGAGGATGTCAGGGATAAGAAAACAGGAGATAGAGGATGAGGGAGAAGGGAAAAGAACAAGGGAGTATGGGAAGGAGTAGATATTCATGGAGTACAAAGAACTGCCTATGGATAGTGAGGAGTCAAATGGGACCTGTAGGAAATTGGCAGTTTATAGAGGTAAAGAATCTTTAAAAACGAGGAATCCCTTCTTGGTATGAAGTACTTAATTTGATTGTCAGGTTAATTAGGCAGCCACAAATGTTTTTTGCTAGCTAGACTTGAATACTTTGATAACTGAATCTTACTTGTCAGGTTCAGGAGGAGGCAGTAGCCAAATAAGGGAACAGATATTTGTGTCTAGCTTTAAGGATGTAATAGTTAGCTGGACAGTGGTGGTACATGCCCACCTAGTACTTGGGAGGCATAGGCAGGAAGATTCTGGTGAGGTCAAAGCCAGCCTGGTCTACAGAGATAGCAACAAGACAGTCAGGGCTACAATAAGAAACCCCCATCATGAAAAACCAAAAAAGAATTTAATTTTTGGTTGTGAGCTTAGCCTTGAACAGCTGAGCCCTATGTACTCACTCATAAGTGGATAGTAGACAAAGAGCAAAGGATAACCAGCCTACAATAGCCACAACCCCAGAGATGCTAGCAAACAAGGACCCTAAGAGAGACATAAAAGGACCCTCGAGAAGGGGAAAGGGACAAGATCTTCTGAGTATATTGGGAGCATGGGAGAGGGGCCATGGAGGCAGAAGAAAGAGAAAGGGAGAAGAGGAGTGGGGAGGACATGAAGGATTAGGAAGGTTGACTTGGGTGAAAGACAGAGAAGGAAAGCAAGGAAAGATGCCTTGATAGAGGGAGCCATGATGGGCTTAACTAGAAACCTGTCACTAGAGAAATTCTCAGCAATCCACATGGATAACCCCAATTAAGAAGCTAAGCAATAGTGGAGAGGCTACCTCAAATGCCCTTACCCTATATTGAGATTGAATGCTACCTTCAATGCCATCAAAGAGCCTTCATCCAGTAGCTGATGGAAGCAGAAACAGAGATTCCCAGCTAAGCATTGAGCCAAACCCCTGGAATCCAGTTGTAGAGAGGGAGGAGTGATGAGCAAAGGGTTCAAGACCATGCTGGGGAATCCCACAGAAACAGCTGACCTGAGCAAGTAGGAGCTCATGAACTCCCGAATTACAGCTTGGGAAACTGCATGAGACTAAACCAGGCCCACTGGATGTCTCTTGGGAGGCTTGGACAGTCTATAGGGTCATTGGCACCAGTATTTATCCCTAGTTCATGATGGGCTTTTGGAGCCCATTTCCAAAGAGCCATATTCTCTCAGCCCAGATGCCTTGGTTCTGCCCCAAATGATGTGACAGTCTGTCGTGATCCACCTTCCTAAGGAGAGGATAGGGGTGGGATGGAGTGATGGTGGGGGGAAATGGGAGGATAAAAGCAAGAGAGAACTGAAATTTGTATGTTAAATCAGACTGTTTTAATTTAAATTTAAAAATTAATTAAAATGTATATTATTAGGATTTCTATAGCATGAAGAGAAACCATGAGCATGATTGTATGAAGGAAAACATTTAATTTGGTGGCTTATAGTTCAGAGTTTCTGTCCATTGTCATCATTGTGGGACATGTTGGAATGCAGGCAGACCTGGTGCTGTAGAAGGAAATTAGACTTATACCTCTTTGATGCATAGTCAACAATGGGTGTGTCTTGATTATATCTGAGACCTCAAAGTCTGCCTGCAAGTGACACATTTCCTCCAACAAGACCACACCTACTGATAAGACCATTCCTCATGACTTATTGGGTCAAATTATATTCAAACAACCATACTAAAGTAATGGCTTTTAACAAGGCAAAGAGAAATGGGGGAAAGCGGAGTTCAATAGAGATATGTTTGCATGCTCAGACTGGCTACAGTTCCTTCAGCATCATTAAGTTGTATAAGTGTGTGTATGTATTTGTGTCTGTGTGTGCATGTAGAATAACAAAACACCACATGAATACAGGAGTGATTGTGTTTATATAGGGGAATTCAGGAGGCAAAATGATAGAAGAAAGATATATAAATACAATTTTGATGTTGGAAAATGCAAAACTAATTTTAAAAATTAAATATATTTAATTTATTGTATCCTCACCTGGCAGTAGAGACTCTACTCTTGAATCTTGTTCATAAAAAACATTAACCCATTTACTCAAGTAGAAACTACTGTATATGTTAAGCATTTAAAGAGCCCTAGATCTTGATTCCATCACCTTTGGGGACAAGCACTTTCCACACTCTCTAATTTCGATCTATGGGAGACCCAGACTCTGTGAATGTATTCAAGTGTGAATCTGATATTGAAATAACCTTATGAGCAGCAAACACTCACTTGTCTCATTAGAAACTTCATTTTCCAGGCATTGGCTGCAATCAAAACAGCAGGGTGCCATTCCCTCCTGCCGGAGTTTTCTGAATCCAGGACCACAGTCAGCACTGCACACAGAGTGTGGCATCTGAGACAAATTAAAGACATGCTGATATTGTGAGTTTTGCCTACTCCTTCCATAACTATATTGTATTGGGCCATTGAAATATTAATAATCAAGCAGAGCAAGCCAGGAAACAGTGTTCCTAAAGGGTTTATGCTTTAGTTGCAGTCTCCAGATACATGACTTGTGTTCTATGGACTGTAATCCATGAGATACATGGACCATTCCTGTTCACTGTGTTTATGGTTAGTGTTTAATCACTTCCTGTCTCTAGAGGCCACATGCCCCACTCTATTTTGGAAAATTACTATTGCATCTTATTTGATATACTGTTGATGCCTATAGTGAGTATTTTTCTTCTTTCCTTACTATAAACTTGATCCCTTAATTGTATTATTCTCTTGGTCTCATATATCTTGCATTTTCCTTAATTTTATCTTTGTCATACTTTCAGCTTTCAGATTCTTCTGCCTTGACTTTGAGTCCTGACATCCTCTCTTCGCCTTGAACTATTCTCTTAGTGAGAATTTCACTGAGATTTTTATTAGATTTCTTTTGTATTTTCTTTACATATTTTATTTTGATTTTTTTCATTACTTATACATTTTATGATGTGTTTCTCATATGCTCTCTCTGTTCCATTTTCTATGCATCTTTGTGTGATTGCATTCCATTCTCCTGGAGATGATTTGCATCCTGTTTGATTTTCAGTCTCACCTTTGAATTCTTTGTTCAGTATTCATTGAACATACTCC
This sequence comes from Phodopus roborovskii, assembly GCF_943737965.1. Lineage (NCBI taxonomy): Eukaryota > Metazoa > Chordata > Mammalia > Rodentia > Cricetidae > Phodopus > Phodopus roborovskii. Next base: position 16,383,045 of record NW_026126636.1, read on the forward strand.
CATTTAAGCCTCTGACTACAACATTGGAGTTGTTTTGATGTCTTCATATTTTTTGTTCATTTTTCTTTCATTGAAATGTGAATATCTGAGAGTAGAGCAATATTTGCTTTTTTCTTAACCTTCAGTATTTCTTTCTTCTTTTTCTTATTGTTCATATGGATTCCAGTTCCCTCCCCCTCCCTCCCACCCTCCTATGTCCCCCGACCACCTCCCAAACCCCCCCCCAACTCCACAGAGTGTATGATGCCTTCAAGGAGAGGTCAACAAAATCTGTCACATCATTTGGAGTTGGGACCAGGCCCTCCCAACTGCTTCAAAGTTAAGGGAGTAACCCTTCATGGATAGGGAATGTGCTCCCATAGTCCTTTTCTGCACAAGAGATACATCCTATTTCCACTGTCAGAGGTCCCTTAGACTGCCCAGGCCTTCTAACTGAGACCCATGTTCAGGGTTTCTGAGTCCAACCAATGCTGGATTCCCAGTTATCAGTCTGGGGGGGGGGCACATTAGCTCCTCTTTGTTCAGATCAACTGTCTCTGTGGGTTTCTGTAGCCTGAAAAAACCATACTGAATGAGGTAACCCAGTCACAAAAAGAGAAACCTGGTATGTATTCACCCATATGTATTTTAGACATAGCACAAAGGATTATCAACCTTCAGTATTTCTATAGTGTGTGTTTTTTATCATGGTGAAGTGAGGACTTATTAGAGCACACATGAAATTTCATTGCTGCACTTTAATGGATATATAGCTCAGTTTTTAAACCTTCTGCTTATATGTCTCTTTCCATAAGGATGGTTCTCATCACTCTGAGAAAGAATACTGAGTGTAGATTTCATATTAATGGGCTACCTAAGACACAACTTCAAATAAGCTTTTCTAAAGTTGACTCTTAAACTCAACCCACTTTGCAATTGGATGGTTTGAATAAGATGCTTTAAAATCACCCAAATCAGAATTCAAACCTATCTTATAGCTCAGACTCATAATGGAATATATATATTTATAATATTTTAAGAGCCAATTTATTTACTACCAATACTTCTACCCACACAGATAAGGAAAATAGACAAACACTTGTCAATTTTAGTGAACTATGAAAGTGTTAATGAAACCAAGAAATATTCTCCTCATTATCAATTCCTTTTACAGGGTAAGTTTCAGGTGAAATTGCTCAGCTATCAATAACAATTTCTAAGGATGAACAGGGTTCATGCTTGATTCCTGGGGATCACTGAGTGACACTAAGCTGTCTCTGGTTCCCAGGGCCAAATCAATGTTCTGGCATTCATATGTACCACGCATGCTAGTATTGCATAGAGATACATGTAGACAAAATACCCATAGCCGTGTAAGAAAAAAAAGATAAAAGAAAGTCATAATTCACAGTGTATCAAAATGGATTATGTAAATATTAGTATATTAATGGATACGTTGACAATTTAGGACCTGTTTATAAAATGCTTAAACCAAATTATATAATAAAATCAATTATTTGCATATATTTAATATATTCCTCCATTACAATTAGCCACAGTTTGTCATCATCTGTGTCACTCACAGGTACCAGAAAAGAGGAAAATTCACTGTGTAGTGTAGTAATCAGAATGGTACCAAGAGAATATTGCTCAATTTAGTGGAAATAATAGTAAACAGTGGTGACAAGCAGTTTTATATTTAAATTAAGAAACATGGCCTGGTACCATAAGAAGTCATCGCATGAGTATCTGAAGTCCCCAAAGAAGTAATAAAATCTCACATCTTAAAAGTGAAAAAAATCCTACTAGCTGATGGAAACAGAAACAGATACCCACAGTTAAACTCTGAGCCAAACTCCTGGAATCCAGTTGTAAAGAATGGGAAGTGATGACCAAAGGGGTCAAGACCAGGCTACAGAAACCCACAGAGACAGGTGACCTGAACAAGGGAGAGCTCATGGACCCCAGACTGATAGCTGGGAAATCAGCATAGGACCGACCCAGACCCCCTGAATGAGGGTCTCAGTTAGAAGGCCTAGGCAGTCTATTAGACCTCCGACAGTGGAACAGGGATGTATCCCTGGTGTACGAAAGGAATTCTTGAACCTGTTTTCCATGGAGGGATACCCCCCTTAGTCTAGAGACAGGAGTGAGGACCTAGGCCCTATTCCAAATGATTTGACAGATTTTGATGATCCCTCCTGGAAGGCCACAGTGGAAGGCCACTGTGGAGTGGGTGGGGACTGGGGTGGAAGGGAACTCGGGAGTGGGGGAGATGGGAGGGACAAGGAACTGGGCTCTATATGTAAATTAAGAAAAAATAATAATAAATTTAAAAAAATAAAAGAGGGTAGAAAATGGTTTCTAACTGTGACATTGTGTTTTATTTCATTAAGTTACAAGGAAGAACAAATGGACCCAATTGAAAGTGTTACTGCAATAAAATCAATACAAGTTGGAGTTGGTCAGACCTACCTGTCTATTTCCTGTAGCCCACTCTAGCATGTGTTCATACAAATAGAGCTGTTGACCATGTGGAAAATGTGAGAAAAAGTTTCCTATCTTCACCTTAAATCCAAGACCATTTGGGAAATTCCAGATCTGGAAAATGTCATAGTCTGGCTGCAGATTTTCTTTCTGGTTCATATTCACCCTCTTCCCAGCATTGCTACTGAGGTGGGTTTTCCTATGAAACAAGTACATTTGAAAGACAGGAAGCATTCAGTAGTGTATGTGCACTTTCTTGAAGTTGGAAAATGTATTCTGATTTCATCTTAAATTCAGCTTTAAAGGTAGAAAGGTGAGAAATCTCAATGAAAGCAAGTGAATTAATGAAATTATCATAATGTTCCTAGAACTGTATTTTCTCAGAGGAAACTATCAAACACAAAGGCATACATTTGAAATGTGCACAAAACCATACACATACAAGATGACTCATATCCATACAGACATACATACATACATAATGTAGCAACATATTATTTACTCACATATACACATATAAGCTAGACATTTTTGAACTATAGACAAATGCAGAGAGTCTTATGAAGCCAAACAGACACACAGAAACAGAAATCAGCAAAAACTTACACAGACTTTCACATACAACCACAAATTCATAGACATATAAGCACAAGGAGACATACAATGATACAAACACCATACTGGGAGATATTGATGAAGAAAATTTATACTCCAATCCACAGACAGACAGATACAGACACACATACACAGAGACACAGATATACATATTTGAAAGAATTCCCATAAAATAAAAAATACACATAGATACATATAGACAAGCACAGAATCCCAAATGCATACAGAGTGACATTGACAAAAGAAACTTGATTCTCACTTCTAGAAAGACATAGATAGATAGATAGATAGATAGATGATAGATAGATAGATATGCAGATACACAGAAACACATATATACACACATAAGGAAAGGCATACACACAGAAACTCAGAAGCATAAAAACAAACACCCATATATACTGAGAACCATCTACTCACACTTTCAGATAAACGTGTGCATACTGAACTGAACCATAACATTATTTCCTGTGTAATTATTCTCATAGTGTCAAGTAAGTTTTCACAACCTAGAATCAGTACCAGGATCAGTTCAGACCATTTGTGATAACCATCCCCTACAATGATAATCACACAATTGAAAATAAACGAACATAAGAACATTTTCTCTTCATGGAGAGAATGTAGGTGGTAGGAATGATAGGTTTCAAGAATGAGAGTATGGCTGATGATATTGAGATGCTTTGCAACAAACTCACGGATTTTCATCGACAAACTGTATTTCACTAAATTGCCTTTGGAGTAGGGATTTCTACCAACCTAGAATTACTTTCTCAGACTGAAAAAATGTTCAGAAATCTTTATATTTGGGGAACTATTTCCTAATCTCCTAGATTGTGGCATCTGAGAGACCATTAAAAACCATGACATTGATGACAGCAAACTATCCAAGAGAAGAAACACTAACTTCAAGCAGTTAGAACCAGGCCCTTTACTGTTGTCCCTTGACTGAAGAAACATCTCATGAAAGGCATGAGCCACAGTATACACTGCATTGTATATGTCATAACTGCCATCACTAAAGGCCATGTCAAAAGTCCCTTCCAATAGCCATTCCAATGAGGTGTTGGATGAGCAGGTCTTCAGTGTCTCACATTTGGAAGCTGCGACTTCGCAGTTAAAGTTCATCCACTCCAGACTCGCCAAGACTTCATCTGAGTATTGGAGAGGGTTCAATGTCTGAACAAAAGTTTTAAAACCAGAAATCTCACCACGGTAATTTGCAAAAGCTAGAGTCCCATGAGGTTTGTCAAGTCTGAAGTCTTTCTTACTTGTAGTCACATCCCACTGTGAGGTAGTGACCCATATTTTCTGTATACCTCGAGATTCCCACATTATAATGCTTACAACTAGAGAACCGTCTGTGTCACCAAAAATGATAACAACGTTTGTGGATGATGTCATGATTTGATTATAATACACTTCAGCTCTTGACTTGTATAAATGCATGTTGGTTGGAATCATATTCACAAAGGCAAAGCAGACTGTATTCTTTTCCATCTCTCTTCTCAAATATGAGAGAAATTGTATACTCTGATCATTGTCTGAGATGGCCAGCCCAATCCAGTTCCAGCTGAAGTGAAGTATGAGAGAAACCATGGCAACAGCTAGAGATGTGTCATTGGGGGCCATCTGATACAGATTTGGAAATTGTTCGTGATCATTCAGGAATGGTTGGAACTGTCCATATGTAATATGGACTACCTAGAACACAGGGAGCAACATGAGTTGCATGCAATCCTAAGAACTCATTAAGCACAGTGTTCTACAGAGTTGTAAAATACCCCCTTACCTGTTTTGCCTTCCCTCATCTCTATTTGAAAAAAGGAAATGAAGCCCCACAAATTCTCTGAAATAATAACCTCAACTTCAAACTACACAGTTTGACATAAGTGTAAGTCCAGTTTCCATCTAGGATTGGTAGCAACAGAGACAGATTTATTGAAAACACAACCCACAAATTCTCACCTTGTGATAATAGTACATGTTCAGATATTTATAAATTATGGAAGAGGTTGACCAGTATGGTCCTGAAAGCAGCACTCCACATGTGGTCCCTTTACTACAGATATAATTAGGGGCTATATCGTCATTGGTTTTTTCTGTTAATTGAATGAGATCGTACAATTTTTCCTCAGTCAGACAATCATGGAATTGGAAGTCAAATAGTAAAGATTTATTTGGTAAAAGATCAGGATTATCGTTGACTTCATCCACGGCAAAAGCTAAGGCCAGTGCATATTTATGGTGTTCAGATGATTTTCTGTAAAAGGGTACATTGTTTAGAAGGGATATAAAAGTGCATATAATACTGGATGGCATTCCCAACCTCTCCCTATTACTTAAATAAATGTTCTGTGTTGTGAGGCTGAAATTACATAAGAAGTTGGAAGATTACAAAATCTTTAAAAGTTCGTGAGATTATAGCTCCTATATAAATGTTGAAGTATCAACATCTTCCACAGACAGCTTTATATATCTCTGGTTTTTTAGTGCTTTCTCGGAAAGTAAATACCAGGGCACAGGCTTTGACCAAACAGTAAACCTGATTATTTTTTATTTTTAAATTGTTGAGCAAATTTAAAATGCATGTGATGTGTGAACCATAGAGTTTATGATAGTTTCTTCAGAAATTAACTGAATTGGCTAAGGCATTTATAAATGTCTGATTTGGATAACAATATATCCCCACATATCAGCTTTATCCCTTTCATTATATTTTCTAGTTTATCAATTGCAGCTATAAAATCTTTTTTATAAGATTTACTTTTAAATAAATTCAAATACCAGAGATATATGGTAAAGATGTATGACTATATTCATGTGTTTATGAATGGGATTAATGCTCATTTATGCCATAAATGGGAAATGGTCAAACTGTTTTGACTTGTAATTTGCTGTAGACTAGAACAGCCTCAAATGCACAAGAATAAACCTGTGCATGGTGCAGAGGACAGAAGTTAAGATTATGTACTTCCTCCTCACTGTTGTTCATCAATTTTGAGCTCACGCTGGCAAGTCATATATTCACACTTGGCTTATATGAGCAACATATTTTTCTTCTTGAAACATTTTTAATACCTTTCTAGTTACACTAACACAATACTAGCATCATAAAGCAATTTTTATGTTCTAGTGTTACATTTTTGTAAATAGAAGACTACAAATTGGAAAATGTGGAGATTTTAGGTAATATTGTGGGTAACAAGTCAGTTAGAAGAGAATAGTACCAATTTCTGTTTAGGCTTATGTGAAGAATGATAACTGCTGTTCTTTTCTATTCATTTCATATCATGTGACCCATAAACATCAAACAGATTCCTTCATTCTGAGAAATTTACTTTGAGTTAAATACAGTTTGTTTCACTCTTCAAAAATTTACCACTGTGATGTCTTCATGTATAAATGTAGTTATTTATCTATACACTTTTTAAATAAAAATAATTTCAGAATATTTATTACCACACAGAAAAATTGTCACCGAAAAGATCAGTGTCACATAACTGAATATTTATGTGAAAACTGTCTGCAGCTATGAGTGCCACAAACATCAGTTGCCCTTGCACATGCATTAGGCCATACACATCGATGAAAGTTCCATTGGATGATTCAAGTCAATTTCTTGTACCCACTCAGAATGATATTCACTGAAGTCGAATGGGGTTTCTTTTGATACGATATCACCTGCTACTGTGCCATGTAACCTGTGGACATATATATATATATATATATATCTTATTCACATAACATAACAACTCTGGACAAATTAAAAGTAGAAAAATAGCATTGAGTCTCTACAAGAATTTGAAGTTGTTTCTTGTGCAGGCTGGAAAAACAGGGCAGAATATTCAAGGTAGTGCTCTGACCCTAATCCCCCTAAGCCCTGATGAAGTATTCATGATGACATTTACACAGAAAATACAAACTTACTTACTGTACATTTAAAAAGTGTTTGAAATATTCTTTCCCCTTTGGTACAACTGAAAGGGCGAAAAAACAACCTGTGTCCGTGTTTCCTTCCTTCCCTTCGTTATCCTTTATTCTCCAGTAGCACATAGGATGAATGAAACTGAGCACTGGATGAAAATTGTTCAGGTACAAGAAGAGAAAAATCAAAGTGAACATGTTTTTTTCTGCTCTAATCCAGAAAAGTGTGGATTGTTATGCAGAGCAGTACATCAAATACACACTCACGTAACTCCACCTGCTTTTATGTATGTGACCATAGGAGGTGCCACTTGTGCATTCATTATTGCTTTCCTTTTTTGTGCAGTTGTTTCATTGCCCATTAAGAAAACATTGACACTCTTTCACCTGGGGTTGTGCATCTGATATCCAAATCCCTTGTGATGAAAATTGGTCAATAATTACATATGAAGATATTTCAGCTAGTTTCATGACATCACTCATCTTTGTGCAATTAATGTCCGTGGCATGATGCCATATTAAGGAAATTTGCTCCCATGACTTCTTCATCAATCTGTTTATGCTAACACTTTTAGAAATGATGTCAGTGGATATTGTTAGGAAATGAACAGTGAGACATGTGTTATTTGTTCAGGAGGAAACACTGAGTCAGAACTTATGGATACACACTGGGAATTATATCACAAAATTCATATCATCAAAAAGCAGCTGCATGTTTAGACCAATTGTGTTCTGCAGAGCATGCTCAGTGTGGGTGATGCTACACCAGTGAAAGGTACACATGTGTATCCACAGCCCATGCTTCCATTGTCTTGAAAACAACTAAACAGACCACATGCTGAATGTTTTTGAATCCTGTTTTTCCCAAACTGCAGCTCATCACAGAACTAGAGTTCATTTAAATGTTAAATGCTGATTTTCAATTATTCAACAAGACCCAGAGAGAACACCAGACCTTTGTGCCTCATTTTTTTTCTCAGTTTCCATTCCAATAATGGCTTTGAAGAAGTCTTTTGTTGGGAATCTTAGAAGTAAACAGAAACTCAAAAGGGACCTTCTTATGCCATTTTCTTCATCATCTATTTAGTTTGCATTTTGGAATGTGCACTGCCAATGAGTGTTCTGATAAGTGTGGGCTTGTGAGTCTCTTTCATTGTATTTACACAACAGAGAAAGTAGGACAAATGTAGGTCAAGTCAGTGCTGTGGATGGTGATATGTCTTATTGAGTATTTGAGATGAGGCAAACGACTATTACTCTCATTTTTACATTTAATATAAAGCATCCTGAAAGTACATGACTTCTGTTTCTGTGATGATCTATTCTGGGGCCTTAAAATGTGCATACAGAGGAATATATCAGGAAGTGTCTTTCATAGGAGCACAGAACAAATTCACCTTTTTTGTGGAGAATGCAAATGAAAATTCCCACGTTCCAGATTCAGTATGGTTTTTTTGTGTGTAATTAGTTATGTTTTAATTAACATTCAGCTTCAATGGTTTTATTGTGGCAATTCACACATGTGTAGCATGTCCTTTGCTGATATTTTCTAGGTGGCAAATACATCTACTTCTCATCTTAGTAGTGATTCCATTCCTCGGATCAAACAGCTTCCTTTGTACTTCATGACGTGTGTGTGCTTGTTCAATTTGTGAGACAGTTTTTTTGTGTGGATTTTGCCTTTGTCATGCCAGAAATAGCCATTTGAGCAATAAATTTCTCTTGCCTGGACTGTTTGTATGTACGCTGTATAAGGTGAACATGCAGGACCAACAGGAAAGTGAACTCTGAACTTGAAAAAACAAGATGAGACAGTGCTGCAGGGTTCCGGCGTTATGGAAGAGTCTGCCAGACATTCTGCAGAACACAGAGAAAAATGACTGACAAACTGCCAATACATGTAGACAGTTTCAAATATTCTGCTTTGATGGAAAGTCTGCCAGACATACTATAGCCTATGGGCAGAAGAAAGATGCTCAGCGTTACAGAGGAACTTTGGATAACTGTTCAGGCAGCAAGATGTCTCTGTCAATTCTAGAGTTTATATACCTTCTGTAGTCTTTAATAGAGCTGAAGACAGATAGTTATGATCACAGTTTTCCTTAGTTATGATAAGTTACATATAAGACTTTAGACTCACAAAGAATATTTTCTTTAAATCTTGCTAAATGTTAATGAACTAAATATTACTATGGTTAACTATAGTTCTTACTTGATAACTCTTTTATATATATATAATTTTACTATGTTAAAGTTAAACACTTCTTTTAATTTAGACATAAAAGAGTAAATGATGGTGGATGAGTTTCTGTATATGTTTCTTTTAATTACTGATTAATTAAACACTGTTCACCCAATAAATCAAGAAGATAGCTGAGACTGGAAATGAGAATTTTGGGAAAGGAGCTGGCCAGAGTTGCCATGCTGCTAGAAGGAATAAGACCATGATGGGAAGCCATAGCCTAGTGGCAATACACATAGATTGACTTTAAAAAAAATGGGTCAATAATTAAGTCAGAGCTAGCCAATAAGAAGTCCCATTCATTGGCCAACAGCTTCATAACTAAAGAAAGTCGTGTGTATTCATTTGGGGCTGACACAGCTGTGGGACCATGCTGGCAAGAAAGAGTGCTCGGAACTTGTGGGGGCAAGAATAGAGGAGAGCAAGAAAAGAGATACATTAATAGAGGGAACCATTATAGGTTTAAAGAGAAATCTGACACTAGGGAAATGTCCAGAGATCCACAAGGATGACCCCAACTAAGAATCTGTACAATAGTAGAGAGGCAACCTTAAATGTCCTTAACCTATATTGAGATTGATGACTACCTTAAATGGCATCATAGAGCCTTCATCGAGTAGCTAAAAGAAGCAGAAGCAGAGATCCACAGCTAAGCACTTAGCCAATCCCTGGAATCCAGGTGTAGAGAGGGGGGGTTGATGAGCAAAGGAGTCAAGACCATGCTGGGGAAACCCACAGGAATAGCTGTCCTAAGCACATGGAAGCCCATGGACCCCAGTCTGACAGCTGGGAAACCAGCATAGGACTGAACCAAGACCCCTAAATGTGGATGTAAGTTAGGAGGCCTGGGAAGTCTATGGGGCCTCTGGTAGTGGAACCACTATTTACCCATAGTGCACAAATGGATTTTGGGAGCCCATTCCCATGGAGGGATACTCTCTGAGCCTAGATACATGGGGGAGTCCCTAGGCCCTTCCCCAAATGATGTGACAGACTTTAATGATCCCCATGGAATTCCCCACCCTCCCTAAGATGGGTAAAGGTGGGTGAGGGCATTGGAGCATGGAAGGGAGAGAGGACTGGAATTAATACGTATAATAAGATTGTTTCTAATTTTTAAAAAAAATTATGTAAAAAAGAGAGATCCAAATGGAATAGGTAAATCATCTTTCACATACACAGTCAAATAAATTATATTTCCTACTAGTATTAATTTTTACTATAATAGTTGCTCTTGTGCATCATCTGGACACAAGCTAGAGTAATCAGTCAGAAAGGAGCCTCAGTTGAGGAAGTGCCTCTATGAGATCCAGCTGTAAGACATTTTCTCAATTGGTGATCAATAGGAGGGGATGTGGTTCTGCTCATATCCTTCCCTGAGCTGGTGGTCCTGGAAACTGTAAGAAAGCAGTTATCAGGATAGCCAAAAGAACCCTGTAAAATAAAGGAATGTCAAGAAGTATTACCATCCCCAACTTCAAGCTCTTGTATAGAGCTATAGTCCTGAAAACACCTTGGTATTAGCACAAAAATAGACAGGTAGACCAATGGAATCCAATTGCAACTCCTGATGTTAACCCACACACCTACGAACACCTGATTTTTGACAAAACAGCTAAAATTATACAATTGAAGGAGGAAAGCATCTTCAACATATGGTGCTGGCACAACTAGATGATAGTGTGTAAAAGACTGCAGATAGATGCAGTCTTTGCCATAGAAAGTTAAGGACATAACATAGGAAGTTAAGGACAAAGAGGGCATGGTGTAACATGGCTCTGAAACTGTTATTTACAAGAGGCAAGGTAGAGTCCTTAAGTTTATTGAGAGTGTTTTTAAGGATGGGAAGGGAGGGTGGTTAGAGTGCATGTGAGAGGGCAGAGAGGGTAAAAGGGAGGGAAGGAGGGTGGGAGGAAGGGAGGGAGAGGGAACTGGGATCAACATGTAAAATAATAAATTAAATTAAAAAAATGCTTTGACTCCAAAATTTAAGTTCAAGGACAAGTTACTGGGGAAAGGGATTTCTATTTTTGTTTCCACAGAAAATGAAAAGCTGTGGATTCCTTCCAGACTAATGTGGTTTGATCAAGCCAGACAGCCTGAAACAGAGTACCAGGTGATCCTACATTCAAAACAGCTGGACAAAGCAGCCTTACAGACTACAGCCAGGATTTCTGAATCTTCTTAGAATCCCCCACGACAGGGGGTTGGGAGGGGAGGGTGTTTAGAGTGCATGGGAGAGGGTAGAGAGGGCAAAAGGGAGGGAAGGAGGGAGGGAGGGCTTGGGGGGAGGGAGGGAGGGAGGGAGAGGGAACTGGGATCGACATGTAAAATAATTAAAAAAAAAAAAAAAAAAAAAAAAAAAACGCTTTGACTCCAAAATTTAAGTTGAAGAACAAGTTACTGGGGAAAAGGACTTCTATTTTTGTTTCCACAGAAAATGAAAAGATGTGGATTCCTTCCAGACTAATGTGGTTTGATCACACCAGACCGCCTGAAACAGAGTACAAGCTGATCCTACATTCCAAACAGCTGGACAAAACAGCCCTACAGACTACAGCTAGGATATCTGAATCTTCTTCGAATCCCCCAAGACAGCGCCCCTTACCAGCAGGAAGTAGTTTGGAAAGAACGACGCCCAAATTCCCAAATATTGTGTATAAATGTTTGTTTTCATTTAATTGGACTTTGTTATATAAAATTAAATAAAAAATACTCTATATGCATAAAAAAAAAAAAAAAGAATCCCCCACGACAGCGCCCCTTACCAGCAGGAAGTAGTTTGGAAAAAATGACGCCCAAATTCCCAAAGATTGTCTATAAATGTTTGTTTTCATTTAAATGGACTTGGTTATATAAAATAAATAAAGAAAAGAAAAGAAAAGAAAAAATAGGATTCTGTTTGAATGGCAATGACTGTGTGTTAAATGGTGAGACAATGATAAAAACAGTACGCTGTCTGTCAAAAATAAATTGTCCTTACAGACACACATGACAGATCATACCCTGGCTTGAGAACTCTGTCATGAATTAGTATAGTAATAGAAAGGTCATTGATCGGGCAATGTCCTTCTGTATGCTGTAAATATATGTTTCGCTTATTGGTTGATCAGTAAATGCTGATTGGTCAGTAGTCAGGTAGGAAGTATAGGTAGGGCTACCAGACTAGAAGAATGCTGGGTAGAAGGCAGAAAAGAGCTGCCAGAGAGATAGGTCACTGGGCATTCACTTGTAAGATACGTCCATGTGGAAATACATAGATTAATAGTTAAGGGTTAATAATTAAGAAATGAGTTGGCCAAATAAGACCTGAGCCATTGGCAAAACAGATTATAATTAATATAAGCCTCAGTGTGTTTATTTGGGTCCAAACAGCTGTGGGACCAGGCAGAACAGAAACTCTGTCTACAGCTCATCAAGGTGAGGGGCCCTGATCTGTGATGCATCTACATGAAGAGGAACTTTGAGCCAGGGAATAATTAAACTTGCAACCAAATGTACATATAGATATTTGGTATAGGTGAAAGTTTGGTATAGGTGAAGGTCCCACTGACTTTCAGTCCCAAGTAAGCATAGAGAGGCTTATATTAATTATAAATGGTTTGGCCTATGGCACAGTCTTCTTATTGGTTAGCTCTCTTTTAATTATTAACCCATTTCTATAAATCTGTGTATCTCCATGTGGTCTTGGCTTACCAGTGATGCCCAGGTCTCTTGCTTCTTCAGCAGCTACATGGTGTCTCCCTCAAAACTCAATCTCTGCATTCCTCTTCCCAGCATTCTATTAGTCTGATAGCCCCACCCATACTTCCTAACTGGCTACATCTTGCCTGTCCATTGGCTGAAACAGCTTCATTCAGCAACCAATAAAAGAAACGTATATTCAAAGCCTAGAGAAAAACATCCCTCATCAGTTTGGAGTCCCTAGGTGATTAGTGACCATTTCCAAACTATCTAAATTCTATGACTCCTCTCTTGTATTCATCAGCCCTGATGTTGCACATTAACATGTAATAATTTTTAATTTGGACAAAGTCTCTTGTAGGTTATGATGGTTATTTTTGATTGACAACTTAACTACCACTGGGATTAACTAAAACCTAAAAAAGTGAGCACATTCATGCTGGACCTTTCTTAGTCAAATCTTTAGAAGTGGGAAGATCCATCTCTAATCTGGGCCCTATCTTCTGGTGGCAGCCTACATAAAGGATGTGAAGAAGGAAGTTTTTGCTCTTTAGCTATTTGTTGTTACGAGTATGTTTTCCTGCAGCCTGGTCCCTCAGCCACACCAGCCCCAAATAACACACAGAGACACTGTATTGGCCAGTTACTAGTTTCTTATTGGCTAACCCTGTCTTAAATATTAACCCATTTCTATTAATCTAAGTATTTCCACATGATCTCATCGTACCAGAAAAGGACCTGGACCTCTGTCCTCTTGGTCTAACATCTTGGATTTCCTTCCTACTTCTTCCTCTCTCCTCCTAGTCTCCGAGTCCCACCCATCTTGATTTCCTATTGGCCAACAGTGCTTTATTCATTAACCAATATGAGAAACATATTTACAGAATGACATCTCCCATCAGTTTGTCCTAGCACAGGCTTACAAGATCATTGCTTCATTTGCCTTAGAGCCAACCTCTTAGATTCCACCCTATACTTAAGACCAACTGAGAAGTCAAGGTTCATGGAAAGTGCAACTACTTGATTCTCTGACTTTATAATTGTAGGCAGCATTTTTGGATTACCTTACAGGGGTATTCTAATACTTCCACTCCACACACTGAAAAGCATGACAGGTTCATACCATGCCTTGACTGAAAATAGAAATGAATACATTGCATTGGTATGGATTTTGGTTTATTGATACAAATTTAAGGTCAATTTTGTTATATGTATATTTCTGTTCTTGTTTAGATTTTGTGTTTATACAACTCTTTTAAACATGTAATTTGTATCCAGGCAGTGGTGGCTCACACCTTTAATCCCAGCACTCAGGAGGCAGAGGCAGGCGGATCTCTGAGTTTGAGACCAGCCTGGTCAACAAGAGCTAGTTCCAGGACAGCTTCCAAAGATACAGTGAAATGCTGTCTCAAATATATATATATATATATATATATATATATATATATATATATTGTAATTAAATACAAATTATAGTCTCCTATAATAGTCAAAACTTACAGTTCTTAGTTAGGTTTTCTAGATATACCAAGATATATTTCAAATAGATAAGTATTCTTTAAAAAGCTTTCCAAAGACATACAGAATATAGTATTTAAGATGGTTTATTGGAATTTTTCATGGCAATGAGACACAACTGCTTGTGGCAACAGCAATTATGTTAGTAAGGAAGATGGGAATCAAAGAAACTTCTTAAAGAGTTTGTCTTCAACATGGCAGGAATAGCCCTTTGGACAAGAAACTGCACTTGCCTGAACTGCTTGAAAGCATGCTGTCCAAAATGGACAAACAGGGTACAAAGAAAAGTGACTGCTGAACTTGCCAAGGGACAGGATTGTCCTTCAAGGATCCTGTTTCATCAAAAAATCTGACAGACATTTCGGACCTATAGATTGAAGATGAATGCCCCAACATTGCAGAGAAACTTTGGGTGACTCTCCAGGCAACAAGATACCTGTAATTCTAGAGTTTATATATTAACCTTCTGGAGTCTTTGATGGAGTTGAAGATACTTATGGTTATGGTTTTTCTTAGTTATGATAAAAGGTAAGTTACATATAAAACTTTAGACTCACAAAGATAGTGCAGATGGTAAAATGTTTTCTTTAAATTTTGCCAAATGTTAAAAAAAATTGCCAAATGTAAATGCACTAAATATTATTAACTATAGTTCTTACTTGATAATTGTTTTGCTATTTACAATTTTACTATGTTAAAATTAAAATCTATTTAGAGAGAAAAGAGGATATGATGGTTGGTGCCATTTTGTATGCTGTGAATATATATCTCTCTTATTGGTTCATGAATAAAGCTGTTTTGTCCAATGGACAGGCAGGATGTATCCAGGCAGAAAGTACAGGTGGGGCTACCAGACTAGGAGAATTCTGGGAAGAGGAATGAGGAGAGTAAGTCACAGGGGAGACACCATGTAGCTGTCAAGGAAGCAAGAGACCCAGGCATCACTGGTAAGCCAAGACCACAGGGAGATTAATTACTGATTACTGAGAAATAAGATTCAGGCCTACTGTTGGGAATTTCCTTGCTGTATATTTGTCATAGCCCCAGGTTGTCACACTGTTGCAATTTCTGAAAACCTGAAGCATAGTGCAAATGTGCAGATAGTTTTTCAGGTTAGAGAACATCCTTTCCTGGGGGCACAATTGGTCTCAGACTCCTCTAGGAGGCATGGTTAGTCTAAGATACTTGTCCCTGATCATTCTGTCTTGTATGCGTGGGACTCACTTTAAACACTTCACAAAATGGCCTATCCTTGCCTCCATGCAGGGACTCCTTTGCTACATACCTAGCCTCTAGGATTTTCTTTACTGGAGAGCATGATTTCAAAAATTCTTTCTGGATCTGCCTTGATTTCAAACGCACAATCAGGTGTCCAAAGATACCAACTCCTGCTGCTGTTTGGCTGAAACCCAGTCCATTCAATAAAAGCAACTCTTTAATTCTTTGCACCTCATCATGTTATCTACAGGGTATGCTTTTTCAAACTTCTCTTTATTTTCTTCTGCAGAGCATAGAGGAAGAAAAGGCATGCATATCTATGTGAGTACAAGGCATCATGGTTTCCATAACAGGTTACAGGTCAGCATGGGCTACAAGTGAAACTGTGTCTCAGAAATAAACAGAAAAAACAAAAATGAAATTCAAGGTGTACATTCTATGTTGATTTATAAGCCTCTAAAATGTGCCTTTCTATAGAACTCTACCATGAATGTTGATATATTAGGTTTAATGAGAATGTCCCCCACTGGTTTACTTGTGTGAATAAGTACCCAATTGGTTCCAATTATATTAGAAGGTTTAGTTGATGGAGCATTATTGCTATAAATTATGTCACTGGTGGTTCGGTCAGAGGGGGGGAAGAAAAGAAGAAAGAAAAAGAAAACTAAAACATCTCATTTCTCAATCTGCTGTATCCTTTCTAGGACAAAGAAGTAGAAAATGGAATGAAGAATCCGTGGATGAATCAGTAAAGGGACTCAGGACAGATATTCCTAATAAGATATAATATAATCCAATAAAAATGAGGTATGGATCTGAACAAATACTTAAGGAAATTCTCAACATCGTTAGTTACCAAAGAATTGCTAATCAAAACAACTCTGAGGTACCATTTTACACCTCTCAGAATAGCCAAGATTAAAAACTCTGATGACAGCTTATGCTGGAGAGGATGTGGAATAAGGGGAACACTCCTGCATTGCTGGTGGGAGTGCAAACTTGTACAGCCACTATGGAATTAAGTATAGCAGTTTCTCAGAAAATTGGGAATCCAGCAATTCCACATTCAGGCATATACCCAAAGGATGAACATTCACACCTCAAGAACACCAACTCAACTATGTTCACAGCAGCATTATTTGTAGTAGCCAGAACCTGGAAATAACCTAGATGCCCCTCAACTTAAGAATGGATAAGGAAAATGTGGTATATTTACACAATGGAGTACTGCTCAGCAGAAAAACAAAACAAAACAAAACAAAAAAAAAACCAACAATATATTGAAATTTGCAGGCAAATGGACTTATCTAGAGAAAGCCATCCTGAGTGAGGTAACCCAGATCCAGAAAGACAAATATAATATGTACTCGCTCATAGGTGGATTTTAGACATAGAGCAAGGACAACCAGCCTAAAGGCCACAACCACAAAGAACTTATGTAACAAAGAGGGCCCTACCAGAAACATGAATCAGCTTAAGAGAGGGAAAAATACAAGATCTCTTGAGTATATTGGGAGTAGGGGAGCAGGGCAGGGGTAGAAGGTGAAAGAGGAGGAGGGGAGTAGGGAAAATGTATAGCTAAGTAACAATGAAAATGGCAAAAAGAAAGGAAAGAAGGAAGGAAGGAAGGAAGGAAGGAAGGAAGGAAGGAAGGAAGGAAGGAAGAAAAGAAGGAAGAAAAGCATGGGTCTCTGAAAACAAGTGAATAAAGCAACCTGCTATGTCATGAAACAAGAACAGCAATAAGCAAATGCAAATCCTAATGCAGTTAAGTTTTACTCTCTTGAAAGACCAAAAAGTGAAGTTAATAAAGGACGGTCTGACCTGGAAAGCTAACCAATATCTGTTCCTTGGAATTTGCTAACTTCCTCTCACAAGGCCCTGAGATAACAAGAATTCACACTGCCCCTCCTTTCTTGTGAGTCAACAGGTGATGAATAGGGTCCTTAGGAAACAAAGAGATAGCTGCAACTCCGGTATGCCCAGACAAAATTAATTAGCACACCCTGAGGCCCTAAGGTCTGTTGCCTTTAAAAACACCTGGGCCCAGGGGGAGGGGGCTTCTCTCTAGCCTCGTGGACTAAATGTGGTTCCCTTTGCCTTAAGCTTTTCAGTTTCTTGAGGTACCATTTATTAAGTGTTGTTCTTAGTATCTGTGCTAGTCATGATCTGTTCGTACATAGTCATTTTGCCAATGATATCAAAGCTACTCCCCATTTCGTCTTTTACCAGATTCAGTTTACCTTGCTTTATGTTAATGCAATTGTTCCAGGTAGGGTGATCTATTTTGATTCAAATATCTACTCAAATAAAGAGGATGAAGTCGGATTCAGGAACCTTGTATTATAGATTAAAAACTAAGGAACCCTCATCCCGAAGTAAAAAATGAAATATCCAGTAAGCCTAATATTACTCAGTGGAAAAGCTGTCCACTAGGACCTGGGTACAATTCTCAGCACCCACATGACAGCCAAAAACTGTCTTCAACTTCAGTTCCAGATCTGACACCTTCCTACTAATTCATATAAAATAAAGTTAAATAAAAATAAATTTTAAAGAAGAAAGAAACCCACCCTGGCTTTAAAATCAGAGCCAGTGAAAGAAACACTTTGGCCCTGAAACTAGAACCAAAGAAACATGTCCTGACCCTGAAACCAGTGTCTTGGTACAAGAGCCTGTGAAAGAAACACCCTGTGCCTGAAACTAGAGTCAAAGGGTTAAAAAAGGCTCAGAGAAACATACTTTGGCCCCCAAACCAAAGCCAAATATGACCCTGGATAACTGAACACGAACCCCACCAATCCCTGAGCAAGAAATCTGGCCAATGTGAACTTGTACAACATGAAGGGGATCAAAATCTGATCAATTCCCTCCCTGAAAAATCTTACCACTGAGGAAAAAAAAAAACTTCACCCCTAAAAAGCCCTATATAAGCCCCTCTGCTTGTTCAGTTGGCAGATGTTCTCCTCCAACCTGGCAGAGGCAGCCACTATCCTGGATTCTTTTCCAAGTAAATCTCTCAAAAGAGTTTTGGGTGAAGATCTCCTTTCACTGGCAGGGAGCAGAATCTCTGCTGGGAAGCTAGCAAAGCAGAGGAAGCAACTGATATCTCTGCTGTGAAACTTCCTCAGGAACAAAGCAGAAGTAAAACCTTTTAGCTAGAGCCAGAGCAGATGCTACATTTCAAGTGTTTCCACCTGGGCAGAGTGAAGCACAAGAAGTAACTGACATCTTGGACCTGAGCTGAGAAGAAATGGACATCTCTGCTGGTAAACTTTGCGGGGGAGGGGGGGGGAAGCAAGAGCAAAGTTCAGCTATTATCCCGAGGAGATTGCCACATCCTATAGGAAGACCATTCCCCAGTAGACCCTAGTTTCAGGTATAGCCTGACATCCCAACAAATCCGAGTACCTTTCTCTCCTGAGCTATAGGTGTTATAGGTGTCTATCTAGAATAACTTCCCTTTACAGCCTCAGGTGAAAGACCCCAAGAATTTGGAGCCTGTCAGGGGAAGGTCCTTACCCCAAGAGACGAGACCAGACCACTGGATGCAAGTGCAAGAGGCAGTTTAATGTTTACACACAGGTATCTGTGGACGCTTCAGTCTTTATCGGGAGACTGAGAGCATGCGTGGTTAAAGCATATGCAGTTTATATAGGGTTGGGGTGGCAAGAAGCAGGCTTACAGAAGCAGAAGCATGGTTACAGGGATTTCATTGTTTCATCTAAATGTAGTGATTGTAGTTAACCAAGGACAGTTAGTTATTCGGGTTGGGCACAAAGAATACAAATTCAGTTATGACTATCTCAGCATCCCGGATACCATCCTGCTGACCTTGCTTTGGTCCAAGCTGCGGACCACAGATATCTGGTTGGCATCAGTTCCCTCCTGTACTTTTCCCATAACCTGACCTTGGCAAATTGGCAAGAGCAGCTCAAACAGGCAATATGCATAGTGGGGGTCTTTCACAGGTATAGCCTGGCAGCCTGACAAGTTAGGATATCTTCCTCCTTATAGCTGTAGGTATCCAGGAAACCCCCCTCAGAGCTGTAGATATAGCCTGACTTTTTGACAAGTCAGGATAACTTTCCCTCCAGAACTATAACACTTGCAAGGCTAACCAGGCTGCAAAGCTACACAGAGAAACCTTGTCATGATGATGATGATGATATGGAGACAGGTCAATGATGTCAAGAGAGTGAGGAAAAAGAGACTAAATTGGGTAAATATTAATGACTCTTAGGAAATGATTAAAATGTATTGCAACTGCTCATGCTTGAATGCATTCAAACCATCTAGAAAACTAGCTTCGGTTATTAGACACCATCTATCTGAAAGACAACTGATGGCCTGTTCGTTATTGGTCAACTTCACACCTCTGTACTGTACAAGGTCAGAACCCTGTGGAAGCTGGACTCTGCCAAGTAGGCAGTGCTCTTAATCTTTGAGTCATCTCTCCAGTCCCTGTATAAAAGAATTTATTGAGTCAGAATCAGGTACACCATTACAGAATCGTAATTCTGCTCTCTCTATTCCAGGCTCCCTGACGGTGCTCCATAGAGTTTGCATCTACACAATTGCCTTTCCAAACACAAGTGGGAAATTCGTTCACCTATCTAATGCATTGTTACCATTTGCTCAATATTTGCTCCTAATTTCCTTTTTTTTTTTTTACAAGAGTGAAACAACAGATGCCATCCAGAAAACCTGAACAGTGCATCAGTGAGCAGCACTCATGACAGTTGGCATACATTTTGTTTTCCACGGACACATCTGCAAACCTATCTTATGTTTGGACTCCCTAAGCTACAAAGTAGTCACAAAAACAATTCTAACCTAATGTGCACAAAGATTCTCTCTCTGCCCAGTCAGTATGCACACTACAGGTACTAACCATTTCAGTTTCAAACTGAAATACCTTAATGTGCATACACAATATTTCCCCTTGTGTTGGCTATTACTATCCTTTCACCGAAATCCCTGAAACATGTATACAATGGTATGGTTAAATGCACTGCAATGTATTTCTTGGCCTAGGTCTAAAATGACTGAGTCTCAAGTATCAGTATTCTAATATTGCTTAAGAGTTGGAATAAGTACATCTCCATCTTTTCTCGGTACTGCAAATGATTTTAAAACACATTCCTTGGCATTTAAGATATATAGCAGTATGTACACATTGTTTTAATAGGTTATCAAATGTAAGTTTCATAATTTACAGATATTTGTATGGATCAACTCACACATGAAATAAAATCAAAGTGTTTATTAAAGCATTTTCTTGAGATATAGTTCATGATTAATTATTCTGGTATGTCTACAATACTACAGTTGTTCAACGGCCTTAACAAAAAGATGGGGAGGGGGCTTGTAGACCAGAATTTCTAAGGTAAAATAGGAAACAAGGATACAATAGTATTCAGTATTTGCCCATGGGCAGCAGTGTTCTGAGGTTCATTGGAGCATTACTGAAGCATAGTCTAAGAATTTAGAGGCATGGATAGACAAAGTACACTTTGGAATGTCTCTGACAGTTTTGTAGACATGTTTTCATTTGTCTCTCTGCAAACTGCTCTTTCTCCTCCCTGAATGTAACAAAGAAAGCAAGCAGCCTTCTCTCTCTGGCTCCCTAAGCCTACATATTCTGTCTGTGTTGAGCTCCTTTAACCATAAGTTATTACTATGCCAGTAAACCTGGAGCAGTCAAAACCAATAGAATTAAATTCTTTCTCTAATATAATTTTTCTGCTGTACACACAATTTGGAGGAACAACAAATAGGGTCAGCACATTCCATTAGCACCCCCTCCCTGGCCTGGGGAAAATGCAAAGTACATATGCATGTAGGCACCCAAATAGAAACTAACAACAGAACCAAATATGAAAGCCACTAAAATCCATGTTGTTGAACCCATGAGCTTTATTGGGATTAATTACAGGAATATGGAAGAGTGTTGTGAAATAATTAATTACACTGTATAAAGATGTGTCACTGATTGGTTTAATAAGAAGCTAAATGGCCAATAGCTAGGCAGGAAGAATAGGTGGGAGTTCTGGGAAAACAAAGGAACTAGGGATGAATCTACACATGGGCAGATGCCAGCAAGATGTAGAACAAGTTAGATACAGAACAACAACAAAAAAGGGTAAAAAGCAGTACGATGGCATATTGATTAAAAATAAGGGACAATTTAAGATACAAGAGCTTCTTAGCAAAATATGCTTATCGAGGAGCCATTTATAGGGTTAAAAGGGACTTAGAGGTAATTACCACCACAAAATGCCAACCTAGTGTGGGATGTAGATTACAAACACTGGACATCTGAAGATGCTGCTCACCTGCAGGCATACCCACAGGTTAAAGGATGCCCTGTCTTCGTGGCTCACATTTCTTGGAGCTTCATCTAAGCAGCATGATTGGTATATTTCTTCACGGGAGTTAAACACAGTGAATCCTGTCAGATTCATGTATTTCTTGATGCTATTGACTGGTTTCTGTCTTAATCAGATTCCCTTCAGGATGGATTGTTTTAGTCTCCAGGAAAGGCCTGCACATTCATCAGGTTTCTCCATTTTGTACTCATTATTAATTATTTGAAGTTGAAAAGGTATGTTTTAAAAAAACTCTTTTTCCACATTGCCACATTTTCAGAATTTTTCCTCAGTATGAAACTTTGATATTTTCTAATATTTGAACATTGCTTAAAGGGTTTTCGAGTTTTTCCTGTTCACAATGATTCTCTAATATGGAGCCTCTAGTGGTCCATAGGGACATAGCTTGGCTATAGAACATACCACATTATTTACTATTCTCCACAGTATGTATTTTTTTGTTTATTAGATATGAGTGAGGTAAAGTCACATGCAATACATTTGTAAAGTATCTCACCTTTATAAATTTCCTGATGGAGTCTAAGATATGAGTGGTAATAGATTTAGCATATTCACAACATTTATAAAATTTCTCCCCTGTATGAGAAATTTCTGAAGCAATCTAAGGTATGAGCCACTGGGAAAGATTTCTCACATGCACATTTATAAGGTTTCTCTCCTGTATGAATTATCAGATGTACTCTAAGATATGACTCACCGGTAAAAGATTTGTCACATTTATTGCATTTGTAGGGTTTTCCTCCTGTATAAACTCACTGAGGGGTTGGAAGTCTGCATTTCCATATAAAGCATTTGCCACATTCATTACATTTGTAGGTTTCTCTCCTGTATGAATTCTCTGGTGTTCTCTTAATTTGAATTTCAGACCAAAGCATTTGCCACATTCATTGCATTCATAAGTTTTCTCCCGAATATGAATTTTATGATGTATCTTTAGATGTTGTTTCTTGATAAAGGATATGCCACATTCACTACATCTGTAAGGTTTCTCGCCTCTATGGATTTTCTGGTGCAATCTAAGATAGGAACCAGTGGTAAAAGATTTCTGACATTCGCCACATTTGTATGGTTTCTCTCCTGTATGAAATTTCCGATGTATTCTAAGGTATGACCCACTGGCAAAGGATTTCTCACATTCACTGCATTTGTAAGGTTTCTCGCCTGTATGAATTCTCTGATGTAGCCGAAGAGATGAAGAACTGGTAAAGGATTTCTTACACTCACTGCATTTGTAAGGATTCTCTGCTGCATGAATTTTCTGATGGCTTCTTAGATCTGAACCAACTGAAAAGGATTTCTCACACTCACTACATTTATAGGGCTTCTCTCCTGTATGAATTGTCAGATGTCTTATCAGCTGTTGCTTCTGGTTAAAGCCTTTGCCACATTCACTACATTTGTAAGGTTTCTCAGTTGTATGAATGTTCTGATGCAATTGAAGAGATGAACTACTGGTAAAGGATTTCTCACATTCACTACATTTATAAGGTCTCTCACCTGTATGATTTGTCTGATGTCGCCTAAGTTGGTGTTTCTGAATAAAGGATTTGTCACATTCAGTGCATTTATAAGGTTTCTCACCTGTATGAATTCTCTTGTGCAATCGAAGTGCTGAACTACTGCTAAAGGATTTCTTACATTCACTGCATTTGTAAGGATTCTCTTCTGCATGAATTTTCTGATGGCTTCTAAGATCTGAACCAACTGAAAAGGATTTCTCACACTCACTACATTTATAAGGCTTCTCTCCTGTATGAGTTGTCTCATGTCTCTTCAGCTGCTGGTTCTGGAGAAAACCTTTGCCACATTCATTACATTTGTAAGGTCTCTCACCAGTATGAAATTTCTGATGCAATCGAAGAGATGAAGAACTGCTAAAGCATTTCTTACACTCACTGCATTTGTAAGGATTCTCTGCTGCATGAATTTTCTGATGGCTTCTAAGATCTGAACTAACGGAAAAGGATTTCTCACACTCACTACATTTATAAGGCTTCTCTCCTGTGTGAATTGTCAGATGTCTTCTCAGCTGTTGTTTCTGGATAAAGCCTTTGTCACATTCATTGCATTTGTAAGGTCTCTCACCTTTATGAATGTTCTGATGCAACTTAAGGTATGAACTACTGGTAAAGGATTTCTCACACTCACCACATTTATAAGGTTTCTCGCCTGTATGAATGCTCTGATGCAATCGAAGAGATGAATTACTTGTAAAGCTTTTGTCACATTCACTGCACTTGTATGGTTTCACACCTGCATGAATGTTCTGATGCAACCTAAGATATGTAGTACGGGCAAAGGCTTTCCCACATTCAGTGCATTTATAAGGCCTTTCACCGGTGTGAATTGTCTGATGTCTCCTAAGATGATCTTTCTGGGAAAAGGATTTGTCACATTCGCTACATCTGAAATTCTTCTCCCCTGTATGAAGTTTCTGATGGGTTATTAGGTGTGTCTTCTGGGTAAAGCATTTGCCACATTCCCTACATTTATAAGGTTTCTCCCCTGTATGAATTCTTTGATGTGTTTTAAGTTTAGCTTTCTGAATAAAGGATTTATCACATTCAATACATTTGTAAGGTTTCTCTCCTGTGGGAATCCTCTGATTTGTTTTACCAATTGAGGCAGTGGAAAGGGATTTATCACATTCACTAAATCTGTCAATTTTCTCTTCACTATGGCTTCTATCATGATATTCAAGATGTGACAATGTGTAGAAGTTACTACACTCCTTGTCTTCATGAGACCTCTCACCTCTATGAACTTTCTGATATTTTCCAAGATCTGAGCAATAAATGAAGGAGTTGCCATAATCAGTAAATTTGTAAGTTTTCTCTTCAGTGTGGCTTCTGTGAAATCTTTTATCTGCTGAATCAAAAAAGCACTTACTACTTTCAGTACAATTGTAGGATTTTTCTCCATAATGAATGTTATTACGTATTCTGTGTTGCAATAAATTCAGAACGAAACTGCTACAATGTGTCCGTTTATAAGGTTTCTCCTCTGTATGAGATCCTTTATGTCTACTGAGGATTGAGTGTATCTTAAGGCATTTTTCACATTTCTGGCATTGCTGTGATTTTTTTTCACTATGGATTCCTGTCAGTGTGAGTTCACGGTTATAGTTATCAGTCTCTGTGTTCTTGTGTTCTTCCTTTCCAATGCAGATTCCTAGATTTTGGCTAATGATGGAACAGAATCTTAAACAGCTTACACAGTCCTTATGTTTGCAGTGTTCTTCTCCCATGTTGCCACTTCTTTGTCTGGTTTGTAACTCCACAGCGGTATCTATTTGGTTTCCAAATTCAATCTTGCAGTTTTCTGCAATATCACTTCTGTCATAAGGTACATATTCAAAAGATTCATGGGTAACTTTGCTAAGCTCATCACATTTAAAAGGCTTCTCTTGGAGATTCACATAATCATGAACAATATTCTTTGTACCATGCTGAAGGTCCTTATATCCAGCACACATGTGATGGTTGTCTGGAAAATTAGCACAATTAAGGATTATAGAGTTTGATTCATGAATAACAGATTCAAAACCTGAAATTTCCCTAAGAGGGTTAAGTAATAATTCTTAGGAATAGAGCTTTGAGCAGATGCTTTTTGCACTTAACTATCATTATATGGAAGTTCAGAAGAACCTCCCCTCAAACGCAAGGATCACTATCAATATTCTCACCCTTATCTAAACCTTGTGAAAGGTCAGACAAATAAGTGATCTAGCAATAATGAACTCTGATAAAGGAATTCTCTGAAGGGTCACATGAAGATCTCCTCTTCTTGCGATGGTTTCTAAGACATAGTCACATTGGGTTGCCTTCTTTGCTTAGGAACTCTCTTTGCAACCTAGGCTGAAATGAAACTCACCAGTTTCTTCATCTTCCCTAAAGTGATGACTAAAACCATGCCAAGACATCTCAAACAATAAAGAAAAACAACACATGCTTACCACCAATATCTGTTTCTCTAATTTAAAACCTCTCTGTTTGAGGGCTCTAAGGGGGATGCTTGGATTTCCTTGGGCAGAGGAAAAAGAGTGGACACTGGTAGTGGAATGGAGGTGGATGAGAATAGGAACAGAAGAGATCAGGCTGTGGGGGAGAAAGGAGGGAGAGAATATGGGGAGAGAAAACTGCAATGGTATACGGGAATGTATGTTAGAGAGAGAGTGTGTGTGTGTGTCTGCACACGCACGCATGTGTGCATGGTGTATGTTAGAGTGTATGTGCGTGTGTGTGGTATATGTTAGAGTGTGCGTGTATGTACGTGTGTGTGCGTGGGTGTATGGTGTATGTTAGAGTGTGTGTGTTAGAATGTGTGTGTTAGAGTGAGTGTGTGTGTCAAGAGTATGTGCACACGTGTGTGTTAGTGTGTGTACGTGTGTGCATGTGTGTTAGAATGTGTGTGTGTGTTAGAATGTGTATGTTAGAGTGTGTGTGTGTGTAAACAGTGCAGCAGAAACTCCCAGGATTCTATAAGGATGACCCTAAAAAGAACTAGAAACGGGATTGTAAGTCTGAACTAGCCATCCTCTATAACCAGGTAAGGCTTTATGCTGAGACTGGAACACTAACCCAGGCACAAACTTCCACCTATAATCTAGCCCACCTGCAAGATGTGCTGGAGCAATAGAGGTACAGAATTGGTGACAGTGGCCAGACAATAACTGCAGTAACTGGTCTAATTTGAGGCACACACCATGAAAGGAGGCCCATGCCTAATATTGCCTGGATGACCAGGAACCTGAAGCTGGAGGGTCATGATACATATGATAGGGAAAAAAGTAAATAAAGTGATTCCTAATGATATTCTTATATCACCGCCTAGTCCAATTCTCATCAGAGGCTACCAGCTGCATCTGACAGTAATAGATGCAGAACCCACAGCCAAACATTAGGCAGAGAGTTCAAATTGGAAAGCAGTT
This sequence comes from Phodopus roborovskii, assembly GCF_943737965.1. NCBI lineage: Eukaryota > Metazoa > Chordata > Mammalia > Rodentia > Cricetidae > Phodopus > Phodopus roborovskii. The sequence goes on from NW_026126636.1 coordinate 16,410,037, forward strand.
CAAATTAGTGATCTCCATCAGGTCTGTCACCTTGGAGCTCAGCAACATCAAGGAATGAGAGAAAGAAGTGTGGGAGGCAGAGAGGATACCAGAAGAACATGATCCACAGACAACAACTAGGTAGAGCTCAGAGACTCACGGAGACTGCAGGCATCTATCTGTTCTAGGTCCTCTGCATATATGCTACAGTTGTTAGCTTGGTGCTTTTTTGGGACTTGTAACAGTGTGAGTGGAGACTTCTCTTGACTCTTCTGACTGCTTCAGGACCCTTTCCAACCAATGGTTGCTTCATCCAGCTTTAATGTGATAAATTGTGTCTAGCCATGTTTTTTTTTTTTTTTTTTTTTTGGTTTTTGTTTTTTCTGGTTTGTTTGATTTGTTTTCAAGATAGGGTTTCTCTGCACAGTCTTGGCTGTCCTGGAACTCACTCTGTCCACCAGCAGGCTGGTGTTAAGTTCAGAGATCTGCTGGTATGTACCTTTCGAGTATTGGGATTAAAGTGGTGTGCCATTACTGCCTTGCTATGTAATATATCTTGTTATGCTGTGTGAAGGCTTGTTCCTTTCTAAAAAGAAATGAAAGAGGAATAGATCTAGATGAGATGGGAGGCTGGAAGATATGAGAGGAGAGGTAGATAGGGGATTCTGGGACCAGGATGTATTGAAAAAAAACAAACCAACAAAAAAAAAAAAACTCAGAAACTGGAAAATAGCTTAATCCAATAGTAAATTCAAAACACTTTAATTACTCAATATATGGTAATATCTGTCCTTGTCCTAAATATTCAACTGTCTTTGTATTTTGAGGTTTACATTAAAAACAGGTAACAGGGCTGGAGAGGTCAGGCAATATATAGCACTGGTTGTTGTTCCAAGAACACAGAAAGTGTAAAGGAAAAGACATGAAAAGAGTATGTTGATAATCACCACTTCCCTTTTTTCTGGGAGTCTCTAGACAATTATACAAGTAGTTAAACACAAATGATAAATCAGGAAATCTACATGAAGAGCACTCTTACCTACAAAGACTAGATTGCTGTAATTCTCCAACATCACATCCATGTACAATGTCCTCTGAGACGAGTCCAGACATTCCCACTCCTCCTGGGACAGGTCCACAGCCACATCCTGGAATGTCAATAGACACTGAAAGGGAAAAGTACACATTCACCATAAGCTGCAGGACAAAATGCCTCTCTAGGTAAAAGACAACTATAAAATAAGAGATATTTTATGATACAGGTGAGGTATGAATATTGGTCAAACACAAGTTTTCTACATACGCTACAGAGAGGCACAGCAGTTAAGAGCACTTGCTGCTCTTCTAGAGGACCACAGTTTGGCTCACAGCACCCAGATGGCACTATTCCAGTTCTATGGTATCCAATGCTCTCTTCTAAATTCTATAGGCAGGAGACTCAGATAGCACTCACACAGTAAGATAAAACTGAAAGTTAATTTTAATAAAAGGCACTTTCCAGAATACCAATAATCTATATTGTATTTCCTATCTTTGTGAAAACACGATGCCGTAATAGTATCATAATCAGCAAAGTTGTAAGGAAACATTAAGATACACACTTAAGGTCTAATGTACCTTTACAAAGGCTGCCTTGAAATCAAAGATCTCACAAGCACAAGTTAGGATGAACAAAATTATGCTCCCAAATACTACAATGCTCAACCTTGCTCAAATGCATATGCTGTACCAATCGTCATTACAGCTGGGCCATACACGACTCTATTCTAACATTCTCACTTTAGATCCATAGCTTTCTAGAACATGCTTTCTAGAACAAAGAGACAGAATATGGAATGGAGAATTCATGTATGAATTAAAAGTGAGAGATTTTTCTTTAAATAGTGAAGAATGTAACATCAGTGCATACATCCAACATACAAAACAACTCATAGACTCAACTATTTTATGAAGGTTTTTATGAAAGTATTTACAGGCATAAAATAGAAATGTCAGCCTTAGATAGTGTTAATATTATCTAAATTTTTATAAAAGTAGAAAATAGGTGAATAACAATTTTAGAAATTAGATATGAGGTTTCACTACAGAATGAGAAAAATATTTACAAATAAACATTGAATGTGACAATGCATTCAGAAAAGGTATAAAGATATTCTGTGTTCTGTCTCTCTTTTGCTCCTGCCTACTGATTCAGATGTAGAACCCTTGGCTACTCCTCCACTACCATGTCTGCCTTCTTAACACCATGCTTCCTGCCAGACAATAAAGGACAAAATCTTGGAACCTATATGCCAGTCCCAATTAAACGTTTTCCATTATAAGAGATGCTGTGGTCATTGTCTCCTCACAGCAATAGAAACCCTAAAGCAGATGACATTACCAGAGGATGAAAAACAAAAGCTCACATGTTTTCAATTATAAAAACAAATTTCAAAGAAATGCAGACATGACACTGACCTGGGGTGCATTTACAGGAAAATCATCCATTCTTCCTGTTGCTCTTCTCTCAGTTTCTGTCTCAGGAACAAACACCAGAACTCTTCTTGACATTTTATATCAAAGTATCAGAAATACAAAGCTAACATTAATACAATGTTACAGACATTGCCAAAACACATAAGAACACCAAAACCCAAATTGATACTAAAGGTCTTCTCAACATTCCTACAGACAGGAGGCTTGGAAGGGTATATTTTCTGTGGTGAAAGAAAATAAGTATTAACATTATCACTGCACCCAGAAACATGGGCTCTTAAAGTAGATGGTGAAGGAAGTTTCATTTGAAGAAAGTTTGAAATAACAGAAGACATGTATTCAAGCAGCACTGCAGTTCATAACCAGAGGCAAAGTATACATAGGAACCTCAGAGAGAACCTATGAAGGAAAACACAGGAAATAAGACAGTCTACAGAAAGAATAGATAAATTAAGGAGAGCTGAGGTATAGTGATCATGTCCAAATTACAAACACAGTAAACCACTATTTCAATCTGGAAGGAAATATACTACCAGTCAGCAACCACTCAGGTTACTAAGACAAACAAAAACAAATAGTTTAAAAAAGTCCCTGTGACATGAAAATCTCAGAAGAAATAGAACTGGCATAAAGACAAATGTTCTACAAGATTTTATGATGAACTCCTAAAGGAACTTGGAGGAAATGGAACATGGTCAACACAGTTAAAGGCCAATAGTACAATGCAAGCAAAAAAATTAAGAGAATTAGCAGGAAAACTGTAAGGAGAGGAAAATGCTTGTGCTCTCCAGTCTTAATGAATCAAGAGATGTTAAGAGTGGGTTAGAGAAATCTGAATAAGATAAAAGATAAACAGGAGAGTCAGGTAGGAAAGTAAGATTTCAAACTCCATTTTAATGATGATGAAATCATACACATAATGCCTCATAGATACTAAGGCTGTCCATTCTCTCCACACTAATTCAACACAATGCATCCAAGGAAGGGAAAGAGAAAATTCTCAATGCTTCAAATAAAGAAAGGCAAGTTTTCCCAAGTTACAATTAATGTAATTCTGAAATTCCAAATCATTCACATTCTAAGGGAAGCTTCAGATCTGAAAATAGTCTTAGTAAACTATATAAAATTCACAAACAGTATCGATTTTTTTTTTTTGTTTTGTTCTGTTATTTTATATTCTAATAGAAGATGCCAAGAAACCAGCAAACAACTTAGTGTCTAAAAATGTCTTGAAATCCTGAGATTTTTATGTGGTAATATATGGGTTTTGCCATCTCAGGATATGCATTCAGCAGTCTCTGAATAAGTGTTTCCTGATGCAAATGAAGTTCCTTGGTCCTATCTGAAAGCTCACACCAAGCTATGGTGTGAACAGAAAGAACCATGAAAAGGCAGTTGCATTGTTTTTACATGTTGTAAAATGTCAGTATATTCTCTCCTAGGGCCTGTAACCTTTCCATTCATTGTCTCAGGGCCAGTTTCCATAAGTCTGTGTATTTCCATTGTGAAACTGGCCTCAGATCACAGCAGAAAGCCTTCTATTACCCATAGAATAGTCTTTGTAGTTTTATACTGATGGGCATAATGTGCAAAGTACTGGCAAGTTTACTTTGCAGTACACAGTGTCTGTCTGGGGACAGCCATTGATGATCTTCTCTCCCTGCAGTTTGCAGAGCACTTTTAGCAGTTTGAGTGTCCCACCTACACCAACTGGAGGAAAAGAAACCCCTGAATCACAGGCCCCCACCTTGCCCACTGTAGGAAGAAATATGTGGACAATAGTGTAAGAACACATTCAACAAAATGAAGAGCAATATGACACCACCAGAGACTAGGTGTTCTACATCACGGAGACCTGAACATCCCAATACAATTGAAGCAGAAGAAAATGACCTTAAAAAATAACTTTATGACAATGATAGAGGCCCTTAAGTAGGAAATGAGAAACTCTCTTAAAGAAATTCAAGAAGTCAGGCAGTGGGGAAGCACACCTTTATTTAATTCCCAGCACTTGTGAGACAGAGGCAGGTGATCTCTGTGAGTTCGAGGCCAGCCTGATCTACAAACTGAGTTCCAGGACAGGCTCCAAAGCTACACTGAGAAACCTTGTCTTGAAGAAAAAAAAAAGACAAAAAATGGGGGAAAAGACAAACCAAAAAATGCAAGAAATCAACAAATCTCTTAAGGAAAGCCAAGAAAAAAAAAAATTAAAAAGGTGAAGGAAACAATTCAAATAGTCCAAGACTTGAAAACTGAAATAGAGGCAAAAAGAAAACACAGACTGAGGGAATGCCAGAAATAGAAAATCTAGGTAAACAATTAGGAACTATAGATGCAAGCATAACTGACAGAATACAAGAGATGGAAGAGAGAATCTCAGGTGATGAAGATATACCAGAGGAAATAGATTCATCAACCAAAGAAAATCTTAAGTCCAACAAATCCTTAACACAAAATAAATATGGGACACTGTGAAAAAAAACCAAACCTAAGAAAAATAGTTACAGCAGAAGGTGAAGAAGCCCAGTTCAAAGGCACAGGAATCATATTCAACAAAATCATAGAAGAAAACTTTCCCAACCTAAAGAAGGACATGAAAGTACAAGAAGCTTACATAACACCAAATAGACTGAACCACAAAAAAAATTTCCCCTCACCACATAATAATCAAAACACCTAACATACAGAATAAAGAAAGAATAATAAGCAAGGAAAACGTCCAAGTATATAAAGGCATATAAAGGCAAACCTATCAGAATTACACCTGACTTCTCCATGGGAACTCTGAAAGCCAGAAGTCATGGATAGATGTTCTAAAGACACCACAGATACCAGCCCAGACTACTTTACCCAGCAAAGATTTCAATCGCTATAGATGAAGAAAAAAAGACATTCCATGAGAAAACCAGATTTAAACAATACATATCCACAAGTCCAGCCATACAGAAAGTACTGGATGTAAAACTCCAACCCCAGGGAGTTAGCTACACTCACAAAAACAGATAAATTTATAAACAATAAATAATCCCATATTACCTAAAGCCAAAAAAAGGGAAACACACACAATACCACTCCAAAAATAATAGGAATCAACAATCAATGGTAATTAATATCTTAGTATCAACGATCTCAGTTCACTTACAAAAAACAAAACAAAACAAAAAACAGGTTAACAGAATGAATACAAAGACAGAATCCATCCTTCTGCTGCATACAAGAAACACACCTCAACTTCAAAGACAGACATTCCTTCAGACTAAAGGGTTGAGATAAGATTTTCTAATTAAATGGACCTAAGAAACAAGCTGGTGTAGCTATCCTAATATCTAACAAATTAGACTTCAAACTAAAACTAATCAAAAGAGATGAAAAAGGTCATTTCATTTTATTCATCACAGGGAAAAATACATCAAGATGAAGTCTCAATTCTGAACATACATGCCTCAAGACAAAGGCACCCACATTTGTAAAAGAAACATTACTAAAACTTAAATCATACATAAAACATCACACACTTACAGTGGGAATCATCAACACGCCACTCTCACCACTGCACAGAACTACCAGATAGAAACTTAACAAAGAAAAAAAGGAACTAACAGAAATAATGACTCAATTGGGTTTAACAGTCATCTATAGAACATTCCATCCAAACACAAAAGAAAATACCTTATTCTCAGCACCCCATGGAACCTTCTCTAAAACTGACCACAAACTTGCCAACAAAGCAAGCCTCAAAAGATACAAAAAGGAAAAAAAAAAAACTGGAATAACCCCCTGTATCTTATTGGATCACCATGGTTTAAAGTTAGAATTCAACAAGAACACTAATTGCAAAAAAGCCTACAAACTCATGGAAATTGAACAATGATCAATTACATCACTCTTGGGTCAAAAAGAAATAAAGAAATCAAAGACTTCCTAGAATTCAATGAAAACGAATGCACAACATACCCAAATTTATGAAACTTAGCACTTTGAAAGAAGTGTTAAGAGGAAGGCTCACAGCACTAGGTGCCTACATAAAGAAACTAGAAAATAGTCAAACTAGTGACTTAACTGCACACCTGAAAGCTCTAGAATAAAAAGAAGCCAACTCACCTAGGAGTAGACACCAGGGAATAATTAAATTGAGGGCTAAAATCATAAAGTAGAAACAAAACAATACAAAGAATCAATGAAACCAAAAGTTGGTTCTTCTAGAAAAAAACAAGATAGGCAAACCTTTATCTAAACTAACCAAAAAGCAGAGAGAAAACATGCAAATTAACAAAATCAGAAATGGAAAGAGGGACATCCAGAGAATCATCAGGTCATATTTTGAAAACCTGTTTTCCACAAAATTGGAATATTTAAAGGAAATGAACAATTTTCTGGAGAGATATCACATACCAAAATTAAATCAAGAACAGATAAGCAATTTGAATAAACCTATAACTCCTAACAAAATAGAAGCAATCATCAAAAGTCTCCCAACAACAAAGACCACAGTCAGTTGGTTTCAATACAGAATTCTGCCAGAAATTAACAGAAGAGCTACTACCAATACTCCTCAAATTGTTCCACACAATAGATACAGAAAGATCATTGCCAAACTCTTTACAAGGCAACCATTACCTTGGTGCCCAAACCTGATCCCATGGCAGCTGTGCCTCATGCACAAAACCTGCACAATATTAATGCATCTGAAATCCCAGCATGAGTTGTAGAAGAAATCATCATCTGAGATGTTAGGCAATTCATACATTAAATATGGGGGGGGGGGGAATGAATGGAAAGAAAATGTGGCTAACCAGGAATGGGACACAGGGTGATGAGGGTGTAATAGTGGGAAAAAAAAGATGCAATTATTAAATATCAATATTCACTAATTATGAAAAAAGCCTATAAATAGAACTCAAGAGGAACTACCACTGCCTAGTTGAAGCAGAATCTTTTTATCATCTATACAGCCAACCAATTAAAAAGGGTTTTTATGAGCTATTATTGTTTCTATTTATTTAATTAAAGCTCAACAGAAAAAATAGTAATATTTTTTAATTTTTAAAAAAAATTAATTTAAAAAGAGAGACCTCTAAAATGGAAACTGAGCTCACTGAAGGAAGTGGGGATGATACTGGAAGATGGAAAACCTTTCGCGCACATGATATAAAAACATACTATTATAAAAACCAGTGTTAAATGATATATATAGTTAATTCAAAATCCATGACAATCATCTCCCCATTTTAAACTTCAAAGATACATTAAAGAGAATCCTACAAATGTACATGGAAGCACTTAGACTGTGTGAGTGCATAGCAAGCCTAGGCACATAGAGAAGAGCTTGTCATCACACCCGTGATGATGGCACAGAGCCACACAAACAACTGTACCATGGGAGTGGCAGAAGGCACCCAAAGCTATAGGAGCAGCAGATGCAGAATGAACACAAGGAGCTGTGACCATGTGAATTTCACCAAAACACTTAAAAAATGTGTTACAGAATAGGAAACCTCATCAATTAATGATGTCAGGAAAAGTAACCATCCACGTGTAAAATAATAAAACTGAGACCAATTCAATGAATTGTGAAACCAGGAGAGTCACACAGGAGGAAGTGCATCCATATATAGACACAGGGACCTAGTTTCTAAATGGAACTTCAAATTATAAAGATTTGGTATAAAGGAAACGGTAATAACTAAAAGTATCAAGCAACAGGCTACAGGATGTATATATTATTAACAAACTTTTCATAGTATGATACAAAAATATCCAGAATATACCAAAAGAAGGAAAAATATCACAAAGCAAATAAATAGTATTGTAATCAATAATAAGCAAATGAACTGAACATACCAAGCTCAAAAGCAATTAAAGCATCCCAAATGTACACAGTACATGCTCCACACATTTAATCACACACACACACACACACACACACACACACACACACACACACACACACACACAATACTCATCTAATATTACACTGAAATCGCCTCTCTGCCTGGTCAATGTCAACACTCAAGGTTCTCAACAATAACAAACATTGAAGACAATGCGGAAGGAAAAACATGGAGACACTGTGCAGCTTCTTGGACAACCGAACAAGAAAAAAGAAAACATAGAGAAGATGATAAAGTTTTTTGAGGAACTGAACATGCGGCAGAATAAAACAATAGAGAAAGCAATGCAGACAGAAGAAAAGAGACTTAAGAAATAGACAAAACCTAACAAAATGGTATGAGTTTATATTTTCTTTAAGTGACTTCTTGAAATGTATAAAGATAGTGCTCCCTAAGCCAAACTACTATGCAAATAGACAACTTCAAAAAAGGACAGTCAAATATATATGTATATATACATATATATTCCAACACAAGTATTTACTTCAAAAGTAAGGATACAAAGTGCAAAGAAAGAAAAAATACTTTTTTTAAAAGGTCTGCTGTGAAGAGGGTCGGTCATAATTATGGTGGGAGGCAAGTTGAAAAAGTCAAATCTATCAACACACAGAACAAAGAGTATTAACAAATGGTCAAATGGTTCATTTTCCAGAAAGCTTTATGATCAATATCAATATGAATGTATTTCACAAAATAGCTCCCAAATACATGAAGCAGCCAATAACAAAACTGTAGGAAGAAATAGACAAGTGATGTATGGAAGCTTCAATGTCTACCACTGAGAAAGACGAAAAGCACAGAAAACCATTAATGTCTAGCTGGCTTGCAGAGAATCACCCACACAAGAGCAGAAGTCTCCCAGTTTTCTCAGTCTTCCAGTAGCATGGTCCAGTATGCACATGTCAGAAAAAGTCAACATGGCCTGGCGGTGCAAGCCTTTAATCCCAGCACTCAGAAGCTGGGGTGGGTAGATCTCTGAATTCAAGACAAGTCTGGTCCACTCAAGAGTTCCAGAATAGCCAGGACTACATGGAAAGTACCTCAAAACCTAAAAAACAAAAAAAAAAAAAAAAACCAAAAAAAAAAAAAAAAAAAGGAAAAAAAAAAAACCAAAACCCAAGTAAAGACCAATGTTTAAGAAATGTCTTTTCCTCATCTCAGAATGCTGACATTAACAGAAGGCAGAATCCACAATGACTACTGAATAAGATATATATGTGTGTGTGTATATATATATATATATATATATATATATTATATTATATTACAATAAGTAATAATATGTGTTTAACATAATTATATTTACTTTATAAACATATTTAATGTTTAATATCTAGCTATATTTTAAATATATAATAATATGATTCATATAATACATGTGAATGTTAACTCACTGCTACCATGTTCACATTCAAACAAGTGAAGAAACATAAAACGATGTTTCTAAGATTCTAAATAGCAAAATCCTACAGGGATTTCTTAAATATAGAGAGAAATATGTTCCTAAAATTTGAAAATGAGAAATCACAAAGAATTTAAAAAGTATTCGACAAAGATCAAACCCAGAGGTGATTTGAAAATATATTAAAACTATAGTAATACAAAATATTAAGAGTTTATGTGAAGACAGAAGATGGGAAATCAAAGGGAAGACAGTGTAGATGGAGTTTCATATTCCACATAGATATTAAGCAAATCTTATCAAAATCCTGCTGGTACTAATTTAGAAAATAAAGAAATTAACCATAAAAAATAGAGAATCTGAAAAAAGTATAAAATGTCGCAAGTTCTTTTTTTCATTTTTTTCAAGATAGGGTTTGTCTGTAAAATCGCCCTGGCTGTCCTGGAAGAGAAAATGTAGACAAGGCTGGCCTGAAACTCACAAAGATCCTCATTGGTCTGCCTCCCTGAGTGCTGGGATTAAAAGCATGCACTACCACCACCTGACCAAAATGTTCCAAATTTCAGGAGCAGAAAAATCCCAAAAGGCATAACTAAACATAGTATTAAAATTATGATAATTAAAGCATTTCATATTGATAAGACATAATCAGTGATATGAATGGAAGAGTAACAGCATCACTCACATGAAAAACCAAATTAAATTATACTTGCCTCTGAATATTAATTCTTACATAGTGAGTCCTCTAATACCTACAATAGGAATATTCGGAGATAATTCGCAGTGGAATTTTTTAGAATCGTTTTAAATGAAAGAGAATGAGGTGAAACCAATTTCATGCCCTGTTTCTACTGTCACTTTAACCCTCCCTACACCTTCCTCAGTCCCTCTTACATACCTGGGTCCTTTCTCTCCTCTCTCTTCACCATCCAGGGCTGTTTGTTCTCCTTCACAGGTGACCAGGACTGACTGAGCAATGTGAGACTGCATAGGAGAAAATGATTCTCCAGAAATCACCTGGAACTTTTCATGAAACAAAAACTAAAGAGGCTAATACCTGTGAAAAGGATAAACATGATGGAGAGAGAAAATATCAGGAAAAATGTCTGTCTCTGAGGAATTCACTTTACTGTGAGATGTGAGACTCATTCACACACAGCTCACACACAAGCACAGCAGTTTTCCCAGGAACCCTGAGGAGGGGCAAGGGAGACTACAAGAAAACACCTCACCCTTAGAATCCAGACTGCTGCAGTTCTCCAATAGGAGATCTATGCAAAAAGCTCTTGGAGTAAGACCTAGGCATCCCTGTTCCTCCTACAAGAAGTCCACAGTCACAGCTCTGAATGTCAACAACCCATGAAATAAAATACCATAGTCTGGCCACATGTGCATGGGCAGAGAGTTTTTCTTCTACAAAGGAGGTATTTTCTGATACAAGAGAATGGCTTTATAATTCCGTTTTCATCTATAGTGAGTTTGCCAACTTTAACATATTGTGGCCTGTTAACCTAGAGACAGGAGAGAAGCCCTAGCCCCTACTTCACATGACCTGTCAGATCTACAAGACCCCAACTGGATGGCATTCCCCTACATATGGAATTGGGGTGGGGGATGGGAGGGGAGGGTGGTTAGGGTGCATGTGAGAGGGCAGAGAGGGGAAGGGAGGGAGGAAGAGAGAGGGAACTGGGATCATGTTAAATTAAATTAAAAAAAATGCTTTGACTCCAAAATTTAAGTTCAAGGACAAGTTACTGGGGAAAGGGATTTCTATTTTTGTTTCCACAGAAAATGAAAAGCTGTGGATTCCTTCCAGACTAATGTGGTTTGATCAAGCCAGACAGCCTGAAACAGAGTACCATGTGATCCTACATTCAAAACAGCTGGACAAAGCAGCCTTGCAGACTACAGCCAGGATTTCTGCAACTTAGAATCCCCCATGACAGTGCCCCTTACTAGCAGGAAGTAGTTTGGAACTGGGATTGACATGTAAAATAATAAATTAAATTTAAAAAAAAAAAAATGCTTTGACTCCAAAGTTTAAGCTCAAGGACAAGTTACTGTGGAAAGGGATTTCTATTTTTGTTTCCACAGAAAATGAAAAGCAGTGGATTCCTTCCAGACTAATGTGGTTTGATCAAGCCAGACCGCCTGAAACAGAGCCTGAAACAGAGTACCACGTGATCCTACATTCAAAACAGCTGGACAAAGCAGCCTTGCAGACTACAGCCAGGATTTCTGCAACTTAGAATCCCCCATGACAGTGCCCCTTACCAGCAGGAAGTAGTTTGGAACTGGGATCGACATGTAAAATAATAAATTAAATTTTTAAAAAAATGCTTCGACTCCAAAGTTTAAGTTCAAGGACAAGTTACTGGGGAAAGGGATTTCTATTTTTGTTTCCACAGAAAATGAAAAGCTGTGGATTCCTTCCAGACTAATGTGGTTTGATCAAGCCAGACAGCCTGAAACAGAGCAGACAGCCTGAAACAGAGTACCACGTGATCCTACATTCAAAACAGCTGGACAAAGCAGCCTTGCAGACTACAGCCAGGATTTCTGCATCTTCTTAGAATCCCCCATGACAGCGCCCCTTACCAGCAGGAAGTAGTTTGGAAAGAACGACGCCCAAATTCCCAAAGATTGTCTATAAATGTTTGTTTTCATTTAAATGGACTTGGTTATAAAAAAAAAAAAAAAACATTGTGGCTTGATATACTCTCACAACATGTGCACTGCACTCGCCTGGATCTAAGACGTAACATGAGAAAACAGCATATTAAGACACATACCAATGCCGCATTTACAACCTAGATTGCATATATCTCGGTTAATTAGTGGGCAGTAAAAACTTTGTTTAGTAAATGTTAATGTTTTTCGGCATAACTGGAGCGCTCTCATTAAGTATTTTTTTCTATTTCAATCAAATCTGCACTGGTTCCCCGTGTGGTTACTATCTACAAACCCCTGTGGGAATGCCTGCTCCTCAGGGCGAAAGGGGCAAGGGGTGAAACCGGAGTTAGAAAGCGTGATCTGGAACTGCCACAATAGCAAAGAAATCCTTGTTTGCAAACAGCAGACAATGCAAATGCTCTAATGGGCTACTTTATGATTATTTTATGACAGGATTCTGGGAATAGTAAGATGGGTGGGGAAAAAAAAAATCACGGTAAAACTCGGCTCATAAGATCTCAGACTTACTGACAACGCAAAGATATCCACGACAGAATTTTGTCCTTCTGAGCAGCCTGAGTGAGCACAGCCCGGTCCCCTCCCTCCTGGGTCCCAGCCCCGCAGATCCTCTCACCTGGGAGGTTCCAGGGCCGCCGGGCTGCGGTTCCCGCCACTGCGCTGCTGACTGTGACTTTCCCAGGCCGCACGCGCGGAGACTGCGGCTCCGGAGTTTTCAGGTCCCCGCGGCACCCGCCGTGCCCTCCGCACGCGGATCCCAGAATCCAACGGGGAAAGGAGGAATTTCCTGTCCTTTCGGGCTGTATAGCTGCTCCTCCTGGCCCCGCCCGCTATACACCGCTTCCGGTTACGTATTTCCTCGAAACCCGCCGTTCGCGGCCTTTTTTCCAAAGTCCACCCTGCTGTTTCCCCACCCAGCCACCCCCACCCCATAAACTCTTATTGACAAATGTCCCCGCTCCACTGAGACCCGTCCCTCCCACACAGCTGCAGCTGTCAGGCTGACCCGGACCCGCTCTGCTCTGCACAGACTCCACACACGCTTGCTGCCAGCCTAGACCAGAGCTGCATCAAGGAGGACGCTGCAACCCGGATCTGACCCCCACCCTGGGTTCTGAAACCTTGGGATATTAATTATCCTGTGTCGCGACCAAGAAGGCAGATGCACGTAGTTAGTATAACTAAGATTGTATTTTATTATGCTGAGGGTCTTCTTCACACTAGGTTCACACTCAAGGCTGCTCTGCTCACCTGTGGACATCTCTTAGCTGAAGGTCAGGTCCAGTCTCTAACAGAAGTGCCTGATTCGAGGGAGGATCCTAGAGTGACTCTCCTGATCCTGGGCAAATCAAGGTGGCCTCTCTCCAGATGGGCAGAGCAGAGCTTTACTCTTGATCTCTGCTTAAATGCCGTCCAGTGGATGTCTTGGAGTCTAGGACTGTGTCTGTTTATCTTGAGTGAGTGATGCCACTTACTTCTGATTGTCATGTCCAGCCTTGGGATGTAGTGGAGGTCTTGACTAAGCTATTTTTACATGTCTAAAAGGTTTTTTTTTTTTTTTTTTTCTTTTCTATGCTTATTGCATCCTGCCTAACCTCATCTTGGAATATCAGACTCCTGAGTAAAAAATACACAGCAAAAGACAACAAACACCCTAAATTCTGAAGCCATGTCCCATTACCCAACAAATTAAACACCTTTGGCTCAAAGCACAAACCATATCTGTATGCACTAAGGAGAGAAATTTGAATGATGCCCAGTATACAGAACTCGAAGACCAGACTCAGTGTTCAAGATGATCAAACATGTAAAGTACACGATGTCATTCTCCAGACTCCACACAACTCATAATGAGTAAATCAGAGCACTCAAGACCAACCCCAGCCTCAATCAGTTTAGGAACTGGAGATGTTCACAGGGTCCATTCTTTACCTATCAACTGTGACCATGGATAGACTTAGGAGAAGGGGAATCACTGCCATGTCATAAGTTGTGTCTTTTCTGATGAGGCCAATAGCTCCAACACATAGCTCCAAAGCCACTATTTCACAGATGACCATGGCCCATCATGGTGGACCAATGAACAAAATTACTAGAAATGAACATGAGAGTGTGTTAAGCAGTGAAGGAGACAGAGAGAGAGAGAGAGAGAGAGAGAGAGAGAGAGAGAGAGAGAGGCAGAGAAGAGGGCCAGCATTGTAGGGAGTAAGAGATTGGAGGGTGCACTAAGCAAGGTCTAACATGTGAATTGAATTGGCAAAAAGATAACAATAAAAGTTAAGAATTTTCATTTTGCCTCTGTATCTGGTTTGATTTCAGGTACTGCTAAGTTCATAAAGAATCTGAAAGTCTTGCACTCATTTTACATCAAGGAATACATTAAATAGCTCTGAAATTCTGACATAATTCTGTGACTTGTCACAGTTTCTAGGCTTTCCTTTTTAGTCAGGGTACTCCTGTGTCAGGTTTTTTTTGTTTGTTTGTTTGTTTTATCTTTGTTTTGTTTTTTGCTGCTGCTTCGCTTCTAAATCTCTTAGTTCATGTTTGTGCAATTGTGGTGTGTGGTATTCATGAGGTATTTGATCATTTCTTTTAGAGTTCCTAATTTAGTGTGGTGAGGTCTTTAGGGTCAGTAGGTATCAGCTATGTTTGTACATTTGTGTCTACTGATTAGGCAATGCAGTTAACTTGGGTACTTCTCAAGTCATGTTGATCGAAAACCCTGTGTACACAGCTATCAGGGAGATGCTGAGTAAATCTCCTTTAAGATTACATCTCACCCCAGCCAAAATGACCATCACCAGTATTTATAACAAATTCTGAGATGAATGTGAGGAAAGAGACACTGTTGCACTCTGCTTGGGAG
Source organism: Phodopus roborovskii (assembly GCF_943737965.1). NCBI lineage: Eukaryota > Metazoa > Chordata > Mammalia > Rodentia > Cricetidae > Phodopus > Phodopus roborovskii. The sequence continues at coordinate 16,425,341 of NW_026126636.1, forward strand.
TATAAATTAGAGAAGCCACTTTGGAAAGGAGTCTATACATTTCTCAGAAACACTAGAAATAGAACTACTCTATATACTGTACTGTTTAGCCATTCATCCATAGATGCTCTTCTGATTATTGCCTGTAATTCTCTGTGTACACCCAAGCCGACCTGCATAGGCTGAGAAAAAGAAACTCCAGAATTACTCAAGTTCCTTTAGTAATTGTAGCTAAGAAATGGATTTGTCATGATTATAATGAGGATCGTGTTTCTCTGGAATGTTCTGAGGTTTAATCTGTGCTGAAATGATCACGACAGGCATCCCAGCTCTGCAGGGAGGTGAGCACTCACCAACAGAAATGCAGAGCTTGGGTTCTGTCCTTAAACCACAGGGTTCTGAGCCTGTGGGCACCTTCCACATGACAGGACTGCTTCTTTCAAGTTCTACTGTTTGTGTCTACATGGAAAAACAATGACATCACCAGGTAATTCTAGATGCATGCATGGATTGAACATGTTAGTGATTTACTCCATGTCACAAATAATCCTAGCTAAGGCAAGAAAAGAAGTAAAAGCCTTTTCCCCTTGGAGTTGTTTAAGTAAGAACAATTCCAGGTTTGAATTCTCTGCTTGAAATTTCCTGTCCTTTCCATCCCCTTTTTCTCTGTTCCATGAGTTTGAATCTGTGTTTGCCTGAATGCTGTTTTGGGAATCTATCTCTGTGTGTCTGTGTGCTGTCTCTCTTTATCTCTCTGTCTGTGTGTTCTGTACTTATCTATCTGTCCATGACAAAGTGTTTTTCTCAGATTTATTGAATAGCATAAAAAGTATCATGTGGGGTAGGTACGAGAAATCCTTAATAGAAATTAAATTCTCTGGAATTGGAATAACAAATGGTTACAAGCCAACACATGAGTGCTATGATCTGACTTCCCGTCCTCTGCAAGAGCATAAAGTGTTCTTTGTTGTTGAGCCACCCCATCCCTCCAGCCCCCAGATAACATTTTCAAGAAAAGGAGTTTCAAAGGTTTTCACAATCTTGCTGGGCAGAGGTGGCACATGCCTTTAATCCCAGCAGCCTGCAGGTAGAGGGGCAGGCGGATCTCTGTGAGTTCAAGGCCAGCCTCGACTCTGGAGCAAGTTCTAGGACAGGCTCCAAAGAAAGCTACACAGAGAAACCCTGTCTCAAAAAAGAAAAACAAAAAAACAAAAAAAAAAAACAAAAAAAAAAAAAAAAGGTTGCGGTTAAATAAGGATCAGGATAAACAAATAGGCCGAATAGATGTTTATTCAGGGAGAAATAACTTACAACCTAGACAGGTGAACACCTGGGAATTCCACCCAATGCTCTCCTGAACGAGTCCTGCCAACAAGAGAGCTTTTTCTAGCTCTCTCTCCAACCTCCTTCCACAGGTCACTTCCGCCCATGGTTCCACCCCCAATGGGCGTGGTCAGTGCCACAGAAGGACTATCTCACTATAAAAGGTTTTCATAGCCTCAATATATGACATTCCCAGAAAAAAATAGACATTACATTGAGAACAGAGAAGCAGCCATTTCTCCCTGAGCTCTGCTCTTTTGAGACTGTGCCCCAGAAAAAAAATGACTGGACCTCATCTTGCACTTTCAAATCAAAGTTTCAAACAAGTAATAGAATCAAATATTTTGTAAAGTTATTTAATAGGAAGATTTTCATAATAATGAAAATAAAAAGCAAACAGAAAAATCAGCCTTTGATAGCATTAATATTATCTAAATTTTTCTAAGATCAGACACAACCAATATTGATGAATAATGATTTTAAAATTCCATGTGTGGTTACAATACAGAATGAAGATAATAATATTTATAAGTGAATGGAATATACATCAGCGTGTTCAGATGAAACATAAAGATCTGTGGTTGAAATGAATGTATTAACTCTATGAGAATTATACTCCTTTCTAATTTTGAATAGATTAGATCAATTGAAAATTTGAATCTTCCCATTTCAACTCTTTAGTATTTGATCCCAATCTTCTAACAGGATTTTAGATTGCATAGATATAAGTATTATTTGACTTTTCCTTCATTTGAAAAAATAGGTTAGTTACTGGATCCATAAGTAATATGCACCACAAACGTAAACCTGGAGACTGGAAAGATAGCTGTGTAGAAAGGATATTTAATGTTTCTACAAGGAAACAGCTTCATTCTCTCTTACTCACAAGGCAGCTCAATACAGTACCTGACTCTAGTGCCAAAAGTTTAGTAACAACTTTAGGGCTTCAGGGGCATCATGTGGGTGAATGTAGCACAGAAAAACATGCAGATGAACACTGACATACTTAAATAAAACTATTATTTTAAAGAAATGGAAACCTGTCCATTGTAATAATTGTTCAGAATCTCAACATACATCATTCATAGCTTCAAGAAAAGGAAAAACACAGGAGAGCCCTCAGTCACCAATTATTTTTTGTTTTGGTATTCTCATTTTTAAGGGACATTATGAAACTCATTGATTTTAAAAGATAGCTCTCTACTTTTCCTCACCTTTTATTAAAAAGATTCTTTTATCACACAATATATCCTGATTACAGTTTCCCCTCCCTCTACTCCTTCTAGTTCCTTCTTCCCACCTGCCTCCCCTCCCTTCTGGGTTCACTTTATGTCTTTCATTAGAAAAGAACAGCTTGTAAGAGGTAACAACAAAACACAACAAAATAAAATATAAAAAGCTAAAATAAAAACTTCACAATGGCGTTGGTCAAGGCAGATCAATAAAAGTAAGAGTCCCAGGGATAGGCACAAGAATCAGAGTCCCACTCACCCACACACTTAGGAATCCCATAAAATTATTAAACTAGAAGTTGTAATCCCTGTTGGCCTGTGTGGGACCTATGCTTGCTGTTTCAATCTCTGTGACTTCATGTGATCTTTGCCTAGTTGTTCTCTTGGTATATACCATCCCCTCTGACTCTTACACTTTGTTTTCATCCTCTTCTGTGGGGTTCCCTGAGCTCTGAGGGGTGGTATTTGATAGAGGCATCCAATTTAGAGCTGTGTGTTCCAAAGTTTCTCTGTGTGTATTGTCTTGCTTGTGTATTTGTTCCCATCTGCTGCAGGAGGAAGATCCTCTGATGGCTGAATAAGGCACAGATTGATGAGCATAAAAGAATATTGTTAGAGTTGTTTTTATTAATGTTTTTTTTATTAGACCAGTGGTATTTGGTTTTATCATAGGTCTGTGGTATCCAGTCTCTGATTCTTGGTCACATAAGCAGTGTAAGGTATGGGTTCCATCTAGTAGAGTGTGTCTTAAGTCAGATTGAATATTGGTTAGTTACTCCAAAACTCCAAAAGCTTTGTGCCACCATTGCCCTAGAATATTTTGCAGGTAGGACAGATTGTAGATCAAAGGTGTGGTCAATTGTGACTGGGTCAATGCATATGTTTCTCTTTCGGTAACCTAAAAAGTACATTCCTGTACCAAAGACACTAGAACATAAGGGTGAATGTTCTATGTAGTTGCCAGCTAGTCCTCTCCATGTTTATTGAGTTCCATGTGTCTTGTATTCAGCATTAGGGCCTTACTGTCACTTTGTGGAGAACAAATTCTCCTTTTGGCAATAGCATGGATTATTTGAGGATTTCTCTGGGGCCCCTTTAGCCAACAACTCAATTGGATATAACCTAGTCATGGTACTGAAAACTTCATTTGGTGATAAGAGATGGTCAATTGGGACTCGATCTCCTTCTTTATGTAAAGAATTCATTAGGATGCCTTCATATATTTACAAAATAGCACTTTACAATCCTTGTTTTTCTTACAATATTAGAGAATTGCAACAGTACTACATGAAGCTGAGCTGTGTGTTTTACTGCCCATTGGCAGGATCACAAGGATGACAATGTAATATTATGAAAATATCTCTTATAGTCGAAGAGGCTGTAACTTTTGCTGAAGTTGTGTCTCATACGTGATCCCTTTTCATTATTATTATGCTTATTGCATCTTTCATATTTCGTTTCATTTCTGTTTGGGTATTTTTGGTGTTTCAAACTACACATATGAATATGTCATATCCTATTGTGTCCTGGTTTCCTTCAAGCATTTGTTACTGTTTTGTCGCTCACGGATCGCTATCTTTGAGTTGATTGACGTGTTTTAAATGCTTGACCATCTTGTCATCTTGACCATGACTTAGGTTTTTGAGTTCTCTCTATATCTGATATCATTTATCTTTCTCTCCTTAAGGGTTACGGGTATGGTTTGTGCATTGAACCAAGGGCTTTTTCATCTTCGTTTTAATTAGTATTGAGAATTCAGGGGGTCGTTTGTCTTTTGCTGTGTGCTTTTAACCCTGGGGGCCGGTATCCCAAGATGAGAAGGTAAGACACGATAACTTGCATGCGAAGGTTGCAGAACCCAGGGTGGGGGTCAGATCCGGGGTGCAGCGTCCTCCTGGATGCAGCTCTGGTCTAGGCTGGCAGCAAGCGTGTGTGGAGTCTGTGCAGAGCGGGTCCAGGGCAGCCTGACAGCTGCAGCTGTGTGGGAGGCAGCGGGAGACAGAGTGGGAGGGGCGGGTCCCCCAAAGAAAACAGCGGGATGGATTTAGAAAATAATTAATAAGGGCGGTGGAGAGGATAAGCATAACCGGAAGTGGAGCCTGGTGGGCGGGACCTGGAGTAACCGTCTCCAAGGAACCAGGCTGAAGGGACCGGAAATTGCGCCATTCCCTTTTGGACTGAGATAGCCTCGTGGTCCGGATCTGGGTGCGGAGGGCACGGCGGGTCCTCGGGGACCTGAAAACTCCGGAGCCGCAGTCTCCGCGCGGGGCGGCCTGGGAAAGTCACAGTCAGCAGCGCAGTGGCGGGAACCGCAGCCCGGCGGCCCTGGAACCTCCCAGGTGAGAGGAGCTGCGGGGCTGGGACCCAGGAGGGAGGGGACCCGGGCTGTGCTCGCTCAGGCTGCTCAGAAGGACACGGCTTTCAAAATTCTGTTGCAGATACCTTCCTGTTCTTGGCAAGTCTGAAATTCTATGGAAAGTGGGTCTTATTCTGATTTTTTTTCTTTCTCTTATGAATGCCAGACAATTCTGTCATGAATTTCTAAAATAATCTGGTAAGGCATTTGCAGAGTCTGTCGTTTGCAGGCCCGGTTGGTTCTCTTTGCTATCGTGGCAGTTGGCAACGCTCCTGGAATTTAAATTCATCCATGCTTTCTAACTCCCCTGTTTTTACCACATGCCTAATGAAGAGAGTGGCCTTTGCCCCCGAGACTAAGCGTCCCCGGGGAGCTTTGTAGATAATTATATATGTTTTGTGACGTGACACAGATACGGTTCCACACATTTGGCAGACTTTTTACTTCTCATTAATTTTCCATCTGAGATGTTGCAGTCTAGGATGTGAATACAGCATTGAGAAATGTGTCTTCATATGCTGTGTCATAAGTGACACCTTAGATGCAGGCAAATCTTACATGAATGACTGCTGTTAGAGTCGATCACACCACAGTATTTTATAGTTAGCAAACGCACTTTAGATGAAAGCAAGAGTAGTAATAATTGTGTTTTGAAAATTTATGATCACTCGCCTATATTGGAAGAAAATTACTTTTTTTCTGCTGAAGAATAGCACTCTCCTATGGACACGTGGCAAAAGTGTTTTGTTGCTGTCATTTCTTGGTTTGTTGTCATTCAGTGCTGTGACTGTGGACTTCTTGTAGGAGGAGTGGAGATGCCTTGACCCTACTCACCTTGCTTTTTGCAGAGCTCGTTGGAGACCGGCAGCAGTGTGGTTCTGAGGGTGGGGATAGTTTGCTTGCAGTCTCTCTGCTCCTCCTCAGGGTTCCTGGAAAGACTCTTCTGCATGTGTGTGAATGAGTAAAGTGAAATCCTCAGAGAAAAAGACTTCTGTGTGATATTTGCTTTCTCCTTCATATTCATCCTATTGGCAAGTGTTGGAATCTTTTATTTTTATTCCGTGAAGAGTCCAGGTGTTTTCTAAGGACGTTTTCATATTCAAGCCACACACTTGTCAGTCAGTCCTGCTCACCTGTGAATCATAACAAAGAGCCCTGGATGGAGGAGAGGAGACAGTAGCAAAGGACCCAGGTATGCTACAGGTATTGGGGAAGGGGCAAAGGGGTGGGGAATGGCTCAGGTGACAGTAGAAACAGGGCAGGGAATTGTTTTTGCTACATTCTATTTCATTCCAAATGATTCTGGAGAATTCCATTGAGAATAATCTTAAGATTGTCATATTATCCGTGTTTGAAAACGTCAAGCAAGTATTAATAATCAGAGGCACATATAACTTTTTAAGATTTTTTTTTTCTATGTACAAGAGTGCTTATCAGATCTTGGTGCAAATTTCTTATACTCTTTCTAGAGCATAAGCACCATTTAACATTTCTTCACTGTGTTTGAATGAGAATATGCTATTAGTTAGTCAGTACTCAGGTTATTTTTGTTACTAGGTTTGAAGACTTGGCTCTACTTTTAAGACAGATCCACACTGGAACATGCTGATTGAAGTTTGAGAAGACTGGGGGTTGTCTGCTGTTGTGTAGATGATTCTCTGATGCTTCTGGGCATTATTGGTTTTCTGTGCTGTTCATGGTCTTTTTTCTCAGTGGTGGACATTGAAGTCTCCCTGTATCATTCTTTATTTGCTTTCTACAATTTTGCCATTGTTTGCTTTAAACTTCTATAAAATGCATTCCTGTTGATCACATACCTTTCTGGAAATGTAGTATTTAATTACTTGTTAATATTCTTTGTTTTGTGTATGTATAGATTTGGCATTTCCTGCCATAATTATGACAAGCCCTCTTCATAGAAAGTCTTTTAAAAGATTTCTTCACTCTAGCCCTTTGTATCCTTACATTTGAAGTAAATACTTTTATAGAAAGTATATATTTTTATTTTAAGGTGTTTTCTCATTTTCTTTTGAAGTTGTATTCTATAATCAAGTTTGATTTGTGATATGTGATATGTGATTAATCACATATGTTTCCATAAATAACTGAAAGAGAATATAAAGAAATACTAGCTTCCTTTTACCTGAGTTTTTATTTCATTGATATTTTGCAGTATGTTTCATTCCTTTATAAACTTGAGTATCATCTTTTCTAGGTTTTCTCTCTTGTTTTGTTGTTCAATAAACTACACACAGTCTTGCCTATTGTCTGGAATGAGTTGGGTTCCCACAGTATATTTGTGTTCTTCCTCTCACATTTTCTTTAGTGATTGGTATTGTTTAGGACCTTAAGTGTGGACACTGGAAAGGTAGAGAGGTGTACATTGTATGAACATTTCTTCATGCCTAACATGTGGAACATTGGGCATTGTCAAATTTGTTTATTGTCACTTTGTTTTTTGGTTTATGTCTTTGGTTTTTTTCAAGACAGGGTTTCTCTGTATTGTTTTGGAGCCCGTCCTGGAACTTGCTCTGTAGAATAGGCTGGCCTTGAACTCACAGAGGTCTGCCTGCCTCTGCCTCCTGTGCGCTGGAATTAAAGGCATGTACCACCCAGGTTGGTTTATGTCTTGATTATAATATTATTTCACTTTTTTTAGCTTTTGGTAAAATCTGGGTATTTATGTATTGTACTATGAAAAGCTTACTAATACATTTCTGCATTCTGCATGTTATTTTTTTCAGTTTCAGTTATTACCATTTCTATGCAATTTTTCAGTTGCACAAGTCAGATTTTACCAATTCATTGGTTTACACCTATTTTTATTCTTCTATATGTTGCTATTTACCTTTCCTTACAACACTGGTTGATGAGGCTGCCTAGCCTGTAATACAAGTTTGTGGCATTTTGGTAAGATTCCGGTGGTCACAGCATCTCAGATTGGTTCTAGATCTGCTGATCTTATTACTTTAGGTGTCTACTCTTCTGCCACTGCCATGATGTTCCTGTGGGTCTGCGGTGTCATCTGAAATCACAGCTAGGATGACTCAATCTTTGCTCTGTTTGTCAGGGTTTTCTCTGCACTCCTAGGGTCTTTGTAATTTTGTAATTAGTTAATAGTGTAAATTTGTAGGGGTCTCTTTACTGTTCCTGTGAAGTAAAACATTGGTAGCTTGATTGTCATGAACCTTGAGGTTAATCATATACATCTTTTATACTGTAATTTTTCACAATAATGCATTCTTTTCCATGTGCATGCCTGATTTTTGCATTTTCCAGTGTCGCCCTCCATTCCTTCTGTGAATTCAAGTTTTTATTTTGTATGTCTATCTTGTGCTTGGTTAGGTTTTTTTCTTTTTTTTTTTTAACTATTTTTTTTATTGTTTACTATTCAGTTTTAATTGAACGAATTAAAGCAAAAATAGTATAAATCTTCTCTAATTGGTTGATTAAGTACATGATAAAAGCAAAAGTTCTCTCCATAGACATTGATTTCTCCTCTTAAGTTGTACTTGTATAAATTTTGTAATTAATAGGTATTGATAGATAATGATTTCATAGGTTTATTCAGTCACCTTTACCCCATTTTTACCCTCTGTCTTATTCATGGGTAGACAAATGTTGCAAAAATTCTAATTGGTCTTAATAATAAAAATCTGAGCCAGGTGTTGGTGGCTCACGCCTTTAATTCTAGCTCTTGGAAGGCGGAGGCAGGCGGATCTCTGAGTTTGAGGCCAGCCTGGTCTACAGAGTGAGTTCTAGGACAGGTTCCAAAGCAATACAGAGAAACCCTGTCTTGAAAAACCAAAAGAAATAATTAGTTGACAAAAAATCTGGAATCAGGTATAGGGGTTGATGCTGAAAGCAGAGAAGCAGAGCAGCCAGCCACTAGTTCTTACCTCTACAGCATCCTCAGACCAATGCAATCCTGTCCCTGTCAGACTAAATGCATTGAGCTCCCGTCTCCTCCGGCCTTATATTCCTCTCTCCACCCAGCCATATCACTTCCATCTCCACCTCCCTAGTGCTATAGATCTGCCTGCCTCTGCAAGTGTTTCAGTTCTGCTCCCGTGAGGAAGATTTCCCCAATGCAAGAGTTAAACGTGTGAAGGGAAGATTATTCTTACATTTGGGAAGCAAGGAATACCATGAAGTCACACTACACAGCCAACCGCACACATGAGATTCATTGAGAGGGAAGAACCCAAGTGTGTCTCTGCCTCTGTTGTGGCAGGAAGCATCACAGAACAGAGCCAAAGACAGGGTTTATAAAGCATTTCTTGGGCACAGAGCTTTCCACGGTGAGGATTGGTAAGTTTTCAAGTCCAGAACTTGGCATTTTTGCTCTGTGGGGCATGGCTTAGCTGCCTGTGTCCTTAGGCACTATGTGTAGCAATTAGAGTGTTGGACCCTCCGAAGGTCCTCAGTGGCCAGCCCTGGCCACTAGCATACCTCAAGGAACTTAATTTCCACCTTCTTTGGTTTACTATTGATAAAGAATCAGGAAAGGTTGAGGACATTATCATTAGACTATTTGTAGTGCCTATTAGCATACCAAAACTCTAGCTAGCTTCCAGGTCCTTCAGTATTGCAAATGCCTGTACTTTCAGAGAGTTAGAAAGGGATTTACATAAGATGGGGTTAGGCTCTGATTGAATGCCTTAATTAAAATATCAACCATTAGCCATGTAGAAATGTGAATGAATTATTTTATTTATATGATTCAGAGAGTGGGGAATGTGATGGGAAAGTTAGTAAGCAATAGCTCTTCATGGTTTCTGAATTAGTTCCTGTCTCCTGGTTCCTGCCTCCTGCTTCCTACCCTGTTTGAGCTTTTGTCCTGACTACCTTCAATGATGAACAGTGATAATGGAAGTATGAAACAAATAAACTCTAACCTCTCTACCATGCTTTTTTTTTAAATCATGTTGTTGCATGGCAAACATAGAAACCCTCACCAAGACAAACAGTATACATTAGTCAGTGTTCGTGGAAATCTATTTCTTTGTGTACTATTTCCTTCCTCTCTTCCTCTGTCCCTCCCTCCCTCTCTTCCTTTTTTTTTTTTTTTTTTTTTTCCCTCCTGGATGCCTTAAAAGTTTTGCCCGGATGGTGGTAGTGCATGCCTTTAATCCCAGCACTCAGGGTCAGAGCCAGGTGGATCTCTTTAAATTGAAGTCCAGTATGGTCTACAAAGTGAGTCCAGAAGAGGAACCAAAGAAAGCTACATGGAGAAACCCTGTCTCAAAGGAAAAAAAGTTTTCTTCATAGAAGTAAATTCATCATTATTTAACATTATCCTTAGTTCTTTTGGAAGTAGCTTGAATGTCTTTCATTTCTAAATTACGTTATTGCATTGCAATTGTCATTAATAAATAGGAAAGGCAGTGATGTGTATTTTGTTGTTTTTAATTATGTATAAAGCACTTATCAAATGGTGTGTTGATTTTTATGACCACATCATCATTGAAAAGGAATTTGGTGACTTTCTTAGTTGTTTCTCCTTAATTCTTTTTGGTATTCAAATTTTTCCAGTTCTCTCTTGTGGCTCTGGATTCAGTAAGACTGGAGATTATATGCATCTTCTCTCTACAGTTTTTCTATTATTGTTATTCATTTTTCCTCTGAATTGTACTCTTGGCATTGCTATAGCACACTTGCCCTTTCCTGTGTTCAGCTTTATCTATTTCTTCCTCTTACCTTTAGGAGTTTATCTTAAAGTCTGTTGGTTTATTTTAAGTCATTTGGATTTTCATATCATGGGGCTTTAAAAAAATTTTCAGTGTTCTGGTTGGTGATATTACTGGTACTAATTTGTTTTGTTCTAGTTAGAAATGGTAGTTCAGTGATTTTATTTACTTATTTATTTTGCCGAACATAGTTTGTTACTCCCCACCTCTCTCTATTCATTAATTCCTTATATTCATATATACAATGCATTATTTTCTGTGTTCTCTTGAATAATTTCTTTCTGATTTTTTTTCTGCCCATATTTTTTTCTCTAAGATGGCTCGAAGTGCTACTTGACTGGGGAACCTGTGCTATTTTATAGGCTTCTTTCTGTACCCTTCCTTCTCCGTGAATTTTAAGAGCCCATGTTGCTGGGTGTAATGATAAGGTTCATAGTCACTTTGTTTCCCCATTCTAAATAGGTCTTTTGATTCTCTCTTATGTATAGTGATGTTGATAAATTTTCTGGTATCATTTTGGTTTTAAGTCTTTTACTGTGGTTTGTCATTGTGTGTAAGAGACTTGTATTAACTTCAGCTTTGTATTTTTGACATTTTGATATGAAGTTTCAACAAGAATTCCAGGCTTTGTTTCTGAGAGAGAAACTGAGAGAAGAACAATGAGAAGAATGAATTCGTTTGTGATAAATGCACCCCAGGTCAGTGTGATATCCACATTTATTTGAAAAAAGTTTTTATTATTAAAGCCATTCAAGACTTTAATTCACTACCTTGGTAATGTTATGTTATCTAAAGTCTTGACTTCCTATGATTTATTCTTGTTTTCTTCTCTTATAATCAGGTGTAAATCTTTAGATCATTCATCCACATAGCATAGCCTTGGCCTATTATATTGTCACTTGGTTTTATACTTTAAGGACATAAATTTTCATGGGATTAATATTTGCCATTCTGAAAGAGAATCCATATAAATGGAGCTCATAGAAATATATTGATGGACACTTTTTGCATAGGATGGACTTGTGTCCTTTTACATTTGTGAGGAAGGAAGTTTCATATGGCTCATACATTGCATTTCTGGGATGGTCAGATTTCCAGAAACAGGCTTATGATTGTGGTCATGAAGATACATTGACTTTTTCACTGACATCACTGAGCAGTTCATGCAAAGTAAAACAAGAAGAGACTCACTGTCTTCACTCTGAATCATAGCACCCTAGACAGTACATAATGGGAGGATTAATGTGTCTTTCTCTTGCCATAAAATTGATTTCTCTGTTAAGATCTTGGTTTCTCATTGGCATTTTATGTCAAACAGTGATGGTGGGTGTGCTGACACATGAAATCTGTTTGTCACAGGAAAGGGTTGGTTCACTGCTCAGTACTAAGTTCTCAATAGACAGATGATTATTTTTCTTTGTTTTTATAAAGTACATAAGCTACATAAGCAGTACTGTCTCCACTTTGCAATTCTAACGTGTGGAATATGTAACTAAGAATTTTCTAGACAGTATTGACTTGATGCTGTGATTGAGGAATCAATTTTCAAGCATCAACAGATATCACTCTCAATTCATTTACTGTATTTTTGGTTTTTGGAAGGAATTTCCTTCCACCCTGCGTTCTCCCTCTTCCTGAAAAAATTTTTTTTTTTTTTTTTTTTTTTTTTTTTGAGACAGGTTTTTTTTCTGTATTGCTTTGGAACCTCTCCTGGAACTAGCTCTGTAGACTAGGCTGGCCTCAAACTCATAGACATGTGCCTGCCCCTGCCTCCCAAGTGTTGGGATTAAAGGCATGCACCACCAAAGCCTGGCAAAGGGAGAAATTCTTAAGAGTAGTGGTGATGGTTCTATTTCTTTCTTTACAATATTATTCTTTGTAAGTATATGAGTGTTCATATGCATATTTTTATGTATATTGCATGATGCATTATGCCCCTGGATGTCTGGTTAGCAGCAATCCCTTGGCACTGAAGTCAGGCATTGTAAGGAGCTGACATGTGGTCAGAGAGAATTAAATTATGTTTTCTCCGTGCGAACAGCAAGGGCCTTTAAGCTCCGAGTTACTTCTCCATACCCCAGGTTTACATTTGGTGCACATTTGTGACAAAGACAGTACATAACCTTGCATCTTACAATTTTTGAGTGAAGGAGGAATTACAGTTATTTATCTATGTAGCCAAAAATACTACTAGGTGAATGAGCTCTAATATAGTTGAAATTAGAAGATTCACATTTTCAACTGACCCAATCTCATGAAGTATAATTTATTCAAAATTAATGAAAAGTTAGTATAATCATAATTACTCAATTTAATACATTATTCACAGAAAATATTTCTACCTCATTTGAATGCATTGGCATATATGCCATTTATTTACACATATATTCTCATTCTGTGGTAAAACACCATCTGGAATGTATAAAATCATTATAATCTGTATTGCTGGTATTCACTTTTAGGAAAGTTTAAATAATAATACCATTGCTCTCTAATGCTGGCTTCTCAAATTACTTCATGGTTGTGAAGATATATTTTCATAAAATATGTGTTGTTTGGAACACTGATGTATTCATTGATGTTACTGTGCTTACTCTTTAAAGAAAGAAACTGATTTTAATTCATACATGAATTCTGCACTCTGTATTCTACTTATTTGTTCTAGAAAGGCTGCAGCACTGTATCCAGGATCTAAACTGAGCATTTTAGAATAGAGTAAGGTAAAACCAAGCTGCAAACAGGATTGATCTAGTGTCCAGTATTTGAGCAAGGTCGACAGTTACAGAATTCGGAAAAATAGTGTTGCTCATCATAACTTGACCATCTGAGACATGATACTGGGTTCCTATTTGAGATCAAAACATAAAGGTACATTCCTGCCTCTAGTGCTTAGGTGTATAACTATATACTTTAAATTTTTGCTGGTTTTAAGACTATGTCATCTTGTTTTCACATGTATTAAAAAAAAAGTTGTTCGGCTGTCTTAGAAAGTATCTTTAAAATTAAATTTTAATTTAGGTTTATGTGTATTGGTATATTTGCCTGGATGTATGTGTCTGGTATGTATTCCTCCTGCCTGTAGAGTTCAAATGAGTACACTGGTTCTTACAGAACTGTTGTTAAAATCTTTTGTATAATCCCTTGAGGGTGGTGGGAACCACAATACATTTTAAAAGACTGTATAGAATCAAACCTGGAGATAAATTTTCAAATGCACTGATGGTGACAAATCCCTTTTTTGCTGCTGAGGCATTTGAAAACATCAGAAAATTCATAAATGAGTAACACCATATGGATGTAAGTAGTGTAATAAGTCATTCTACACATTGTCTATGTTAGAGCAACAATGCTTAACTTCTCACACATCTAGAGAGCTTCTCAATCAATTTTGTCCTTGATTAATTGCTTTGCCTCATCTGTATTAGAGAAATATCTCTGATTCTTTAAATTTCTTTTATCTAGGGAAGCATATTGTGCAGTAGCACATGGCAATTAAAACATGGTAATTAGGTAATTTTCCATTACAGGGTCTGTTATCATTCAGGGATGTGGCTGTGGACCTCTCACAGGAGGAGTGGGAATGTCTAGACTATGCTCAGAGGGCTTTGTACATGGATGTGATGCTGGAGAATTACAACAATCTACTCTTTGTGGGTAAGAATGTTCTTGTAGAGGGCTGGAGAGCTGGCTCAGTGGTTGTTCTTCTAAGGGTCCTGAGTTCAATTCCTAGCAACTACATAGTGGCTCACAACCATTTATAATGAGATCTGGTGTTCTTTTCTGGCGTGCACATACATGCAAGCATAACACATAATACATAAGTAAATAAATCTTTTTTAAAATGTACATAAAAAGAATATACTTGTACAGTTACTGATTAATCCTTTGTATTTACCCACTTTATGTATGCGTAAACTCTCCGAACTATGTATACTCCAGCCCTAAGGCAAATTAGGGTTACTAGCATAACTTTTTCATGATGATTTGTTTACATTTTTCTGTGTTCTCTGGAAGAATAACCAATGCTATATTTTGTGTGATCGCTCTAGCCATTATATATGGTTTTTAATGAGAACTTCAATTTTTTAAAAATGTATATTCAAGGTTAGGGACAATATATTGTAGTACATATAATAATTGGAATATTCTGAAATGACTATTAAACTACTCTAGATTTTAAAAAGTTTAGGACATTAGAGAAAAAGCTGTTGATGGTAAGAATGTTATATTTAATTTTCGAGATGTAGTTTCATTATGGAAAATTCCTTTTCACCACCTTAAGCTCTAAAACGCCATGGAGAATTCAAATGGGAACAACTGGCATAGCATACTTTTAATTCTAGCACTTTGGATATTGAAGCAAGAGTTCCATATCACCCTGGGATATAGAGCTCCTAGCTCAGCAGGGCTTCTCAGAGGTGTGACTCTGTTTCAGAATCATAAACAAGAAAGTAGAGGGTTATTCTTCATATGATTCTTTAGAATCCTTTGTTAAATCTTTGTTGCTTGGTCACCCATTTGTCCTCCCTTCTGCAATGTACAGTATTAAGATAAGAAGAGGCCTATTATTGGTCCCTGTGGTTTGATATATATCAGATTAGAGGTTCTTATGAGCTTGTATTTAATGATTGTGAAGCAGAAAAGGCATTTCCTGGGAGCTTAATCCCTGAGAATTTCTAGTTTATGTGTCTTAGAAAACATCAGTTATTGAATCTTTTACTCATGCATTAATCTCTGTTATCCCTAACTGTATTAATTTTCCAGAGAATCATTGCACATTTGGTAAATATGAGACAGTTTTGGATCAAAGTACAAAGCTCATTGTTCAGGGTCATGTGAATATCCAAGAAGAGCGTTCTCAATATAATGGACTTGGAAAAGTTATTCATGAATCTTCTGAAAGTACACCGTATGACAGAAATGACATTGCAGAAAACTGTGAGGACTGTTTTTTTAACCACAGAGATGCCTCTTTTGAATCATTAAACACAGACAGACATAATCGTGAGGACACTGGAGAAGAACCTTACAAATACAAAGAAAGTGTAAACTTTTTAGATTTGTGTTCCATCACTAGTCAAAATCAAAGACTCCACACAGGAAATGAAGAACACAAAAATACAGAGTATGGTAAAGATTTTGACTCTAAAGATATACTCACACTGAAACGAGCCAGTAGTGCAAAGAAGCCACAGCAATGCAAGAAATGTGGGAAATGGTTCAAGATGTACTCAAGCCTCAGTAGACATCAGAGAGCTCATGCTAGAGAGAAATCCTATAAATGTACAAAATGTAGTAAATCCTTTCTGTATATGTCCCATCTCAATGTACATTACAAAGTCCACTGTGGGGAAAACCCCTACAAATGTACCGAATGTGGTAAGTGCTTTCTTCTTGCATCAGACTTGGAAAGGCATTACAGCTCCCACAATGGAGAAAACACTTGCAAACCTAGTGATTGTGACAAATCCTTTGTCTGCTACTCAGGTCTTACAAAACATCAGAATACTAATGGAGGAGAGAGTCTTCCTGAATGTAAACAAGATACTGGAATGTTCTATACATGGTCACACCTTGAATACCATGGTCAAACCTATACAGGAGAGAAGCTTTACATATGTAATGAATGTGGTAAATCCTTTTCTAGATTTTCTGATCTGAAAAGACATCAGAGAATTCACACAGGTGAAAAATACTACAAGTGTAATGAATGTGAGAAATCCTTTACCCAGAAAGTCAGTCTCAGAGCTCATCTGAGAATACATACAGGAGAGAAACCTTACAAATGTAGTGAATGTGACAGATCTTTTACTCAGAATAGCCAGCTTAGAGTTCATCAGAGAACACATACAGGAGAGAAACCTTACAAATGTAATGAATGTGAGAAATCTTTTATCCAGAATAGCCATCTTAGAGCTCATCAGCGAATACATACAGGAGAGAAACCTTACAAGTGTAGTGAGTGTGACTTTACCTGTGGCTCTCATCTTAGGAGACATCAGAAAATACATACAGGAGAGGACACTTACAAATGTAATGAATGTGAGAAATCCTTTACTGAGAAAAGCGGTCTTAGAACTCATCAGAGAATTCATACAGGAGAGAAACTTTATAAGTGTAGTGAATGCAACAAATCCTTTACCCGGAATGGTTCTCTTATAGCTCATCAGAGAATCCATACAGGAGAGAAACCTTACCAGTGTAGTGAATGTGACAAATGCTTTACCCAGAAAAGCAATCTTAGAACTCATCAGAGAATTCATTCAGGAGAAAAGCCTTACAAATGTAGTCAGTGTGAGAAATCTTTTAATCAGAAAGTTGGCCTTAGAACACATCAAAGAATTCATACGAGAGAAGCCTTACGAATGTAAAGCATGCAGAAAAGTTTGACATGTTTCTTGTGTAAGAAATCACGTGAAAATTCATAACTGTGAAGAAAAATTTCCATTGAAAATAATGTGGCATTTGCTTTCACCAAACTCTGCCATAACTGCAGGTGGAGCTTTGTAGTAGAGAATCATGAACAGGGAAAACTTGTGAAAATGTTTAAATAATGTTTAATCCTGGAAACAAAAATTTATGCTGAGGGAAATTCTGAAAATGTGACAATGTAGGAACATTTTCATTAATTAAAACTTTTACTTGTTTAACCTCAAATACTCATAATGAAGAAACTGGAAGAACAAAAATATATTGTTATGTAACAGCTTTCTAGAGAGTGAAATGATTCACTCTGAAGGGAAGTTGAATAAAGCATAACGTAGAGCTTAAAGCTCCAAAGAGCTTCAAGAAATCCCTGAAACTGACAAGATTGGGTATGCTTAACCCAAATGAAGAAACTCAGACAAATCATGCCCCTTAGGAAGAAGATTTGACAAATTGAGTCACCAAGACTGGCTGTTCTTTAACCTGTAGATAGCCTGTGTTTGCTCTGGGTATCCAGTATTCATTAAGTATATCCTATGCTGGTTGGACTTTAATAATGCCAACTGTTTTTTTGTTTGTTTGTTTTTGTTCCTTAGCTCTGGTGAAAAATTCACCAAAGGAAATAAAGCTGATTGGTTCAATAAGTTACACTTGATTCTGTTTTCTGTTGCCAGTTGGAGTGAATAGATGCAAATATATGTTTCATCTCTCAAGAAAAGTGTTTCATGAAACTTGCTGAATCCATTCATTTTTTCCTCCAAACTTGTATGTAGATACAGCAGGTGTTCTCAACCCCTCAACCTGAGGGTTGCATCCCCTTTGGGTGTCAAAGTACTACCCTCTTACTGGGGCTACTAAGACCGTAGGAAAATATGTATTTCTGATGGCTTTAGGAATTGAGATACTGTTCCTTCATGCATCTCAAGGCAGGTTAGCCCACATGCAGCTATGCTCACATATGGGCACCTGAAACTGTATTTAAGGGCTTGCAGCATTTGGAAAGTGAAAACATTTGGGTCAAGGAAAGTAAGGAAGCTTGTACTCCATGCTCAAGACTTACCGCCATAATAGTTCTTGTATAAGATAAAAGGACTCTACACATACAGAATTTAGAAGGTTTGGGCACCTCAGAAGGCTGTTCTCTTCCTTGCATTCTATGAGGAATGATAGGTATGCAAAATGATAAATGAAAGTGTACCTATAAAAGTCATTTAAACTATGCTGTTTCCCTGCATGGGTCTGAACTCAAGCAAATATCCCACATTTCAACCAATCTCCAATCACCCTCAGAAAAATACTACCCATGGGCAAATATTACAGACCATTTTGTTGTCCTTATGTATTGCTGTACTTAATCGCACCAAGAAGTGAAATTCAATTCCTTTTGTTATATCCTTTACACAATGCTAATTTTGAATACATTCCAGAATACTGATCATGAAACAAAACTTGGTAAATGTTTCTGCTAAGGACCTATATTCAGCTTTATTTCATGGGTGAGTCTATCCATACAAATACAATAAACCATGAAGTTTTAAAGAGACAGCTTAGAAATCTCCCACAGTGTGCTGGAAAATGAATTTGATATAGTGAAATAGTATGAAATAGTATTTTGTCTTAACTCTATAAAGCATTTTATTATAATATTACTAAAACAGGAAGACTCAAATTTTGGCACCTAGACAAGGTTGTATGAATAAATCCACATAATTAACAAAATTTCTTCAGATTTCAATACAAGAAGAAAGTTTTATATTCATAGTAAAATATTGCTTGAGAATGTTTTGGTGTTCGCAAGCAATGGAGTTTATTGAAACCTGAGCTTGTGGCTAGTGCAATCTTAGTAAATTCAGTCATTTGTATTCAAATTATCACAGATAGTTTCTGTCAGTTGTGCTACATCAGAGATGTAGATAGCAGCTAATGGAAAGATTGGTGGTCTCTGGACTGACTGTTAAAACTCTGGAGATTACAACCAGTTGGCTTTATCTTGATACAAAAGCAGATTAGGAGAAAAAAAAAATTGCAAAGGAAAAATCACAGACCAGTTGCAAGAAGAAGTTTGAAAGAGATTCTCCCTGATGGATGTCAACTCCAGGCACAAAATATATAGGATCACTGAGAGAAGACAGACAACCATGTGAATATCCATAAAAGGCCTGTACCAAAATATCCCATTTGCTTACTTTAAAACGCTCTGAAGAATAGAAGGGACAAACCTCAACTTATTGAATATAGCAATCAGAACCCTGAACCTAACCTCACACGAAATGAAAAGGGCTGCCATCATTTCACTTTAATCAGAAGAGAGACAAAGACCGTTCACTCCCTCCACACTAACTCAACACAGTGTATTAGTGCTTCCAAACAGCAAGGATGGAGAACATTTTCAATGTGTCAAATGAGAAAATTCAGAGGGCATGTCTGTATTATTTTGGAACTGGGACTATCACTGTGTCAAAGCTTCAGGGATAGCTGCATGACCACACAAATCTTCACTGAGGAACCACTGCTGGTGGTGGGGGGCTGTTTAAAAGGGTCTCTGGTCAACAAAAAAGCCAGGAAGACATGGGTCTTTAACACCACAGCTGATGTTAAATGAGAGGATCAGAACTGAAGAAATAAACAATTCCCAACCACTTCTGTATCCTAAGGAATATATTTAGGATGTGACAGAAATTCAATAAAAAATCAAAACAATAAAAAATGAAATAGAAGTGATGATGACACATACTTTTAATCCTGGCCTATTGGTCTTTTGTTTTAATTTACGTCTTTTGAGTTTTTGTAATGTTTTGTTTCTTGCTTTATTTAATTTCTTTATTTTTAGAGAGAGAAAAAACAATTGGGCATGTTTGTGAGCCTCTAAAACTGATCAAAATATATTGTATGAAAGTGTCAATAAAAGGTACTAAAAGGAATTAAATTCAAGTCATTAAAGAAAGAAATTGAAGATTTCAGAAGATGGGAGTATGTCTTATACTCATGGATTGGTTGGAATAATATAGGAAATAATATGGAAACATGACAATCCTAAGGAAATCAAACAACAGATTCAAATCCCCATCAAAAGCCACCTTTATTCTTCCCTCACAGACCTCCAATATTGCCAGCCAAACATCCTGAGTTACACTATTAGCAATATTGACACGAGGGAGGACATTTCAGGAACTCAGGATTTGGAAAGGAAATGGGTGTCTTAGGAAGTCGGTGATCACTCAGCCCATTAGCAGCCTACTATTGAATTCATTCTGCATTGTACCATTTTCACAGATAGGTGGTGTAATTGTGATTTTACTAATAGAAACAAGTTTGTCTCCTGGGAAGCATGCTAAAGGTACTTGCAAATAAAGCACAGAAAATTCAATTTGAAAATCAGTAGTGAATGCAGAAACTTGTGGATGTCCAAGATGCAAAAAAGAAGCAACGTGTATGGCCACAGCCCTAAACGAGCCAGTTACACCATGCCATCTATGGCTCTGGTAATATTGATGAACAGGACATGGGAAGGAAATAAGAAGGGGAAGAGGAGGAATGGTCATGATGTGTCAATCTCCAGACTCCATACAACTATAGTAATCAGTAACCCAGAGCAACTGTACTTACCTGCATTGTCCTCATTCAAGACCAGCCCTAGCCACATTCAGTCTAGGAAGGGGAGAGGCTCCCAGGGTCCCATTCTTTACCGCTCAGCTGTGGCCATGGATAGATTTTAGAAGGGGAATCAATATCTTTAGTTCCATACCGATAATCTCACAGATGTCTCTGGTTAGTTTTGGTTGGTTAAAAAAAAAAAAAAAAAAAAAAACAAAATGAATAGAAATGGGAGAGAGAGAGAGAGAGAGAGAGGAGAGAGGAGAGAGAGAGACTAGTTGGAACGGTGGAACAGGATTGCAGGGATTTGGAGATGAGAGTGTGTACAATGAGAAGTGTTCTAGGTGAAATGTTAAAGGATAATAATCATCTTAATAGTGACTAAAATGACCACAATGGTATGTCATTTTGTTTTCATGACATTATCTGGTTTAGAATCGTAACATTAGCTTCAGAAGGAGTCTCGAAATCTTTTCGTTTTTTTACATCAAGGAATAATTTGAGTAGCTTCAGTATCACTTATTCTCTGAAGTTTTGACACAATTCTGTTTTGAGTCAATCTGCTTCTCTCTACCTTTGTAATGGGGTGTGTTGCTGCTTCATTGCTGATGCTACTCAAATATCCATTTATTTCATGTTGGTGTAATTTTGGTATGTGTTATGAATCAGAATATTCCCACATTTATTTTAGAGTTTTCAATATAGTTGCCTAGAGGTCTTTAAAGTCAGTATGCACCAGGTATGCTTGTATATTCATGTCTACTGATTAGGCTGTGTGTGGAAAACACTTAACATTTCTCAACAAACTAGATGTAGAACTACCACATACACTACACTGTTTTGTCACTTCTTTATATATTGTATCCCGATTGTTGCCTACAATTCTCTGTGTGCACCCATGCCCATCTGTATAAACTGAGAAAAAAAGAAACTCAAGACTTACCCAAGTTTCTTCTTTTCCTTTGTTTACCTTTTTTTTTTTTTTTTTTTTTTTTTTGGCTTTTCAAGACAGGCTTTCTCTGTGTAGCTTTGGAGCCTGTCTTGGAACTCTATATGTAGAAGTGTTGGGATTAAAGGTGTATACCACCACCACCACCAGTCTTACTCAAGCTTCTTTAGAGATGATACCTAAGAAATAGATTTGTCATAATTATAATGAGGACCAGGTTTCTCTGGTGTGTCCTGAGGCTCAAGCTTTGCTGGCATGATCATGACAGATAAAAAAGGCATCCCAGCTCTGCAGGAGAGTGAACGCATGAAAGTATAAACTCAGAGCTAGTGCAATCTGCCATTAAAGTACAGTGTTCTGAATCCATGATCATCTTTTAGAGGGCAGGGCTACTTCTTTCACATTGTGGTATAAGGTATTCTGTGTTGTGTGGGATGATAAAAAGGTCACTGACTATGGCCATAGGGAGGAATAGTTTCTATGAGCTGATATTCAAGCAGTCACGCAAGGCATATTTATTGATTGTTACACAAAAGTTCTTTCTTGGGTAAAACAACCTATACTAAAGCTCCTTATCTAATCACTGTTTTCTGAGGTAGTGTCAGTTCTTGCAGTGTCAGTTCTTATTGCATACAGTTTGCAATGCCCAACAATTCGAGATGCTTCCTTCAGGTGTTCCAGGATGGTCTTCAGACCAAAGTCATGCAAAGACTATAAAATTCCTGAGGAAAAACAATTCTATAAATCACGGAAAAGAATCAGTTTCCCACAATGGTTTCTTCAATGTATATGCTATGAAACAACTATTCCTTTTAATGTTTACTGTAGATACAGGAAAAACAGCTATTCTAATGTTTGCTCTATATACAATGATTCAGACAGATTGCCACCACACTGTGGTGTATTTTATCTTTCCTTCTATATGCAAAAAAATGATGTAACCAGATAATAGATTCTGCATATGTTCATGGATTAAACATATTAGTGATTAAAAAACTGTCTGAATTAAGAAACGAAAGCATTTTCCTTCAAGTCATTTAACCAAGAGTGAGTCCAGATTTGAATTCTCTACTTGCTGCTCCCCGTACCTTCTATTTTTTGTGTGTTGCATGTATTTGAATCTGTGCGTGCCTGGAGGCTGTCTTTAAAATCTATCCCTGTGTGTCTGTCTGTTTTCAGTGTGTTTGTTTCTGTCCCTAACAAAGAGCTTTGCTCTGTCATTATGGCACAGCCTAGAAAGCATCCCATGGGGGAAGGAATGGGATGCTTTACCGAAATCAT
This sequence comes from Phodopus roborovskii, assembly GCF_943737965.1. Classification (NCBI taxonomy): domain Eukaryota; kingdom Metazoa; phylum Chordata; class Mammalia; order Rodentia; family Cricetidae; genus Phodopus; species Phodopus roborovskii. Next base: position 16,448,171 of record NW_026126636.1, read on the forward strand.
TAACATAGTTTTACAAGGGATTGAGTCACTGGCTCCAACTGACCAAAACTCATCAAGGTAACAGTTTTTCATACATCACTGTTTGTCAACCAATATCCATAAGGCATATTGATCTTAGAAGGTTGCTATCTGCCTGTATATTTTATGATTCCACAAATGATGGAGTCGTGTTACCCCTGTTGTCACCAAAGAGACATCAAGTGTTGGAACTGTGCCACAGCCAGTTGAGTTGTTGGATAAAGGGGTTCAATGGTAATTTCCAAACAGTCCAGGCTGATGCCAAGACAATAAGTTGCTCTCCACAAACTGACAGCAAGGCCTCGTAGCTGAAGGTAAGAGCCACACAATTCATTGAACGTGGAGAGGTCAAGCGGGTGCCTTCTCAGAGGCTGCACAAGTATGTTCTAGTGTTAAGGTACTTTGCATGCTACCAAAAGAGAAATGTGAACACCGAACCAACCACAAAGCCTTTGATTAACAGTTTGTTTTGCCTGAAAAATACGCTAGAGCAATGCTTGCATAAAGTCCAAGTTTAACTATTTAATGAATTCATTTTTCATATCCTACAGTTCCTACAGGCATTAGTTAGTGTTTTCTTTGCCCATAAATCATTTTGACCCTGCCTCTGTCTTTACATGCTTTTCCATCGTGAGCATGACTCCTCTTGCTGAGTCCTGTATATTGGATAGCGTTTAAATTGCTCCCCTTAGTGCTTATAGCTATGATTTGTGATTTGAGCCAAATATTTTTTTTCTTCTTTTTTCTTTTGGAAATGGGGCCTATCTTTTGCTGTGTGTATTTTAAGATGAGAAGTTAGGCGGGATAACTTGTATCTGGAGGTTTCAGAGCTCACTGTGGGGTCAGATCCGGGGTGCAGCGTCCTCCTGGATGCAGTTCTGGTCTAGGCTGGCAGCAAGCGTGTGTGGAGTCTGTGCAGAGCTGGTCCAGGGCAGCCTGACAGCTGCAGTTGTGGGGAAGGGGCGGGGACACTTGTCAATGAGAGGAGTTGGAGGGGGGGACCAACAACAGAAGGTGGACCTGGGAAACTAAGTAAAAGAGGCCGCGATAGGCGGGAGAGGAAACACGTTACCGGAAGCACTGGTGTTTTGGGCGGGGCCAGGAGGAGCCGTCTCCTAGGAACCTGGCTGAAGGACAGGAAATCTTACCATTCCCGGTTGGACTCCGGGAGTCGCTTGGTCCGGAACCGGGTAAGGAAGACCCGGCCGGGTCCTCGGGGACCTGAAAACTCCGGAGCCGCAGTCTCCGCGCGGGGCGGCCTGGGAAAGTGACAGTCAGCAGCGCAGTGGCGGGAACCGCAGCCCGGCGGCCCTGGAACCTCCCAGGTGAGAGGAGCTGCGGGGCTGGGACCCAGGAGGGAGGGGACCGGGCTGTGCTCGCTCAGGCTGCTCAGAAGACATCGGCAGCTCCGGGCCGCCCGTGGCGGTGCCGGAGGCGGCGGCTCAGGTCATCACCTGCAGCCAGGTGCGGTCGTTTCCGTCCCCACAAGCTGGGCGTCAGGCGCAGCCCTTAAGTGCTCGTCTGTCAGGGTTCTCTGTCTTGCTCCTGGTTTGCCCTTACCCGTTCTCGGTCTGGGGGTCTCCGTCTCTCCTGTCCTCACTATGAGACGGTCCTTCGCTCTTTTGCTCATCCTCCGCCCCTAATAAACCTAGACCTGCTGCACGTGACGTGCTCTCTTAGTGACCCAGCCTGGCCTGATGCCAGTTTTCCGCTATTTTATCCTTACAGACCCAGTTTTTAATAATCTGTGGTTGATACCTTTTCATTGATGATAAGCTTAAGATTCCATACAGAGTGTCTTTCCATGAGTACCCCACCACCACATACACTGTTCTGTCATAAAATAATTCTTAAAGTAATGGAGTAGAGCATTTCCATTGTCTGTTGTTTGCAAACAGGCCTGTGTTTGCTATCGTGGCAGTTGGAAAGCTCCTGGAATTTAAATTAGTCTATGGTTTCTAATCCTGTTTACCACCTGCCTATCCAATAGAGTGGCCTTTGTCTCTAGACCAGGCATCCTCACAGAGCTTTCTAGATAATAATTATATGAGGAACCAGTATAGAATGAATAAACAGAAAATAAAGTTTATAGAGTACCACACGTATGGTTATAAACATTAAGCAAACCCTTTACTCCCCATTAATTTTCTATCAGACACAGATGCAGTCTAGGATGTAAATTCAGCATTCAGAAACATGTCTTTACATGCTGTTTTCTTATGTTACACGTTAGGTTCAAGCAAGCCCCACATGAATGCTATGAGATTATCATGCCAGACTATTTTAAAGTTAGGAAACCCACTATAGATGAAAATTAAGTTACAAAGCATCTTTTGAATATTTATGGCCACTCACCTGTATCAGAAAAAAAAAAATGTCTCTCTTGTAGAAGAAAAGCACTCTACCCATGCATAAGTGGCTAAACTGTTGTTTTTTATTTCAGCGTTTGTTGACATTCATTCAATGCTATGACTAGACTTCTCATAGGAGGAGAGGGAATGCCTCTTCCCTGCTCTTAGGGCGTTTTGTTTTTGTTTTTTGCAGAGATGTGTTGTAGTGCTACAGCAGTCTTAATTGGAGGGTGGGGACAGTTTTCTTGAAGTCTCCCTTGCTCCCCCTCAGAATTCCTGGACAGATTTCTCTGTGTGAGTGTGAGCTGTGTGTGAATGAGTCTCTCATCTCACGGAGACATTTTTCTTGATATTTTCTCTTTTCTGCACGTTTTTTCCTTTTGACAGGTGATTGCATGTTTCATTCTTGTTCCTTGAAAAGTTCCAGGTGCTTTCTGAAGAATCTCCTCCTCATGTACAAATCTGACACCCCTTAGTCAGTCCTGCTCACCTGTGAATCACAACAAGGAGGCCTGGATGCAGAAGAGAGGGGAAACAGTAGCAAAGGACCCAGGTATGTTACAGGCATTGAGGAAGGCATGAAAGGATAAGGGAATGGCTCAGATGACAGTAGAAACAGGACTTGATTGGTTTTTGCCACATTCTGCTTCATTCTAAATGATTCTAGAGAATTCCACTGAGAATAATCTCCAGATTGTCCTTTTGTCAGTGTGTGAAGCCTGTGCATGTAAGTATTAATACTCAGAGCAAATATAATTTCCTTTGACTTTGGATGGCAGCAATGCTGCCTCGCTTCTATTCATGTTCTGGTTGTCGTTTTATACCAATATTAAGTGGTTTCATTGCTATGATTTCAATATGGCGATTAATTGGGACCATTGAAACCTCTTGGCTTGGCTTGTAAACAGAGTTTTTGAAGTGTCTTGTAGGTCCTTCAGGTTGTGTTTCTTTTAGTGTTAATTTCTCTACTTCCTAAGATAATGCCAACAGGATTTTGATAACATTTGCTTAATATTTCTGCCAAGTATTACATTCCATCTAGGTTGTCTTCTCTTGATATCCCTTGTTGTGTGTCTTCAACACTCTACAACTTGCATTGCTACATTTTTTCATTTATTTTGAAGTTGCCTTTGGGTTTGATATTTTTCTCATAATTCTTCAAGTCATTGTGGTTTCATGTAGCTTTATAAATTATAGGAAGATTTTCCCTCTATAAAGGATTGCCTTTCAGATTTTGGTACAAATTACTTAGGCTCTTTCTAGAACATAAACATCCTTTTACATTTGTCCACGTGTTTGAATGAGGACATGTAGCGAGTCAGAATTTACATCTCTCTTTTTTTATATTCATCTTGGAGATTTTTACTAAGTTTTAAGATTTGTTCTATTTTTAAGGCAGGGCCACAGCATGCTGATTGAAGTTTGAGAAGACTGGGCATTCTCTGATTTTGTGTGTGTGATTCCCTGCAGGCCCAGTAGTCATTCTTGGTTTTCTGTGCTTCCTGATCATGCTTATATTTCTCAATGGGGACATTGAAGCCTACCTGTATCGCCGTCTATTTGCTCCTAACAATTCTGTCATTGATTGCTTCATGTATTTGGAAACCTTTTCATAAACTGTGTTCATGTTGATCACATAGATTTCTGGAAATGTACCATTTGATCATTTGTTAATATTGTTTATCTTGTGTATTTATAAATTCGACTTTACCTGTAACCTACCATAATTTTGACCAACTCTCTTCACAGAAAGTCTTATAAAAACTTCATCTTTTGAATCCTTATATTTGAAGTAAATACTTTCATAGAAAGTATATGTTTTGATTTTAGGGTATTACTCATTTTCTTTTGGAGCAGCATCTTATTTTCATATTTGGTTTGGGGCATATTAAAAATACTCATTTCCAGAATTCCCTAAAGGAAAATATAAACAGATACTATATGTTGACCCCTTTCTGGGCTTCTGTCTGTCTCATTGACAGTTTGCAGTATATTTCATTCCTTTATAAACTTGAGAACTATCTTCTTGATTTTTTTTTTTTCTTTTTCTATTTGGTTCTTCATTAAACTGCACACTGTCTTGCCTGATGGCTGTAGTGAGGTGGATTCACATTGAGATTGTCTCTGTGTGTTTTTTCTCCTTCATTGTCTTTAGTGTTTGTAATTGTTTAGGCCCTTGAGTGTAGATAGTGACTGAAAAGAGAGATCTTAGTGTATATTAGATGAACATTTTCTGTATCAGTAAACATGGAGCATGTGTTGTTTACATTTAGGCTATGTCAAAGCTTTTGTGCGTTGCCAGTTTTGGGGGTTTATTTCTTGATTATAACATTTGCTTTGCATTTTTATGTCTTCTTGTTAAAATCTTGGTATTTATGCATTGTACAGTGAAAAGTTTGCTAATAAATTATTCCATTCTGAAGGCTTTTTCTTCATATTTTCAGTTGTTACCATTTCTATGCAAACTTTTTCAATTGCACACAGTCAAATGTCATCAATTCATTGCTTTTCACCTATTTTAATTATTTTACAACTGGATATTTACCTTGTTAGTAATGTAAATTTGTAGCAGTCTCTTTATTATACCTGTGAAGAGAATCATTGAAAGCTTGATTATCATGGACTTTGAGTTAATCATATAAATGTTTTAACACTGTCATTTTTCACACTAATGCATTCTGTTCCATGTGCCTGCCTGTTTTTCCAGTGTCATCCTCTATTCCTTCAGTGAATTCAAGTTTCTATTTTATAAGGCTTTCTGGTACTTGGTTAGGTTTTTTTTTTTTTTTTTTTTTAAACTTTTAAAATCGTTACTGTTCAGTTTTAATTAAATAAAAGCAAACCCAGATATCAACTAAAGATTTTCCCTCCAAATGGACATTGATATCTCCTCTTAAATTGTATTTGATTACTTTTGTAATTAATTAGTATTGATATTTAATGATTTCATAAGTTTATTCACTCACCGTTACCCCTTGATACATTCTTCCTATCTCTGGGTAGACAGGTGTCTTTCTCATATTTCTCACAAGATTTGGGCAGGTTTGCATCAGGTGTCCAGATCATAATGCATCCATAATTCCAACTGCTATGTCATGTGGCTAGACATATGGTTTTCAGGTTTTTACCTCCCCATCCTCCAGGTCTTAAAATCTTTTACCTCTTCTTATATGTTCTCTGCAATTTAGATGTGGTAATATGGAATCCCCATCATAGCCTGTTCAGTTAACCACCAATTTGTTCTTAGTGTTTGACCAGTTATGAATCTCTGAAATAACTGTTGCCCATTGCAAACAAAGTTCCTTAGATCCAGGCTGAAAGCATTACCAGGATGAGTGTGATCTGAACCATTGAAAGGCAATTTGAATATTTGTACATGTAGCAGATTGTCAGTAGTAGATATCCTCCTAGGGCCTGTGACCTTCACAGTCACTGGCTTTGACCAGGTCCAGTACCATCCATGTATTTTCTTCTGTGGGGCCTGCTTCATATGAAACTAGAAAGCCTATTGTTACCCACAAAATAGTCTTGCCAGTATGACACCAGTGGGCGTTCCTTGCCTGGCAGATTAGGATTATAGCATACATACCAAATCTGGGTATGGTTGTTGATATTTCTATTCCCGGTTGCAGCATGCACAGCAGTTTTTGACAGACACTGTGAGTGATCTGCTGACCTCTCAGATCTTTGTGTTTGTATGTTAAAAAAATAATGTTGTCATGTGCATTATACAGCATATGAGTAGCATATCAGATCTTAGCTTTCTCATGAGTCTGTTGTTAGCCCCCTTTTCTTTTCTGATTTTGTTAATTTGGATATTTTCTCTCAGTCTTTTGGTTAGTTTGGGTAAAGTTTTTGTCTATATTTTGTTGAATTTCTCGAAGAACCAACTCTTTGTTCCATTATTCTTTGTATTGTTTTCTGCGTTCTATTTTGTTGATTTCTATTTCTTGTTGTCTACTCCTTCTGGGTGAGTTTGCTTCTTTTTGTTCTAACACTTTCAGTTGTTCTGTTAATTCAGTAGTATGGGGGGTTTTCCAGCTTCTGTATGTAGGCGTTTAGTGCTGTGAACTTTCCTCTCAGCACTGCTTTCATTGTGTCCCATAAGTTTGGTTGTGTTGTGCAGTCATTTTCATTAAAATTTAGGAAGTCTTTTATTTCTTTCTTGACCCAGTGGTGGGTCAGTTGATCGTTGTTCAATTTCCATGTGTTTGTGGGCTTTCTGAAATTAATATTGCTGTTGAATTTTAACTTTAAGCTCTGGTGATCTGATAGGGTACAGGGATTTATTTGTATCTGTTGAGATTTGCTTTGTTACCGAGTATGTGGTCTATTTTTGAGAAGCAGGAGGTACTGAAAAGAAAGTATATTCTTTTGTGTTTTGGTGGAATGTTCTATAGATGTCTATTTGGGTCATAACCTCTGTTAGTTCCCTTATTTCTCTGTTAAGCTTCTGTCTGGCAGATATGATCAGTGGTGAGAGTGGGGTGTTGAAATCTGTCATTATTAGTGTGTGTGACTTGATTTGTGATTTAAGCTTTGGTAATGTTTCTTTTACAAATGCAGGAGCCCTTGTGTATGGGGCATAGATGTTCAGAACTGAGATTTTCTCTTAATGGATTTTTTTTTTTTTTTTTCATGTGATGAGTATGAAATGAGGCTTGTGGCTTTCTTCACGCTGCTTGGCCTGAAGCTCGGGTCTTCCTCTGACGCTGCTTCCTGGCATCTCTGATGCTGCTTATAGGCTCTGATGCTGCTCCCCCTTGTATCCTCTCCTAAGCTCATGCACACTTGTCAAACACACTGTGACCCATTTAGAGGCATTTTTTTTTCCTTGTCTCAAATCTGTTTGATTGTGTATCTGTAATCCTTTTTTGACTAGGAGAGTTTTAAAAACGTTGAGCAGGCATGGCTAGGATAAAGTGACATCTTTGGCTGTTGGCTTTGCCCTGCTCTGCTTTCCAACATGGTGGGAGTACACTTACCTCCCCCAACTCTGGGAAACAGTATTAAGTAGTGTGCATCTGTGCTCTTAGGCCAGAGGCTGTGTTGTCAAGTCCACAGGCAGTGGCTGGGAAAAGCCTGTTTATATTGCATCCCCTTTAAGAGACTGGGAATCCACAGTGCTAGCTCATGGTGGTTTGTGACTGGCTCCTTCTCACAGGCATCTCTCAGGAGATGCGCTTGTGCATCATGGCTGGCATGAGAGACTAGGAAGCCCACTGAGGCTCCATTTATGTGTCTTTAGAACCCCTTTAAAGCTTCTTGGGGCCTTGTGCAGATTAAGGCCATATGATGGGTGCCACATATAGTTGGGTGTTTTCTATTTTGCTCATCAGTTCCTGCAGTAGCTTGTTTAATAATCATTCTGAGGTGTAATGTTAATTATAATTGGCCAATGACTCAGGCATATTACTGATTAGCTTTCTCAATTAAATTGACCCATTTGGTCTATATTTTGCCATGATATTCATGGCTTCTTACCTCACACCTTGCTTCCCCATGTGTCTCTCTGACTCTGCCTTTCTTTCTCCACCTCTGTTTGGATTTCTTGCCTAGCTAGTGGACAAATCAACTGTACTTGTCAACCAATAAAAGCAACACATATTTGCAGCATACAAAAGGGCATATAATATGTTCCTTCTGTGTTCACATTCTTAATAGTTTTTATGGTAAGCAAGGGAGATATTTTATGTACAAGCCTTTTATGGAGGTATTGCCACAGTTCCTACATATTTTGCACCTTGAATTGATGGTTTTGGTTTTGTGGGTGTTACAGTAGTCCCGCATCCCTGACTTGAAATTAATTTGAACTCTGTTTCTACGTCCATCAGAAAGGATCTTTTGTCAATGCCCATCATTGCAACTGCTCTGCTATTTTTCTCCTGCAGGTATTTTCTATTCTCATATATCATTTGTATCAAGGTAAAGGTGAAAAGATAATGTGTCGATATGGGTGCCTTTGATGGGCCCTTCCAAGGTGTGCTGCTACCAGAACACACTATGTACAACAGATCTAGTGCAAGAAGTGTATTGGAGGAAGGGGGAGAGCGAACATCCATCTTGGAGTGGGAACATGGGAGAGTGAGATGGACAGACAGACCAGTAGACAGAGAATGAGCAAGACAGAGAACTGTGGAGGATAGACACCTAACAGGTGTGCTTGTCACATATGGAAGTATGCAGCTAATAGCTCACAGTTGATTTGTGCTGTGCTGCAGAGTATTGGCATACCTTCTGATGATGACCTTCTGAAGATGGTGGTGCAGCTTCTCTGAAAGCTGTAGAGGTGCAGAGTATGAGAGGACAGCTGGACCTGGCAGCATGCTAGGATATATATAAATCTTTAGGCCCATGGCCCTGGTAGTTGAGGGAGGGAGTCACAATACCAGGGAAAGGTTGTTATCTGTAGAGCAACTGATCCATGAGAGGTAGACTCAAGTCAATTTCCTGGAGCTTACAAGAGTTATTTTTGGAGTTTACAGGAGTTATGTATTAGTCATTTTAGCATTCCCTCCGTTTGTAATCTGTGCTGAAATTCACATATTTACAAAGGTTGTTGACTCACACGGTTTATAGAGGTTACCGTAACCACCTGTCTTAGGGTTGCAATTGCTGTGAAAAGATACCGTGACCACAGCAGCTTTTATAAAGGAAAACATTTAAATTGGGTGGCTTACAGTTTTGGAGGTTCAGTCCATGATCATTCTGGTAGGAAACATTGCAGCATGCAAACAGGTATGGCGCTTGAGAAGGAACTCAGTTCTGCACCTTTATCTGCAGGCATCAAGAAGTGGACTCCCTCACTGAGCATCCCTTGAGCATAAGAGACCTCAAAGTCCACCTGAATGGTGATAAACTTCCTCCAACAATGCCACACCTCCTCATAGTGCCCCTCCCTTTGGGCACCACTGTATTTTAAAACACCACACCATTGTTTGTAATCTATATTGAAGTCCACGACATAGAAAAGGCAGAACACTCACACCGTTTTGTAGAACCTTGTGAAACTTGTGTTAAAAACATGAAAACCCCTTAAGGTGAGCTCAGAGAGGACAGAAGCCTTCTGTGTAGCAGAAGGGGGAAAACTTACTTGATCTTCATTTTCTTCATTTTCAGCAAGAATACAGACCATGAAAGAGGGGCTTCTTCCCTCTATCCAGAAGGCTGGATGTACATAGATTAGAAAGACATTTTAAGTCAATGAGGAACACTTTTAAGTTTACACTACAATTAAAGGAAATATAAAATCTTGAGTTTGGGATTTACCATAGCTAAATTAATAGCTTATCAGAATTCCACTGATTACTGTTAAAATTCGAAACCTTTGAAGGCTTAATTCAATAGCATACTGAGGGAAAGAAATCTGAAAACATTTTTTCATTTATATATCACTTATCTCCAGTTAAACTTCTAATATTTATAACTTACATTTGCATGCCTTAAATTATAACTTGCATTTTCACACACCTAAAAATACCTTTTTAGATCCTCACAGATTAAACTTTAAACTTTACGTCTATATTTTCTGTCTAAATATTCACTTCGAGACACAGGAGCCTGATTCCTGGGGGCTGTCATTGTAGAGTGAGTGCCTTTAAATAAAGGAATAGTAACAAGTTAATTGACATCTGTTTTGTGAGTTTGTCTCTTTTTTATGAGCCTAGTAATAAGGTAAAGTGTGAGTAGACCTAGTAGTAGCTCAGGGAATGTGAGGAGTGTGCCCTGAATTTTACTCATGAAAACAGAGACTGAAGCCTTGGTTGATGCTGTTAAGCTTGCAAATGTATCACTAGCCCAGTCATCAACACTGAGAAAGATGAATTCACTTGAGCAAGCCTAAAATGCAGACCAAGCAGCTCTGATTCTATTAAAACTGACACAAACTTGCTGGCTATTTGAACAGTCACCCTAGGTTCCATTGTGGTTGTTGGCAGCAGAAGTCCCAGGGCGGCAGTCTTTGGCTACCAGTCTCAGAAGACCCGACAGACTTTCCTGTGGAATGAGATCTGGGAGGAGGAATGATCTCTCTTGTCTTGGCAGAGCAGGTTAGTCAACTCCCCATTGTTGTGCTTGTCCACAGACTGGACAGGGTCATTGCAGCATTCAAGGTGAAGGGCAGTTTTTTTGCCCAGAGGCCAGGTTTGCCATGTCTAAAGCAGGCTCTAGTGGATGTTCTTTTGCAAAAGCCATCTTCTTGTAGGTAATTAAGGATGCTACCTCAGGTTGGCATGTCTCTCTATCACAGAAAGCTTTTTATTAAACATTTTAAATGACATATTTTGCAGGTCTCTGAAGATTTGGGGGACCATTATCTGTTAGGTATGTCTAAATAGACAAAGTTTGTTTCTAGTTACTTATTTTAGGCTTAACTTTGAAAACATTCAGGACACTAGATGAAGCTTATTTTTGTAATTAATTGTACTAGTACTTTACATGGCTACAAGTATCGTTCTGAACACAATAAAGAATTTGACCATTTAGAAGGTGACTCACCATTAACTTGTATGTTTTATTATCCTTGTCAGTTTACACTAAGTAGCTTTCATAAGACTAGGACATTATGTGTCATCCCTATTAGGTTCAATTGAAGCTCTTTCAATATCAAAATTGTTAATCACAGATAAAGGCCATAGTGAGACTGGCAAATTTACTTATTATTTTAATAGTGCACAATTATACAACATTGCAGTGTTTTGTATGGCTTAATTTATCTAGAAATCTAAAGCTTAACGAAGTGAACCAAGAAAAAGAGGCTAGATAAATATTGTTGTTAACCTGAGTAAACCTTGGAAGGTTATAAATTGTGATTATCAAATATACTTTATCTAAATTTTCTAAAAGCTTGGTGTTGAACAATTTGCAAAATTATGAGGACTTAGGTGTAAATTCCTAAGTCAGCTTTTGTTAAATTGAATAAACTTCCATAACCTTAACATTTCATAATCATATATAGTATATTCTAAACCAGAGTTGAATCACATATATAGTATGTTGTAACAAATATACCTTAAATTCTTACCATTAGTGAAGGTACAGGCAATCTAAAATATTTGAGACTTGTTGCTTCCTTAGTATAAAGGTTAACAATGAGAGCTCATTAGGACTATGAAGTTTTATAATTGTTACTTTATACCATGTGTTCTTTTAAGACAGTGAAATCATAACTATTGACATTCTTCACTGGCTCTAGATCATATAAAAGAAATCATTAATTTCCACATATTTTTAAAAATTTTTTATTCTTTTATTATGTATGCAGTGTTCTGCCTGCATATATCTGGAAGAGCAGCCAGTTCTCTTAATCTCTCAGACATCTCTCTAGCCCCTTGATTCCCGTTTATGTAGGGATAATTGGTGATATTTTAATTAAGCCATTCAATCATATCTCAACCCCCATTGTCCTGCTAGCAGCTAATCATTAAATCTTTTCTTTTATAATTAGATTGAGTTTGTCCCCCTTTCCCCCCCCAATCACAAACTCCATAACACTAGGTGTTTTCTACTACCTAAGACTACTGATAGCAATGTCAATGAAAGAAAATTTTAGAGCACATCAAACATTTTCTAATAAAGTAACTGACTGATCTGGCATTGTGACTGCATGTTCACATTGCTGACAATTTTCATTGTTTTTGGAGAAACATCTTTCCCTGCCTTCTCATTCCTGTCATTATGCTGGGAAGAGGTCCGTCCCTCCCCCCCCCCCGCTCTGATTAGCTTATGATGACTTATGAAGAACACAGTGCTGAGGTGCTCATTCACAATACGCCCCTGTCACACTGCTGCCCCATGGTTTGGATTCCTTCCCTAAGCCTCATTACATGGAGACAGCAATTGTCACCTCATTTTCATAACATAACTACTGCCAATCCTCCAATACCAATTATTTCCTCTTTTCCTATCTCCACTAAAATCTCTTGTTTCCATCCCAGGATCCATTTTGTTTTTACCTTAAGCAGATGTTTATGTAGTATATATATATTAAGCACTTTTTCGAAGAAGAGCAAAGTATGTACTTCACTTTCTTAGCTACCATTCATTCTTTGTATACTCTTCTGACATGCAGAGCATTGTACTCCATGAAATCTCTCTGTCATTTTTCCTGGTTAATTACTGTGTTCTTGTAATCTTTCAGTGTATGTGTGTGTTTATTTCTAAATTAATAAGGATTAATCATGTTTTCCTCCAGAACTTTTAGCATTTTCAGGAATGTCCTTGGTGTAGTTTGTGTTGATTTTTTTGTGTAGGGGAAGAGATACGGATCTAATATCACTCACCTACACATAGATAGTCTTTCCCAGCATAGAATGCCCAAACCACTCTCTTTGCCTGGGTTTGTCTCCCATGTATTTGGCTCACTTTGTTGCTCTACTTTGAGTTTTCCTTTGAGATCTCTGTTCTGATCAATTTTTTTTTTTTTTTTACATGTTTCTTTATGTGTAGGACCATACTGTCTTTATTCTTGTGCCTCTGTACCATGATATATCACCAGGTCCTGTGTTACCCGCAAACATTCTCATTCTTATGGACGATTTTGATATTTGTTATTTTCCTATCTCCATATGAATGTTACTGTATCTGCTTTTGTGGAAAGTGTCGGTATTTGCCTCATGGCATTACATCAGTTCTACTTGTTGTTGGTAATATAGCCACATGCAGAAATGTTTTTTTGTTTTGTTTTTTATCAACTTGGTACAATGCCTCCATGAAAGGTTTTTTTTTTTATTTGTTTGTTTGTTTGTTTGGTTTGGTTTTGATATTTTAAGTCAGAATTACCCTGTGTGAAACCCCCAGTTATCCTGGAACTCACTCTGTAGAGAAGGCTTGTCTCCGACTCACTCACAGAAACCTTTCTGTCTCTGTCTCCTGAGTGCTGGATTGAAAGGCGTGTGCCACCATCACCTGGCGTAGGTAATTTTCTTTATTAGTGATTGATGAAGAAGGGCTCAGCTCATTGTGAGTGGAGCAATTTCTGTGCTAGTAGTCCTGGATTCTATAAGAAAGTGGGCTGTGGCAGCCATGGGGATCAAGCCAATAACCAGCACTTCTCCATGTCCTGTATCAGCTCCTGCCTCCCAGTTTCTGCCCTGTTTGAGTTCCTATTCTGAGTTCCTTGAATGATGAACAGCAATTTGGAAGTGTAAGCCAAATAAATTCTTTCCTCTCCAACTTTTTGGTCAATTTGTTTCATTGAAGAAATAGAAATAAAACCCTAATTAAGACAAGCTATATGTATGTTTTTTGCTTATCAGTTAGTATTCTTGGAAGTTCATGTCTTTGTGCTACTTTTTTCCCCTGAATGCCTTAAAAATTTATTCAAAGAAGTAAATTTATGATTACTTAGAGTTTTTCCTAGATCTTTTGGAAACAACCGGACTGACTTAGATTTCTACATTACTGTTCTAATTGTCATTATTAATAAATAGGAAAAGTTATGATTTTGTGTTTTAGTGTTGTATTTTTCATTAATACACTTAACAAATCTAAGATTTTTCCCATGGTTATAGTCAAGGTTTGTATGTGATCATATATCATCATTAAAGTGGAATTTGGTGCCTTTCCTACCTGTTTCTCTTGAATCCTATCCTATTCAAATTTCTCTGGATTACTGTTATGCCTTTGCTTTCAATAAGACAACACATGCATCTTACTCTTCTTACAGTTTTCTTGCTAATAAATTTTTTTCTCTATACTCATTACACACCTGTCCTTTACAGTGTTCAGCTGTGTTCTGTTCCTGTTTCCTCTATGAGTTTATCACAAAATCTGTTGCTGTGTGTCTTATGGTATTTTCGTTTCTAGTGACATTCATACTACAGGGGTTTTATTCATTACTTTTTTAAAAAAATATTCTTGTGGTATAATTACTGTTAGCAGTGGAGTTTGCAAGTTTTGTGTTTCAGATATAGTCTATTAATCCCCAACTCTCCTATTCATCTATTCTTTATATAAAATGTATTATTTCCTGTGCTCTCATGGATAATTTCTGTTTTTTCTATGTATATTTTACCTCTAATTTTGATCTGCAATGCTATTTGGGTGGAAGTCTCTTGTTATTTTGTAAGCTTCTCTAGGTACCCTTTCTCTTCCATGAATTTTAAGAGTTTCTGGGTGCAATGGTAAGGTTCATAGTTGTTTTCTTTCCCTATTCTAAATATATCCTCCCATGCTCTCTCCTGTCTGTAGGAATGTTTAAAAGTTTTCTGGAATCATTTTGGGTTTGGGGCCTTTTTATGTTCTTTAGCATTGTCCATTACAGAATTGTATTAATTTTAGCTTTGCATTTTTGATACATTGATCTAAAATTTCAACAAGGATTCCAATATTTGTTCCTGTGACAGAAAACTCAGAGAAAAACAATAAGAAGAATGAATTCTTCTCTGGTAAATGCTCCCCAGGTCAGTGTCGTGTCCACTTTCCTTTGAAAATTGACTTTATTGTTGAAATCATTCAAAACTTCAATTCTCTGTATTTGATAATGTTCTTTGAAGTTATTTGGTTTTTTCCTCCTCTGATAATCAAAATTAAATGATTCAATTTGTCCCTTTATATTTTCACATGATTTTATACTGTGAGGACATAAATTTCAATGATTTAAGTTCTGCAATTCTGAAAAAGAATGTCTTGTGAATGTTACTCATAGAAATATATTATGGCCAGTTTCTCTTGAAAACTTTAGAGGGCATTAGTGTAGATGGAAATTTCTGCCCCACCAGGTTCCACTGCCCTTTAGTCCCAAACAAACAGGCTTATATAAATTATAAACTCTTTGGCCTATTATTCAGGCTTATTACTAACAAGCTCTTGCAACTTAAATTACTTAAATTAACCCATAATTTTTATGTATGTTTAGCCGCATGGTTTGGTATCTTTTCTCAGTGAGGCATTCTCGTATTGCTTCCTCTGTGTCTGGCTGCAACTTACTTTGCCTTCCTTTTTCTCAGTGTTTTCCTGGTCTGGTAGCCCGGCCTATACTGCCTGGCTGGCTACTGGCCAATCGGCATTTTGTTAAATCAATAAGAGTGACAAATCTTTACAGTATTCAAGAACATTATACTACATCAGCTCAAGTTTCCAAGAAAAAAAAAAAAAAAAAAAAAAAAGGTCACAATAAGTGAAGGAACTAAAATCTGAGGGGAAAAAAAATCTGCTTACAACATGATCTTTCTATCTATGCTTCTTATTATTCTTTATCCGAAACCAAATGTTTCCAGTTTTCCAGTTTACATATTATTATTATTATTATTATTATTATTATTATTATTATTATTATAACAACCAGCAATTTTCCAGCCCTAGTAGGGTTCTGAAGCTGGAATTTTTTGTACCATAAAACCAGATAAAACCTTCACATAGGGGAAGTTCTGTTTGTCAGCTCAGTGATGAGAGGGGCTAGTGAATGTTCCCTGAACTCCCTAAGGGAGAAGGTTAGTTAAGAGATTAAATTGTCAGGGAATTCTAGAAAGGGAGAGTAGTGTGCTAAGCTACATTTGTAAGTGGTTAGATAAAAAGATAAAAGTTTATTATCAGTAAAAATCGCGATTAAGGCAAAGATTGTCTTTTTACTCAGTGGCCACTCTTCTTCCAGCATGTAAAGGTAACCAGGCAATCAATAAACAAGAGAGGAATGTAAGCAAGCAGCTTTTGACTTGCTGTTGAGATATTTATATTGTTTCCTGCTAAGAGAAGCTTTTAGCATCAGTTGCTTAGGCTGCAAGTCAAGGAGAGGACCTAAGTTTAATTTGCACAAGACACAGAATTGGCACCTTCCAGTGCTCTGTTTTGGCATGGGCTGATTGCCTTTGTCATTACCTTCTCAGGGGAAAGACAAGCAGTAATTCTCTGAGCTAAGATCTTGGGTTAATAAACCGTGGTGAAGATAAATGCAAGAAGTTTGAGAATCTTTTAGTGATGGGTTAAGTTATTGCTTCTGTATCTGCTAGAGAGATAAAACTAGGGCATGCTTATTTTTTCTATCTGGGCAGCTATGAACCAACAGCTTTGTGTAGGAATTCTATGTCCTTAGATATCTGGGAATGTCTTAGATGGATTGCTTTTGCCTGGGCTATAAACACGAACCAAATTCCTGTCAATAAGGATAATTGCAGAATGGCAGATTTCTGTTAGTAGATAGGAGAGAGAACAAGAGGACCAGGTCTCACACATAGCTAAGGAATTCAATCAAGGAACTAAGACCTGGTAATGGAAAATAGGTTTTACACATAGCTAAGGATTATAATCAGTAAATTCCAAATGCTTGGGAGAAATTGTGTCCAGTAAATGACCAGATAGTGCTGAACTATGGGAATTAAATCCCAAGTTTGTTACAGAGAAGAATGACCTACTGGAAGAATCTACAGCAAGAAAAAGCCGATTCATTCACAAGACTATATTCCAATATGCCTGATGTCCTGGTTTAATCCTCCCGAACAATTCTTTATCATTATGGGTTGATATTGTGAAAGGAGACTGATTAATTAATTACTATGTGATCTTTAGGCTTGTAGCAAGTTTCTACACAGGATGGACTTGTGTCCTTTTATATTCATGAGGAAAGAAGATTTTTATGTACCACATAAATTGCCTTTCTGGAATGATCAAGTTTCCAGAACTAGGCTTATGAATGTGGACATGCAAATATATGAATAATTTTCCAAGACATCCCTGATGAATTATGAAAAAGTCAAATTAGAAGAGACTCACTGTCTCAAATCTTAATAGTGAATATTTCCTGTGCACTGTACATCATAGAGGCATAGATGATAGAAGAGACATGTTCCTTGTTCTTGCCATACAATTGTGTGCCTGTGAGAAAATACACATTGTAATATAATGGTTTCTCTCTTTGACATTTAATATACAAAAATGATAGATGTGTTGACACCTGTAATCTTTGTCTCAGGAAAGGTTCTGTTCAATGCTTAGTGGGAAGTTCTCAGGTTGTTTTCTCTTCGTCTTTGGTGTTATTTTTCAGAAGTGGCGTAAGCACTGCTGTCTCTACATTTGTACTACATAAAGTATAATACATTTTAAGAACTTTCTGGAGAGTAGTGATTTGGTAATCCACATAAGCCATTAATTTTCAAGCATAAATGAATGTCCCTCTTAATTTACTCTTTTCTTTGAAGTGACTTCCTCCTCCCTATGTTTTCCTTTCCCTGGAGCAATGTATTATTGTTGTTTGTTTTTGCTCTTTTGGTGGGATGTCAGCTACACAGCTCCCAAATAAATCACACTTTCTTATGAATGTCTAGCCTTAGCTTGTCTTGTTGCCCCCTCCCTTTTTTTTTTTTTTTCCTAGACAGAGTTTCTCTGTATTGCTTTGGAGCCTGTCCTGGAATTAGCTCTGTAGACCAGGCTGGCCTTGAACTCACAGAGATCCACCAGCCTCTGCCTCCTGAGTGCTGGGATTAAAGGCATGTGCCACCAACACCCAGCGCTACCCATTTTTCCTTAACCTAAATTATCTATACTACCTTTTGCCTCTGGATCTTTTCCTTTTCTTACTTCTTACTTTCACTCTTACTCTGTGGTTGGCTGGGTGGCTGATCCCTGACTTTCTCCTCTCCTTGTTCTATCTTGCTCTTTTTTCCCCCCAGATTTCTTCTGTTTATACTCTCTGCCTGCCAGTCCTGCCTGTTGTTTTGCCTGACTCACTACTGGTCATTCAGCTCTTTATTAGACCAGCTGGTGTTTCTGACAGGCAAAGATCCACAGCTTCAGAGAGTTAAACAAATGTAGCATAAACAAAAGTAACATACATTAAAATAAATTTCTAAAACAGTGTATTGATTACCTAGGGAGACATATTCAAAAAGTTTTATTTCTTACTTTACAGTAATATTTTATTTAAGTATATGAATGTTCATCTGCATTTTTTTAATGTACAAAGTATGATGCATTATACACCTGTATCTCTTAGGGTTAAGGTTAGGGTTAGGCAATGGCATGAATTGACATGTTGTATACAGAATTGAATTAGGATCATATGCAGGAGCAGCAAGTTTCTTTAACCCTCTGAGCCATGCCTATAACCCTAAGATTTACTTTTCTGCTGCATATATGTGCCAGAAGTAGTATATAATGTTGAATCTTCTAGCTTTTGAATGGTGAAGGTAGAATTACAGATGATATTTTATCTGTTGCCTAAAATGCTGGAAGATGACTGAGCTTAAATACTGAAGTAAAGAATAGAGTTGTGATTAGAAGATTAAAATTTTCAATTGAATCAGTGGTTTTCAATTGAGTCTAAGGGTTTTTGGAATGTTGGGTATATGCACCGATATTATATTCTTTTCTTTTTAAAGAAAATCTTTGACATTTAATTAATCTGTGAATTCTGCATGCCACATTAGACGTCTTTGTTCTAGAAAACATGCCACATTTTACCTAGGCCTCAGAATATCCACTGAATATATTATAATTGAATATTATATGACTCACTTGCAGACAGATTTGGTATAATATCCATATTTCAGGAAGAACAACAGTTGTATAATTTGAGGCATCCTATTTTATATCAATACAAAGATTATAAACTTACATCACTGCATCTATACCTCAAATCTGTATGTTATATTCCCTAAACATGTGCTGATTGCATAACAATTCCTGTTAAATCAGAGATAGAATATACAGTGATAACTCTAACTGTTTTAGAAAGCATCTTTTATTAAAATTTGATTTTATGTAAATCTGTGTATTTGCTTGAATGCATGTGTGTGTTTGTGTGTGTGTGTGCTACGTATGCCTCCTGTCTGGAGAGTTCAAAAGAACATTGGATGTCAGAACTGGGGTGAAAATATATTGTATAGTGACTGAGTATGCTAGGAAATGAATGACATTTTAAAGAAATTTAAAAGTTATTACATGATCCAAAGTGAAGAGATGAGGTATGCCCTTTACCTGTTACTCGGGTCTTAGAAAACATCATAAAATTCATGAAGGAGAGAGACATTATGTAAGCATTGTCATTCTATACATTGTCTGTGGAACAGCAGTGGTGCTCAACTTGTGACACATCCCCACCAACACTTCTAGAAAACTTTTGTCCTTGAATGTTTGCCAGACCTCATCTATATCACAAATATATCTCTTACTCTTTAGGTTTCTTTTACTTAGTAATGCATTTTGTTTAGCAGCACATGGTACATAGGTAATTTTGTGTTACAGGGTCTGTTATCATTCAGGGATGTGGATGTCAACTTCTCAAGAGAGGAATGGGAATGTCTAGACTGTGCTCAGAGGACATTGTACATGGATGTGATGTTAGAGAATTACAACAATCTAGTCTTTGTGGGTAAGAATGCTTGTAGAATTCCTGACTCATCCTTTGTATTTACCTTCTTTGTGTATATGTAAACTCTGGATTATCTAGAGACTCCCAGAGATGTGGGAAATTCTTGTTACCAAAATAGCCTTTTCATGGTACTTTTTTTTTTTTCCTGTGTTCTCTGGAATGCCATATTCTGTGTAATCTACTCAGTTCCTGTATTTAGTTTCTAATGAAAATTGGAAAATGCAAAGAAAATAGATTATTTAGCATAAAGAAATATATTGCAGTACACATAATAATTGGAATATTTTAATTTTGCCAGTTAAAATTTCTGATTATTAAAATAGTTTTTTATAATATGCATCAGCCATTTGTCTTTATTTCTTTTTTTAAACTTATTTTTTATTGTATGTGCATTAGTGTTTTGCATGCATGTAGGTCTTTGAGAGGGTGTCAGTTCTTGGAGTTATAGACAGTTGTGAGTTGACATGTGGATGCTGGGGATTGAACCTGGGTTCTCTGTAAGAGCAGGCAGTGCTCCCAACTGCTGAGCCTTCTCTCCAACCCAAAATGCAGAAGGTTTTTAATGAAGAAAAAGCTGTTGTTTTCGTTTACTTATTTACCTTTTACTTATGTTCTCTATGTTTAGTACTGGCACAGCATGATTTGAATCCTAGCACTTTGGATGCTGACACAAGAGTATATGGTGAGTTCCATGCCAGCCTTGTTTACATAATGGGTTCCTAGCTGAGCAAAGCTGCACAGTGTCACACTGTGTCAAAAATGTAAACAAGAAAATAGAAAAGGATTCTTCAAATGACCCTTCACAGAGATCCTTTCTCAGAGTTGCTTTACTACTCATTCTCATATTTGCCTTCCACAGGGTACATTGTTTATTTAAGCATAAGAAGACTATTATTATTGGTCGCCATACTTTGATATAGATCATACCAAATGCTCTTCTGAGCATCCATTTAATTATTTTGATACAGAAAACACCATTGTAGAGATATCTATTCTTGAGAATTTCTAGTTTACATATGTTAGAAACTATCAGTTGAATTGTTTATGCATTAATTCTTATAATCCATAATTGCACTAATTTTCCAGAGTACCATCGTATATGTGATAAGTATGGGAAGGTCTTGGATCAAGGCACAGAGCATAATGTCCATGAGCATGCACATATCCAAGAGAAGGCTTATAAATGCAATGATCCTGGCAAGATGAGTCATGAAGTCTGCCTTTGTATACCATATGACACAAGTGATACTGCAGAAAATTGCCACAAGTACAGATTTAGTAATTACAGTCATGCATCTGTTGAGTCTTCCAGCACAAACAGACATAAAAATGAGAAGACTGGAGAAGAACACTGCACATACAACAATTGTATAAACTGTTTAAATTTCTGTTCCATTGTTATTCAAAATCAGAGAATCCATACAGAAAAGAAAGAATACAAAACCACAAAGTATGATAATGTATTTCACTCTAAACACACGCTAAAGCAAACCTATTGTGAAAAGGAACCATACCAATGCAGCAAATATGGAAAATACTTCAAGATGTTCTCAAGCCTCAGTGGCTATCAAAGATCTCATACTAAAGGAAACCCCCATAAATGTACAAAATGTAGTAAATCCTTTCTTCATTTGTCACAACTCAAAGTACATTATAAGATCCATTGTGGAGAAAATTCCTACAAATGTACAGAATGTGGTAAATGCTTTTATCGTGCATCAGACTTTGAAAGACATTACAGGGTTCACACTGGAGAGAAAATTTACAGATGCAATGAATGTGGCAAAACCCTTTCCACCTCCTCAAATCTTAAAATCCATCAGAGAATTCACACACAGAACAAACCTTACCAGTGTAATGAATGTAAGAAATCCTTTACTCAGAAACACAGTCTTAGAACTCATCAGAGAATACATACAGGACAGAAACCTTACAAGTGTAATGAATGTGAGAATCTCTTTACCCGCGCCTCTCATCTTAAAAGGCATCAGAGAATACATACAGGAGAAAAACCTTACAAATGTACTGAATGTGACAAACTGTTTACTCAGAAAACCAGTCTTACAACTCATCAGAGAATACATAAAGGAGAGAAAACTTACAAGTGTTGTGAATGTGAGAGTCTCTTTACCTGTGGCTCTTATCTTAGAAGACATCAGAGAATACATACAGGAGAGAAACGTTACAAATGTAGTGAATGTGAGAAATCCTTCATCCATGGCGCAGATCTTAGAAAACATCAGAAAGTTCATACAGGAGTTAAACCTTACAGATGTAGTGAATGTAACAAATCCTTTACCCAGAAGGGCAGTCTTAGAACTCATCAGAGAATACATACAGGAGAGAAGCCTTACCAGTGTAGCGAATGTGACAAATCCTTTTCCCAGAAATTTAATCTTAGAACTCATCAGAGAATACATTCAGGGGAAAAGCCTTACAAATGTAGTCAATGTGAGAAATCTTTTAAGCAGAATGGTGGCCTTAGAAAACATCTGAGAATTCATACAAGAGAATCCTTGTGAATTTAATATATATTGGAATGGCAAATGCTTTATTAAGAAAGCCCATCTTAGAATACATCAAAGTATTCATACAAGGGAGAAACCTTTCAAATGTTGTTAATGTGCAAATCCTTTATTAGTGCCTCATCTCTAAGAAGACCTCAGAGAATATGCATAGGCATGAAACCTTACAAATTTAGCAAATGTGAGAAGTCATTTCCTTTTGGCTCATTTCTTAGAATATATTAAAGAATTCATCCAGGAGTAAAACATTACAAATCTATCTAAGAAATCTTTTCTCTAGAATGTCACCATTGGAAAACATCCAAGATTCTTTTATAGGTGAAGCTTCACAAATGTATAGTATGCATAAAAATCTTTATCTTCCTCTTAAATCTTAAAGAAACTTCAAAACTCATATTGGGAAGAAAGGTTTCCATAGGAAATAATGTTATCCAAGCTCTATTTATAGCACCATTTAAAGCTCCATACTACAGAATCATTATGAGAAACTTGTGAAATACTTATGTACTGTTCAAATCTTAGAAAACATCAAGAATTTATGCTGATGAAAATTCTGAAACGTGACAACATAGGAATTTTTTCATTAAAATTTTTACTTGTTTATTCACAAGTCCTTCGTGTTGAAGACAAAGTGGAGGTGCCTGGAAAAGGTTATGTTGCCTGAATCGTTCCTGGAGACTGAGATGGTTCATTTTGAAGGGAAGCTGATTTAGCACGAAATATACCACAATAATAGCTTGAAGAAATTCCAGAAACTGACAGGATTCAGTATCCCTAACTGAAATGAAGAAACTCAGACAAATCATGCCACTTATAAGAGGACTTGAGAAACTGAACCACCAAAATAATGTACAATATTGTAGATGTGCAATATTCTTCAGATATCCTCAGTATCAGTGTGGGTTTCAAGCTTCATGGTAGCAGGTGTTTTTGAGTCCCTTCTGTCATATTCCTTTCACTAACTCCAATAAAGGTCATTGGATCATCAAATTGCATATGATTCTGTTTTCAGTTCCCCGTTGGGGTGGGTAGATAGATATAAATGTTGCATCTCCCTATGCAAAGTGTTTTATAAAACATTTGTTGAACCCATTAAAATTTCCTATAAAATTGTAAACAGAATCCTGATATTAAAACAGCAGTTCTAAACCTGTGCTTTTTGTCCCCTTTGGGACTACTCTTAAAGGGTTCCTTAAGACCATAGGAAACCATATATTTCCTATGATCTTAGAGACTAAGATATTGCTTATCTATCCATTTAGAGGATGTTCTGCCCACATGCAGATAGACATACATAGAACTTCCTGGAGCTATATTAAAGAATCACAGCATTATGAAAGTTAGAACTACTGTATTAGAGCAAAGGCAATTGAGTTAATTAATGTAGAGTTTCAGCAGCCTTAGGCAGAAGGCTGCTCTTTGTTGCTGGGATTTTGAAGGGTATTACATAGAATTTGTAGATTGCTTTTAGTAGATTGCCATTTTTAACTATGTTGATCCTACCTATCCAGGAGCATGGTAGATCTTTCCATTTTATGATGTATTCTTTAATTTCTTTCTTCAAAGACTTAAAGTTTTTGTCACACAGGTCTCTCACTTATTTGGTTAGAGTTACCTCAAGATATTTTATGCTATTTGTGGCTGTTGTAAAAGGTGATAAACATCTTTTTTATCATTTGTATGTGGGAGGGCTACTGTTTTTTTTTTTTTTTTTTTTTTTTTTTTTTTTTTTTTTAGTAAATCTTGTATTTTGTTGTATTATTGAAGGTGGTTATCAGTTGTACGAGTTCCTTGGTAGAATTGTTGGGGTCAATTATATAGATTATCATGCTATTAGCAAATAGCAAAAGTTTGACTTTTCCCTTTCCACTTTGTAGCCCCTTGATTTCCTTTTGTTGTCTTATTGCTCTAGCTAGAACTTCGAGTACTACATTGAATAGATATGGAGAGAGCAGACAACCTTGTCTTGTTCCCAGTTTCAGGGGTATTGCTTTTAGTTTCTCTCCATTTAGTTTGATCTTGGCTGTTGGCTTGTTGTTTGTTGCCTTTATTATATTTAGGTATGTTCCTTATATCCCTGCTCTTTCTCCAAGAACTTTATCATGAAGGAGTGTTGGATTTTGTGAAAGGCTTTTCAGCATTTAATGAGATGATCATGGTTTTTTTTTTTTTTTTTTTTTTTTTTTTTTTTCCAGTTTGTTTATATGGTGGTTATGTTGATAGAATTTTATATGTTGAACCATCCCTGCATCTCTGAAATGAAGCCTACTTGGTCATGGTGGATGATTTTTCTGATGTGTTCTTGGATTTGGTTTGCCAGTACTTTATTGAGTATTTTTGCATCAATGTTCATGAGGGATAATGGTCTGTAGTTCTCTTTCTTAGTTGTGTCTTTGTATGGTTTGGGTAAAAGGGTAATTGTAGCCTTGTAAAAAGAGTTTGGCAATGTTCTTTCTGTTTCTATTGTGTGGAACATTTTGAGCGGTATTAGTATTAGCTTATCTTTGACATCCCAAAATAGTGCTGAAAATGTTAACATTTAGTAAGCAAATTTTCACTCCCTAATTTTCCCTCTGAGATGTGTGCTTTCTGGGATATAATTACAGCACTGAAAAATGTGTTCGCATGGGAAATTCTTAATTTATTCCTTAGAGTATGGATAAGCATCATATATTTTCAGTGAAAGTATTATCAGACAACACTATATTTACAGCTAGAAAATGCTTCATAGATTGGGACAATATTGGAAAGAATTTCTAAAATAATTTTGATTACTAAAATGTCTTAGGAAAATTGACTCTGTCTATTGTATCCATTGTCAAACCAAACACACTTCCCTTAGATGAGTGGCCTGGTTATCTTGGTGCTGTTTGTTTTTACCTTTCTTTTGTTGAATAAGTATCTCAGTTTCTTGTCCTGCCTGGTTCAGATCTTACCATGTTTTCCATGACTGGAATTAATCTGGCATCTGTGTGTCTCTGCCTCCTTAATGCTAGGATCAAAGCAGTGTCCTAGCATAGCTTCTCAAACACTATTTTAAACTCAAGATTTGATAACTTTCAGTTCTGTAGCTGTGCACTTCTCTCAGAAGTCAGAGCTTTTCCTATACCCTGATCAGTAAGAACTGAACACAGATTGGATGTGGCAAAATTGAAGTAGTCTGCTTTCTGTGGGTGCAAATTGTTTTCTTGTATTCTCTACTGCTCCTCAGGTTTCCAATGAAAACTACCCTGCAATCTGTGGGTTTATTATGACTGAGTCTCATACCTCACATGGTAAAGGTAGAACCTCATAGGAGAAAAGACAGTTACATGATACTTTGTCTATTGTTCATGTTTGTTCTTTGGCAGGTGTCAGGCTTTGTTCTGGCTGGTTCTTTGTCAGCTAGACACAAGCTAGAGTTAGAGAGGAAGGGACCTTAGTTGAGGTAATGCCTCCATGAGATCCAGATGTAAAGAATTTTCTCAATTAGTGATCAATGTGGGAGAGACCAGTGAATTGTGGGTGGTACCATCCCCATGCTTGTGATACTGGGCTCCATAGTGAATCAGGCAAGCCAGTCAAGTAAGCCAGTAAGCAACTCCTCTCCATGACCTCTGCCTTCACTTCTGCCTCTAGGATCCTGCCCTGTTTAAATTCTTGTCCTGGCTGCCTTCAATAATAAACAGCAATATAGAAGAGTAAGCCAAATAATCTGCTTCCTCCCACTCCTACTTTTTGGTCATAATACCCTAAGACAAGTTGGTATTAGGATCATGGGGTATTGCTGTGACTGACCTAAACCTGTTTTGAAGTTGATTGTAGAAGGGTTTTGGAACATTTGGCTACAGAAGCTATTAATGTTGGGATTGGGATCTCAGTGGGACATTTGCTAGGAGTCTGGAAGTCAAGAATGTTGAGAGCAGGGCAAAAGATGGAGAAAGGGCTTATGAATTCAGAGGACTGTGTAAAGACTCAATCAGGGTCATTTGCTCTTTTGAATTAACATTGTGTCATTCTTGTCAACTGGGGCTAAATGGCCAACCACAATGAACAAAACATCAGCAATATTGAAGCGAAATCTTTTTGTTATTGGGACAACTAATTGATGCTGCTTAGTTGGAGCTAACCAGCTAATTACTTGGAAATTACTGGTGATTAAGATCAAACAAGTTTCACGAGGTGACATCTTCTGGAAAGTGTTTTCTGAGAGCAAAGAGAACTTTTGTTATACCTCATGTAGGCAGTACGATTAATGAGTAAGAGTCATCCAGGTGTTACTGGTTTGGTAAGTATGAAGGAAGGGTTCAGAGAGAGCAGTTGAGGCTTGCAAGTATTAAATTGCAGGAGAGCCCATTGGTGAAGATGCAACCTCAGTCTGTTGAAGGCCCAAAGCTGAGGGTGTCACGCAAAGAAGTTGAGGCTTGACACCAGAAAGAAATCCTTTGAACAGTTATTGGTGAAAATCTAGCCCAGTTGCAGCAGAATACCGTAGCAGTTTTGAGATGCCAGTACCATGGGATGACCACCAAGAACAGTACCAGCAGTGGAGTGTAGCCAGCCAGAGCCTGTAAGCCAATCTGTCTGTGCTACAGAGGGCAAAGCAGGAGAAATGACCCATTGTTTTGGAAGAGCCCTACGAGGTCATGGGCGGATCTCAGACATTGGACATTTGTTGATGCTTTTACTGTGATTTGATTGTGACTGTGCCCTGATTTTTCCCTCTTAATTTGTTTGGTTTATTTTTCATTTTACTGGAGCCCACAATTGAGAGACTTTGAATATTAAAAGTCTTTGAGTTTTAAAAGGAATTGGCTGCTTTAATGGTACTAGAATCTTAATGTGTTTGAATTTGTAGACTGTCATTTTTAAAGTTACTTGTTCTTACTGTTAGATTGTGGGATGAATAAGGCAAGGCTTGTGGATTAATAGTGATATAGTTGTGTTTCAAGTCAGTTGTACTGTCTCTTTTTGTGTTTACTTGTACCGAGCTTAAAATTCTTAGAGAAGAAGGAATCTCAGTTAAGGACATGCCTCCATTAAGTCCATATGTAAGGCATTTTCTCAATTGATGATCAGTGTGGGAGGATTCAGTTGATCATGGATGATGCCATTCGTGGACTGGTGGTGCTGGGATATATATATATATGTATATATAAAGCAGGCTGAGCAAGACAAGGAACATTAGCCAGTAGGCAGCACCCTTCCATGGCTTCTGCATCAGCTCTGCCTTCAGGATGCTGCTCTGTTTTCCTGTCTGCACTTCCTTCAATAATGAACAACAATACAGTAAGCTCTTATCTTCCCGATCTTGCTATTTAGTCATTGTGATTCCTTGCAGTAAACAGGTATGTAATCAATCATTGTTTTCAAGGAGAACATAGGATATCTTAACATCACAGAAAAGTACATAGCAGCCTTGTGAGAGATATTTCCAATTCGTTATGATGCAAAGAATTGGGTTCTCTGGGTGAGGAAGTTAACATCCCACATCTCTTGCCTACATTATTGGCTCTGCCAAGAATATTCCTGTTTTTGTAAAGGAACTTTTTTTTTTTTCTGTTTCTACTCATCAGGGCCTCAGAAAACACCTCAGATTTATTTAATCATCATTTCTTAAGGGTTGTAGAGGGAGATACAGCTGTTCCATTTATCGTAGTTGACTTTGACGTCATTTAACCTCCTAGTTTAGTCCACTATGGTTTTCTTATATCTGTGCACTGAAATAAGAAGATTCTCTGGTAAAGACTGAGCATAATGCTTTCCTTTAAATGTTTCCAAAGTGGTTTGACATTGGAGCTTTTATAAAAACTACAGTAGTGTATCCCCACCCCCACACTGAGACCATGAATAACCATACTATATGTTATTGTCCTGGTTTCTGAACATGAACTCTCTCTCCATAAAGGGCCTTAAATTCAATCATTTTTTGTTTACTGTGATTGTTACACCTCTGTTGCATTTATATAGAACAGTGAACAAGGCAACCAAGAAAAAAAATCTTACTTTGGCTAGTGGTTCAGATGTGCTCAAGCCTCATCACTGTAGGGAGGGATGACAACAAGCAGCAGTGTTGGTGAAGCACAAAGCCGAGAGAGGTCATATCTCATATCTTCAACAGCAGTCATTAAGTAGATACTCAGAACTAAGCTGGCTTGAGGCCTTTTTTTTTTTTTTTTTTCTGTTTTTAAATCTGAATCCCTGGTGACACTTTTTTCAATGACTGCTCTAACATCTAATCACTTTTTTTAATGACTGCTCCAACATCTAATCTGCCTAAAACATTGTGACCAGTTTGGGATGAGTTCATGCAGGAACATTGTAATTGAAATGGCAAACCGGCGTCCTAATGTCCATACTACAGGCTGCTCTCTTACTTGCATCAAAGAGATTTCTTCAGGGAGATGAATAAAAGCACAGCTATGAAACTGCCAGTGACAGGCATCATTAAAAATGAGCGGAGTATCTCCTTGACTCTGAACTCATGCTAAGATCCCATGATTCCATCAAATGCCAATGCTCCTCAGGACAATGCTGCCATAAGAAATCACTATATACGGTTGCCATGTCCTTCTGTCCTGTTTTTTTTTTTCCCCCCTTAGAAATTCCACTATACACGCTCAAAAATGGATTGAATTTAAATTCTTTTTGGAAATACTTTACACATTGCCAATACTATGGACATCCCAGAAAATTTATCATGAATTAAAACCTAAGAAAATGCTTTAATACTTATACTTAGCTTAATTTCATGTATACATGAATATGTATAAATACTAAGAAACTATGAACTCTTAAAATCCTAATGTATGAGCCAGACTACATCTACATGGTTATTTGAAGCTCAAAATCCCCCAAGAATGCTGAAATATAATTTTAAAGTACTTTAGAACTTTTATAAATAAGATGGCTCAAGCTATTTGGGGCCACTTGTTTGAACAAAAGCGGGTGGTCATTGTCATCATTCTCTCCAATGCCACACCTTCCTTCTTTCTGGAACCCCAGTGGAGCAGGTTTCTGGCATTCCAGTGCTTTGTAGTTGCCATAGTGGCATGAGAAAACCTGTTTGAAAACAAGAGATAAAGTAAATCCTCCACCAGATTATCCTTCTGTAAATATCCTGGAAAATTATAGATAAATGAAAAGAAACTGGATAGGCACTACTTCTAATGATCTAAGGTTTGCTAACATGGATAGGTATCCACAGCACAACCATGAGAGCTAGTGTTCTGTGCAGAAGCACAGAAATTGATCACAGCCATGTTCTAGTTCCCAACTTCCCAAGTCTCAGCAACACAGCTCTATTAGGCTGCATCTCTCCCATCCCCATTCTTCACTAATGAATCAGGAGATTCCCAGGCTGCCTCACAAGGTGACCTGCAGCTGAGAGCAGATTTCACAATTCCTGGGAGATCCTGTGTTGTGTTAATATGTTGTTTATGGTTTATTAAATCCACCGGAGATTAAGATATCAAAGCAGCCATAGTAGTTAGCTATAGAAGCTAGGTGGTGGTCCCAGGTCTCAGAATTAAGAGGTAGACAAATCCCTGTTAGTTCAAGGCCACACTGACTACACAAAATTGATCCAGCCTTAAACAGCTCACACAAAGGTGATTTCAGCACTTGGGGTCACAGGTCTTTAATCCCAGCACTGGGCAGGTGGAGACAGGAGTGATATTGCTGGGTGGTAAAAGGCATATATGGAGGAGACAGGATCTGAGAGCCTTTGGCCTTTGAGGATTCCTGGAGACAGGATCAGCCATTTCAGCTGGATAGAGGTAAGATCTAGTTGCTTGGCTGCTTTGCTTTTCTGATTTGAAGCTTGAACCCTAATATCAGTCCCGGGGTCTTTTATTTTTTGTGCTATACTGTGTCCTGTTTTGATACCTAATAGCAGCTTACTGGACGTCCTTCTGGGAATGCTGATTTTTCTCAGGCCATCATCCCCTGGTTCAAGCAACATAACTCCTAGAATCTGGCTCTCACCATGCACATCCACAAGTGCTGCTGAATTTCCAAGCACATATACCTTCTGCGTCATTTCTCCATCACTCCTCTGATGAAGTGATTCTCTCTGACCCACAGATTTTCATCAGTGTCACTCTGACCAGCTGCCTTCCACAGAACTCCAGGTTTCAGGCTGCCTTGAACTCACTCTACATAGCCTCATGCCTGCTGGCATCACATACTGGAATTATATTCATAAATGGTTAGAAAATTAAGAAAATACTTTTGTGTGAAGGGTATATGTTTGTAAATTTTCCATGACACTGGTTATTTAATCAGGAAAATCATTTAAAAGTCATCTTAGAGGAACCTCAATTCAGTAACATCTAACATTGACAACTGTAAAACGAATAATAAAACCCAGAGACAGATATTGTTGGGTATAGTAGTCTACGCTGGCATCTCTGATCTCTTAGTGTTTGTAGAACATCTGTCTATCCAGGACCTTCTGGCTTTCAGAATTTCCAGGTGAATTCTGATAGGCCTGCCTTTATGTGTTACTGGCCTTTTTCCCTTTGCGGCTCTTAATGTTCTTTCTTTAGTCTTTATGTTTGGTGTTTTGGTTATTCTGTGGCCAAGGGGATTTTCTTGTTGTTCCAGTCTATTTGGTGTTCTGTAAGCTTCTTCTACTTTCGTAGGCATGTCCGTCTTTAAATTGTAAAAATTTCTTCTATGGTTTTATTGAATATGTTTTCTGTGCCTTTGAGCTGGGCTTCTTCATGCACTAGGGATACATCCTGGTTCCACTGCCAGAGGCCCCATAGACTGCCCAATCCTCCTGTCTGACATCCACATTCAGGGGGCCTGGTTTGATCCTCTGTTTTTCCCCAGCTGTTAGACTGGGATTCATGAGTTCCCATTTGCTCAGGTCATCTCTTTATGTGGGTTTTCCCAGCCTGTTCTTGACCCCTTTGTTAGTCACTCCTCTTTGTACAACTGGATTCCAGGAGTTTGGCTCATTGCTTAGCTGTGGATCTCTGCTTCTATCAGCTACTGCATGAAGGCTCTAGGATGGCATTTAAGGTAGTCATCTTTCTTATTATAGGAGAAAGGCGTTTAAGGTAGCCTCTTCATCATTGCTTAGATTCCTAGTTGGGGTCATCCTTGTGGATCTCTGTACAGTTTTCTCTTTAAACCTATAATGGCTTCCTGTATTAATGTGTCCCTTTTCTTGCTCCCCTCTATTCATCTCCCCACTCAATCTTCCTGATTCTTCCTTCCCTGCTCTTCTCCCCTCCTTTTTCCTGTCTTCTCCCCACCCCATATTCCCAATGTATTCAGATCTTGTCTCTTTCCCCTTCACTGGGGGACCAGATATGTCTCTCTTTGGTTCCCCTAGTTTCCTAGCTTTTCTGGAGGTGTGGATTTTACTCTGGTAAACCATTGCTCTATGTTTAATATTCATTTAGGAGTGAGTACATACCATGTTTGTTTTTCTGTGACTGGGGTACCTCCCTTAGGATGGTTTAGAATAGTTAAGTTTTTTTTTTTTCTTTTCTTTTTTCTTTTTTCTTTTTTTTTTCTTTTCTTTTTTTTTTTTTTTTTAAAGAAAAACTAACCAAGGAAGAAAGAGTCATCCAAAATGGAAATTTAAATTCACTGAAGGAATTGAGATGACACTGGAAGATCAAAAACTTTGTGTACATATGCAATGGAGCATTTTGTGAAAACCACAGTGTTAAAAGATTCACGTAGCTAATTCTAAATCTATCTCCCCATGATATAATTCAGTGTTACAGTAAGGAGAATTCAACAAATTTACATGAAATCACTAAGACTTTTTGAGTACAGAGAAACCCCAGGCACATAGAACATCATCCCAACTGCGATTTCAGCAAAACCACAAAAACAATAACACCATGGGAGTGGCACCAGAAAAGACACCAAAGCAGATGTTGAACCAGCCCAAGGAGCTGTGACCATATAATTTCACCAAGCCCCTTAAAAGCATGTTACAGAATAGGCAGCCACATCAATTAATCATATTTGAAAAATTAAATATCCACATGTAAAAGAGTGAATGTCGGACCAATTCAATGAATTTGGAAACGTGAAGAGTGACACAAGGTACAATACAGCAATATATAGACATAGAGACCTAGTTTCTAAATGGGACTACACATTAACAGGACAATAGAGCAAGAATCAACAAAAAAGACTATACAATTAAACACTTGACTGGAAATCATAATAACTAAAAGTATGAAGAAAGATCCTACAGAATACATGTATTTATTAATAAATTTATCATAGTACAATACATAAATACTCAGAATTTATCAAAAATTAAAACAAAGGCTGAAGACATGGCTCAGAAGTTAAGAACCCTTCTTCCTGAGGTCCTGAATTCAATTTGAAGCAACCACATGGTTCATAACTATCTACATGAGATCTGGTGCCTTCTTCTAGCATGCAAACATAGATGCAGGCTGAATTCTGCGTACAATAAATGAATCTTTTTTAAAAATTTTAAAACAAAAATCACAAAGCATATACAATAAATAATAAGCAAATGAACTGAACAGACCATACTCAAAAGCAGTTGAAACCACCAAAATTTACATAGTGCCTGCTCCACAAATTTTTAGTCATGAAGAAAATATTCATCTAATATACACTGAGAACTCTTCTCTGCCTAGTCAGTGTGCACACCCAAGGTCCTAAACAATAACAAACACTGGAGACAGTGGAGGAGGAAGAACACAGAGACACAGCATCAACATGCAAAATTAAAAATATGAACAAATTGTCAAATGGTTCATTTGCCAGAAAGTTATATGATAAAATATGAATGCATTTAACAAAATAGTCCCAAATACATAAAAAAAAAAATCAATGCCAGAACTTTAGGAAGCGAATGGACAGTGATGCAAGGGACTTCAACATTCTTCCACCAGCAATGTTGAAAGTTAGACAGACATTAACATTCTTCAATCAGCAGTGTTGGAAATTAGACAGATATTGAGAAATGACCATGAACAACACAGAAAACCAGTAAATCCTAGTAGGCCTGCAGAAAACTGTCCATAGAAGAGCATAAGATGCCACATCTTCTCAAATTTAGAGCAGCATGCTCCACTGTAGTCATATCAGAACAAGTCAGCCTGGCATGGTGACACAAGTCTTCAGTTCCATCACTCAAAAGATGGGACAGGTGAATCCTGGAGTTCTAGGCAAACCTGATCTACACAGAGTATTTCATAACTGTCAGGGCTACACAGAAAGTTTTTCAAAAGGAGAAAGAACAACAAACAAAAAACAGAAAAATAAACTATTCTTTTTTAAAATTTTAAACATAATTCTTTATTGATTCCTTGGAAATTTCACATGATCATCAATTCCACTTACCACCCAGCTCCTCCATATACACCCCTGCAGTATGTTCCACCCAAAAACATTAATTAAAATCCAAAACCCCATCTATCTCCTCCACCTTTTTACCACCTCTTCATTCATCCTACTGTCATCAGGAACTGCCATGTGTCAAGCAGTATACACTTTTTGTTCAGTCAGCTGCACCCACAAAATTTTCATTGAAATGGGTCATTGGTCTGGTTCAAGGCCTCTGGTGCACCATCATCACTGAGCCCTCATCGAAACTCACCTCAGATTTCCTGTTGTTGCTCTAAGTCATGGAGATCCCGTGGTTTTCATGTCCCCCAGTACCAGCACAAGTGACTCTGATCAGCATGACCCCTGTGGCATCATGGCCCTTGAACAACAAAATAGCCACAGGTGACAGTCCACATTCTGGCCATTCCTGCAGCCTTGGTGGCAACATGGGTCATGGAAGACTCTGGCTGTCAGACCTACATATGGCCATAGGCAGTGGCCCAGGTCCAAAACAATTCTTTACTCCTAGTAAATAGCTATGTTTAAAAAGTGTCTTCTCTCCAGGTGGTGGTGGTTGTGCATGCCTTTAATCACAGTACTCAGAAGGCAGAGGTAGGATGATCTCTGTAAGTTCAAGTCCACATGGTCTATAGAGAGAAGCCTTGCCTCAATCAATAAATCAATAAATAATAAAGCAACAACACCAATAAGGAAATCCCCAAGGACATATGTGATTTCATTTTCAGGTACTGCAGAATAATAGGGAAGTATTGACTCCAACACTACACAGAGAAACCCTGTATTGAAAAACTAAACAGCCAAGTGTCTCCCTAAACCTGCAATGCTCACAGAAACAGTAGGAACAAAACAGAAGAATACACAATTTGAGAGAAGGATCAAACCCGGAGTTAATTGTAAAATATATTAAAATTATAGCAAGGAATAACTTGCAGAGTTAACATTAAGACAGAGTACTTGGTTTATCAATGGGAAGGCAATATAGGTGGAGTTTAATACTCTGCAAGGATAGTAAGAAAATCTTATCAAAATTATGCTAGCATTGTCTTAGGAAATGGAGAAACTAGCTTAAAATTTAGAGAACATGAAGAAACTACTAAATCATCCAAAACTCTTAGGAGGAAAAGCCAAGAGGCATCAATTGTTATAACTAATCATATTAAAATTATGATAAAAATAGAATGATGATGAAAACATTTAATATTCACATGAAGATGCAGTCAGTGATGTAAGAGGGATAGCATCACTACATGCAGAGGCAATTAAAAATGTACTTGCTTCTGAGTATTAGTTAGGAATACTATATTTCTCAAATTCTCTAGAAACATTTTCAATGAAATATAATCTTACAAAACCAATTTCATGTGTTTGTTTCAATCCTGTTAGAAATGGTAGTTTGATGTTTTGTTTGTTGGACAGTCTGTTACTCCCCAGTGCTTCTCTATTCATTAACTCCTTATATAAAATGCATTATTTGCTATGCTCGCATGGATAATTTCTCTCTGAGTTTTCTACCTGCACTTTTCCTCTAATGATGGTTCGCAGTGCTGCTTGATTGGTGATCCACGCTATTTTAAGAGCCTGTGTTTCTGGATGCAATGATAAGGTTTATAATTATTTTCTTTCGCCATTCTAAATATGTTCTTTGATTCTCTCCTATGTGTAGGGATGTTGATAATTTTCTGGTATCATTTTGGTTTTAAGTCTTTTTATGTGGTTTGGCATTATCCATAACAGAGTTTTATTACTTGTAGCTTTGTATTGTCAACGTCTTGATGCGAAGTTTCAGCAAGAATACCAATCTTTGTTTCTGAGAAAGAAGCCAAGAGAAGAGCAACAAGAACAATGAATGTTTCTGTGGTGAATACTCCCCAGGTCAGTGTCATGTCCTCATTTCTTTGAAATTCTCTACGTCTGTAATGTTATTGTCTATGATTTATCTTTGTTTTCTTCTCTGAAAATCAAGAGTAAATATTTAGATCATTCATCTACATAGCACAGCCTTGGCCCATTACATTTTCACTCAATTCTAAAATGTGAGGACATAAATTTTCATGGAATTAATACCTGCCATTCTGAAGAAGAATCTGCTGTAAATGGTGCTCATAGAAATATATTGATGGCCTTTTCCTACATAGTATAGACTTGTGTCCTTTTACATTCATGAGGAAGGAAGGTTTCAAGTGCCTCATAATTGCATTTGTAGGACTGTCAGTTTTCCAGACACAGGTTTATGAATGGTTACATGAAAATAAATTCGCCTTTTCACTGACATCTCTGAGCCATTATGCAAATGGTACAGTTAGAGAACACTCAATGTCTTTAATCAGGATAACACCCTGGAAAGGATAATGTATCTTTCTCTTGCCATAAAATTGGTTTCTCTTTGATGATACTGGTTTCTCTTTTTGGCATTGTCTCAGGAAATACTCTGTACAATTCTCAGTGGTAAGTTCTCAATAGACAGATGATTATTTTTCTCTTTTGCTTTATTTTTCATAAAGGTCATAAGCACTACTGTTTCCACTTTGTATTCCATCATTTGGAATATGTATCTAAGAATTTTTTTCTAGACAGTATTTACTTGGTGCTGTGCATCAAGAATCAGTTTTCAAGCATCAACAGATATCCCTCTTAATCAGTTCACTGTGTTTTTAATTTTTTTGGAGGAAGAAGGTTCCTTCCACCCTATGTTTTTCCTTTCCCTGAAACTGATTTTTGTAGGGAGAAATTCTTAAGAGTAGTGGTGATGGTTCTATTTGTTTATTTACAATAATATCCTATATATCTATGTGAGTGTTCATCTGAATATTTTAACCTATAGTGCATGACACATTATGCCCCTGGATGCCTGAGGTTGGTACCAAATACTTGGGACTAAAATAAGGCATTGAAGGGAGTTGCCATATGTGTGTAGAGAATTAAATTATATTTATCTTCAGGAACAGCAAGTTCCTGAGTCATTTCTTCAGACCACAGGTTTATATTTCTGGTGAACATTTGCGACAAAGACAGTATATAACCTTGCATCTTCTTGTTCTCAACAGTGAAGGAAGAATAAAAGTGGCATTTATCTATACAACCTAAAATACTGTTAGATGAATGAGCTCTAATACTGAAGAAATGAATAAAGTTGAAATTAGAAGATTCAAATTGTCAACTGACCCAAAGTCATGAGCATCAGTGTTTTCTAAATTAATGAAAAGTTAGTATAACTGTCACTCAATTTAATACATTATTTCATTCACAGAAAATGTTTCTACTTCATTTGAAGTCATTGGCACGATGCCTTTTATTTACATACACATTCTCATTCTGTAGTGAGATAACATAGAATTTATGAAATTGTTATAATTTGTATTGCTTATGTCCACTTTTAGAAAAATTTAATATTAATGCTCTCTAATTCTGACTTCTCAAATCACTTCATTGTTGCGAAGATATTCTCCTAAAATAACTTCACAAAATATTTGATTTCATGTGTTGTTTGGACTTCTGATGTTTATATTGATATTACAGTGCTTACTCTTTAAAGAAAAAAAACTCTGATTTTAATTCATCTGTGTATTCTGCACTCTGAATTTTACATATTTGTTCTAGAAAGGCTGGAGCACTGTACCTGGGCCTCAGGATCTGAACTGAGCATTTTAGAATAGAGTAAGGTGAGACCCAGCTGCAGACAGGATTGATCTAATATATATGATACTTGAGCAAGGTCAACAGTTATAGAACTTGAAAAAAATAGTTTTACTCATCATAACTTGACCAGCTGAGATGTGATAGTGGGGTCCTGTTTGATATCAGAACATAAAGATATATTCCAATTTCTACTGCTCAAATGTGTATCTTATTGCTAAAAGTTTACTGATTTTGAGACTGTTGTGTCATCCTGTTTTCACAGAGATTAAAAATACAGTAAATATTATGAATATTTTAGAAAGTATCTTTAATTAAAATTAATTTTATGAATGTCAGTATATTTGCCTGAATGTATTATGTAGGTATGTGTGCTATGTATTCCTTGTACCTCTAAAGTTTAGACAAGTGCATTGGTTCTTATAGAAGTAGGTTTATAATCTGTTGTATAGTGCTTTGAGTGTGTTGGGAACCACACTACATTATAAAAGACTTTAAAAGACTTTACAGAGTCCAAACTCTAGATGAAATTTTCAAATGTAGTCATGGCAGCAAATCCTTTATCTGCTGCTCAGGTCTTGGAGGACACCAGAAACACCTTATGAATGTAAGTAATATAATACATCATTTTATATATTGTCCATGTTAGAGCAACAATGCTTAACTTCTTACACATCTCTTGGGAGTGTCTCAAACTTCTTTATTCTTGATTAATTTCTGTGCCTCATCTGAATTACAAAACTACTTGTGAATCATTGGAAATCTTTTACCTAGGAAAGCATATTGTGCAGCAGCATATGGTAATTAAAACATGGTAACTAGGTAATTTTCCATTACAGAATCTGTTATCATTCAGGGATGTGGCTGTGGACCTCTCACAAGAGGAATGGGAATGTCTAGACTGTGCTCAGAGGGCTTTGTACATGGATGTGATGTTGGAGAATTACAAAAATCTAGTTTTTGTGGGTAAGAATGTTCTTGTACAGTCCCTGATTAATCCTTTTTATGTCCTCCTTTGTGTATATATAAACTCGTTGAACTGTCTAGAAACTTCTACCACTAATGGAAATTCTGGTTATTAACGTATCTTTTTCATGATGTTTCCTTTACATTTTCTGTGTTCTGTAGAAGAGTGACCAATGTTATATTCCGTGTAATCTATTCAGCCCTCATGATTTTTAATGAAAACTTCAAAATTCAAAAAAGCTGTATATTCATTGTAAAAATTTATAGTACACATAATAATTGAAATGTTTTATTTCACTATTGGATTAAAGTATTCAATTATTTCTGATTTTGAAAAGTTAAAAAGGTTATAAATAGAGAAATAGCTGTTGGAGTAACACAAATAATAAAAAACCTAGAGACAGATATTCAGGTTATAGCTGAAGATCAGAAATGCAAAGCAGTCAAGCCAGTTTCTTACCTCTACCATGCCTAAAAGGGAGCTCCTCAATGAGGCTGGACACTAATTGCCAGCTGATTGAATTCTGTAGACCCTGCTCCTCTCTTACATAACTCTCTAGTACTAGTATTAAAGGGGTGAGCTCTTGCTTCTCTTTTAGACTGATTCACTCTTATGTAGCCCTGTGTGGCCTTGAACTCACAGAGATCCATCTGCCTCTGTCTCCTGAGCCCTAGGATTAAAGGTGTATGCCACACTGCCTGCCCTCCATGATTATGGCTAGCTTTGCATGCTGATGTTCAGGCAAGCTTTATTTAAACATAAACAATATATCACCACATGTTGGTTTTTGAGAATGTAGTTTTTTTATTTAATTTTTGAGATATGGTCTCAATGTGGAAGTTTTCTTACCACTTCCTCATGCCTCAAAACACCATGGAGAATTCAAAAGTAACTAACTGTCACTGCATGAATCCTAGTACTTTAGATACTAAAGGAAGAGGGTGTGTTGAATTCCATATCACCCTGTGTTACATACTGAGCTCATAGCTCAGCAATGCTTCCCAGTGTGACTCTCTCAGAATCATGAACAAGAATCTTAAGAGTCACATTCTTCATATGATCCTTCAGAGAACTCCTTTGTCAAAGTTCTTTATTGCTTGTTCTCTCATGTGTCCTACCTTCTGCAGGGTACAGTTTTCATATAAGAATGAAAGGCATATTATTGTTTTGTGTGGCTTCATATATATCAGAGTGGAAGTTCTTATGAGCTTGCATTTAATGATTGTGAATCACAAAATGACTTTGATGAAAATTTAATACCTGGGAATCTCTTGTTTTCATGTCTTAGAAATCATCAGTTAATTGAATCTTTTACTCATGCATTAATTGCTATTATCCCTAACTGTATTAATTTTCCAGAGAACCATTGCATATGTGGTAAATATGAGACGGTTATGGATCAAGGTACAAAGCACATTGTCCAGGGTCATATGGATATCCAAGAAAAGCATTCCCAATATAATGGACTTGGAAAAGTTATTCATGAATCTTCTGAAAGTACACCATATGACAGAAAGGACATTGCAGAAAACTGCGAGGACTGGTTTTTTAACCACAGAGACGCCTCTGTTGAATCATTAAACACAGACAGACATAAAAGTGAGGACACTGGAGAAGAACCTTACAAATACAGAGAAAGTGTAAACTTTTTAGATTTGTGTTCCATCACTAGTCAAAATCAAAGACTCCACACAGGAAAAGAAGAACACAAAAATACAGAGTATGGTAAAAGTTTTGACTCTAAATGTGTACTCACAGTGAGAGCCACTAGTGCAAAGAAGCCACAGCAATGCAAGAAATGTGGGAAATGGTTCAAGATGTACTCAAGCCTCAGTAAACATCAGAGAGCTCATACTATAAAGAAATCTTATAAATGTACAAAATGTAGTAAATCTTTTCTGTATATGTCCCATCTCAAAGTTCATTACAAGATCCATTCTGGAGAAAAACCTTACAAATGTACTGAATGTGGTAAGTGCTTTTTTCATGCATCACACCTGGAAAGACATTACAGATTCCACACTGAAGAGCATACTTACAAATATAGTGTTTGTGGCAAATCCTTTATCTGCTGTACAGGTCTTATAAAACATCAGAAAACTAGTGGATGGGAGAGGCTTCCTGAATGTAAGCAAGGTACTAGAGTGTTCTATACATGGTCACACCTTGAATACCATGGTAGAACCTACACAGGGGAAAAACTTTATATATGTAATGAATGTGGCAAATCCCTTTATACATTTTCAGGTCTTAAAAGACATCAGAGAATCCACACAGGGGACAAACCATACAAATGTAATGAATGTGAGAAATCCTTTACCCAGAATGTAAGTCTTAGAACTCATCAGAGAATACATACAGGAGAGAAACCATACAAGTGTAATGAATGTGACAGATCCTTTACCAGGAAATTCTATCTTAGAACTCATCAGCGAATACATACAGGAGAGAAACCTTACAAGTGTAGTGAGTGTGATAAATCATTTACTCAGAAAAGCAATCTTAGAAGTCATCAGAGAATACATACAGGAGAGAAACCTTACAAATGTTGTGAATGTGAGAATCTCTTTACCTGTGGCTCTCATCTTAGAAGACATCAGAGAATACATACAGGAGAGAAACTTTACAAATGTAGTGAATGTGAGAAATCCTTCATCCATGGTGCAGATCTTAGAAGACATCAGAAAGTTCATACAGGAGTTAAACCTTACAAATGCAGTGAATGTAACAAATCCTTTACCCAGAAGGGCAGTCTTAGAACTCATCAGAGAATACATACCGGAGAGAAACCTTACAATTGCAGTGAATGTGACAAATCCTTTATCAGGAAATTCTATCTTAGAACTCATCAGAGAATACATACAGGAGAGAAGCCTTACCAGTGTAGCGAATGTGGCAAATCCTTTTCCCAGAAGTTTAATCTTAGAGCTCATCAGAGAATTCATTCAGGAGAAAAGCCTTACAAATGTAGTCAGTGTGAGAAATCTTTTATTCAGAAAGCCAACCTTAGAACACATCAAAGAATTCATAGGAGAGAAACCTTATGAATGTCGTATCTTTACTTGTCTCTCAAGTCTAAGAAAACACCTGAAAATTAATACCTGGGGAGAAAAGTTTCCATGGGAAACTTTGTCATGTGCTTTGTCCAAGCTCTGTCCTTAGCTACACTTGAAGCTTCACACTGTAGACACATTATGAACAGGCGAAACTTGTGAAATTCTTTAAAACGTTTAATCTTGGAAACCAAGAGGTTATGTTGAGGGAAATTATAAATATGTGACAATGTAGGAAATTTTGCTTTAAACCTTTTACTTGTTCAACCTCACATACTTCATAATGAAGTTAACACAGAGAAGACTGAAAAAAAAATGCTCTTGTGTAACAGTTTCCTAGAGACTGAAGTGATCCACCCTGAGAGGAAGCTGATTAAGGCCAGAAATACATCACTCAAAATAACTTCAAGAAATACCTGAAACTGACAGGATTCAGTGTGCTTCACTCAAATGAAGAAAGTCAGACAAAGCATACCCCTTAGAAGATTTGGCAAATTGAGTCACCAAACCTGGATACTCTTTAACCTGTAGATATTCCTATGTTTGCTCTGTGTATCCAATATTCATTAGGTGTGTCCCATGCTGGTTGAATTTTGCTCTGGTAAAGCACCCCTCCCCCATATTTCTGTAAGAAAGACAAATAAAGATGATTGGCTCAACAAGTTACACTTGGTTCTGTTTTCAGATCCCATTTGTTGTGAACAGGTGTGTGTGTGTGTATGTGTTGCACTTTTGTGAGCTCAGTGTAAATGAGTCTCATATCTCACCAAGTTAGACCCTGAGAAGAGAAAGGAATATCACAGGGTACTTTGTGTGTTCTTCATGATGATCCTTTTGGCAGGTATAAGACTTTTTTGTTTTTTGTTTGTTTGGTTATTTCTTTTTACTTTTATTCCATTATAAGAAACTCAGTAGTGGCTGGAGAGATGGCTCAGAGGTTAAGAGCACTGAATGCTTTTCCAGAGGTCCTGAGTTTAATTCATCTATCATGAGATCTGGTGCCCTCTTCTGGTGTGCAGGTAAATATGCAGACAGAACACTGTATCATGGAGATTCCTGGCAAAAGACTGGTTTTAAGATAATATCAGTGGGAAACAAAAGATATGTGCCAACTGTGATGAGTGCTGCTCACTGGCCAGCTCAAACAAGAGCCGAGAGTAGTAGGTTTAATGGGTCAGCATCTTGGCTTTCAATCTGCTTCTTGTAAAAAGGACATTAGGCATATTTAAAGAAAAAAAGTAGTAACAGACATAAATATAATTAAAAGGTGAAAGAATTTCCCATTTGTTATTGAAAAGGTGAATGTGTGGGTTGTTAAATCCATGAAGTAGCTTCACATAGCAGCTCACTATAGTACCTGAATACAATGTGACGGGTTTGGTGACTACCACAGGAGTCCAGGTGCATAATATATCATGAAGTGTACACAAAAAAATATGCAGATGGTCCCAGCACTCAGGAGGCAGAGGCAGGTGGATTTCGTGATTTTGAGGCCAGCCTTATTTATAGAACGTGTTCCAGGACAGGCACTATAACAATACAGAAACCTCTGTCTCAAAAAACAAAGCAAAACAAAAACCAAAAACAAAGCAAAACAAAAACAAACAAACCAAAAAAAATGCATATGAACACTCATACTTAAAACTTCATTGTAAAGAAGGAGATATGTCGCCACAGCTGTATTGAATTTCTACATATGTAGTATGTAGCTTCAGGGAGAGGAAAAACACAGGGTGGAAGCAGTCTTCTTCCTCCAAATTAAGTGGGACATTCATTTATGCTTGAAAAGTGGTGGTTGATGTGCAGCACCAAGTCAATACTCTTTAGACCTTTCCTACTAATATATTCCACATGATGCAATACAAAGGCAAAGAGAGCAGTGCTTACACCTTTTCTAAAAATAACACAAAATGAGGAGAAAATTGTAATCTATTTATTGAGAACATAAGACAGAGCATTGAACAGAACAGCTCCTGAGACAAAAACTTCACTTGTAACACACCCATCATCACTGTGAAAAAAAATTGGCAAAAAGGAAAGCCAGAGATGCAATCTGCATCTCCTCATCCACACAACTATCTTATGGCAAGAGCAAGCCACATTTTCCTTCCATCATCTGTGATTCTAGGGTGTTATAATATTATTAAAATTAAAGACACCAAGTCTCTTCTTATTCTACTTTTCTGTAAATTGTTCACCGATGTCAGTGAAGAAGTCCATGTTTCTGGAAAAAGTTCATTTCCCTGACCACGGACATTTATGTAAGGAAGAGATTATTTTGGTGAATGGTTCAAAAAGTAAAAGAGTCCACTACTAAGGATGGAGAGAGAAATATGAAGAGACTTGTAACTTTTTCCCCCCTCTGAGTCATCCACCAATGCCATAAAATATTCAACAATGCTCCAGCAACTACCAGTCTCAAAACATTGTGACTGAGGACTTTGAGTTCAAATACATAAGCCAATGGGAAAATTTTTATTCAAACCAATACAGTCGGTCTCCTAATATTCGTGCTATCACTGCACTGAAAGGTACATTTTAGAGAATTTAAAATCAATGTAGAGAAGCCCAGCATTGGTGGTGCACGCATTTAATCCCAGCACTTGGGAGGGAGAGGCAAGCAAATCTTTGTGAGCTTGAGGTCAGCCTGGTCTACAGAGCTAGTTCCAGGACAAGCTCCAAACAATACAAAGAAACCCTGTCTTGGAAAAAAAAAAAAAAAGGAGGAGGAGAAGAAGAGGCAATCAATGTAGAGGATATACCTTTAATTTCTTGTTTTTTGTTTTTCCTGTTTCTTTCTTGCTGAGACAGGCTGGCTTGTACTCTGGAGAGTAGATTGGCTTCCACCTCACGTAGATCTGCCTGCCTCTGCTATAACCTTGTGCCTCCATTTTACAATGATAATAATGCATATTCTGTTCTTTTGTATGTTGGAAGCATGTTTTCTTTTTATGGAGGGTTACAGTTAAGAGATTGACTTAAGTCTCAGAATAGGGCCCTGAAATGAAGTTGAAACTGTGACAGACTATAGGGATTTTTGAGGTTCTACTGAATGCATTTTTCATTAGGTACTGCCATCGGCCTTTGTGGGTCAGGTGTGGAATGTCCTAGTTTAAATGTGAAAGGCCCCCATGTTCTTAAGTATTTGAATG
The DNA here is from genome assembly GCF_943737965.1 of Phodopus roborovskii. Lineage (NCBI taxonomy): Eukaryota > Metazoa > Chordata > Mammalia > Rodentia > Cricetidae > Phodopus > Phodopus roborovskii. The sequence continues at coordinate 16,492,512 of NW_026126636.1, forward strand.
CTTGGTCCCCAGTTATCGGATTTTTTGGGAAGGATTAGAAGGTGTAGTTTTAAGCTTCAACCCCATCTGCCACCATAAATCCTGTCCTTTTGATCATAAATTAACCTTCTGAAATTAAGCAAGCCCACAAATCAATGTTTCCTTTTATAAGAGTTGTCTTAGTCATGGTATCTCTGAAACCCACCTTCACATTCTGCCTGTCAAATGCTAAAATTGAAGGCTCACCAAATCCATACCTAGCTCCTAAAATACGTGTTGTTATAGCTCATTTTGTTAGCCCAATACTTAAAGCAGTTAAGTGCATTCCATATTCTATTCAAAAAAGAAGCTGCTCTACATTGTGTTATAGAAATAAATTTTCCTGGCTCTCCACCGTGGACCACAATGAGAAAACATGAGCATGCTGAGAGCCACTAAGACTGAGCAGGAAAAGATCCATGCTCCTGCAAGGAACTCTCCTCCCTGGACTTTGAAGAGAAACCATGGAACCACCGGGAACCTTGTGGCAACAGGCATCCTGGCACTATCGTGGCAAATATATGGTGGGCAAAAATATGGTGAGGTATGGAAGAGTGAGAGAATTTTTTTTCACATTCCAGCTGCCTTCCCTGTTAGTATTCAGGCATCTGTATTGGTCTGCCCTTGGTGTTCTGACAGGATACATCCTCAGCTACAGCCACTAAGAGCACCACCTGTGCATATTCACTACGTTCCCCTTTCCTCCCATTTCCCTCTGTTTCTCTGTCATTTCTCTCTGCGTGTTGCCTGTCTAATCCCCTCTTTTCTCTTCTGCTGCTGTTCCTGTCCCCAGAGGCCACTCTCCGCCCTTTTCTTCCCCCCTTTTACTGTCCCTTTTTCTTGTGGTACTTTTTTTTTTCTAAGTTACAACACTCCCTAATTATCACACCAAAATTATTTACAACAAAACAGTAAGAATTACAGTTATAATATCCAGTACATTTGTATTTGGCAAAATTAGAGAAAATATTCTATTATCTATTTTATCTTAGTGAATCTAAAGTTTTATACCTAATTTACCTTCTATCATTGCTAAAGAAACCTATGACTACCTAGTCTTCAACTCTGCCAAAGACCCCAGAAAGGTGAAATGCTACCTATTGACAGTGACATTTGGCCATCTGAACAGTCACCCTAAGTTCTTCTGTAAGGTTGGAGCATCCAAATTTGACCTACAGGCTAGTATAACTGACAGATTTTTTTTTAAGAAGCAGGGAATTTGGAAGTATTATCCTACCTTGCCTTGGGAAAGTTTGGCAGTCAGTTTCTTTTGTCCTGCTGATCCAGTTTGGATAGAATTTTGTCAGCAATTGAGGCAAAGGTAGTTTTTTGCCCTAATGGGTAGCTTTTGGCACAAAGAAAACAAGCTCCCTGCGGAGTTTCTTTGACACCCATTACCTTCTGTGAAGTAGATTGGTGCTGCCAGGAGGAGACATGTCTCGATATCAAGAAAAGCCTTAGGTTATTAAACATATTAAATGCTATATTCTCTATGCCGTCGAAGTATTTGAAGACCATCTATCTAAACATATGTTTATCACCTTGAAGACATACCTAATGTGACAGTAAGTTTGACTGTTACAGATGACTATTAATCTGCATTTCTTTTTCCTTTTTTTTTTTTTTTTTTGGTTTTTCAAGACAGGCCTTCTCTGTCTTGCTTTGGAGCCTGGCCTGGAACTAGTTCTGTAGACCAGGCTGGCCTCGAACTCACAGAGATCTGCCTGCCTCTGCCTCCCCAGTACTGGGATTAAAGGTATGTGCCACCAACACCTGGCTAATCTGCATAATTATACATTATATTTTTAAATGAGTTGTATAAACATAATACCCCAAACAAGCATAGAAATATACATACAGTATAACAAAAATAACATTTAATTTGTCACTCGGAGAAAAGCAATCCTGGAGGCGGGGAGAAACCCGGAGGACTAGAGAGGCCACATGACCAGGAAAGTTTCCCTAAGGAGAAGGCACAGGCCCAGGTGAAGGCTGTTGTGAAGGCAGTTGCTGAGGAGAAACCACCCGGACAGGAGGAGAGGAGTAGGGAGAAGGAACAGGGCCAGGTTGCCCAGGACCCCGGGAGAAGGAAAAGCTAGGATATCAACAAACCAAATCTAATCAGTATCCTTTTCATTTATCTTACAGTTGCCGAGATATTTATGGCAGAATAATCTGGAAGAAGATTTGCATATCTCTTGTTCGCAAACATGGTTCTCTTGCTATTATAGCAATTACAAATATCTTGGAATTTGAACTAGTTCTTTTTGGTAGCTTGTGAATCAAGCTCAAAAACTACCTCCCAGGGTTCATGTCAGAGGCTACAGCTTAGCAAAAGGAATTTAGAAAGCATCTAATCTAAGAGGTAATAGAGGAACGCATGGTTGCTACTGGAATCATGCATGCTCTTTATTCTTCTACCCTGAGTTACAGAAATCCACAATTTTTATACAGCAATACTTTGGCAATAGAAAGGGTATAAGGATATATTCTTGGGGTCACAAAGCATTTCTTGCAAACAAGTCACAAAAAGTAATAAGTTGTCCACTATCTTTAAGGCTGATGCATTTGTAGTCATAAAAAGTTCCAATTATTTCAAAATGAGAGAGGGGTCACAGAAATGAGGAGAAACTAAATCAAAGAGGAGTTTAAGGTGGAGGTTTAATCATAGTAGCACAGAAGAGATTTCTAAGAACAACACTGATCACACCCATTGGGCAGTAGGGACAGGTGCAGGCATGACCTGGGGGGGCTAGGTCTGGAGTCCCAGACTGCAGCTCACTCTCTAGCTTCCTGGTTGGAGACAGCATCCAGAGGCATCCTTGGGTTGGGAATCTGTGGCAGTCATCTGTTTCTGGTGTAAGTGATTTCTCCCCTCAAACATCCATCAGCCTATCATTTTCCAGATTCTTATTTACCATGCTATACCTCACAAATACAGTGAATGTGGTAAATACTATATCCAGGTCTCAGGTGTTGGAAAACATCTGCTAATTCATAGTGGAGGAAAACTTTCCATAGTAATAATGTAGCATATATTGTATCCAGAGCTCTCTCTCTTCAGAGGCCACTTAAGGCTCCACACGAGAATGATTATGGTCATGAGAAACTTGTGAAAGCTCTTGAGAGATGATTGAATGTCAGAAAACATCAAGTGTTTATATTCTGGAGAAATGAAACAGTGTTGGAAAATGTTTTATTAGGTTATTTTACTTGTTCAAATTTTAAAAAATCCTAATGAAGACAAAATGGAGAACTCTAAAAATTGTTCTATTTTCCAGCAGTGCATCCCACCAAACAGTGGTGGAGAAATATGGGGTTTAGTGGGGGCTGTCAGGTCACCAGGACATTCTTGAAGGGACTTGGGGGAATCCTTATATCTTCATTTTGGTCCACCGCTATGGGGTGAAGGTCTTCACTAAAACATGTTATTGGTCCATGTTGTGCTAGACCACCAGAAGCCCAAAGCAATGATACCAACTAGGCACAGACTGAAACCATCCCAGACTGACATAAACAAACCTTCCTTCTTCATAACTTGGTTACCTCAGATATTTTGTTACAGTAATGGAAACCTTACTGACACATGTTTTATCTTTTTCACAGATGGTGTGAGAAAGAGCATATGGGACCGTGTAGCTCAGCAGTAGAGAGACTGCTTGCTAACTGTGGTTTGAAAGTGAAACACCTCCCACAAACTCACTTGTTTGGACACTTTATCACCAGCTGGTGGCGCTGTTTGGGAGGCTGTGGAACCTTGGAGCCTCTGTGGAGGTGTGGGTTCCTGGGGCACGCCATTAAGATGTGAAGCAGGGTCCCACTTCCTGCTCACTTCCGCTTCCCAGGTGCAGATCATCCTCTTTCTCCTGCAGCTCGATTAAAAATGGAGAGGCAACAATTTGGGGATGATAGAAATCAGCAAGCTAGTTGAAATGATATATTTAAGAGATTTCTCAACAGAACTTTCGAAATCTACTGCAGCTGGTTCAGGTCAGTGACCGCCCAGCAGCGAAGACAATTCGAGAGACAAACAAGTCGACCGAAAAGAAGATAGAGGCCCAAAGAATCAGCACCCATGCACTGTACTTTTCAACAAACTGCTATCCCACCTGTGTGGTCGGGATAGGGATAAGGGGAGTCCAGCCGCTTTCCACACACTTGCTGTGTCGAATTAGAGAAGGCATGTGTATAAAAAGTTACAAAATGAAGAAAACAACGCAGTGTAAGGGGTACAAGGTGAAATGCTTTTCATTGTGCACAAGTTTACAGATTTAAAATGACACTGGAAATCAGTGAAGTAGGATAACGACCTAAAGGTGACTAAGCAGAGGGGTTTCAAAACATTGAACACTTGCAATTGAAAACCCCAGAGTCTTTCCAACTTGTTGTCATCTCCAGATTGTTAACAACCAGTATAGAAACCTAACTTCCCAATGCTTGCTAAGGTTGAACATCCCGGACACAGGACAAGTGACAGAAATTATCTTCACTCATTTGAAAACAGGAGTCTGAATTTATTAAAGATTGCACTAATCAGGGGCTTTTTTTTTTTTAAACAAAATCCATTGCTGAGAACACCAAAATATTCTTAAAAAAATGTTTTCCCGTGAATATGACTTTCTTCTTCAATTGAAATCTAAAGAAATTGTGTAGTGATATGGATTTGCTCAGTGTTACACACTACCTTTTCTAAAATCTAAAATTTCTGAGTCTTTCTGGTTTTAGTATCAAAATTCTAATATAATGCTTTGAGCTTAGACACTTTTTCATATTTCCTCAGTAGTTCAAATTGGTTTTCCAGCACACTTTTGGGGATCTCTAAGTGTCTATGAACTTGTATATTTTGTCTTTTTATAGATTATCTCTTTAAATCTTCATAGTTTCACACATGACATAATGCTGAAGACATGTGACTAGCTAAGTCATTTATTGAGTTTTGCTTCATGATGTATATTCTGGGATATCTTCAATATTAGCATTGTTTGAAGGATTTAGCAAAGTAAGTTGAAATTCACTTCTTGGGGCTTGCAGAGCAGGGTGATTATGTACCACAGGACATGAGGACATCACTATGGTCTGTAGTATTTGCCCATGGGTAGCATTTTCGGAGGGTGGTTGGAGTTTGGTTAAAACATGGGGTATTAGTATGAGTTCAGAGCCATGGATGAAACAGCCCAGTTTGCATGACATTTTTCAGTAACAGTTTTGTAGCTGAATTTTCATGTCATTTTTGCACACCTCTATATCACCCCTCCTAAAATGCAAAGAGAGTAGCATTCTCAGGTTCCCAAAGCCTCTACATTTTATTTATATAGAGTTCATTTTGCTTACCTAACTACTATGGCAGTATGCCTGGAGCAGTGAGCACAATCTTCACTACTTTACTTGACTGAAATGCCTTCATTCCAGGTCCTTAATGATGCAATCCCTTTAATATAGTTCCAGGTGTTTATATGTGGGCATATCTGCATGTAGACTAACCCATCTGGAGATGGAAAGAGGAACAGTATCTCAGTTACTAAGACCACCAGGAATCAGTTTTTCTATGGTCATAGCCAGCCATGTGAAAGGATAGTTTAACACCCATAGGTGTTTCAACTCTCATGATGAGAACAGCTGCTGTAATATCAATTTTCTGTTTACAAATATGGAGGAACAATTAATGGGTTCAACACTCATCTCATGAAACATTTTTCCTGGCAACATACATACATACACACGTGCACACATGCACACACGCATCTGGGAACTGAAAACAGAACCAAGTGTAGCTTGTTAAGCCAGTCAGCTTTATTTGCCTTACAGGACTATAGAGCAAAAGGTACATAAAGATGGTTTCCATCATTAAAATCCATGGCATACACCTAGTGAATGTTATGTACCCAGAGCACCCATAGGCATATCTACAGGTTAAAGAGCATCCAGTCCTGATGAGTTAAGTTGACGAATCCTCTTCTAAGTGGCATGATTTGTCTGAATCTCTTCACTTGAGTGAAACATAATGAATCTTGCTAGTTTCTGGGATGTCTTGAAGCTCTTTAGACCTTCAAGCTCTATGTCCTGCCTTATTTAGCTTCCCTTCAGAGTGGATCAACTGAGTCTCTAGGAAACTGTTACACAATAGCATGTTCCTCAGGTTTCTTCATTATGAAGTATTTGAGGATGAACAAGTAAAAAGTTAATGAAAATTCTCCTACATTGTCACATTTTCAGAATTTGCATTAACATAACCTCGTTTTGCAAGAGTAAACACTATTAAAGGTTTTTACAAGTTTCTCATGTTCAAAATGATTCTCTAGTATGATGCATCAAGTGTAGCTAAGAACAGAGCTTGGATAAAGACTATCCTTATAATTTCCTATGGAAAATTTTAATTCCAGTTATGAATTTTCGGGTGATTTCTTAGACTTGGAAAGCAGGTAAAGACTACTCTGCATACATTATATTTGTAAAGAGTCTCTCATATGAATTCTTTGATGTGTTCTTCAGTTGGCTTTCTGGATGAAAGATTTCTTACATTTACTACATTGGTAAGGCTTTTCTCCTGAATGGATTCTCTGATGAGCTCCAAGATTGCATTTCTCGGTAAACACTATGTCACGTTCACTACATTTATAAAATTTCTCACGGAGCTGTTGGTAAAGGATTTGCTTCATTCACTACATTTGTAAGGTTTCTCTACTGTATGTATTCTCTGATGAGTTCTGAGATAAAATTTTCTCGTAAAGAATTTGTCACATTCACTACATTTGTAAGGTTTCTCTCCTGTATGTATTCTCTGATGAGTTCTGAGATAGAATTTACTCACAAAGGATTTGTCACATTCACTACACTTATAAGGTCTCTCTCCTGTATGAATTCTCTGGTGAGTTGTAAGACTGCTTTTCTGGGTAAAGGATTTGTCACATTCACTACACTTGTAGGGTTTATCTCCTGTATGAATTTTCTGATGTCTTCTAAGATCTGAGGCATGGGTAAAGTATTTGTCACATTCACTACATTTATAAGGTTTCTCTCCAGTATGGATTCTCTGATGAGTTCTAAGATAGAATTTCCTTGTAAAGGATTTGTCACATTCACTACATTTGTAAGGTTTCTCTCCTGTATGACTTTTCTGGTGTCTTCTAAGGTCTGAACTATGACTAAAGGATTTCTCACATTGAATACATTTGTAAGGTTTCTCTCCTGTATGTATTCTCTGATGACTTCTAAGATGAGAGACACAGATAAAGAGATTCTCACATTCACTACATTTGTAAAGTTTCTCTCCTGTATGAATTTTCTGATGTCTTCTAAGATCTGAGGCATGAGTAAAGTATTTGTCACATTCACTACATTTGTAAGGTTTCTCTCCAGTATGCATTCTCTGATGAGTTCTAAGATAGAATTTCCTTGTAAAGGATTTGTCACATTCACTACATTTGTAAGGTTTCAGTCCTGTGTGAATCTTCTGATGTCTTGTAAGAGCTGAACCACGGGTAAAGTATTTGTCACATTCACTACATTTATAAGGTTTGTCTCCTGTATGTATTCTCCTATGACTTCTAAGATGAGAGACACAGATAAAGAGCTTCTCACATTCACTACATTTGTAAAGTTTCTCTCCTGTATGTATTCTCTGATGAATTCTAAGACTGCCTTTCTGGGTAAAGGATTTGTCACATTCACTGCATTTGTAAGGTTTCTCTCCTGTATGTATTCTCCGATGAGTTCTAAGACTTCCTTTCTCAGTAAATGGTTTCTCAAATTCATTACACATGTAAAGTTTCTCACCTGTATAGGTTCTACAAGGGTATTCAAGGTGTGTCCTAGTATATTGTTTAAGTTCAAAACGTTTCTCTCCTCCATTTTTCCAATGTTTTGTACGACTTGAGCAGCAGACAAAAGATTTGCCACAATCACTGTATGTGTAAGTATTCTCTACACTGTGGAAGCTGTAATGTCTTTCTAAGTCTGATGCATGAAAAAAGCACTTACCACATTCTGTACATTTGTAGGGTTTCTCCCCACAGTGGATTTTGCAATGTACTTTGAGTTGAGACAAATGCAGAAAGGATTTACCACATTTTGTACATTTACAGGATTTCTCTGTAGTATGAGCTCTCTGATGTCTACTGAGGCTTGAGTAAAACTTGAAGCATTTTCCACATTTCCTGCATTGGTATGGATTCCTTCTACTATTGGTTTGATTCAGCATTAATTTATGTTTAGAGTCAAAAGATTCATCATACTCTATATTATTGTGTCCATTCTTTGTTGTATGGATTCCTTGGTGTTGACTAATGATGGAACAGAAATCAAAAGAGTTTACACATTCTTTGTACATGTAAGGTTCTTCTCCAGTGTTCCAACTTGGATGTCTGTTTATATGTAATAATTCTACACTGCCTTCTCTGTGGTAAGCAAATCTGTCCTTCTTGCAGTTTTCTGCAATGCCATTTCTGTCATATGGTATACTTTGAGCAGATTCATGAATAACTTTGCCAAGGTCATTACACTGAAAACGCTTCTCTTGGACAGTCACATGATTATGGGCAACATGCTTTGTGCCTTGATCCAATATCTTCTCATATTTACCACATGTGCAATGGTTCTCTGGAAAAATAATACAATTATGGAAAACATGGATTAATACACGAGTAAGAGATTCAATAACTAATGTTTTCTGAGGCATGCAAACAAGAGATTTTCAGGAATTAAGCTTTCAGCAAAGGCATTTTCTAATTCACAATCATTAAATGGAAACTCATCAGAACCTCCAATCTGATATATACCAAACCACAGGAACCAAAATAGGCCACTCATTCTTATCTAAACATTGTACCTGGCAGGAGACAGGACAAGTGGGTGATTAAACAATAAACCTTGACAAAGGACCTCTCTAAAAGATCATATGAAGAATGACCCTCTATTTTCTTATGGTTTTCAGAGTCACATTGTGAAGTATTGAAGAGCTAGAAGCTTAATATAACCCAGGGTAAGATAGAACTCAAAATACCCTCTTTAGTATCCAACAATGCTAGGATTAAAATCATGCTGTGGCAGTTGGTACCCTTTGAATTCTCCATGGTGTTTTAAGGCATGAGGAGGTGGAAAGAAATTTTTCACATTGAGACCATATCTCAAAACTTAAATTAATAAAAGAATAACATTCTCACAATCAACAGCTCTTTCTGTACTTATAACATTCTGAATTTTTTTAAAAATAAGAAAATGAGTCTTTAAAATAATAGCAAAATCAAAATATTCCAATTATTATGTGTACTGTTATATAGTCCCATGCCCTGAATGTACAATTTTTAAAATTTTTCCTTCAATACTATTTAAGAGAGGTGGAGATACAACACTGGTCACTCTTCTAGAGAAAACAGAAAAATGTAAAGGAAATATCATCAAGAAGTTATGCTAATAACTAGAATTTCCCTTAGTGCTAGGAGTCTCTAGAAAGTTCAAAGAGTTTATATATACACAAAATAGGAAAAACAAAGGATAAATCAGGGACTATAGAAGAACATTCTTACCCACAAAGACTAGATTGTTGTAATTCTCCAGCATCACATCCATGTACAAAGCTCTCTGAGCACAGTCTAGACATTCCCATTCCTCCTGTGAGAGATCCACAGCCACATCCCTGAATGATAACAGACTCTGTAATGGAAAATTACCTAATTACCATGTGCTACTCACAAAATGCTTTCCTAGATAAAAGAGATCTAAAGAATTAGCGATAGCTCTGTAATGTAGTTGAGGCAAAGCAATTAATCAAAGACAAAAGTGTTTGAGATGTGGTCCAGAGATGTGTCAGAAGTTAAGCATTGTTGCTCTTACATAAATACATAGAATGAGTTATTACATTACTTATATTTCTAAGGTGTTTCTCCTTCGTGAGTTTTCTGATTTTTTTCTAATACCTGAGCAGCAGATAAAGGATTTGCAATCATCAATACATTTGAAATTTTTATGTCAGGTTTGGATTCCATTAAGTCTTGGAAAGTACTTTAAAATATGGTGTGGTTCCCACCACCCTTAAGGCACTATAAAATAGATATTAACTCCAGTTCTATAAGAGCCAATTCACTCATCCAATCTCTTCAGGCAGGAGACATAAATAGCACACACACATATATAATGACATAAAATTTAATTATAATTTTAAAGATACTTTCTAAAATACCCATAGTCTTATTCTAAAATACTCATAGTCTTAACTTTTTTAATCTGTATGAAAACAGGGTAATGATATAATTCTCAAAGTCAATAAACTTTTAGGCTATATTAGATACACATTTGGGCATTAGAGACTGAAATGTACTTTTATGTATTGGTATCAAACAGAATCCCAGCATCACATCTCAGATGGTAAAGCTATTGAGCAAAATTATTTTTCCAAATTCTACAATTGTTGACCTTGCTCAAATATTGGACACTAGATAAATCTTGTTTGCCTGTTTGCAGCTGGGTCTCTTCTTATTCTGTTCTAAAATGCTCCCTTCAAATTTTGAGGTCCCAAAACAGTGCTGCAGCCTGTCTAAAACAAATAGGTAGAATCCAGAATTCATGAATGAGTTAAAATCAGTATTTCTTCTTTGAAGAGTAAGCACAGCAACATCAATGCATACATCCAAGATCCCAAATAAGACATAGAATCAAATCTCTTGCTGAAGTTATTTTATAGTATCTTCAAAACCAAGAAGTAAACTGAAAATTCAGATTTAGACAGAATTATTATTGTTTAAATTTTTCTAAGAGTGGACACAAACAATAGAGATTATAATAATTACATAAATCCCAGAGTGTTTCACTACAAAAAGAGACTATGCATAAATAAATGTCATATGTGACAATGCATTAAAATGAAGTAGAAACATTTTTTGTGAATGAAATAATGTATTAAGTTGAGTAATGATTACACTAATCTTTCATTCATTTTGAATATATTATTGCTCATGAGAATGGGTCAGTTAAAAATCTGAATCTTCTAATTTCACCTTAATTCATTTCTTCAGTATTAGAGTTCATTAATCTAACAGTATTTTAGGCTGCACAGATAAATATCACCTATAATTCTTCCATCATTGTTGAAAACTAAAAGATGAAAAGTTATATATGGCCTTTGTCACAAATGTGCACCACAAATGTAAACCTATGGTCTGGAGAACTTGCTGTTCTTCTACACACATGGCAGCTCACTACAATGCCTGACTTCAGTGCCAAGAGTTTGGTGCCAATTATGGGCATCCAGTGGCATAATGCACATGCAGTGTACATAGAACAAAAATATATGAGCCCTCATACATTCATAGAATATTACTGAAAAGAAAGAAATGGAACCATCACTACTTAAGAATTTCTCCCTACACAAAATCATAGCTTCAGGGAGAGTAAAACCATAGGGTGGAAGTAACATTCTTCTTACAAAAATTAAAAAGACAGTAAAATAATTAAAAGGACATCTACTGATGCTTGAAAATTGATGCCTGATGCACAGCACCAAGTCAATACTACCTAGAAAATTATTAGTAATATATTCCACATGATGGAATTAAAAGAGGCAGTAGTGTTTATGACACTTACGAAAAATAGAGGTGGGGAGAGAGATCAACATCTGTTTATTGAGAACTTATCACTGAGAAATGGCAGAACCTTTACTGAGACAAATAGATTTTGGGTATCAACACGCCAATCATCATTATTTTATATAAAATGCCAAAGAGACAAGGATCCTCACAGACCAATCCATTTTATGGAAGTGAAACATACATTATTCCTTCCATTATGTACGCTCTATGGTGCTGCAATATTTACTATTTGGATTCAAGACAGCAAGTCTCCTCTAATTGTAACCGTACTCTTGCATAAATTTCTCTGTTACGTCAGTGAAAGGGTCAATGTACTTGCATGTCCATTTGCATAAGCCTGTTTCTGGAAACCTGACCATCCTGGAAATAAAATAGATACATGAAACCACCTTTCCTCATGAATATAAAAGGAAGGACAGAAGTCCATTCTATGTAGAAAAAGGCCATCAATATATTTCTTTGAGTGCATTTACAATAGATTCTCTTTCAGAATGGCAGTTATTAATTCCATGAAAATTTATGTCATCACAGTTTGAAATCGAGTGAAAATGTAATGGGCCAAAGCTGTGCTATGCAGATGAATGATCTAAAGACATACTCTTGATTATCACAGAAGAAAAGAAAGGTAAATCATAGAAAATAAAATAAAGACTTTAGATAACATTGCCTGAGGCAGAGAATTAAAGTCTTGAATGGCTTTAATAATAAAACCAATTTTCAAAGAACTATGGACATGACACTGACCTGGGGAGCATTCACCACAGAAGCATTCATTGTTCTTGTTGGTCTTCTCTCAGTTATTCTCACAGAAACAAAGACTGGAATTCTTCTTGAAACTTCACATCAATATGTCAAAAATAAAAAGCTAAAATTAATACAACTCTGTTATGGATAATGTCAAGCCACATAAAAAAAAAACTTAAAACCTAAAATAATACCAGAAAACTTTTCAAAAAAAAAAAAACCAAAAAAAGTTTGTAATAGCGGGAGGATGGGGAAAAAACCTGCCTTATGACATTGCAGTTGGAAATACAAATACATGTTGGTCTGCCTATCTGGGCCACACATGCCCAAAATCATACATGAAGTATGAGGGGGATTTATGGAAATAAAATGTGTTTAACCAGGGATGGGACACAGGGTGATTTAAGATAATGGTGAGTGAATAAGCTGATACAAATATTAAATATGAATATTTACTAATTATAAAAATTAAGGTTTACAGAAATAGAACTCAAAGGGTGTTATCAATGCCCAGTTGGAGGCAGAATGCTTTCATTATCTATATAATGACCCAATTACCAAGGATTTATGAAAACTGCTATTTTTTCCTACTTAAGTAAAACAGAAAACAAACAAAATTGGTTAAGGGAAACAAGCAGAAAAGACACATCTAAAATGGAATCTTGAAATGAGTTGGCACTTTGTATACACATGGAATAGAGCATGTTGTAAAACCCACAGTGTTAAAAGATTTATATGACTAATTCTAAATCTCTCTCTCCATGGTGTATACTTCAATGGTACAAATTTACATGAAAGCTGTCATGAGATATTCTGGGCCATGAGGCAATTACAGATGACAGCTGATATTTATAAGGCCAATCCACTGAAATCAACGAATCTGATGGAAGAAATTCATAGGCAAGGCCTATGAAAATATTGCCTACAAATACATACTGTTCCTGCCTATAAATTCACAAGTGCAAAGACAACCATGGTGTCTCCCCAATACCTACACTGTATTGTGTTATCTCATATGATGTGTGGCTCTTGTCTACCTGCATGGAATACTTTGTGACTCTGAGAAAAGAGCATTGTAACCTTTCTAGTGCTAAAGTACTGCTGTTGTACATGTTTAAAAACTGTAGACTTTAAAAACATATGAAAAAGACATGAAAACATGATCAGTGATGTAAATCAGGGAGGAATAGCATCACTCACATGCAAAGTCTAGTAAAATTGTACTTACACAGAAAGTCTTTTCTTACCTACAATAAGAATATTCTGATATTATTCTCAGTGGAATTCTTCAGAAACATTTTGAACCAAACAGTCTTGAAAAACCAATTTCATGTCCTGTTTCTACTTGATCCTCTCTCTCCCTACCCCTTCCGCAATCCCTCCGGCATACTTCCTTTGGTACTCTCCCTTCATCATCCGGGGCTCTGTCTTATGCTTCAACGGTGATTACGACTGACTGAGCATTGTGAGACCCTGCATAGGACAAAAGAGTCTTCAGAAAGCACCTGAAACTTTTCATGGACCAGAAATAGAATATGCACAACAGCCACTGGTGATGCCAAGCATCCTGAAGGCGCTGCTTGTGGCACTATCAATATCTAATTGGAAGAAGACCTTTCTTTATCATCTATATAACCGACCAATTAGAAAGTCTTTATATGAGCTGTTATTGCCTCTATTTATTTCTTTATTATATGTAGTGTTCTGTCTGCATTTATGTCTGCAAGCCAGAAGAGGGCACCAGATCTCATTACAGATGTGACCCACCATGTGATTGCTGGGAGCCTCTATTTAACTAATTAAAACTAAAGAGAAAATAAACAGTAAATTTTTAAAAAGGAAAAAAAATTAGCAGAATAGAGTCCTATAAAATGGAAACTTGAATTCACTGAAGGAATTAAGACCACTTGAAGACAGAAAACCTTGTATGCCCTTTGAATAAGACATATTATTGTGAAAATTGCAGTGTCAAAAGATGTATGTGGTTAACTCAAAATCCATGACAATCATTCTATCCATGATAAACTTCAAAGATACGGTAAAGAGGGTCCTGCAAACTTACAAGGAAGCAGTAAGACTGTGTGAGTGCACAGCAAGCCCAGGCACACAGAACAGAGCTTGATTCGCCCCACTGTGATTTCTCACAACAGTGCAGACACACACAAACAACAGCACCATGGCAGTGACAGAAGAAAAGACACCCAAAGCTGTAAGAGTAGCAGATACAGTGATATAAATGAGCCTACAAATTATCAGGACACAAAGCAAGAACCCACAAACAAGACTGCATGCAATTAAAAACTTACATGGAAATGACTAATAATTTAAAAAAAAAAAAAAAAGGAAGAAACCGCCTACACAATGAATTCTTCATTGGCAAACTTTTCACAGTACAATACCAAAACATCCAGAATTTATCAAAGATGAAAAAAAAGAAAAAAATCACAAACCAAATAATAAGGTAGTCAATAATAAGCAAGTGAAATAAATAGACCATGCTCAAAAGCAGTTGAAATGACCAAAATGTACACACTATATGCTCCACATATTTAGTGATGAGGATTTCACTGTATTCTCTGGGATGTGAGACTCATTTACACACAGCTCACACACATGCAGAGTAGTTTTCCCAGGAACCCTGGAGAGGAGAAAGCCAGACTGCAAGAAAACTATTCCCACCCTCAGAATCCACACTGCTACAGTTCTTCCACAAGGATCTGTACAAAAAAAGTTCTGTGTGCAAGATCCAGGCATTCCCCACTCCTCCGGCAGGAAGTCTACTTAATGTCAAAAAAAAAAAAAAAAAACCCTGAAAAAAATACAACTGTTTGGACAGGTGTGCATGGACAGAGCGCTTTTCTTCAACCACAGAAACATTTTTTTCTGATACAGGTGAGTGGTCATAATTATTCACATGACCTCTGAAATTTTGTTTCATGCTAGCTATAAAATATATTCTCACAGCATGCATACTGCACTTGCCTGGACCTAAGATGTAGCAATCACACAGCATAAGAAGACACATTTATGAAAGCTGTATTTACATCCTAGACTGCAAATTAATAGGCAACAAAAACTTTGCTTAGTAAATGTTATGTTTCCAGCCATAACTGGAGCGCTGATAGAGAATATTTTCTGATTCAATCAAATCTGCACTGGTTCCCCGTGTGGTTACTATCTACAAACCCCTGTGGGAATGCCTGCTCCTCAGGGCGAAAGGGGCAAGTGGTGAAACCGGAGTTAGAAAGCGTGATCTGGAACTGCCATAATAGCAAAGAAATCCTTGTTTGCAAACAGCAGACAATGCAAATGCTCTAGTGGGCTACTTTATGAATTATTTTATGACAGAATTCTGGGAATAGTAAGATGGGTGGGGGAAAAAAATCACGGTACAACTCGGTTCATAAGATCTCAGACTTACTGACAACGCAAAGATATCCACGACAGAATTTTGTCCTTCTGAGCAGCCTGAGCGAGCACAGCCCGGGTCCCCTCCCTCCTGGGTCCCAGCCCCGCAGATCCTCTCACCTGGGAGGTTCCAGGGCCGCCGGGCTGCGGTTCCCGCCACTGCGCTGCTGACTGTGACTTTCCCAGGCCGCCCCGCGCGGAGACTGCGGCTCCGGAGTTTTCAGGTCCCCGAACCCGGCCGGTTCTTCCTTGATGGTTCCGGACTCGGGGCTCCCCGAGTCCAACATTGAAAGGAAGAATTTCCTGTCATTTCAGCAAGGTTCCTTGGAGATGGCTTCTTCCGGAGCCGCCCACTGCATTCTGCTTCCGGTGACATGTCCTCTACACCAGCCTACCACGAGCTTCTCTTTTTTCTTTAGTTTCCCAAGTCCCTGCTGCAGATTTGTTGTTGTTGTTGTTGTTTTTCCTACTACACTCCTCTGATTGACAGGTGTCTACAATCCCTCGCCCCTCCCACACAGCTGCAGCTGTCAGGCTGCCCTGGACCCGCTCTGCACAGACTCCACACGCTTGCTGCCAGCCTAGACCAGAGCTGCATCCAGGAGGACGCTGCACCCCGGTATCTGATCCCCCACCCTGGGTTCTGAAATCTTGGGATATTAATTATCCTGTGTCGCGAGCAAGAAGGCAGATGCATGTAGTTAATACAACAAAATTTACTTAATTATGCTGAAGGTCTTCTTCACACTAGGTTCACACTCAAGGCTGCTCTGCTCACCTGTGGGACATCTCTTAGCTGAAGGTCAGGTCCAGTCTCTAACACAAGTCTCTGATTCGAGGGTGGTGGTGGCTCTTGCCTTTAATCCTAGCACTAGGGAGGCAGAGACAGGTGGATCTCTGTGAGTTCGAAGCCATCCCAATATACAGAGCAAGTTCCAGGACAGGCTTTAAAGTTGCAGAGAAACCCTGTCTCAAAAAACCAAACCAAACAAACATAAAAACAGCAAAACACAACAAACACCGTAAGTTGTGAGGCTCAAGGCCCACTTGCAAAATAAATTAAAGCTAAAATAAAAATGGCCTTGGCTCAAAGCACAAACCATATTACTATCCCCAAGTTAAATGATAGTCAATATACTGATCTCAAAAAGCAGAGTCATGTTCAAGATGGTCAAACATGTAACACATGTATCAGGGGTTGAAGATAAGGTAGAGTTGCTGGATGGCTCGTTCAAACAAAATAATGAATTAAAATTAAAATAATGCTCCGTACAAGTAGCACCAGTTAAAGGTAAAAGTGAAATTCCATTTGTATGTTCTACACTTATATGAAAAATTCTAAATTTGAGACACAGTAACTCACTGTGGAGAGCTTTACTGGGAAGCAGGATAATAATTTCCACCACTATGCAAATGAGGGATGCTAAGAAGCCATCTTTATCCTTCCCTTACAGACCCCACCCCGACTATTGCTACTCAAGCATCCAGAATTCCACTAATAGCAAAGTTGACTTGGAGTAAAACGTTTCAGGGACTAAGCATTTTGAAAGGAAATAGGTGTCTCAGGAAGTCAGTGGTGAATCAGCCCATTAACAGCCCAGTGCTGAAGTCAATCTGTGCTGTCAGCTGGTGCTGATGTTGTGGTCATGCTAACTCAGAAACAAGTCTGTCTTCTGGGAAACATACTGAAGGTGCTTTCATGGGAAACACAGAACATTCTATTCAAAACCTCGTTGGTGAATGTAGAAGCTGACCAACATGGAGAAAATGAGCTATGTAAACGGGCACAGCCCTAAAGAAGTCATTTGCACCATGCTTGCTGTGGCTCTAAGAATATTGAGAAAGAGGTGGTGGGAAGGAAATAAAAGAAAGATAGGGAACGGCCATGACATGAGTTCTCCAGACTACTCCTAATCAGTAAACTAGAGCAACTGTACTCACCGGCACTGGGCTCACTCAAGACCAGGCCTAGCCACAATCACTCTAGGAAGTGGAGAGGCTCACCGGGCCCCACCCTTTACCTCTCCACTGTGACTTTAGGAGAACGGACATCACTGTCTCTAGTTGTGTCTTTTGTGATGAAGGTAACAGCTCCAACACGTAGCTCCAAAACCATATCCTCACAGATGGTCCTGGTTAATCTTGGTAGATCAAAAAACCAAAATGAATAGAAATGAACATGAGAGAGTTATGGAATGAGGGAGAGATTGGGGAGAGACTGGGGGAGACAGAGAGAAGGATGGATGTGTATGGGCCGCAAGTGCGGGGAGCAAGGGATCGATCAAGGTGTGCATTAATCAAGGTCTATCATATGAAATGGCAAACAGATAATAATAAAAGTTAAAATTTCTCATTTTGCCTCTCTATCTGCTTTGATATCAGGTAATGTAAACGTCATAAAGAATCTGGAAGTCTTGTCTTCATTTTACATCAAGGAATACTTTAAGTAGTTTCTCTGAAATTCTGACATAATTCTGTGGCAAATCAATCTACTTCTAGGCTTCTTTTTAAAATCAAGGTTCATTTATCCCTGCTTCATTTTTGCTGCAGCTTCTAAATCTCTTGAATTTGTCCATGTTGGTGCAATTTTGGTGTATGGTATGAATTGAGAGATTTCATCATTTCTTTTTAGAATCCCTAATTCAAGTCTTTAGTGTCTTTAGTGTCAATAGGGATCACACATGCTTGTACACTTGTGTCTCCTGATTAAGCCAGGCAGTTAGCTTGTGTATCTCTCAAGTCATGCTGACCAAAAGTCATGTATACACAGCTATCAAAGAGATGAAGACCAACTCTCTTTTAAGATTCGGTCTCTCCCAACAGTCAGAATGGCCTTCACCAGTACTTATAATGAATTCTGACAGGGATGTGAGGAAAGGAACAATGTTGTACACTGCTTGTGGAAAAGGACTCTATACTTTCCCCAAAAACACTAGGAATAGAAACTATCAGACATACTGTACTGTTTAGCCATTTAACCACAGATGTTGTTCTGATTGTTGCCTACAGTTCTCTGTGTACATCCATGCCCATCTGCATAGTCTGAGGAAACCAGACTCCAGAATTTCCCAAGCCACTTCGGAGATTGTAGCTAAGAAATAGATTTGTCCTGATTATAATGAGAACCAGGTTTCTCTGGTGTGTTCTGAGTTTTAAGCTGTGCTGTGATGATCATGACAGGTTAAGAGGCATCCTAGCTCTGCAGGGAGGTGAGCACACAGAAATACAAATACAGAGCTAGGGGTCTGTCCTTAAAACACAGGCTTCTGATCCCACGGGCCCCTTCCAGATGACAGGACTGCTTGTTTTACCTTGTAGTAAGTTCTATTGTTTCTCTTCGTATGGAAAAAGAATGATGTCTCCAGCTAATTGTGCACGTTAGTGATTAACTCCATGCCACATATAATGCATCCTATTTGAGTCAAGGAAAGAAATGAAAGCATTTCTTTCCTTGGAATCATTTAACAAAGAGAAAGTCCAGATTTGAATTCTCTACTTGAAGCTCCCTGTCCATTCTATCCCCTGGTTCTCTGTTTCATGAGTTTGGATCTGTGTCTGCTTGAAGGCTATCTTGTGAATCTGTCCCTGTATGTTTGCTTGCTGTCTGTTTCTTTCTGTGTGTTTGTTTGTCTGTGTACTCTGTATGTGTCTGTCTATCCATAACAAAGTGTTTTTCTCTGTCTGTATTGAATAGCATACAAAGCATCATGTGGGGTAGGTATGAGAAATGCTTAACAGACATTAAACCCCAAGGAACTGGAATTATGGATGGCTACAAGGCAACACATGAGTGCTATGAACTGACTTCCAGTCCTCTGCAAGAGCAGTAAGTGTTCTTTGTTGCTGAGCTGTCTCTCCATCCCTCAGGTAACATTTTCAAAACAGGAGTTTTAAAGTTTTGCATATGACATTGGGAGGAGGGGGGACACGACATTTCACTGATCTTGAATGTATTTACTGGTGAGGCATCCATGTTTCCCTGTTGCTCTCCTCTTGAGATTGTGTCTCAGAAACAATGACTGGACCTCTTCTTGCCTTTTCAAATGAAAGTGTCTTGGTGGTTCTGCATCACTTCAGTCTTGAAGATTTAGTCTTTGTCACTTCAGGTCTTAAGGACTGTGAATGAGGATAGCAGCAATAAAGAAGATGGGTGGCCACAATTATGTAAGGTAACAGACAATCCAACAGAAAAGGAAGAATACTGACCAATGGTAAAAATGCACCATTTGCTACAAGGCTATATTGTTCATTTTACTCAACGGTTTCCAAACACATGACACAATCACTAGGTAGAAAGTAAACAGAAATGCTGGGGAACTTCGACATCTAACACGTAGTTACAGATAATGAAATCATACAGGTGTTGCTGTGTGGAAGACAGCATGAGACAGGGGGAGGGACGGGTCCCCGACGGGGCGGAGACATAGCATGCTAAGAGGGGTGTAGGGGAAAAGGATCTGTGCGGTAGGTGGGACCCTGGAAGCGGGAAACCGGAAGCGGGGTGTAGTGGGCGGGGCCAGGAGGAGCTGCTCCAAGGAGCCAGGTTGAAGGGAGCGAAGGGAGGAAAGTGAAACATTCCCTGTTCTTTTCCGGGAGCAGCGCGCTGCAGACCTGGGTGCCGCGGGGACCTGAAAACTCCGGAGCCGCAGTCTCCGCGCGGGGCGGCCTGGGAAAGTCACAGTCAGCAGCGCAGTGGCGGGAACCGCAGCCCGGCGGCCCTGGAACCTCCCAGGTGAGAGGAGCTGCGGGGCTGGGACCCAGGAGGGAGGGGACCGGGCTGTGCTCGCTCAGGCTGCTCAGAAGACACCGTCAGCTCCGGGCCGCCCGTGGCGGTGCCGGAGGCGGCGGCTCAGGTCATCACCTGCAGCCAGGTGCTGTCATTTCCATCACCACAAGCTGGGTGCTTCCCTGCGCCCCAGGCGCAGCCCTTAAAAGTGTTGTCTGTCACAGTTCTCTGTCTTGTTCCTGATTTGCTCCTTTACCTGGAATTTTTCATGAAAGATGATAACACCTGCCAAAAGGTCTTCCTGCCTAGGCAGGTATTGCAGACAAAGGTTAACTTCTAACTATTGCCAGTACGGGACCCTCTGCGTTGTACTGCCTTAAATTTCAACTGTTCTAGTGACTCTCCTCTCTGCCTTGCATTGTTTCAGGAACAGAAAAAAAAAAGTATCATGAATATTTCAAAAAAAATTGTTGGTACTACAAATATTATGTTAAGCCAAATTGAATAGACTCAAACAAAAAAACAAAACAAAACACAAATGCTTATATTGCCTGCCAGGTGTAGATCCTAACTCTAATGAAAACCTCTGTGAATGCTAACATAAAATAGTTTTAAAAAAAATTATCTAGACAAGACTAAGAAAGGAGTGTTCATCCACAAACAATAGTTTGTTCTCAGAGCTTATTAATACATAGGCAACCTTGGACACCATTTTGTTCCAAGCCAGATTTCCACCCACAACCAGACAAAGAAATTACTTCTGACTGGAATACTATTGTCACAACAGATGGGAAAGAGAATTCTTGGAAGTCACATACTTACTCTAAAGGTCACAAGAACACCCCACATATGCACAGCTAATCACAAGCCCGGGTGTGTGGCCCAAGATCAGAGGCAAATATTTATGAAAGTGAAGACTTTATAAAATTCTTAAGTGTCTATGAATAATCAATAATTGTAAACAAAACTGTTTTCTGGATTAACAGAGTAACAGTGTATATTTAATCTGTACATACAATAGAAAAAAAAAACATCAAAATTTGTAAAGTGAGTAGGTCATATATACCAGTATTTATATTATATTTTAATTCTTGTTATACTTCATATTTAATGAAAAAACAATATATTATGATCTGTGTTAGAAGCCTTCTGTTTTATTATTATGTCTTCTTGTCATCCCTTACAAATGTCAACTTGACAAATGTAACCTCTTAAAAAAAAAAAGTGGCACGGAACTTTTTGGATATGTGTTTGCTGATTTATACTATCACTATGTTTACTTTTATTTATGTGTAACATTAGCACTGTTTAAATTAAACACAATTTTCTTGGTGGAAAAAAAAAAGTGGTTGTATCATCAGCCACAGGCTTTTGCAGGTATCTTAGGTTAACATCCTAATACCATATAACCAAAAGTTGTAAAACTTAAAATGTAATGTGACATTAAGCCTGATCTCAAGGTTGTAAACGCTTGTTGACCCACACCTGGTGCCTGATTTTACTATAAGAGGAGGCCCAAACCCAGCTCCTGTTGTTACAATTTCAGAAGCCCAAACTGGCCATGGTCCCAGTTACTGGTAAGCTTTCTGAGCCTTGCAGTGATTTTTTTTCTTTTCCTTTTCTTTTCTTTCTTTCTTTCCTTCCTCTTTCTTTCTTCCTTTCTTTTTTTTTTTTTGGAAGAAAGTTCTTTTCTGATTTCATAGACTTTGGTGATCCCCCCATTATTTGCATGCCCTTGAACTCAACAATTTACTCCCCATTAATTGTCCGACTGAGACATAATGCAGTCTAGGATGTGAATACAGCATTCAGAAATGTGTCTTCATATGTTCTTATGTTACACTTTGGGCCCAGGCAGGTGCAGTATGGATGCTGTAAGAGTATATCTGGCCAAACCATGTTATAGTTATCAGATACACTTTAAACAAAATTATAAAGCATTTTTTGAATATTTATGATGACTCACCTGTATCAGAAAAATGTTTCATTAGTAGAAGAAAATTATTCTACCTATGCACACCTGCCCAAACTTGGTTTTGTTTTTTTGTTTTGCTTTGTTGTTAGGGATTGTTGACATTTAGTGACTGCCTGTAGACTTCTTGTGGGAGGAGTGAGGATGCCTAGACCCTGCTCACAGGGCTTTTTGCAGAGATCTCAATTTGTGGAGCTGCAACAGTCTGGATTCTGAGGCTGAGAGTAGTTTCTTGCAGTCTTCCTTGCTTCTGCTCAGGGTTCCTGGGAAAACTGCTCTGCAAGTGTGTGAGCTGTGTGTGAATGAGTCTCACATCTCACACAGTAAAGTGAAATCCT
Organism: Phodopus roborovskii; assembly: GCF_943737965.1. Classification (NCBI taxonomy): domain Eukaryota; kingdom Metazoa; phylum Chordata; class Mammalia; order Rodentia; family Cricetidae; genus Phodopus; species Phodopus roborovskii. The sequence continues at coordinate 16,515,297 of NW_026126636.1, forward strand.
CAGAGAAAGAGACATTTTTTTAATATTTTCTGTTTCCTTCATGTTTGTCCTTTTGGCAGGTGTTAGCATCTGTAGTTTGTGCTCCTTGAAAAGTTCCAGGTGCTTTCTGAAGAATCTCTTTCTCCTATGCAGTCTCACAAGGTCAGTGTGCTCACCTGTGAACCAGAGCACAGAGCCCTGGATGGAGAAGAGAGAAGAGACAGTAGCAAAGGATGCAGGTATGTTAGAGGGATTGAGGAAGGGGTAAAGGGATGGATAAGGGATCAAGTGACAGTATAAACAGGATCCAAAATTGGTTTTGCCACATTCTACTTCATTCTAAGTGATTCTAGAGAATTCCACTGAGAAAAATCTCAAGATTGCCCTGTTGTTGGTATGTGAAGTCTGTGTGTGTAATTAATACTCAGAGGCAGATATAATTTTGCTTGTCTTTGCATGGAAGTGATGCTTTCCCTCTTCCATTTCCATCTCTCTGTTTCATGCCACTAGTAAGTGTTTTCATTACTATAATTTTAATATGCTGTGTAGTTAGAACCATTTAAGCTTCTCGGTTGTTCTTGTACACAGAGTTTTTGGAGCATCTTGTAGTTCCTTGAGGTTCTGTTTTTTGTGAAGTTTATTCACTGTTGCATATGTTTCATAGATAACCCTCCCTATTCTGCTAACACAATCTTTGTCCTCTTGTCTGCTGTGCCCTCTGGGATTTGCATCAGGACTTACGGTTATAGCTGTGTACTCAGCAGTCACACATTCTCTGTATGTATCCAGTTAGGAGTCCCTGAGCTTTGGAAGGATTTCTCCTGAATTCATTACCACCAGAAATTAGAGTAAGATTCTAATTTCCCATTTCCTCATCTGCATTTTTGACCATTAGATCATTTTTTTGCTGTGTATAATTTTTTTGAGGAGGGTCTCGATATATAGATGTTACTTATTTGAAACACACTATGTAGGCAAGTCTAACAGCAGACTACAGAGATAGACTTATCTCTGTATCCGGAGTTGTGAAGTTAAATTGTGCCCACTAGACTTGGTTTCTGTTTATTTTTCTGATTTTTTTAATTTTTCTTTTATGTGCATGGGTGTTTTGGCATAATGTATATCTTTGCAGCACACATGTCTGGTGCCTGTGGATGTCCCATGAAGACATTAGATCTGTTGGGAAGGAAGTTACAGGTAGTTGTGAGTCAGGATATCGGTGTGGGATTCGAACCCAGGTATTCTGGAAGAGTTGTAACTGTTCTAACCCACTGCACCATCTCTTGATCCACTAATTTGTTTTCTTTGTGTTAGTCATTCTTCCTAGTGTTAAATATCAATTGTGTTCAAGTTTGTAATTCCCTCAAGTCTAAGGAGAGTGAACATGTTTATTAATGTTTGGGGAGGGAAAATCTGGAAGCCTTTTAAGCTACAAACAATGGGAAAGAATCCAAATTTTCAACATGCTCTTTATTGATGTATAGAAAACTGGTGATTTTTATGTTTTACTTCTGTATTCTTCAATATTACTAAGGCTTTTGTCAAGTATAAAGTTTTCTGATGGCATCTTCAGGTTATATATGCAATCACACCAACACTGAAAAGGTTGAGTTAAATGTTTTCCTTCCCAACTGTATCTCTTTGCTTCTTTGTCTCTTTCAAATTTTCATAGCTAGTTTTTTTTAATTATTATTATTCTTTTTACTCATGTATACATATTAGTTCTGCATGGATGTCTGTGTATACCACACATGTGCAGTGCCCACAGAGGTCAGAGAGATCATGGAATACCCTGGAAGTAGAGTTACAGACAATTTTATGAGCTGCCATTTGGTTGTTGCTCTATAACCTCGTTCCTCTGGAAGAACACCAGTGCTCCTACCAGTCCTCAGTCCATTGATTCCAACTAGGTCAAAGGTATAATGAATACAATTGGGAAGATTGTGAATCTTCGTCTTGTTATGGTGTCATGTCAGTACTGTACATTTTCTTTGTGGCTTGTAAACCTAGATTGACAAGTAGATTGTGTTGTGTTGAGATTTGTTTTATCTATTCCAACTACTACTCAGGATTTTATGATGAAGATTAGTGGATTGAATTCGGTTCTTACTGAGATTCTGTTCCTTAGGGCTTTTAACACAGAAGGTTTTGCTCTTGTTGTGGCTGGTAGATTAATTTTTATATTTCTCTCCATTGCCAGTGAGGGTTAGTGCTTTCCTGTGTTGTACATGATGGGTTGCTTCCCAGTTTTTTGCTATTCATTTTTTCCTCAAATAAAATGTACTCTCCCATGTCCTCGTGGATAACTTGTGGTTGATTCTTTCTCTCTGTACTTTTAGTTTTTTTGAGACCAGGTTTCTTTGTGGTTACCTGGCTTTCCTGGAAATACCTGTGTAGACCAGGCTGACCTCGAACTCATAGAGATCTGCCTGCCTCTGCCTCTCAAGTGTTGGTTAAAGGAGTGTGTGTGCCACCACTGCCTGGCCTCGACTATTGTTTAAATTTTATCATTGGAAATTTGGAGCTGTTTGTTATTTCAGTATCTTGGAAAGGGGTAGGGAAGTTTCCCCAAATCGTGAGCGGTAAACATAGCATCAGGCCATACAATGACCAGTTTGATCAGGCAGAATGATGATAGTATTAAATGACATCATCTCTCCCAGTGTCACTCTAAAGTACTTGAGCAATAGCAAGGGAAGAAATCATCCAAATGTCTGTTTAATGTCAAGAAAACTATTTGGTATGATATAAATATAATGTCAGTGTAATAAAGTGCTATGTATATTCTAATTCCATGGTCATGAAAATGTGTAGTAATAGTATTGTAGCATTCACAATGAGTCCTTAATTTTGATACATGCATTAATATTTGTATGTGTGTACTAATATGCAGTATTTGTATATATACCAGGAGACTCATGTTACACATCCTTACTTTCATTTGGAACTACAAAGTTGATTGCCAGAGAGGAAATCTATAATAGACAGGAACTGAGGGGTGGTACTGTAGTCATATATATTACTAATTGGGAATCTGAGAACTGTCTGGAAGAATACTAAGATATAGTTCTATTCATGTTCAGGAAGATAGGTGATAGGATTTTGAAAGACCTGGCATTATCAGTGATTAGTACCAAGAGCATATCCTGAAATGATTCACCTTATTCCTGAAAACAGTCTCTTTTCCCTGGCAGCCATCAGGTAGTTTCTGCCATGTGTCCTCCTTGATGATTCTGCTTGACATTGTCTAAGATAATGGTTCTTAGCCTGTGAGTCAAGACCTGTTGGGGGAGGTGTCAAACCTCCTTTTCTCATAGGTCACCTAAGACTATTGGAAAACGTATTTCTGATGATCTTATGAACCGAGGGATTACTTCTCTATCCATCTCCAGGCAGGTCTGCACATGCAGATACATTGACATAAGAGGTCGCAGAACTGTTTGAAAGGTTCACAGCTCTAGGAAAGTTGAGAAACACGTACTGTAGAACACAGACATTCCATTTAAAGATATATGGCCTGAATTGTACTATTCTAACTATACATGCATTCACTTGGATTTCAAAGGATAAGTATTCTCACTCAAAAGAGTGCGTGCACCTTAAAACAACAGGTCCACATTGAAAGAAGGAGTAAATTATAAAGATACATTTTACCTAAATGAGCCATATAATACAGCCTTCTTAGATGATGACAAGAATGAGTGTAACTAGTTCTGATGACAAATTCATTGTCACTTTGAGAAAAAAAAAATATGATATTTGGCAGATAGATGTGGATGTTCTCCAAGATGACATGACACACATGGTAAATACATGTGGTGTATCTACCAGGTAGAATGAAAGGAAATGTGATCAAATGGTCAGATATTGTATTCTAGTGTGATGGCTAAAAAAACTCCAACTTAGGTATCTGTCTTGGTACTCATGATCATTTGTCTGTGACTCAGTCTCTAGAAAATAAATTCCCAGTAACCTTACTCATTGACCTCTCACTCACCCTTAAAATGTGCAGACATGACTGTCTACATGTTATGGTATGACTAACTGCTTTTTTAAAAATTCTGTAACTTGATTACAAAGATACCCAAAGATGGTTTTGAGTTGCCTTAAACATAATCTTGTCAGAACAGGACAGTTTCTGCTTGCTTGCTAGAAATTGAAGGTCTTCATGTGGTTTCCCTCTGCAAAAACCTTCGTGTTGCTGTTTATTTTTACACTGTGTGAATATATGTTGCATTGATTAGTTTACAAGAAGCTGAACAGCCAATAAGTTGGCAGGAGAGGATAGGTAGATTTCCAGGTAGAGAGAGGAACTTGTAATGATTATGAGTAACATTACTTCTTACTTTTTCCCTGAATGCCCTAAAATTTTCTTCATAGAAGTGAATTCATCACAAGTGTTATTCCTAGATCTTTTGGAAACAACCTGAATGGCTTAAATTTATAAATTACATTTCAAATTGTCATTATTAATAAATAGACAAAGTAGTAATTTTGTATTAGTTTTGTACTTTTCAATAGTAGGAGGAGAACTTAGCAAATCTAAGATTTTCCTGTGGTGAATCTAGGAAGTTTTTTGCCTGATCGCGTCATCATTAAAAGGGAATTTGGTGCCTTTGCTATCTGTTCCTACTTAATTCTTTGCTCTTATTAATTTTTTTTTCTGGCTTGCTCTTAAGCCTCTAGATTTTCTCTGATTGGATAACACATGCTGCCATACTCTCCTTTTAGTTTTCCTGCTAATGCTATTCATTTTTTTTTTCCTGCACTGTACTGCTGGCTTCAATGCAACATACCTTCCTTTTACTGAGTTCAGCTGTGTTTCATTCTTCCTGTTTCCTATAAGAGTTTATCATAAAATCTCTTGAAGTTTGTCTTATGACATCTCTTTTTTATTGGCATTTTCATATCATGGGACTTTTCATGATTTGTTTTTTAAATATTTTTGTGGGAAAAGTTAGGGGTACTAATTTTATTACTTCTAGTTAGAAATGGTAGTTTGCTGATTTTGTGTGTTGAAAATAATCCTGTACTCCCCAGCTCTCCTATTCATCTATTCATTTTGTAAAATGCCTTATTTCCTGGGTTATAAATAAACTTTTCCTCTAATTATGACTGCAGTGTAGCTTGAGTGGATGGTATTTGTCATTTTATAATCTTCCTCATATACCCTTCTTTGTCCATGAATTTTAAGAGTCCATGTTTCTGGGTGTATTGATTAGGTTCATAGTCATTTTCTTCCACCACAGTAAATATTCTCTCCTCTGTAGGAACGTTGACAAGATTTCTGATATCATTTTGGTTTTTTGTGGGGGAGAGGTGGGGTTCTTTTTGTGTGGTTTGGCAGAATTGACTATAAGAGAGTTGTGTTATTTTTAGATTTGTATTATTGACAACATGATGTGAAATTTCAACAAGACCTCCAGTCTTCATTCCTGAAAAAGAAACTCAGAGAACAATAAGAACAATGATTGCTTCTGTGGTAAATGCTCCCCAGGTCAGTGATATATCCACCTTTCTCTGAAAATTGTTTTTGTTGTTGTTGTTGAAACTATTCAAGACTTTAATTTCCTATCACTGGCAATGTTAGTTTTTGGAAGTGTTTATTTTTGCCTTATTTATTTGTTTTTTCTTTCCTTATATTTCAGGATCATGTCTTTAAACATTTCAATTTATAGCAGAGACTTGACCCATTATATTTTCACTGGATTTTAAACTATGAGGATATGAATTTCCATGGACTTTAGACTTGAAGTTCTAAAATACAAGCTATTGTAAATGACACTCAAGAAATATATTTTTGGCCATTTTTCTACATAGAATGAACTTGTGTCCTTTTATGTTAGCTAGGAAGGAAGGTTTCATGTGCCACATAGTTGCATTTCTGGAATGGTCAGTTTTCCAGAAACAGGCTTATGAACATGAATATGCTAATACATGGACCTTTTCACTGACATCACTGAGCAATTTATAGAAAAGTAGAAAAGACTTTACTGTCTTGAACCCTAATAGTAAACATTTTAGCACCCTAGAGAACACAGATGATGGAAGTAATATGTGGCTTCCTCTTGCCAGAAAGTTGATGTGTCTGTGGGGAGATGAAGGTAGCAGTGTTCTGGTTTCTCTTTTTGCCAGATTATGTCACACAGTGATGAGGGGTGTGTTTACACCTAAAATGTACTTGTCTCAGAAGAGATTCTGCTCAAAGATCAGTGGGTAATTCTCTTTAGAAAATTCGTATTTTCTCTTTATCTTTTGTTTCATTTTTCCCGAAGAGGCATAAGCACTGCTGTCTTCACATTTGTATGGCATTATGTGGAATATATTAGTAGGAATTTTCTAGAGACTACTGATTTGGTGTTGCACATATCTGTTTTGAAGTATGAATGCATGCCCCTCTTACTTTACTCTCTTTTGAAGAAAGAAGGCTGTCCAGCCTATGTGTTTCCTCTCTCTGAAGGTTTATATTATACAGGGTGAAATTCTGAAGAGTTGTGTCAATGTTGCTATTTCTTTCTTTACAGTAATATTTTATTTAAGTATTTGAGGATTTGTCTGCATATTTTTATGTATACTGGATGAGATGCCCCTGGATCCCTGAGATCAGCACCAAATCCTTGGCACTAAATTCAGGCACTGTGATTAGTTTCTATGTGTTTAGAGAGAATTAAATTAGATTTCTCTTCAGGAATAGCAAGTGCTTTTTATCTCTGAGCCATGACTTCAGGCTTTGGATTTACATTTCTGGTGTACACTTGTAATAGCTTATAAATTGTGTATTCTACTTTTTGAATAATGAAGGAGTAATCATAAATGGTACTTATCTATGCTAAAAATCCTGTTAAATGAATTAGCTCAAATACTGAAGAAAAGAATAAAGTTGATATTAAATTTTCATGTGATTCAGTCACATAAGCAATAATATATTCAAAATTAATGAAGAGTCACCAAGCAGTGGTGGCACACACCATTGATCCCAGCACTCGGGAGGCAGAGGCAGGCATAGCTCTATGAGTTCGAGGCCAGCCTGGTCTTCAAAACAGTTCCAGAATAGTCTCCAAAACCTACAGAGAAACGCTGTCTCGAAAAACCAAATTAAAAAAAAAAATTAATGAAGAGTAAGAATATTTTTCTTCCTATTGAATACATTTATTTTGAAACAATATGTTTTTACTTTACCTGAATGAATTGTCACATATGCCATGTATTTACATGTATATTTCTAATTATTGTATAGTGAAACACAGTATGGAATTCTTGAAATTGTTATCATCAGTGTTTGTGTCAACTTTTAGAAAAATTCAAATAATATTGATGTTGTATAATTCTTCCTTTTCTATTCATGGTTGTAAATATTTCTCAAAAAATATCTTCACAAACTTGATTCTATGTGTTGATTGGAACATTGGATGTATACAGTGATTTTACACTCCTTATTCTCAAGGGAAAAAAATGATGTAAATCATCCATGAATTCTGCATTCCATATTCTATCTCTTTAAGAAAGGGAGCAGCATTGTACCTAGACCTCAGGATCTCAACTGAGCATTTTAGAATAGAGTCAGATAAACCCAGGTTCAGAAAGGATTAATCTAGTCCTTAACATTGACGTTATATAATTTCACTGCATACTTTTGCTCATTTTAACTTTACCTTCTGAGATGTGAGACTGGGATTCTGTTTGATATCAACACACACTTCATAAAGGTAAATTCTTACATCTAGACCTCAAATGTGTATGTTATTTTCCCTAAAATTTTGCTGATTAAAAGGATATTATGTCATTCTGTTTACACGGAGATGAAAAATACAATAAAGACTATGAATATTTTAGAAAGCATCTTTTATTAAACTTAAACTGTAATATTATATATGTGTATATATATATATATATATATATATATATATATCTTCATATATTTCTCTGAAAGTGTATGTGTGTGTCTCTTACAAATAAGGTTCCTCAGAGAGCATTGGTTCTCAAGGATCTGCAAGTAAATTCTGTGTTGTAGTGCTATGAATGTGCTGGGAATGAATCAAACTACTTAATGTTTTAAGAACATTAAGACATTACAGCCTGCAAACTAGAGGCAATATTTTTTTAAAGATTTTGTTTATTATGTATACAGTTATCTGCATGCATACTTGCACACCAGAAGAGGCCACCAGATCTCATTATAGATGGTTGTGAACCACCATATGGCTGCTGGGAATTGAACTCAGGTCCTCTGGAAGAGCAGCCAGTGCTCTTAACTTCTGAGCCATCTCTCCAGCCAATTTTTTTTTAATATAGTGATTGTGACAATTCTTTTTTTTCTGTTACTCAGTTCTTAGAAAACATCAGAAAATTCATGGAGGAGAGAGACGCAATGAATGTAAACAATGTACTGTCTTCCTATACATTGTCTCTTGAAAGAGTAGCAATATAGCACTTCTATAAACTTGTGTCTTTAAAAATTGCCATGCCTCATCTATATCATAAACATCTCTCTGGTTCATTAGGTGTCTTTTATCCAAGAAATCATTTTGTGAAGCAGTGTATGATAATTAGGTAATTTTCCATTACAGGGTCTGTTATCATTCAGAGATGTGGCTGTAGACCTCTCACAGGAGGAATGGGAATGTCTAGACTGTGCTCAGAGAGCTTTATACATGGATGTGATGCAGGAGAATTACAGCAATCTCCTTTTTGTGGGTAAGTATTCTCTTCTTGTAGAATTCCTGATTTATCTTTCCTTTTCCCTACTTTTTGTATCTGTAAACCCTCTAAAACTAGAAAATCTCGGAAGTGAGGGAAATATTGATTATCAATATAACTTTTTAATGGTGCTTCATTTACATTTTCTGTGTTCTCTAGAAGAGTATTAAATGGTATATTCTCTGTGACCTATCGAGCCCTCCTATGTAATATACAAAGAAAATCTCAAAGGCTAAAGATTACTGAATAGTCAGAGCAAGGTAATATATTACAGTACTCAAAACAATTAAAATATTTTAATTTTGCTACTGGTTTAAAATCTTCACCTATTTGCGATTATAAACCATGTAAAAGGTTTTAGAGAAAGATGCTGTTTGTGAGAATGTTGTTTTTGTTTATTTTTGAGATGTGGTTGCTATGTTTAGTACTGGCACAACATGATTTTAATATTTGCCCTTTAGAAGCTGAAGAAGGAGGGCATGGTGTGTTTCCTGCTGACCTGGGTTTTTAATTCCTAACTGACCAAAGCTGTACTGTGTGACTCTTTCTCAAAAACATAACAAGTAGAGAAACATTCTTCATATGATCATTCACAGATCTTATTTCTCTAAGTTCTTACTGCTCAAACACCCACTTGTCTTACAAGCTGCAAGGTACAGTGTTTAGATAAGAATGAGAAGGTTATGTATGAAGGTGACCTAGGTCCTCTACATATGTGTGACAGTTGTTTAGTTGGGTCTATTTTGGAGACTCCTAACAGATCAGGGAATTGCTTAACTCTTTTTCTTGCTAGTGAGAAACTATTGCTCATAGTGGGTTCTGTTGCCCAGCCTTAATACAAAGGGAGGGACTTAGTCCTACCTCAGCTTAATATACGGTGTTTTGTTGACACCCACGGGAGGCCAGCTGTTAAGAGCAGTTTTTCTACCAACCTGGTCCCAAAGCCACACCAGCCCCAAATAACACACACAGACACTGTATTAGATATAAAGCTGTTGGCCAGTTACTAATGTTTCTTATTGGCTAGCTCTGTCTTAAATATTAACCCATTTCTATCAATCTAAGTATTTCTACCTGGTCTCATCTTACCAGAGAGAGGGCCCAGACCTCTGTTCTCTCCAGTCTCTACATGTTGACTTCCCCCTACTACTTCCTTGAATCCTCCTTGTCTCCTAGTCCCGCCTATCTTGCTGTCCTATTGGCCAACAGTGCTTTATTCATTAATCAATACAGGAAACATATTTACTGAATGACATCTCCCATCAACCTGCCCCTTTCAGAACAGAAACAGATGAGGAGTTGATGGGGAGACAGAGGGAGGCCAGGCCAAGAAACAGAAAGAGAGGAGGGAAGGGAAACTGCAGTCAGGATGTTAAATAAATGGAAAAAAAATTAATAAAAGAAAAAAAAAAAAGGAGCAGGCTATTAATTGGGCCCTGTGCTTTGATATAGATTGGTCTGGAGATTCTTAGGAGCATCCATATAATGATTTAAAATAGAAAAGTCCTCTATTAAGAGCTCTGTTCTTTAAAGTTACTAGTTTATATATCATAGAAAACATAAGAAAACACCAGGTTTGAACCTGTTACTCATGCATTAATTGCTATTATCATAATTGTACTATATTTTTTCAGAGAACTATCGCATATATGGTAAATGTGAGAAGTTCTTGCATCAAGGCACAAAGCATTTTATCCATGATCATGAAAATATCCAAGAGAAGACTTATAAATGTAATGAGATTTTCAAAGTGACTCATGAATCCTGCCATTGTACACCTTTTGACACAAGTGATACTGCAGAAAATTACAACAAGTACAGATTTGGTATCCACAGAAATGCCTGTGTTGAAAACTTAAACCTCAACAGACACAAAAGTGGGAAGGCTGGAGAAGAACTTTGCAAATGTACAGACCAAGTAAACTTTTTAAATTTGATTACCATCATTAGCCAAAATAAAAAAACTCACACAGGAAAGGAAGACCACAAAAATGTAGAGTATGATAAATCTTTTCAGTCTAATACAGAAATCACACTGAAACAAACTGAATGCGGGAAGAAACCACACCAATGCTGGAAATGTGGAAAATTCTTCAAGACTCATTCAAGCCTCATTGGGCATCAGAGAGCCCATCGTAGAGACAAGTCCTATAAATGTACAAAATGCAGTAATTCCTTTCTCCATTTTTCACAACTCAAAGTACATTACAAAATCTATTGTAGAGAAAATCCCTACAAATGTACAGAATGTGGTAAATGCTTTTATAACACATCAGACTTTGAAAGACATTTCAGCATCCACAGTGGAAAGAAACCTTACAAATGTAGTGAATGTGATAAATCCTTTCTTAGTGCCTCATATCTTAGAATACATCAGAGAATCCACACAGGAGAGACTTACAAATGTAGTGAATGTGATAAATCCTTTACCACAAGAGACCATCTTCGAAATCATCAGAGAATCCACACAGGAGAGAAACCTTACAAATGTAGCACATGTGACAAAGCCTTTACCACAAAAGACCATCTTCAAAGTCATCAGAGAATCCATACAGGTGAGAAACCTTTCAAATGTAGTGAATGTGGAAAATGCTTTATAACAAAAGACCATCTTAGAACTCATCAGAGAATCCACACAGGAGAGAAACCTTATAAATGTAGTCAGTGTGACAAATGCTTTACAAGTGCCTCAAATCTTAGAACTCATCTGAAAAGACATACAGGTGAGAAGCCTTATAAATGTAGTGAATGTGACAAATCCTTTAAAAGTAGTTCAAATCTTAGAACTCATCAGAGAATCCATACGGGTGAGAAACCTTACAAATGTAGTCAATGTGACAAATCCTTTACTGAGAAAGGGACATTTAGAAATCATCAGAGAATCCATACAGGAGAGAAACCTTACAAATGTAGTCAGTGTGACAAGTCCTTTACTGAGAAAGGGACATTTAGAAATCATCAGAGAATCCATACAGGAGAGAAACCTTACAAATGTAGTGAATGTGACAAATGCTTTACCAAGAAAGTGACCTTTAGAACTCATCAGAGAATACATACAGGAGAGAAACCGTATAAATGTAGCAAATGTGAAAAATCTTTTACAGGGAGAGGCAATCTTCGAACTCATCAGAGAATCCACACAGGCGAGAAACCTTACAAATGTAGTGAATGTGACAAATCCTTCAACACAAAAGACAATCTTAGAACTCATCAAAGAATTCACACAGGCGAGAAACCTTACAAATGTAGTGAATGCGACAAATCCTTTACCTGGGATTCATCTCTTAGGATACATCAGAGACTCCATACAGGAGAAAAATCTTATAAATGTAGTGAATGTGACAAATCCTTTACCACAAAAGGCAATCTTAGAACTCATCAGAGATTACATACACTAGAGAAACTTTAGAAATGTAGTAAATGTGAAAAATTCTTTTCTGTAGGTTCAACTCTTAGAATATGTTCTGGGATATTTGATCACACTATGAAACCTGAGTTTTAATAATATCAACATTGATCAGGGAGCAGAACCCAAAATTAATTGACAGGAATTAGCCCTAGAGAGTATGAAGGGGTATGGAAGATTGCTAGATTCACAGGAAGTAGTAGGAAGTGACTTGGAGTTTTGCAGTCTTCTGGTTTGAGATGGGTTAGAAAGACATTCTTGCTGGGTCTCTGGCATAAAGGGAAGGTCATTTGGTTGCTTCTTGGCCTCTCTGATCTAGCAGGTTTTCACCCTAACACCTGACTACTAAGTCTTTATTGGTAAATAGAACAATAGACAAATAGTTTAAAACTACATATGGTGGCTGTGGCACTGCCAGTGACAACAGAACCAGAAATTCCACCAAGCTTCCCCCCAAGCAACTGTATTTAATACAGGGCCATGGGCTCACAGCGGTGCAACTTCTAAGCAGACAGAAGAACATGAACACATACTAAAGAGAAACTTTAATGACTGAGAAATCCTTCACTATGTGCTCCTTTCTTAGAACATATTAAGGAATTCATTCAGGAGAAAACCCTTACAAGTGTGGTTATCTTAGTTCAAGTTTTATTTCTCTGAAGAGACACCATGATCATGGCAATCCTTTTAAAGGAAGGCATTTAATTGGAGCTTGCTTACAGTCTCAGAGTTAGTCCATTATCCTAGTGATGGGAAACATAGTGACATGTAGGCAGGCATGGTGCTAGAGAAAAAGTGAGATGTGTACATCTTCATCCTCAGGCAGCAGGAACTGAACTTTGTAGTAGGTATGGCTGGAGCATATGTGAGACCTCATAGCCGGTGACATATTTCTTCCAACACAAGCCACTGCTATTCAAACAAGGCCATACCTCCTAATATTGCCACTTCTTATGAGCCAAGCATTCAAACATTAGTCCATGGGGGCCATAGCTGTTTAAACCACCATAGTAGTCAATATGAAATACCTTTTGTCTACAAAATCACCATGAGAGCACATCAAAGTATTCATATGCGAGAAAAAAACTTAAAAATGTAATGTACATGGAAACGTGTTTACCAGTCTCTCAGGTCTAAGAAAACATCAGAAAATTCATACTGGCAGAAAAGTTTCAATGGGAAAACATTTGGCATGCGCTTAAACCAATCTTTTCTTAGCTACACTTGAGACTCCACACTAGACACTCATTATGAACATGACAAACTTGTGAAAGCCTATATGATACTTTCAAATCTTAGAAAATATCAAGAGCTAATGCAGAGGGAAACTGAAAATCTAGGACAATTTTCATTGACTTTGTATGTGTTCAACCTCAAATGAAGACAAAATGCAGAAACAAGAAGTATACACTGCTATGTAACAGTTTCCTGGAGACTGGAATGATTCTTTCTGAAGGGAAGTTCCTTAAGGCACCACTCAAAAGAGCTTCAAACACTCCCTGAAACTACCAGGATTCAGTGTTCTTGACTCAAATGAAGAAACTGACAACTCATGCACCTTAGAAGAGAATTTTAGCCAAGATAGAATGCTCTTTAGATATACCTACAAGTGTGCTGTGTGCTCCAAGTATGCAGTATTCATAAGCTGTATCACATGTTGGTTTCGAGTTTCATAATAGCAGCTGGGTTTGAGTCCACTATGCTCCAGTAATTGCTTCCTCATATTTCTGTAAGCTATCCCAGTGAAGCACAATGATTCAAAAAGTTGAACTTTATTCTATTTAATTTTTCCAGATAGGGTGAGTAGATACATATGCATGCTGCATCTCTACAGGGAATGTGTCCCTTAAACATTTTCTGAACCCTCTAATTGTTCCTTCAAACTTGTAAACAAGAAATTGATAACAGACTAGCAGTTCTCAACCTGTGGGCCATGTTTCCTTTGGGATTAAAAGACTCTTTCATATGAATTGTCTAAGATATAGGAAAATATATTTTCAATGCTCTTAGGAACTGAGATACCATGCATCTATTGTCTGTAGGTAGGTCTGCCCAAATGCAGATACACCCACAAAGGAATGCATGAAACTGTGTTAAAGGCTTACAGCATGAGGAAAGTTCGAGCCACTGTATTAGAGAAAAGTTTTTATTTGAGCCTTCAAAAATAAGGAAGATTTTTTTTTTACTCAATACTGCAGTGTTACATTCATAGTAATACTTTTAAGTTATAAAGGGTCCTGACATAGAATATAGGGAGTTGGAAGTCTCAGATAGAAGGCTACTTTCTCCCATGCATTCAAGTAAAAGTGAAAGGTCTGCAAAATACAAATGAAAATACAGCTACTAAATTGTCAGTGACAGATATCATCCAAACTGAATTGTCTTTCTGAATCATCTGAACTCATGCTAATATCTTATGATTCAGCTGAACTCCAATGACTTTCAGAACAATGCAACCCGTGAACATGTACTACAGACTATTGTGGTAACCTTGTGTCATGCTATCCCTTGTGAACCCTACACTACAAGCCCCAAGGAATGAATTGAATTTCAAGTCCTTTTTTTAAGACTTCTGACTTTCTGACCAGATTCTTTCTGATGTCAGCCAGCACCCAGCCACATACATGCTACAAAGCACTGGCACACATAAGCTAATATACATGATCTAATAAATAAAAAATTTTGTTTTAAAAACAAAAAATGTGCAATTTGGATTTGCCAGATTGTTTCTTTAGAAATGAGTCTGGAATATTCTATTGTAAATGTCAAGATTATCCTATTATATGTTACAACTTATGTGAAAAATGCTACTAAGAGAAAATGCAATTATAAAATAAAATTATTAATTTTACTGTGCATTAGTCCTATGTCTTCATGAAACTTCAAAGAATTCATTACTTTTTATTTTAGGATACTGTATAATTAGGAATATTTCCACCTTAATTTTGTTTCCTAATCTAGTTTTTGATTGTTTCTGTAGTTCCTTTAGATTCTTTTTCTTTCTTTGTTTTCCATTTCCTAATATACCTCCAACAGGACTTTGATTAAAACTTGCTCACTATCTCTACACAGTAATAAAATTTGTCTATGTTTTTGTGCCATTGTTACTCCTGTTGTCTGTCTTCACATTTTTCAATAGTTTCCTTTGCAGTAATTGCAATAGATTTTGAATCCTGATTTGATCTTCTAAAGGTTAGCTTCCTCATTTTCATATCTTTTTCACTTTGTTCATTTTGAATAAATGGCCCATTTGTTCATTTTGAATAAATGGCCCATTCTTGAGGCAAATTGTTTACAATTATCAATGAAGCTCTTACTAATTGTGTTTCCTTCCTTCGTTGTTCCCTTCCTTCCCCCCTTTCTTATTTCTTTCTTCCTTTATTTTTATTTATCTATTTCGAAACAGGATTTCTCTGTAGCTTTGGAGGCTGTGCTGGAACTCAGTACACCAAGCTGGCCTCAAAATCACAGAAATTCTCCTGTCACTATCTCCTGAGTGCTGGGATTAAAGCAGTACACCACCAATGCCTAACTGTTTTAGTGAGAATCTACTAGCTATTTCTCAATGTTCACGTCATACATGTCTTTTTTGTTTTCTGTAGTTGTTTATGTGCATTTTTGTCAGTGAGTATTTGTTATTGCAAGAATGTACCATTATTAGTCATTTCATACAAAAGAATATGTGTGATATAGTTGAATTTTACATGAAGTTTGTGCTTCTTTGGTTTTGGAAGAAGCTGCACACTGACTTGGAAGGTGAGTACAGTAAGTTGAATATCCCCAAATACTGTATGTCTTGGTCCTGCAGGATTTGGTATTTTTGAGTATAGTTAGTGTGGGCAGTGAGTAGACAGAGGGAATCTTAGTACCCCTTTGTTGAAAGTTTAGTTCATGACTAATGGTGTGTAACATGGATTTTCCCGAAAGGGGACTGTAGGATGAATCAGTGGGAAACACAAGATAAGTGCTGACTGTAATTTGAGTGCTGCTCACTAACCACATGTAACAGGAGCCCTGAATGGCAGCCACAGTGGGTCAGCAGCTCTAGTTTCATCCTGTTTCTTGTGAAAAAGGATGTCAAGGTAGTTATAGAGTAAAAGTATTAGCATACTTATTAAACAGGCGGAAGAATTGCTCATCAGTTTTAAAAGGGGTGAATGAGTGAAGTGCAGCTTCAGGTAAACTCTTAGAGAAAGGAGAGAAGTATGGCCCTGTAATGCTGTTCATGATCCTGCCTCAATTAAGAGTTTCTATAGAGATGATGCAGAAAGAAGTTGCAGAAATGAAAGCATCCTTTCATGATAACTGACTTTGACTAGAGTTACCTACCTTCACTGGGGTGGGAGGTTACTGGTTAACTCTCGAAAGACTCCAACTCTCATAATGTGATGCCCCTCCACTGTCTACTACAGTCTCCCAATAGACATTTAGGGAAGGGCTTAATATGGACCCCTCTGTCAGCCATGTGGAAGTGTTCATGGTTTCAGTTCGATGAGAGATTTGGTAGATGGCCAGAGAGGGATGTAGTCAGGTGCAAAAGTGGTTTTTGGTCATTCTTACCCATTCTTTAGCTCTGGTTCTTCCATTTTTCCACTGTTGCTTCCTGCATATTCCTTTGACCTGTACCAGCAAGTAATTCTCCCTTGATTGGCTTCTGAGAAGGAAGATCCAGAGGATCAGTATAAAGAAGATAGACAAATTAGAATCTAAAAATATTGCACAAATTATGTCTTATGCAAGCAAGACTATTAAGGAGTGCAGTAGTAGAAACTCAACTGGAATCTACAAAAGTGGCCTACTGAAGATTCCTAGTAATGGGGAAACCTCCAACCTATAATATATCCTGCCTGTAAGATGTGCTGGGCCAATGCTGGTGCATTTTTCACATAAATTGTAACATATAGTAGGATAATCTTGACATTTACAGTAGAATATTCCAGACTCATTTCTAGAGACACAATCTGGCAAATTGCACATTTTTGTTTATTATTAGATCATGTATATTAGCTTATGTGTGCCAGTGACAACTTTCCTCAGGGTTACAAGAAGATGGGGCCCAACTAGAACCAGGATGAGCAGAATTTGAGAAAGGCACACGATATCTGTGAGATGACTCTGCCTACTGTGGCTTCACGATGCAAGGACTGGGTGTTACTAGAAGTGGTGCACACTGTCTGAGAGCACACAGTTGTTTAGGAGCACAAAGATAAATTTGGAAAGGTAGATTCTGATCCTCCATACCCTGCTATGGGTATCTCCCACCCAGCATAGACAGCAATGTGTCCACTGATAAAAAGGGCCCTGCGCACCTCCCATCCCTGTCTTTCCTCTCCTCTCTTTCTCTCTATCCCTCCTTCCTCCTCTTTCCAATCCTGCTGTTCCTGTGTCCAGAAGCTGTCTCCCCCTTCCTTTCCTCCTTTTACCATCCCTTTTAATAATAATAATAAAATAATAATAATAGTAGTAATAATAATAATAATAAAACAACAACCCTCTGTTTGAACCCCGTCGCAGAGCGTCTTTCTATCGTGCTCTGCCTTTCTTAAAGTACAGGAGTGTGGACCTGGTAAACTAAGAAAAAAAAAAGCCTTCGGTAGGCGGGTTTAAAGGAGACGTAACCGGAAGCTGCGGGTAGTGGGCGGGGCCTGGAGGAGCCGCTCCAGGAACCAGGCTGACGGGACCGGAAGTTCCTCCATTCCCTGTTGGCCTCCGGGGGGGGCCACGATTCGGGACCCGGGTGCGGAGGACACGGCGGGTGCCGCGGGGACCTGAAAACTCCGGAGCCGCAGTCTCCGCGCGGGGCGGCCTGGGAAAGTCACAGTCAGCAGCGCAGTGGCGGGAACCGCAGCCCTGCGGCCCTGGAACCTCCCAGGTGAGAGGAGCTGCGGGGCTGGGACCCAGGAGGGAGGGGACCGGGCTGTGCTCGCTCAGGCTGCTCAGAAGACACCGTCAGCTCCGGGCCGCCCGTGGCGGTGCCGGAGGCGGCGGCTCAGGTCATCACCTGCAGCCAGGTGCGATCGTTTCCATCCCCACAAGCTGGGCGTCAGGCGCAGCCCTTAAGTGCTCGTCTGTCAGGGTTCTCTGTCTTACTCCTGGTTTGCTCTTACCCGTTCTCCGTCTCCGTCTCTCATCATCCCACTCTGAGATGTCATTTAGATTTTTTTTGCTCATCCTCCTCCCCTAATAAACCTCTCAACCCACACCCGTTGCACATGGCGTGTTCTCTTAGCAGCCAGGGCCTGGCCGCCAGAGGTACCCAGTTTTCCACCGCTTTATCCGTAACAGACAGACATAGCTTTAAAAAAAAAGTCTGTCGTTTATATTTTTCCATTGTCGGTAAGTTCTAGATACCATTGAGTGTGTCTTACTGTGATTTTTTTTTTTTTTTTGCCAGACTATTCTGTCATAAAATGGTTCTTAAAATAATCTAGTAGAGCATTTGCATGGTCTGTTTTTTGCAAACCCGGTTGGTTGCCATTGTGACAATTCCAAAGCTCCTTGAATTTAAATTCATCCCTGCTTTCTAACTATCTGGTTTTACTACTTTCTCATTCAAGAAAATGGTCATTGTCTCCCAAGAGTAGGGGTCCCCAGATCACATGAGGAATCAGTACAGATATGTTTAAACAAAAAATACATTTTGTGGAGTCCCACACATACGGTTGTAAACATTTAGCAAACCTTTTACTCACCATTAATTTCCGATGTGGAGTATGTGCCTTCATATACTGTATTCTTAAGTTACATCTCTGTCTAAGCAAGACCAACATGGCTGCTGTGTCAGGCCACTTAGTCATAGGTTGAATCAAATTTTTAGGAAGCATCATTTGCATAGTTATGAGCACTCACCTGTATCAGGAAAATGTCTCTTCGGTTGAAGAAAAGCGCTCTACCAATTACACACATGGCCAAACTGTCGTTTTTTATTTGAGGATTTGTTGACGTTCATGCTGTTGAGGTCTTGTGGGAGTGGGAATGCCTTGACCTTGCTCACAGGGCTTTTTGTAGAGATCTATCAAAGTACACCAGTCTGGATTCTGAGGGTGTGAACAGTTTCCTTTTGGTCTCCCTAGTTCCTGCTCAGGGTTCCTGGGAGAACTGCTCTGCATATTGTGTGAGCTGCGTGTGAATGAGTCTCACATCTTACAGAGTGAAGTGAAATCCCCAGAGAGACATTTTTCTTGACATTTCCTCTCTCCTTCATGTTTATCTTTTGAGCTGGTGTTAGCGTCTTTCATTTTTGTTCTGTAAAAATGTCTAGGTGCTTTCTGAAGACTCTCTTTGTCCTATGCAGGTCTCACATTGCTCAGCCAGTCCTCCTCACCTGTGAAGCAGAACCAAGAGCCCTGGATGGTGAAGAGCAGACAGTAACAAAAGATCCAGGTATGTATGCTACAGGGATATGAGGAAGGGGTGAAGGGATGCAGAAAGGTTCAAGTGACAGTAGAAACAGGACTTGAAATTGGTTGTCACATTCTATTTCATAAGAAGTGATTACAGAGAATTCCACTGAGAATAATCCCTTTATTATTCTTTCGAAGGTGATTGAAATCTGTGTATATAATTATTAATAATCAGAAACAGATTTTTTTTTTTTTTTTTTTGGCTTTTCATGGGAAGGATGCTGTCCATCTCTCATTCCCATCAATAGTTGTGGTTTTACACCAATATTAAGTGGTTCCATTACTATAATTTTAATAATGTACTTAGAACCATTGAAGCCTCTTGGTTTGTTCTGCATGCAGAGAGTTTTTTGGAGCATCTTTTAGTTCCTTCAGGTTCTGTGTCTTTTAGGGTGACTATCTCTATTTTCTAAAATAATGCCAGCAGGAGTTTGATAAGATTTACTTAATAGGTCTGGCAAGTATTGAACTCCATCCACATTGCTTCTCTTTGGTATCTTGTGGTCTGTCTTCATCACTCAACAGCTGAGCCTGCTGCATCTTTCATATATTTTGAAATTGCATTTGACCTTTCATGATTTTTGAAGTCATCGTGGTTTCTCACAATTTTATAAATTTGGGGAAGATTTTTCTCTATGTAAAAGAATGTCTGTAAGATCTTGGTACAAATTACTTAGCCTCTTTCTAGAACATAAACATCCTGTTACATTTCTTTATGTGTCTGAATGAGAATGTGCTGTCAGTGAGTCCGTATTCACATTTTTTGGGGGTGGGGTTCTGTTTTCTATCTACCGATGTCAACATTCAAGGTTCTCGAAGAAGAGACATTTAAACAATGATCTTTACTAGGTTTGAATACTTACTATATTTTTAAGACAGGGCGACAGTGTAGCATGTTTGAGAAGACTGGGCATCTTCAGTTGTGTGGATGATTCCCTGGAAGCCTGCTAGTCATTATTGGTTTCCTGTGCTTGCTGGTCATGGTCATCTGTTTTAAAGGTAGACACTGAAGCTTCCCTGAATCACTGTCTATCTGCTTCCTGCAATTTTGTTGTTGTATGATTTATGTATGTAGTTGGTAACAGTTTTATAAACTACATTCATGTTGATCGCATAGCTTTCGGGAAATGTGCCATTTGTTCGTTTGTTATTGGTGGTCTTCATATTTATCAATTCGGCTTTTCCTGTTACCTCCCATAATTATGGCCAACCCTCTTCACAGAAAATCTTTTAAAAAGCTCCTTCAGTTCCTTTATTCTTAGCCCATTGTAGCCTTGCAATTGAAGCAAACACTTTTATAGAAAGTATATATTTTGATTTTAGGGTGTCTTCTTTTCTTTTGAAGCTGTATCTTGTTTTTATGTTTGGTTTGGGTCATATTAAATATATGCATTTCAAGAAATCATTGAAGAAAAATAGAAACTCGTACTCTTTAGTTAATATTTTTCTTATATTTTCCTTTTTCTTAGTTTGGTTCTAATTCATTGATAGCTTGCAGTGTATTTCATTTCTTTATATACTTGAGTAGTACCTTCTCTAGGTTTTCTTTTTTTTGTTTGTTTGTTTGGTTGGTTGGTTCTTCATTAAACTGTACACTGTCTTACTTGGTGGCTGCAGTGATGTAGATTCACACTGAGTCTGTCTCTGTGTTCTTCTTGCTGTATTGTCTTCAGTGTTTCTAATTGTTTAGGACTTTGAGTGTAGACACTGACTGGACAGAGAGATCTCAGTCTACATTAGATGAACATTTTCTTCATGACTACATGTGTGTAGCATGTGCTGTTTATATTTAGGCTTTTGTGCATTGTCATTTTGGGGGGTTTATTTCTTGATTATAATACTTGTTTTGAGTTTTTTAGCTTTTTGTTAAAATCTGGTTCTTTTATATATTGTACTTTTATATAGTAGCTAATAAATTTTTCCATTCTGTAGGCTATTTTTTTCATACTTTCAGATATTACCATTTCTATGCAATTTTTTCAGTTGTACACAGTCAAATTTCACTAATTCATTGCTTTTTACCTATTTTCATTTGTCTATATTTACCTTTCTCTACAAGACTGGTTGATAGTGTGTAACTTAAATTTTTGGAGTATTGGTGAAATTCAGTTGGTCACACACAGCAGGTAAGGTTGCTCTGGATCTGCTGCTCTTACTACTTTAGGTGTTAATTTTTCTGCCACTACCATGGTTGTTTTTATGGGTCTACAGTGTCTGCTGAAATCACAGCCGGGATGACTCAAGCTTTGCTCTGTGGGTCTGGACTTTCTCTGCACTGTTAGGGTCTTTGTAATTTCATAATTTGTAAATAATATAAATTTGTAGAAGTTTCTTTTCTGTACCTGTGAAGATAATCATAGGTAGTTTGATTTTCGTGGTGTTAATCATATATATCTTTTAGTACTGTCATTTTCACAATAATGTATTCCATTCCACTTCAAGTCTGTTTTTCCCATCTTCCAGTGTCATCCTCCATTTATTTAATGAATTTTAGTTTCGTGTGTGTGTGTGTGTGTGTGTGTGTTTTCCAAGGTTGGGTTTCCCTGTGTAGCCCTGGCTGACCTGGAACTAGCGTTATATACCAGGCTAGCCCCCAAAGTCACAAAGATCCACCTGCCTGTGCCTCCCAGGTGCTGGGATTACAGGTGGGAGCCACTACTACTTATTTTTACTTATTTTTATGCTTGTAAGCCCTCAGCCACATTGTTATGGACAGTTATCTTTTACAATCAGCACCTACTGATGCCAAAACTTCTCAGTGTGTCTTTGTCATCCCACTTCAGTGTCACTGTTTTTCATGAGTTGACATTCACCCTGGTACTCTACGGAAGTACCCTCAGTATTCCATGAATTCTGTCTCACTGTTCACAGATTTAAGTCTCCACTGTACGTTGATTTAAGTCTCCACAATAGCTAATTAAGGAACAATAAACAAAGTCCTGGAGAGGTGGCTCAACAGATAAGAGCACTTGTTACTCTTGCAATTTCCAGGTTTAGTCCCCTGTCCATGCATGGTGACTCACCTCAGGTTCCAACGGCTCTAGTGTCCTCTTATGACCACTACGGGCACTTCATACATGAAGTGAACAGATCTACCCACAGGAAAAAAAACCCATGCACACAAAGTTAAAATACTGAAGTCTTAAGAAAGAGAAACAGTAAATGAAGTAGAGATGTTACATAAGGATTCAGGACCGGAAAGAACATGGAGGTGTTGCTGCTAGTGTGAGAGTGAAGTGTGGAGTGTAGATATGTGATTTCAAATGGCCAAACTGAAGAAATTAATGTTCGGTCAGTGATACATATTAGTTTTATTGTTTTGGGAATTTCAATCATGTATGTATCATGTGTTTGATCATAATCACCCCCAGTCCCTCAGGTCTAATTAACCACTCCCATAATACTTCATCACATCTCATATTCATGTTCTTTGGAATGTACTGAATCCATGCCAGCTTAGCTCTATGCACAAGAGCCAGACCTCTGAGGAAATCTGCTTCTGCCTCTTCCAAGGCCAGTAGTTGCCTATAATATCCCAGGTAGTGGTGTGATGATCTTTTTCACTTTTCTGGTTTGATCTGGCTTATTCCTGTGTGATGGGAGATGTCATTCTGTATGTTTCTCATATTGGTTAATAATAAAGCACTGTTGGCCAATAGGAAAGGAAGATAGGAGGGACTAGGAGACAAGGAGGAAATAGGAAGTAGTAGGGAGGAGTCAAGATGGAGAGTCTGGAGAGAGCTGGACGCCAGCCGCCTCCCCGGTAAGAGAAGGCCATGTGAAGATACATAGAAATGGGTTAATAATTAAAGGCAGAGCTAGCCGATAAGTAACAAGTAACCGGGCCAACAGTATTATATCAAATACAGAGTCTCTGTGTATTATTTGGGGCTGGCGCAGCAGCAGGACAAGACCGGGCGGCGGCAGGCAGAAAAAACCATACCGTTACAAATGGCGCCCAACGTGGGGCTTTCAAGAAACTCTGCTAACAATTTATTGGTGTGTATGAGAGATGGCAATGGCAGTGACCACATCTCCAAGCCGGCAGCATGCTTTCTGGGTGGCAGCGCAGACCAAGGTGGTGAGCACAGCTCTCAGTGCTGGCGGTAAAAGTACCCGCCACCATCTTTGGTAAACCACGGCAGAAACAAAGACTTTCATTTTAACAATGTTGTTGTTTAACAGATAAAGACTCATGGCCATAAAAAGATAAAGATTTACAGTAGAGACAGATTCACATTAAGAAAAGGTACTAAAAGTTTACAGTGTGTTTTAAAAAAATACATAGGCTTGGGAGACAAAAATAAAATGGTTTTAAATAGACAAAGAGGAACTGGGTGTTGTAGCACACGCCTTTAATCCCAGCGCTCAGGAGACTGAGGCAAGCAGATCTCTTGTGATTTCAAAGTAAACCTGGTATGCAGAGTAAATTCCAGGACAGATAAGAGTTACACAGAAAAACCTGTCTCAAAAAATAAAAAGTAAAAGAAACAGAGTAATAATAAAGCCACATAAAAATAAAAAGCTCAGAGAAAATCTGGTTACTGTATGCTATTGTGTTGTCTCTACATTGTTTGACTGCTGAGAAAATAACAACTGATAAAGGAAATGCTGCTGGATTAATTAAATTTATATATTTTAAAAATGCTTTGACTCTAACATTTAAGTTCAAGGACAAGTTACTGGGGAAAAGGATTTCTATTTTTGTTTCCACAAAAAATAAAAAGCTGTGGATTCCTTCCAGACTAATGTGGTTTGATCAAGCCAGGCCCCCTGAAACAGTCGCTGATGATCCAACATTCAAAACAGCTTGGACAAGGCAGTCTTACAGACTACAGCCAAGATTTCTACATCTTCTCAGGATCCCCCATGACAGCGCCCCCTGTCAGCAGAAAGTAGTTTGAAAAGAACGACGCCCAAATTCCCAAATATTGTTTATAAATGTTTGTTTTCATTTATATGGGGTTGGTTATAAATGGTTAATGATCACAACCAATATCTTTTTAAAGGTAAAAAAGGGATTATGGTATAGATATGAATACTTTGTTTTGGAATGGACTTTCATTTATTGATACAATTTAATGTCAATTTTGTGAGATGTATATTTCTCCTTTTGTTTAGGTATTGTGTTTATATAGCTCATTTAGAAATGTAATGTATGATTCAATACAGATTATAGATAGTACCTATGATAGTCAGATATTATAGTTAAGTTAGTTAAGATTTCTAGATATACAGACATGTATTTGAGATGGATAGGAATTCTTCAAACCTTTCAAAGACCTACAGAATATGGCATTTAAAATGTTTAGGGTTTTTCTTGACAATGAGACATAACTGCTCCTGGCAACACCATGTATGTCAAAAAGGAAGATGGACATTAAAGAAACATATTATGCAGTTTGCCTCCAGTATGGGAAGACTAGCCATTTGGACAAGATACTGCTCTTGTCTGGACTGTTTGAATTTATGCTGTATAAACTGGACATGCAGGACCCACAGAAAAGTGACTGCTGATTCAAGATGGACATTGCTATAGAGTTCCTGCTTCATGGAAGAGTCTGCCAAACAGTCTGCAGGACACAGAGAAAAATGACTGACAAACTGCCAATACAAAAAGACAGTTTAAAGTTTCCTGCTTTGCTGAAGAGTCTGCCAGACACACTATGGCCTATGGGCTAAAGATGGAAGATTACAAAAGAACTTTGGGTAACCAGGCAGTGAATTGTCTCTGTCATCTCTAGAGTTTATATACTATCCTTCTGTGGTCTTTGAAGGAGTTGAAGACAGATAGTTATAGTTAATGTTCCTTAGTTGGGTTAAAGATAAGTTACTTAGACTTTAGACACACAAAGATAAAATAGATGATGAAATATTTTCTTCAAATCTTGTAAATGTTAATGGACTAAATATTGTTAACTGTGATTCTTACTTGATAACTGTTGTATAATATATTTTGCTATGTTAAGGTTAAAACCCTTCTTTTTATTTAGACAGAAAAGAGGAGATGATGGGAGATGTCATTCTGTATGTTTCTCATACTGGTTAATAATAAAGCACTGTTGGCCAATAGGAAAGGAAGATAGGAGGGACTAGGAGACAAGGAGGAAATAGGAAGTAGTAGGGAGGAGTCAAGATGGAGAGTCTGGAGAGAGCTGGACGCCAGCCGCCTCCCCGGTAAGAGAAGGCCATGTGAAGATACATAGAAATGGGTTAATAATTAAAGGCAGAGCTAGCCGATAAGTAACAAGTAACCGGGCCAACAGTATTATATCAAATACAGAGTCTCTGTGTATTATTTGGGGCTGGCGCAGCAGCAGGACAAGACCGGGCGGCGGCAGGCAGAAAAAACCATACCCTTACACCTGTGAAGGTTTATTGCATGTAGATACAGCTTCCATGGAACTAGTTGTGTAATGACGTGACAAATATGGAAACCAAATCAGCTGTGCCTGTGCTCTGATTTCATCACACCTGAGTACCATGGGAACATGAACAAACATCTTATATCACAGCAACTGGGTTTCATTGGCAGCCTGGGGGAAAGTCACCATTCAGCTTTGGGATCTAGTAGGCATCCAGGTAATCCTGGAATTTAGCAGATTAGAGGAGATTCAGAGGTATGAAACAAGCTGGAACAGAACCAAAAGTATGATCAGCTTTCTACTGCTGCTCATCAGGATATGCAGTCTGATAGTTTGCTGTAGATATTTTAATCCTTTAGGTAAATTTTAGATCGTATGAATGTGTCCTTATTTTTGCAATCATCTTAACATTGCCAGGATAAGAGAATTTGCATTATGTTGTCTGCAGACGTGGTTCTCTTTGCTATTTTGGCAAATACAAAGCTCTTGGAATTTAAATTCAACCATGCTTTCTGACTTCCCATTTGCCTAGTCAAGAAAGTGACCTTTCCCACAGCATCCTTTAGATGTTAGTCACATAAAGAGCCACTTCAGATTTCATTGCATCAGGAAATATATTTTAGCAAGCTTTACAGTTATAGTTATAAACATTAACTGTTTTCTCCAATTAATTTTCCATCTGGGGTTTATGCAGGCTAGGATGTAAATACAGCATCCAGAAATGTGTTTTTACATATGTGGTGCTCAATATTATACCTTTGAGTCAGGAAAAGTGTAGTATGCATACAAACTGTGAGAAGATATCAGGCTACACTTTTTTACAATTATAATATACTCTATAGGTTAGTATCTGTTTAATCTTATCACTGAAATGTATGAGAAAAAATTGACTTCAATTGTCTTTTGTCTCCCTTTTCTGTGGAAAGCACTCTTTGCATAACACGTGACCAAATTGGCCTGGTGTTTGGTTTTTGCTTTCTCACACAACTGTGAAGTCTGGCTTAGCTTCCACTCTAAATATATCCTTCTATGCTGTCCTATCTGTAGGAATGTTGACAAGATTTCTGGTATCATGTTGGTTTTTGGGGTCTTTTTATGTGCTTTGGCATTGCTCATAACAAAATTGTATTACTTCTTCTAGCTTTGTATTTTTTGAGACCTCAATGTGAACTTTCAACAAGAATTCCAGTCTTTTTTCCAGACACAGAAACACAGAGAATAAGAAGAATGAATGCTCCTCTGGCTTCCCAGGTCAGTATCATGTTTATATTTCTTTGAAATTTATTTTTATTATTGAAATCATTTAAGACTAATTCTCTACCTCTAGTGATGTTATCTAAAGTGTTTAATTTAT